>NC_089874.1:15270000-15892500 GCF_040182565.1 Anser cygnoides | reverse complement strand
GAGACTTATTTACTTTGGCAATCCTTCAGACTTCACAAAGAATGTAAGAGACAGAGACTGCACTCTAAACTGTATAAAAATTCTTCACTAATAGTTCATCAATTTCACTTTTGAACACTTTTTTCATTCTGGCAAACAATCAGTGTAAAAACCTGTGCGCTTTCATATTCCTCCCCAAGTAGACGTTTTTGCCCACTACTGCACACGGAGTGTAAGCCAGACACACAGTAAAGCCAGCCTGATCTAATACAACTGTTCTTATTTGTCATAAATAAATATATTTTCTAGCAAAATAAAGAGTGGATAACATAAGCAGACTAGAAAAAACCTACCTTGGTACGGCATCCACAGAGGATGAAGCTGGAACCTTGGGCACCTGACAGTTTGTCGCTGCAGCCAGCTTTAAGGCAGATGATGGAACAGCACTTAAAGTCCTAGGTATATGTCGTGCATTGAGCGTGGTAATAGAGTTTACAGTGGCAACTGATGAGGGTACAGTTAATCGAATGTTGTTCCCGATCAGAACCTGAGTTGTTGCAGAATTGGCAGCAGTTGCTTGGTGACTCAGTGCACTGTGGGAACTTGAAGTCTGCGTTATATTCGAAGGCTGTAGCAAGGCTGAACCTGCTGTTGATGATGAACTTGTATGGACAAGTGCTGTAGGTGTAGTACTACTGAGGTGTAAGCCCTTGTATACTCCTGCAAAAGAAAACCAAAAAGCAGTAAGCTCATGTTTTAGAATTTACTCAACTCTAGAAAGAAACTCTTATCCCCACTTAAAAAAAAAAAAAAAAGCCAAGGTGCAGTCAAATACTGTAAAAAGAGCTACATACCTGAGGCTTGAAGAATGCCATTCACCCCAATTCCAAGCACCACATCATCCTTCATTTTGAATCCCATCAATTGTTCTGATGTAACCAAAGCTGAAGCAGCAAATTGAGCACTAACAGAATCCAGTGTCTTGGAAACAAAACCCTAAAAAGAACAACGGTGGCAAATATATGTGATTGAAGCTTCCACAAGTCAGTATTCTCCCCAATTTAAAGCTACACACAAACTAGTAGAACAAAAATCTATCCAGGTACATCAGAAATGGCCCAGTCATTCTCTCAGACCAAACTGTCAGCATTTGGTACAGCTACGTGAAATCTGTGATTTTTTCCATGCACTTTTAGCTCTATTATAACAATAACAGAGACGAAAATCCCCACAGCTATTTAAAACACAAAGAAACTTATTTCCAAAATTCTATGGAACAACGTTGTTTCACAGGTCAACTTGTTTTTATGAAATTCCAAACCCAGTTCGGTGACTCAGATGTTCAGATTGCTAACAACTTCTGAACCTTTTAAAATGTGTCCATCACCAGTGTAAACACCATGTATTTATGAGTATTAGACACTTTCATAGGTGAACGAAGGACATATTTAGGACATATTTAAAAATCCCCCATATCAAGAGGATAATGACATGGCTGGAGATCTTTGCAATTCATATCTCTAAGGCTCTGAATATTTAATTAATTGACTGACCCTTTTTTTTTGTGGTTAAGAGGGAGCAGAGGCAACGCCTGCCACACTCACCTGCAGTGTCCCTTCTAAACACTTTACAGAATGGCTATGATGTAGATTCAGGCGAAAGCCACTTTCCTGTTGGTTAGTTTCAAGGTTCTATGGCAACAGTTGACAATTAGAGATGAACCCTGGTGGGAAACAATGAGGGATAAATCATAGCACAGACAAATCCCTCACCTGTGATGTGTTGGCAGAGGAATTACTATTTGCTTGCTGTTGATGAATTTGTGCAAGCTGCTGTTTCTGCATTAGTGCCAGTTGCTGTTGATGTTGCTGGTATTGTTCGGCTGTAAATGCTGAACAAAATATAAAACGAGAAAATACTATATCAAAATATGTAGGTGTTGTGTATATAAACACATCTATTTTATCGTCCTAAATAAATAAAAAGACACCACAGCAGTTCTCTAAAGAGCCTTAGTGCACCTTTATAGCAAAAAGGCTGTCATCCTTCTTAAGATTTTGCTTAAGTCTTCCCTTTATACGTTAAAAAAACAGCTTGAAGATTTCAATTGTTCTGCTGCATTTAGGCTGGTACCAAAAAAGGGAGGGGGAAGAAGGAACCAAAAATACAATCAAAACCACCCAAAACTCTGTAATATCTAATTAAAAAATGCAGGTAGAAATGGCAACAGTTTCCACTGTTTTAGTGAAACTAAACTATCTGCATTAATGATAAAGCAGGTTTATACGCAAAAATTGGGAACTGTCTGTGAAACTGCACTGTTTTCAGCCCTCACAGATGACATTTTGAAGGTAGCAAGTACCTTCATGAAAATTTATGTTTTAAGTTTAGTTGAAAACTCAAAATTGGACAGGCTTACAACTGTGAACTACTACATCTACATCCTTCTCTAAAATATTTGAAAAGGTGACACAGAAGTCAGAGCATGACAAATCAACTACAATTCATCCAGCTACCCTGCAAGAAAAAAAAAATTGATAAAGTATTGTGTGTACAGATTCACATGGGATGCCCAATGGAAAAGGTGTCATTAGTACATTGATTTGCTTAGTAAAGTGTTTTTTTTTTTTTTTCAAATTTACATTTCCTAAATAAAAGTCTGCTTTAAATTTCAAACTAAATCAAAGCTGGAATTTGACTCTCCTTACAAATTCAACCTACAATAAAATTGAAGGAAAATCTTATTTGGGAGCATCTCTGCGATCCTAAGTGCTGTAAATAGCGTGCATACTCCTAGAATGCAAAGGAAGTTGTGCCTTCCTGAAAGTTCACTACTGTTTGGCAAGGAATCATCACTACACTTAAATCTTGTTCACGAATTATAATTATTGTTTGGTTACTCTACTCTTTCAGGCCTGCTTGCCTTTAGAAAACCCATTTCTATCAAAATTAAAACTATCTCCTGCTACAATTAATTTTAGCCTATGTATAATTTTGAGTAACAGGTCAATAAAAATGGCTAGCCAAAGTAAGAATTTGAAAAATTACTTGAAGACAGAGCAAACACTGCTGAACATGCATTTTTCCAGTGTGTTTTTGATTTTTTTTTTTGTAAAACATTGTTTCAAATCCTCTTATTATGTACTGGAAACAGCATTAAATTTTTACTAGTTGATATCTGAGCTCTTGAAGTCAAATTTTTATTCAGCAGCTACATTCTACTACTTTATTCCATATTAACAGTCTTCAGCAAGCAGGAAATGCAGCATGTCTTTATTGCCATAATAGTTTTAGAGCTAGATCTTATTTCAACTGGCTTCATTTCTTCAATGTTTTAAAGTCAAAAACACCCTAGAATTCATAAACCAAGTATTAAGGAGTTCACTGTTCATATTTTAATTCTACTTTACGTAAACAAAAAGCCCGTTATCACATTTATTTTTTTTAAACTATCACCAAACACAGACAGCTAAGCAGGAAAGCTTTAGCAGACAAAGATTAGCATGGGGATAGCTGAGGAAACTAGGAGCAGTAGTGGAAGCAGAAGAATTGAGATATTGTTCTGCTATTGATAGATAGTTCATTTCTATTTATCAATTAGTAGTGACTTTTAACTTAATGCTTTAATAAAAAAAGAACTTTAGAATCTGCATGGTTTAACCAACATAGCGCTGATGTTACTGAAGGTTCCACGTACCAGTAAGATATTTTACTGTACTGTACTTTGCAAATATACTTAAGATTAAAAATGTCCATTGTCATACTCAAATGTAGCAGAGCACGACTCGTAAGTTAAGTTTTTGAATAGCCAGTTTCAATTTTCAAGCTTTAAGTATATTTTAGGCTTTCGCTATAGAGTTGTAGTAAACAGTCATCTCTTCTGTTTTACCAACTCCAAAATACTGCTTTATTTTGGAAAAAAAAAACAGAGCAAATGAATCACAGAATCATCTAGGTTGGAAGAGACCTCCAAGATCACCGAGTCCAACCTCTGACCTAACACTAACAAGTCCTCCACCAAACCGTATCACTAAGCTCTACATCTAAATGTCTTCTAAAGACCTCCAGGGATGGTGACTCAACCCCTTCCCTGGGCAGCCTGTTCCAATGCCTAACAACCCTTTCCGTAAAGAAGTTCTTCCTAATATCCAACCTAAACCTCCCCTGGTGCAACTTTAGCCCATTCATAGCAGGCAAGAAGAAAGCTCAGACCTTAGTTGTACCCTTAAGCCTCCTGAGCTTTTGGTAACTGAGAATCACAGAATCGTCTAGGTTGGAAGAGACCTCCAAGATCATCTAGTCCAACCTCTGCCCTAACACTAACAAGTCCTACACCAAACCATATCACTAAGGGCTACATCTAAACGTCTTTTAAAGACCTCCAGGGATGGCGACTCAACCACCTCCCAGGGCAGAAGTGTATTGCTAAATGGTTACATATTCATGATATTACTGGAGACCTTCAAGTCTTAAAAAAATTAGTAGAGCAACAGACAACTGAACAACAGTGATTTCTGAAATTAAGAGCTTCAAGTTAAAAAAAAAAAAGGGATAAAAACATTTGATGTTTAAAGATGACAAATGAGATTTGTTAAACAGAGTATTGCTCCAGCAGCTCTAGACAGGAACACAGCACTTATAGCCTCATGTCAAACAGCATGCTAAGGCCACAGCGTTTAGATTTAGGACATTTCCATCATGTAGTAATGACTATCCAATACTGCAGAACTTACTGAATTGAACGGTAACAAAACATACAATACAATACACAGAATCCAACCAACTCTCAGCCACTACTACAAATAAGATCATTTCAGAAAATCTCAACTGTCTTTCAGAGCTAACAACTGCACGTTCTCCAGAAACTTCTAAAAATTTTCCAAGACCCCTTTAACCACCTATACAACGAGTCACCTGACCAACTTTCCTAATCTCAAATGTCACAAAACTTTAAGTCGCAACTCTACCTAAAGCAATCCACATCTCATGATAGCTCACGACAGTTATCAGAAGATGGGAAGCTCAAGTTTTCCTGTGAGATGAGGCTATGTGAATGTTTCTTAGTTATTTTGCAACATACTGTTCTAAATGGACACCATTAAGAGTAAATATAATTCTGAACTGTTACTACTAGAATTCTGAATCAAGTTATAACATTTCAGTTTAGACAGCCTCCAGGATTTTAAGTCACTACATCACGTTTTGCTGCTATTCTCTTCATTTAACAGCTTGGGACAATACATGCAACTGTTCTGCAACTGTGTTAGTGCTAGACTTTGGCAGCAAAAAAAAGTATTCTGACTTAAAAACTGCAAAAAGAAAAGTAGCAAAAATAAGCTTCAGGACTTTGCAGCTATGAATACAAGGAAAGAAATATTGTAGGTTACTGAGACTGGCTGACAGGATAAATGCATGCTTACAAAATATATTTTTTTAGTATCTCCTTAGAGACAGCAAGAAGTCCTCTGCAGTAACTTAAGATTTTTAACAACAAACTACACAACTGACACACTGTAGGTTTTCCTATAATTGTTTAAATGACTGAGATATTTATAATCTTTTGGATAATGACAGATCAATTTTTGCTCAAATTAAGCCATTGAATAATATCTTTCAATTGCATGTTTCTGTTTGACTTATCTACTATATTCTGTGGGATGCTGATACTCAAAGGGTGATGTTTTCTGGAGCACAGGTTCATAGTGATGCTGTCAGCAGTTTTGTCAGATCCATAGTTCTCAGCAATTTTATACTGCAACATACATCTATTTTTACAGTGCTAACTAGTTTTACCACAGCACTGCATGTGTATTAGCCTTAAAACACTGCAGCCTGCATTTAGTTTTCACTGAAAATGCAAATCTTTCCCTGAAGTGGCTGAAACCAGTTAGAAGACAGGCCAGCTGCAGGATCCATACGGAGAGCAAATCTCAAGGAATTGTTCATGGTATGGTAAAGAGCCACAGCCTCCCCCTCCTGACTGCCACTGCCAAGTCTTACTATGAGGTGATGGGCTAGTTGCTCCCGTTTCCCTGAAGTAGGAAAATAGACTTACAAAAATACTGACTGCAAGAACCCATTTCCTAAAAATTAGAAAATATATCCTGGGAAGCAGAAAATGCACATGTAAACTCCTGGATCCTCTACAAGCATCTCTCTTTTTTAACCTGAATCGAAGATGCTCACTAAAATTACCAGGGAAACTAAGCAAGCTTTGCAGAGTAAACACAATAACCTATCCAGGTTAATTTGTACTAAAATCAAATTTTAAAACTTTAATACCAAGAAACTCGAACAGCCCGATCAAACCATTCAGCAAATTCTTCAGTCCTGTAAATCATCTGAAGAATTACATAGAGTCCATAAAAAAAACTGCTTCATAATCTTAAGTAACCACTCTCACAAGGAGAAGTGCTATTTCAGTAGGAAAACCAAAGCATTAAGACATTAAGCTTATATTGGGTTAAAAGAACCCCTCTAAAAATCCAGAGTGCTAGATTTCCCAATCCTTCGGGCTGAGGTAATGGCCATTAACAAAGCAGTCTTGATCAAGTAACAGAAGACAGATCACAACCAAAGCTTGCAATTGATAAAGTCCACAATTACAAAACTGCTAACTGTGTGGGAGGGAGATTATATATCATGTTACGGTATTTTCGTAAGAGAAATACATGAAAGCATCACATCCCTGTTGTACAAGAGAACAATTAGTGGTTACTAATGCCGAAGTGCATGCAAAGCAAACATCATTCACAATATTAAGGAATCCAGAACATCACATTTTCAATCTCTGTATTATGAGATGTTATCTGGCTTATATTGCCTGGTTAAAGATTTTCTACTGTATAGCAAGTTCTCACCAGTGAATTCAGAAGATTGGAGAGACTTAGAGCCATCAGTGTGATTTAGCATTTGATGCACCAGGCCCAAAGATGTTTCACTTTCTGAAAAGAAGTTCAAGATTGGTTTTACTTAAACATGGCATTATCAGACACCGAGAACATGAATTATTAGGCCCCTGATTATTATTACAACAGCCTTATATTTCAGCCCAACGGAACTCCTTGTGAAATTCCTACCATCAGAACTCTAGAGCTAGACATTATAAACTAGATATTACATCTACATACATACTCCCTACCTGGTAGTGGAAAAACAATCAGAAAACGCTTATTAAATAGGATTTTTACTAGCCATTGAATAAAACCTGGAAATGCTTGCTACGTATTTGTCTACCCATCATACTTAATACAGATTTTCTAAGAAATATCATGGCTACTTGAGATACATGCTATTTACTCTGCAGATAATACCTGACCACACTTGCATGAAATGCAGATGAAGTCTAACAATTTACAAAAGCTAACAGTTCAGGGCAAAGTCTTACTGCAACTGGCTTAAAGCTGAACAGGAAAAACTAGCGTAACTACAGTCTGCAAAAAAAATCGCATCCACGAATTCTCCAGAAGTGTGCACACATTTTAATAAGCACTCCCCCACTCCCCAGCAACATTATTTCCCAGAAGATTTTCTTTTCAAGATTTCCTCCCTCCACTAAGCCTAGGGTGGCCTATAAAACATCTCTGTTATTCCCAAGGTCCATGTAGTTTTCAGGCCACTGTTCTTCAGCTAGGATCTCAACGTCTTAGCCATGGAGGGGCTCAGACTTAAGTTCCAACGATAACTCAAAGTAGCCATTACAAAAAATCAATTTTTTCATGATGAGGTTTATAATCCAATTTGAAAACAGGTATTTGGAAAAGTGAAAACGGTAAAGCAGATAGCAGCGTTGAGACCATTACAAATAGAAGGGTTAAATAAAAAGACCTGAACAGCCAGCAATGGCATGTAAGCAATAAAAAGGAAGGACAGGTCCTGCTCAGGAGCTGGACTCGATGATCCTTATGGATCCCTTCCAACTCGGGATATTCTATGATTCTACACTCTGGAGTGAGGAACTGCCAAAGAGATTGAGAAGCTTCCTCCTGCTTCTTTCCAGAAATGGAATGCCTTTGCTGGAGGCGGGAAGGGGGCAAAGCATGTGAAAGGTGTCAGCTTCCCCTACTGAGAACACTGTTAAGCACCAAAAACTAACAGATATCCATCAACCAACATCAAAATTAGAGAAAAAATCTAAGAACACATTTGGGAAATGGAAGCATAGTTCTCCATCCTTCTAGACCCTTTAGCGTGCACGTGCAAACTTGTCTTTCAGAAGCATGTTAAGGTACGCAAAAACAAAAAGCATCCAAGTTTACCAGGAAAAATGCTATTTCTGTGGAATTCCCACATTAAAAGTTACTGAATACCAAAGCACAGCTTGTAGCACATTATCTGTATCTCTAGTTTACACAGAAGAAAGGGCAAGGTACGCTATTCTGGTCTCCTTAATAATAGCCTAGATGTCTGCAGGTTTGCATATGAAGTACCATCTATAATACCAAAGATAACTAAGAATTCTCAGTAAGGCTTCTGTCAAAACACTTAGGCTTCTTCTCAAAGCAAGAGTTACAGATTTATTTTGCTTGCTAAGCAGACTGTAGTTAACTGTTAGCCTCTTTACGACTTGCAGACCTTCTTCTCAAAGAGGTCTAACTCCTCTGCGAGGAGGAAGGCAGCATGGATGCCCCATCTTACTGCAGAGCCTGGGAGCCAGTGCTCAAACCTTTCACTAGTAACTGGTGTCTCCGGTCTGCTGACTAAACACAAAGCTGCAACAGGACCATACATGCCATACACTTTTAAGTGTCTCAAACTTTTATTTACTAGATGCCAACATCCAAAAATTACTTTAGTGTTTAATAGCAAGTCCGCAGAAAAAACAGTAGTCACTAGAATTCAATGCAGTTTGAAGACTGCCATTTGCCTGGCAGAACTGGATCAATTAATCCAATAACGAAGACTGAATTTCTGGCACATACATAGTTCAGAAGAACACTCATGCCTCCTGTATCCTTCAAACTATTAAGACACACAAATGCCATCTCTGAAGATGATAACCCAGACTAGTGGTTAAACTGTCAGCAATACTGGCTCCTTTACTGCAGGAAATGTTGTTCCACTTTGTTCAGAGTGAACAGTTTCCCCACTGAACAACAATTAATCCTCCACAAGAATGAATCGTGCATTTACACTCCTGCCTGCTTCTCAGTGGTGTTTTGTAACATGTCTGAAGATCCTGAAATCTGGTCTTTTTGCAAGAAGCCAAGAGATGTCTTTTCCTAACTCTTCAGTAGATGAAAAGGAACCGGAACCACCCTCTTCAAAAGTGATGCTACTTTTCTTGGCTACTTGATCCTGCTGCCACAGTCTATGCCTTCAGCACACGAGCTGTCTCCAAGGAACTTGTAAGAGATCTAAGACATCCCCTCCTCAGCTGACACACAAAATCTCAATGCAACAACTCCATCTTCCATACGTTTTTTACGCTGAGCGCTTTGAAAGCCAGCATCAGAATAGCTTGTGTTTCTTCCGGTGCTCACTTCAAAATGAACACGAAACACCTCCTGGCTCCTTGAGGAAATCTCTCCGATCTTCAGGATGAAAACCAATGCTTCCTGTAGCCAGAGAAGAACGGTTATGTCACAGCACACTTTTAATGAAAAGGCCTCTGAATAGCAGAGCGGCTTAAGATACCATCTCAAATTCTTGCCTGTGTTGACCACATCTGACAGACTTGAAAAACAAGGTTTTCCACAGCTATTTTTCCACATCAGCAGCATTTTGTTGGAGTTATTCCAGGTAGGAAAAGCTCAACGCTTCTGTAAACATCTTTCATATGGAACGGGACAGAAAATTCCACGTGATGGCGCACAACAACATGACCACCTCTGCTAACCACTACAGAATCTCAAGATGAACCTCATCTTAAAGGTGAGCTATTTGGTTTGACCACAGCTCACAGTAGCAGGGAAGGAATAAAAGGCTTTTTTTTAAAATAGAGATGCTTTAATCAGTGTTTCTGGCAACAAGACCTACTGCCACTTTAAAAAAAAAAAACAAGCAGATGCTGAAATGCAGAGAACCGGAAACTAGTACTAAAATAATCCACAGCCACAAACTCCCAGCTTTAAAGATAGCTAAGAACAAGGACCGGGGACACCCTTAAGAATTGTTATCTGCAGCAGTATCAGAGAAATTCTAATACAGATGTTAGATACATCATGGTCTTTATAGTGTTTGCGACAAAAAGTAAGAAAACCTAACTCTGCAGCTGTAGCCTCAACTGATAAGCACCTTTGAAGAGGTCAAACTCATACATGAGACATACAAAGACTCCCACCCGTAATCTGTGTAGACAATGTATCTTAAAGAAGCCTTTAAGTCACTGAAAGAACACTAGAAAACAATGGCACTGATGAGTAAGACTAAGTTGTTTTCGAACACCTAACCCTAAACAGACAACCATCATCACATCATATATACAAAACCTCAGACATCTACACAGCTACAAAAATCCTGATTAAGATTAGGAATAATTCTAAAAGCACAATTGACTTAGTCATACTGATAACAAGTGACTATCCAGAGACTGGTAACTCATTTCAAGTGTATCTATGAATTCAGATGTAGGTTTCTTTTTTTAATGGAGTATATCACTCCTGCATCGACACTAATAAAGATATGAATCTAAACTCTACAACTTTTATATTTTAAAGCTCTAAATATTAACCCATTTTACACAGATAAGCCACCTGCAGTGAATTCCAAGCACAAATTAATGTAATGTGCAAGGCACTGAGACACGTTACCTTCTCACATGCCTCAAAATTCAGCCACATAATTAAAAGCTTCTACAGAACCAATCACCATAAATAACAATTCCATTTATTTATTCACCTCCATTTAGGAGGTGTCTTAATTATCTATTTAAGGAAAAAAGATTCTATGAGTGTTACATTTAGGTATGCATATACATACAGATAAATGCTTTGAACACAGTCAGCCGATTTTTCAAGTCTCTGGTTTTCAGATATAATGTACTGCCTATCAACACTTCACAGCATGTTTATGAACTGTTCACCACACAGTTTTGATTTCATACTGGTAACCTGGCTGGCATTATAGCAAAGTTCAGACTCAGGCTATTAGAGAGATGATGCTCTCATTCAGTTCTAGACCTGGTTTACTGATTTGAAACATTACTTGTGTGGAGGGGCTGAATTCACACACCAAAAGCCATACTTGGATCACAAACCATAAGCACTACCAGCTTTAGCTCTAATACCTTTCCCAGCAAGAAGAGTCATAAAAGAGAAAAGAACGTGTGAAGGGTGGCAGTGAGGACAATGACCTACTCTAGGACAGCAAGAAGAGGAAACATGAAATAAGGAAGCAGAACAAAGCTGCCCACTAAGTCTAAAAATGCAAGGAAAAAGAATTTTCAGGAAAAAAAACGAGTGCAGGGAGGCAAGACAAAGAAATGAAGAAAACATACTGGCGTACATGAAAGACCTGAGACACCAGGGCAGCACTCTGAGTAAATCCTCCAAATATCCCCCTCAATCTGAGGAGTTTATTAGGTGTATGTATCTATCTCCACCCCACTCATACATTTTCCAGGAATTCCAAGTTGTTTTTTTTTAAAGCTAAAATTTGAAGTAGAAACATCATTCAAGAGGCTTCTGAGAAGATGGTAGAGAACTTCAAAAATTTGTTTTAAAAAAAAAAAAAAACAGAGAAGTCCACTTCATTTTTTTTATAAAAAGGTGGGATTTAACATATTAACTTATCAAAACCCAGAAGTTTTAAGTGATATGCTAACCATGTAAGTACCAAACTTTCAGTGCGAAGAACTCACAGAGATACTATCCAAATATTCCAGTTCAAAAAACAATTAACATCACATCAAGTTTTCTTAGTCAGTTCCTCAATTCTGTAATTCAGGTTCTACAATAAGTAATCTGTCATTTGCTGACAAGATGTAGAGTCAGAGTTTTGCTGAGCATGAACAGATGCACACAGAGGGTGTGTGAACAGGTAAACCAGACATTTTTGGATGGGAAATGGCATTTACTTAAAGTCCAGATGAGAATTCATAAGCATGCTGGAATTTCAAATACAAGCATTTTAACTGAACATTTCCCACCACCACACTTGCACTGTGACAAAAAAAATTGGAACATGATGTTATAATCACCATTTCAAAAATATTTTTAATTTTCAAAATCCAGAACTTCAGAGTTAACTTCACCCTATACAACACTGTTTCTAAATAACCGTATTTCTAAAATTCTAACTACATACCAAGGTAGCATTTGCATAAGTTTGAGATGCAGTACACTACTGTTGGCAGTAACTAAGAATAAACATTCTGTGTACTAAAGATAAAAGATGGGCTGCTACCATCAAAATAGACCACGAAGTAAAGTTTGGATGACCTAACGATATTCTGAATTTTCTGAGTCAAGTTTAATATTTCTAAAAGGAAGTTTGTCAAAATAAACATACCAAAATGTGCTGAACCACTGCTACTTTTGCTTTGTATAGAGGTACTGCATATCTGGGTCCCGGGTTGTGCTGTGCCTGTTCGATTTACACCCCTGTATAATTTCTTACAGGAGAGTTCCTCATTGTCACTGTCATGTAGGGATGGTGTCCGAGGCCTAAAATGTCGCCATCTACATGATTTGATATTGACTAGTACTTGACTGAGGTCTTTTGAGAAAGATTTGTCCGAGGTATTTGTTTCTGAGGTATTGGCAAATTGACTGATTGAAGAGTGTTGTGATGAGGAAAGCATTTCCAAATCCAGCTGATGAAATGTATTATCGTAGTCCGAATGCGCTCTGTCTAGTAGCACCCTAAAACAGAAAAACAATGCAGAATTATATAGGGGCAAGAAAATACCAATAAAATCACCAGTTTGCCATGTGTGCTCAAGGAAGACATAGGTAAACAAATAGAAGAAGTTACACAAAACTGTTCTACAAGAAATCCCTGAGATCAGGCACACAAAGTATGACTATACATTCAGTACTTTTCAGGCAGTACTACGTTGACGTTTCTCTTTCCAAGTATGTACTAGCTTTTACTGTATTAATGGCTGATGTAAACCATTATGTGTGTATATATTATGACAAAGCAAAAGACACACATCTTCCCCCCCCGCCCCCCCCAAATCAGGCTGGAAGACTTCTGCAGTACGATGAAAAAAATACAATAAAATTACTTACGTAACTAAATGCAATCCAAATGTCCTCTTAAAGTAACTTCAATTTAAGTGCTTTACTGACATATAAAATGAATATACCTACAACCATCCCATGAAGTGCCAAAAGCTATCACACATTACTTTCCAAATTCCCCTGCAAAATGCCAGTAAGAACCTTCAGTTTCTCATCTGACTCGTCAATAGAAAAGACACTCAAAGCAATCATTTGAATGTCAAATCACTTTTTTTTTTTTAAGTAACATTTAAAAATGAATGGGACATCGGTATTAAAAGACATCACAAAATATTTAAGAAATAGCACTTATACTAAATAGTAAATAAAAAATAGAAAGAGCACTTATACTAAATAGTTTCCAAATCATTTTCATTAAAGAAGCTCAGAAATAAAGCGCCTGAAGTAACAGCCCTTAATTCTTTAACATTTTGGGCCACATTTAAAATTTAAACAGTTGTCACTTTTAAATATTCCTCCCTAAAATTCTCCTCTACAGCAGATGCAAAATCAGAAATGTATTTTCTGAAAACTGACTTTTGCTACTGTCAAGTACTTTTATTTGAAAACAACTATGCAAATCATTTAAGTATGAAACACCAATTACAACTAAAAACATATGCTTGTTTTCACCTCAGTACTTGGGAGTGCCAACAATACAAATGTTTAGAAACACTTAAGCAAGCAGTACATACTAAGTGGCTTCCACTGCAGCATCATCAGCTGAGGAAGCTATCAAATGGAAGTACATAGAATGCCATCTTTGTGATGTCTTTTTTTTTTTTTTCAACTTTTCTCTTTTCAAAGATGTCTTAATGATTTATTAAAAAAACAACAACAATTATGTAGCGCTTACCTTCCACCACGGCCGACCCGTCTTCGTGCAAACCCAATACACCTCTGGGGTACAGTGAGAGTGGTTAAGCAGTATCTGTAACGCACATCTCCTAATCTTCCCTCTTTAGGGCTACTCCACGGCCAGTTGCCAGGTTGGTCTAAATGAGGCTTAAAATAATTTTTAAATAATTAAACACATGAATTTATCCTACAACAATGCTTTGTCTTATGATACATAAGGAAATTCTACTTACAGCATAGTACTGACAGCCTGCTTTCCTACGGAAGGCAAAAGGACCATCGGGATCATTTTCCTCCTCAGCCTCCGAAGAACCAGACAAAACCTTTAAAGTGGGGGTGGTGTTGTGGAGGAAGAGGTATTAGTAAATTCTTGAGTTTACTTCTATTCTTTCCCTAACAGCAGCATAAAATTCTGCAGATACTACCTGGGAGAGAGGTTCTTCATCCGAGCTAGGAAAATCATACTGATTCAAATCTTTAGCATTAAAGACTGGCAGTGCAGCAGGACTCGTCTGTTGAGGAGTAGCAGCAGCAGACGAAGGTAAGACTTTTGGCTTCTTCTCATACTTTCTTTTGGGTCGAATAACATCAGGTTTATCTTGCTGCAAGGAAAGAAAAAAAAAATCAGCATATGAATACACACAAATTAGATTTAAACAGGAGTTTCCCAAAACTCCTGTGTAAGCAAGCTAAAAAGGGAACTCATCTCTCTAACATCTTGATACCAACAAAAGCAGATATTTCGTGATATTTCAACCCTCCAGATTGAAATAGCTACATGAATTTAGAACAGCTTAAGGCTTTTACCTTTTTAGATCTCATTTTTGTTGAATATTTAGGTAATAAATACAGCTTTGTTCAAAATATCCTAGCATTGTGGGCAGTTATCAGATAAAAACGTTAATATCAACTAGTGCAAGAATTCGTTACAATTATGTGTGTCCTTGTCTCCAGTTCATCTGTACTCCCTTTATTTCTGTCTTGAGGAATTTCAGTAGTTCCTAAGGTTATCATCATCACTCCAGCATAATATTTTACTCCTATTGCAGCTTTGCTAGTGTATTTTCCCTATCAGTAGTACTGTTTTTCCCCCCAATCAGAAAGTCCCCCCTCCGCACCCAGTTAAAAATGTTAAAAATGTTTTCCACACTGTCACATCCTAAAATGCTGTAGCTTGCACATGTAACAGCACGAACTATTAATTCCATTACTGACATTACTCACTTTGTTAACTTTAAATTCTTTCAGTTCCATAGTTTCTTGATGTTTGAAAGGACTGCTGTTAGTCACAGGAATGATGGGAATAGCATAGGTAGGTTTAATCGGCTGCCGCTGTGCCATGACCTCAGACACAATCTCTCCACTGTAGTCACCCAAATTATACCTGAAACCAGAGTGTTTTTAATTTCTTATTTATTAGAATATTTAAAACATATATCTGGTAAAAAATTATGCAACAGTCAAACACAAATGAATAATACTTGCAACCTAGGGTAAGAGGAGGTCCAGGCTGACAGCCAGAAGTACAAGAATTACTGCTCCAGAGAAGGGGGAAGAAGGGCTAATAACATGTAAACTTTATTGCAGTAACTACTTCTGACAAACACAACGATAACTATCTGTAAGAAGTCTCCAAAAGATGATAATGCGAGTGGGAGAAGTGGAAATAAAAACTTGAAGGAAAGAACAGGGCAGGTTTCCTCCCTTTCCATCTGGGGACAGTACCATTAAAAAATACACCTTTATCACAAAAGGTTTTAAACAGTGAGGCAAAGCACCTTATTCACAAATCCTCTTTTTTGCATAACAGAACAGTTTTGTAAGAAACAGAACCTTAAAACGTATCACATTTGAAGTCCTGCGTGAAGTGCTAAGATGAAGCTTAGTTTCTCATTATGAAGAGGGCATTAGTCATTCCTCTGTTCAACAGCTTGTTCTCTTTGAAAAAGCTAATGGATTTCTCTCCTCTCTAGTTCTACTGAAAATGGTCAGTGCTTGAAAAAGGTGCAGCTGATATAAAGAACAGACTGATATTTAACTCGCTAAACTAAGTAAAGTTACTTTTAGAGCTTTCAGTCTGACTCAAAGCGTTTAACTTTTCAAACACAGATCCTTAAGCTGGAGAAGTCTTATTCAGATTCTAAGTATCAATTGCTAAAGAACAACTCCACATTGCAAGTGTTATTCTCAGTTGATCAGGAAAGTGACAGTTGATAGAGCAGAGCATTTGGTCTTCTGCACAGCTGTCAAACAGGATGTCAAAAGAAATACTAGTTGGAGATGACTCACAGAACAGCATGTTATGCTGTATGAAATGCCTATTTGTTTTCAAGAGGGTATCAGATCAAGCTTTGCTAAAAAGAACAGAGATAATGAAGAAAAGGAATAATGCTTGGGAAGGACCTTAAAAATAACTGATTTCCTTCACCTACGCATAAAAAAAAAGTTTAATGTATTTAATTCCTTTGGAGTTTACCTGAAACCATGAGCTCTCTTCCTACGTAACATATAGGACACGATACATATATTTGAATACACATATAACAAAACCAGTGTAAAGTGACTGGCCACTTCTCCATGATGAGTGACTCCATAAGTTTTATATGAAGTGTGAAATCTGCTATACTGTAACAGTGAAAAAGTCTGAACACTTATACTAAATTAATCTCTCACATTTTATAGAGTATTGATGGGAATATAAATTAGTTTCCAAAGCCTTCTGCAGCACATTTTCAATAAGCGTTACCTCTTTTCGATAATTTCCAGTGTTAAATGCAGCAACTCCCTCTTGCTTTTTTCCCTTCTCTTTATCATTTCCAGGATGGTAACTGCACGACTTAGATCTCGACGCAGCTTAAGCATCTTCTCGTAAGATGCTTCATCATTTTTTCGGTTCTGTAGATACACAGTATTTTACGGTTTCCCACATCATTTAAATTACATAATCTGAACTAAAGTTCTAAGTATTTATGTGTTGAAAAAAAAAAAGCTCAAAAAAAATGAAGAGAAACATATGCAAGTATCAATGAGCTACAGCTTACCACACCACCACCACAAGTAGGTTTAGCAGATTTTTTAGCAGCGGATTTAGTGAAAAAAATACAAACTTTCCCTCAATAGCTGGCCTACAGCAGTTTGTCTTTTTTTCCCCTTGCAAGTTAAAAGCAAAACAAACCAGTCAGCTTTTATTATTTTACACTACATAGCAAGATTGTTTCTTTAGATAAGCTATTTTCTGAGAGGACAGAGAAGGAGGAGAAACAAGTGAGATTGAAGGATTAATCTACTTACTTTCCGTGTCTGCATCTTTTCTGTTCGTCTTCTAAAAGCAACGTAGGGATCATTTGTGCTAGAACCATCTCGCTTCTCTTGTTTCACTGCTGGGATAAGAGAGGGCCCTCGACAGTTTTTCCTCTTTTTAATCCAGTACTCGTACACTTCTCTGATCAACTCGTCATCTTCCTTCAGCAATAGCTTGGCCTCTTGCAGGCTGACTGGCTAAATGCAAAACCCAGTATGTCATTGTCATATAGTATTATAAATAGTGCGTATTTCTTTTTTTTTTTTTTTAATTCAAAGTGACGTTGTACCTGCTGACCACTGCCCTTTTCTAGTCGGTCTATCATCTCTTCGAATTGTAAAGGAGAGATATCCATTCTTTTCTTCAACTTATTCACAAATACCTCATCTTCTGAATCCAAGTCATAATCCGGCTGCTCAGCATCCAAACTAAAAGCTGAATAATACAATGAAAAGTTAAAGTTAAGTTTTACTACAGAAATGCTTTGTACTCCAGACACTGCTCTTACAACATGCCAGATTCTTTGAAACACAAAACCAAAATTATTTGTTCAAACACTGCAGTAACACTACTTAGAAGTTATATTTGGCTTTTTCTTAAAAAAAAAAATTACAACATTAAAATCAGAAATAGAAGTTGATATCTAGTTGGCCATGCTTTTATTAACCAATGAAAACTTACTGGTGTCCAAGACATCCAAGTTTTTGACCTCATTGCTTTCAGTAAGGAACAGATTGGTCGGTTTTAAATGCTCTCTAGTATTCTACAGCTCATACTCAATGAGTACTCAATACAATACTCATTGTATTATCAACTTCTGAAATTAAGTCTCTAGCCTAAATGCATTTTAGAGCTACTTCAACAAAACTATGGACAGACGGTATTACAGAGTAATACACATACATTCTCCCTCCATGACTTTGGTGGCCTAAAAGCGTCAGGCCTAACTGGTCCACCAGTATGTCCTACCCAACATAGCAGGGAATCTTCAAATACAAATGATGTTTTGCAGAACAAACTGTTCAATTTTCCACAATATCCTATGAAAACACAGCATTCTGCACCCAGAACAATACCTCCCAAATCCTTGTGCATATTGTTTTAGTTTGTAAGAGACACTAATTTCTTCAAGTGTGCATTTCACACTGTGAAAAGTACAATTTGATTTTAAAACAGGAATAGGTAGAACAGAATGGAACTGAAGACAGTCGTTTCAGCTGTGAGACCACTAGAAAAGGAAAAGAATGAAATAGCATACCTTAATATCAGCATGGAAGACTCCTAGTATTAGTGTCTCCATTTACTTCTTAGAGCATGCTCCTAATTTAGCTTATCATTGAAGCTCAGATGGATACAGAAATCTAACATTTAGCCAGCGTTACTTAGGCATAAGATCTGTTTACATACAACAGATACTACTTTTTAAATTCTGATAATCGCACTATGCAACAGAATTCTGAAACAGATTGTATTTTTATAATATTTTCAGAACTTGTTCAATCTAACGTGGAGCTCACATCAAGCTCACAGAACAGCTGCCATCTTCCAATAAAAACAACATCCTAACACATTTAGAAGCCATTGGTGATATCAAAAAAACACCTACTTTTAAACGTAGAATACTTCCATCCAGGCATAGACAAATAGTACTACAGCCACCAATTCTGCTTGGCTTCCCAATCCACTCTACTATCTTATTATCCCAGTTAAGGTTCAGTGAACAGGTAGTCTGTTTCTTAACTATGCATTATATATTCTCCTCTTCAAGTAGCTTTCTGTTTTTCTTAATAAAACTAGATTCCTGCAAGCTGTAACTACTGAGTGCCATAGAGATCAGAAATGGGCCTTGGTGATTGCTAAAATTAGTTTCAACAGATAGAGACTCAAGAATTGACATCTATCTACTTCTTGATCAAGAATTTAATATACCTCTTCAGTAAAAGTACACATTCCTTTACATGCTGGACAAAATTAATTCTCAGAAGCTAGTCTTGACATGAGCTCAACAGACATTTTAATTTCTTGAATGAATGACTGGCAAAATAAAGTTCTTGGTGCAGACTACAATAAATCACTTTACTTACGCTGTATGTGAATCAGCTGCTTTGGCATTTTAAATTCTCCAGGATATATAGATTCATAGTATGCAATATTACTTTCTGCTTCTGGGACTGGTATAACCATATTATCCCTCTTCTCTCCATATACTTGTTGTGCTGAGATAGCCCGTTGGAGATGATGTTCCTATAAACAAACAAAAAGTCGATGTAAAAATACAAGGAAGTATTTTCAGAGATTAGACTTTCAAAAGTTGAAGCAGGCCTATTTTTTGCAAATGCTCACATTCCAAATCCCCGAGACTTCTCTGACAGACATAAGAAATCAGTATTACACACTTCATTGAGAATACACTCCAAAACTGGTAGTTTGTTTCCAGTAGGTGGAGCTCTCCCTCTTACACAGAGGCATGGGACTTCAGTTACTAAACTTAGTTAAATTGCATGTTCTTGGCACACCAAGCTACATAAATCCATCTGTTAATATTTCTGGAGAGACTTCAGATCGATTACACATACAGATTATAACAAGTAGCTGCAGACAGATATTCACTTCAGGTTTTTTTCCTCTATTTGTTATGACAATTTATAGATAGTGATGCCAGAAAACCAGAAAGGAGGCCTACTATCACCTCCTATTAAGAGAAGCAACTATTTTTATCCAGATAAGCGATTCCTAAAGACATTCTTCTGAAGACACTGCGATGTTTTCCATTATCCTCCTCCTTCCCCTCCTAATCCATCAAAGGATAATATTAAACTATAAGCTGTGACAAGAATAATTAACCATTAGAAAACTGCAACTGCTTTTCAAGCTTTAAAGTAAATTACATTTCCATTCCTTACTACAGTCTGAGTAACAGATCAACAATATTATGAATTCTAATAATTTTCTAATGCTACTATTCAAATGCATTCAATACTTCCCAGGGCGCTGCTAAGACAGCAAGTAGGATCAGCAGAGTTCATATGGAGCTAAAAACCAACAAAAGCACAAAAAACAACAGATGTGCATGTATATAAAAGATTATTTACCCACGGAATAAAATAATGTTTTTTGCCTATTAGCAAAGCAGGTTCTCTAAGTTTCTATACTCAGGCATTTCCTCCTCGCAAGCACTCAGGAAGCCAGTGCTGCATCAGTTGTGTCCATGCAGCTCTCAGTGGCATGCTATAAAACTGGTCACTGAAATAGTCCACATTAGAACTACAGCAAAAGGGTGCGTAGAGAGGGTAACTGGTTTCAATTTTGAAGTGAAAACATAATAGTTTTCAACCATATAATCTTATCACACCTTTGTCAGACTTCAGTTTACCCCTCTTCAGTACAATACAAGCTATTAACATCTTTCATCTTAAAATTAGAAGAAAATTGTAAAAATGGCTTTACTGTAAACTACAGAACCAGAGCACAGCCTCAAACTGCTGCAAGTTATAGCTCTGTTTCAAGAATTGACAAGGCTTTAGCTTATCTTCAAACTAGCTGCAGGGATTTTTCAGGTTTGCCCCCTGTTAATCAATTTCATTATGAAAAGAGACTAATTGTGAGAAGGAGACATCACAGTCACAAGCAAAACTCATGAAACTTATTTTGGTCCTCTAGCAATTGATAAACATAGCCACATGTGTCACATGGGAGACAGCACCTAAAATGCTTTCTTTTTTTTTTTTTTAAATCATAAGAGGCATTCTACTAAATAACAGAAAATAAACAGAAAAGGCAAACTCCCTAGACCCCAAATTCTCACATATTCGGACAGAAATTAGCAACAGCAACTCTGGAGCTGGCTTCAACAACTCAGCCGGTGGCTCAGCCCATCTCTCTCCCCTGACAATACATACGATCAGGTACGATTGGTAGTTCTGGAAGCTCTCATATTTAAACATGAAAGCATGTTAAAAAAACACTACAGTTACCTAACATACTACAGCTTCCAGTTTCTGTTCTGCAGTCATTCTCCGCTGTGATTGCACAGCTGATTACTCCCACTCAAAGGCAACACTTCATTCATCCGAGGCTGGAACCTGGTATTTAAAAATGCAGTGGTTTCCTCACTTTGCCAGAACAATTTTGTATTCAAAACCCTAACTTCTAATCCTAACAGGCTGGCCGCCCTTGATGTTATGTTGGTTTATTACGTAGGTGCTGTAGTCCAAGACATTCCTGAAAATACCAACAAGCGTTTAAAGACAGAGCTCTTCAGAAATTCAAGAAATCCTTTGACTTCAGCCATCCTTTTCCAAGTAGAGCTATCCAGCCAGATGCACCTCCTCTATACAGCAGCTATCTGCCGCTTTACGCAACCAACAGCAGCTTGTAATATCGAAGAGCATTTTAAAAGTCAAGTGCAACCATCCACTGGATCCCTTGGTCTGCTGCAGAAGGAAGTCAGACTGGCTTAACCAGGTTTTGCTTTTGAAAAACTCTTATTATTGTTCACAAAGAGATTATCTTCCAAGTGATCAGTGGGGCCAAATACTTCTCGTTATCCGTATCACTCCAGGAAGTACAGTTAAGCTGCTGGTCCGAAATCCTCCAGCTCCCACCTTTTCAACAGTTTTTAAAGCAGCGCGGTTGCAGTGCTTCTTCCCTTCTCCTCTGGTTCATCAGCCCTCAGAAGTTCTCAGATAGCTGTGAACTTATTTCAAACTGTTTGAGTTCCTAGCATGGTTTTTAGATGGCTTAGTCACGCCCAAAGGCTGTAGCTGTCATTTCAGAAGGAAGCTCGCACACCAGCTAGCTGCCACCACAAGGTGCAGCGCAGTGCCCCTCGCTGCTGTTCCCCGATTTATCACTGCCTCGCCAGACTGATCCTAGGACAATTCAGGGCATGAGACAGACAGAAAACCTGCTCTTGCCTGTTATATTGCCTGAAAGCAATTAGCTTTCTGATAAATTAGCTCCCTCAACTGCCAGGGGCTGGGAGAGAGGAAGAAGAGAGAAAGATGATCCCCTTTGGCAGCAGCTAGCCATAGTGGCTTAGCAGCATGCATCGTTAAAAAATCATCCTTTTTTAAAAATCGAATACTGAGGGGAAAAAAAAATAGTTAAGACTTATGAAAAGCTCTGTCACAAATATTTTTAACCATCTTAGCATCAAGTATAATCAAGAGGTCCTCCTCCTACTACAAATACTTACAGAATATTCTCTTCTCATCCTGCATACTTCGCATAAGAAGCTGTGGCTGCCCCATCCCTGGAGGTGCTCAAGGCCAGGCTGGATGGGGCTGTGGGCAACCTGGTCTGGTGGGAGGTGTCCCTGCCCATGATGGGGTGTGTGTCTGCGTGCAACTCAGGGGTCTTTAAGATCCCTTCCAACCTAAACCATTCTATGATTCTAACTATTATTTGCTCATGTATTATTTGTTCCAACACGCCAGTTTCCATGCAACTGGATTTTTGAGCTAAGTTATCCTTCCTATTGGAACTACACTGGAATAGCCTGCAGTTGTCTTGCTAACTCCTCTCTGTTTTTCAGCTAGTTCTGAGTGATAGTGTTTTCTTCCCTCTCTCAACAGGCTTCCCTTGGATCTTTCATACGTACCATGCTTAACAACCAGTTATCGAAATGTATTCTTTGCTTCTATTATTCTTCCTTTACAGAGAACTATAGCCACGAATGTAGTTTATTTTCACTGAAGCTGCCTTTCACTTTCACACGAACTATGCTCAGCCATTAGGCACATATCCAGGAAAGCTTTCCTCTCGGTTGCTTTCCCTGCCTGATACAAAGGCTATTGGTAATACAACCTTGGGAGCTGTCATGCTGTGATGCTAATTTGATCTACGACTTTCAGAACAATGGCACTGTTCCTCAAATTTCATTCCCCCTACCTTGTGCAGCACTGATGCTCCTCCAAATTTGTGTTCAAGCCTAGTCAAAGAGTTCATTCCAAAGTGAAAAACCTGCCTGCTTACCCTCCCTGCCCCCAGCTGATTTTCCATCAGGTTAGTTTCCTACGCTGGCTTGTCATGAGCTCGGACAATCCCAGAGTGAAAGGGCTGCGGTCGGAGCACTCAGCCCAGAGAGGCCTGAGGAAACAAGCAGCTCCATCGCTTTTTGCAACACCCAGCCATTAACTTGAAACTACACCTTATTCCTCTATATTCCTGTCCAGAAAGGTAGCTGGGCAGCTAAAATTTCAACACTAATCCTTGTATTGCAGATTACTCTGCTACTTGTTTAAACAAAAGCTCAACGACAACTTTCCTCCTTTTTTCTCTCCTTCCCTCCAGTTCTCCTCTAATTTGAGGGTCTACAGGAAAAGCCCACTGGAACACCAACCCTTCTTCTGACTACCCAGAATGGAGCAAGGCACGATGTATTTCCTAAGCAAAACTACACATAAACACAACTCTTTATTCTGCAGTCTTCCTTTCTATTAATTCTTACGATACAAAGCCTGTCACTTGCATCCACTTCTATCGTGTCACTATTGCCAAGTGGATTCCAAAAGATCAGAGTGAAAAGATGATCTAAAGCAAGAAGGCATTAACAAGGGCACCAGGGAAAGCAGGATTACAGCAGAGCAGCAATCACTGCAGCCTCAAGGAACAGCCATGAGCTAAGGAATTGCAACTTTTGTTCTGCTTTGATTTGAGGAGCAACAAGACCTCTCTCAAATGATAACGCAGGAATTCAAGTGTAATTCTTCAAGTTCAGTACCTGCTCAAGTTGCATTTCTAGAACACTACATAAAAGCCATATATGCCCTAGGTGCATAGTGCACACATAGGTTTTTGTATGATTATAAATAAAATGCAAAGGACAGCGTGCTGTAATTCTGCTTCAGCCTTACTACACGTATGCACTCATCTGCAAGCAGAAGCACGATAACTGAAAGCAAGCAGTATTTGCTTCCCTTCTCATTTTGGTAATACTTGGTGAGGTTTTGGCAACGCCAACTGCTTGCTGGATTCTAAGTTACAGTTTCTCAAAACCCGCACTGACAGAGCACAAAGATTACTTTGACAAAATACTTAGTCTGCAACACGCCTTGTAGACAGACTATGTTCAAAGTAAGATAACCACAACACAAGGCATTTGAAATGATCAAATAAAAACCTTAAGTGACACAATTGTGTCACTAGCAGTTGAACAAACCTGACAGAACGTGCAGTATTGTTATGTTACTGCAGTAGCAAAGACTGCATCTTATTAAAAATGAAAGGAACAATCCACTGTTTTGTAATTTGATTGCATTTTTTCCCCAAATACTTCACTCCAGAGCTCTTAAAGGAAGTAATAATTTAAAGCACCGTTGTTTATAGAAATTACCAAGCCAGCCAGCTCTCCAGCCCACTGCACAGAGCAGAGCGGCTCCCCCTGAGGATTCACATCTCCCTGTTCCCAGAGCCTCCGCAAGGCCAGGGAGTGAGCGCTCTCTCTGCTGGGGGAAGCACAGGGCTGGGGGTAGCGGGGTGGGCCACGCTCTGCAACAGGAAGGAGTTCTAAAAAAAAAAATTTTACCCTTATACAAAGGGTATATTGCAGCAAGTTCAAGTCTGTGCAGGTCATAAGGACAACCCTGCATCCAACATACAAAACCCACATAAGGATGCTACAGCTAGCTCTCTCACTACTGGCAGTCACAGCACACCACTGCCTACTCCCAAGCCTCCATGGACCTGCTGATTTACATCAGAATGCCTTGTGAGGACCCTCTGCATCCATCCAACATTACTGACCCACAGCTCACTGCAATGCCTGACGCACGAGACCTACAAAGGACACCAGTTTAAACAAGAAGTTGTTGGGAACCATGAGGTGCACAACAGTTACACTGGAACAGCTGAGACAGAACTGAGGGCATACAAGTATACAAGCTCCCAGACCTGCTGTTTTTAATGCATTTTTTTTTTAAGCCTTCCAGCAACTTGCAGTCCAAAACTTTAAAAAAAACAAAAAAAAGCAAAATCACATTTCATCTTAAACACAAACACGTTATAATTAAGATTAAAAAAACATATTATAATTTAGATGAAGAAAGAAAACATTAGGAACCACAAAATCAGAAGCTGTAGAGTTCATTAGAGAACTCCACAGTTCCTCGAGCACAAGTCTTACAAGGAACAGGCTGATGAGGAGCCCAGAGAAAAGGGAGGCTCAGGGGAGACCCCATCGCTCTTTCCAGCCACCTCAAGGTAGCGGGCAAGGGGTCTGTCTCTTCTCCCAAGCAACAAGCTATAGGGCAAAAGGCAACAGCTTCAAGTTGTGCCAGGGGAGGTGTAGGTTGACTACTAGGAAAAAGTTCTTTCCTGAAAGGGTTGTGAAGCATCGGCACAGGCTGCCCAGGGAAGCGGGTGAGTCACCACCCCTGGAGGGATTTAAAAGACGTGTAGGTGTGATGCTTAGGGACATGGTTTAGTGGTAGACTTGGCAGTGCTAGGTTAACGGTTGGACCTGATGATCTCAGAGGTCTTTTCCAGCCTAAGTGATTCTATGATTATGTCATCTAAGAGTTGATGAACTGGTGCAAGAGCAGCCTGACTCCAGGCTACAAAGTAAAGGCTCCTGGCTGCTAAGTTTGCAGGGACAACACTGTCCCTACACCTCAGTTACCTCATGTTAGCAGCAGCAAGGCTTCCTGGTGCGAGGACAGTGTGGAACAGCACAGCTCAGCTGCCACAAGACCCAATGGAGACCGTTCCAACTCACCCTGTAACACAGGGCTGGGGCTCCCAGAGCACCTCTGTGACCTCCTGTACGCAGGTCGTGCCCTGCTCTCCCTTTCCTTGGCTCAGCTCGGCGAGCTCTGGGGTCCACATGCTGTCTCTCAGCCCCATGAGGATCTCAGTAACCCACGTGGTCAGGGAAGACAGTCTCTTCTGGAAGGCTGATAGTCAAGCTACTCTAAAGGAAATTCCTGTACAGATTCAATCCAGCAAGCTGTTCACAAAGGAGACAGAAGGGAGTAAAACAACCGAACTGTCTCACTCTCTTAACCTTCTCTTCCTGTTACCAGCTCTTAGTTGTTTTGCAACCTAAGAAACAGACATTAATTCATATCCAAGATTAGAAGGAGCATGGAGATCGATCTGAGATAACTTCATGCAAAAAAAAAAGTCAGAAACTGCTTTGCCTCATACCACCCCTTAGTACCTCATATTATTACCTGGCCCTCCCTCGGGCCCACTCAGGCACTGCGGTGTATTTCTGTGGGACTCAGGGGGTAGCTATCTGGCACTGCAACATCTGCCTACCCAGGGACTGGCAAGCACCAGGGATGCTGCAAGCAAAGGTACAGAGCACACAGCCAGAATATAATAGCCAACTTGGATCAGTGTAAACTGGTCAGAGACGTGCCAATTTTCTTTTGCATTTCTCTCATCTTTTGGACAGCAAGTGGCCATGGTGGCTTCTCATATGGCTGAAAGCAAAAAACACTCTGGTCTTCATAAACATGAGCCTTCCCAGCTTATTACAGAAACAATACCACACACTTTCCCCTTTATCACCTCACATGCATATCCAGACACATGTTAAAACATGCAAAACAGCAATGACATTCTGAGAAATTTGTTACGGCATCTGTTTCCAAGCAACTGCAGTCTTAGAGCTCCAAACATACCCTCATCAGCCCCTGGTTACACTGACCTGGGACTCACAGACGGCAAACTGCAGCTCGTGAACACCTCTGATAAGGGCAACGCAGTAGGTACTTGGGCAAGCAGGTAAGGAGCTGCCACCCTCCTGACCCCAGGTATGTGAGTAATAAAGAACACGTCGGCAGTAGTTTGAGTTTGGTTACAACAAGCACACGTGATCAAAACCAGACAAGGGCTGTGGGTCACCAGAGCAGCATCATGCAGTTCCTTGCTCTCCCTCCCTCTGATGGGCCCTGAAGATGACAGATTTAAAAAAAAAAAAAAGCAAAGCCTGGGCCACAAACAAGTGAGAGCCATCCTTCTGTTACAGGTACTTGTATATGTAGATATAGGGTAAACAAACCTCACATCCATGTAAGCTGCCCAAAGATTCACCCAAACCACACGGCTGTAAGGCCTTCCCTCCTCAGGCAACCGGGATCTCTCACCACCCCGAATCATTCCACGCAGCAGAGAAGTCTGTTCGCTTGTAATCGCGGCACAGCCTAGAGCTGCCCCTTCATATTCCAGACATGGTGAAGGACCATGGAGATCACTTCTGTTAATCAACTGATGTCAGTCTCATGAGTAGTCAATTAAGAAGGATTCCACTGTAATTACTACAATAATTAGATCTCTGCTACAAATCCCAATTTAAAACAGCTGTCTAGGAGCAGCAGTTGCTCAGTGAAAATGTAATCTAATTGTACTTTAAAAAATATGCATTTTTGTAATTAACAGACTATCAAGAAACCTTGCTAATTATTAGTCATTTTATCTGGAACTCTGGTTAAAAACGAGGTCAGCCACACAGTCTTGAACATTTTAGTCTACTGCTTTCCCAATGCTCAAATCAGTTACTTCTAGGAGTATACAAAGAGTCTGCCCTTTTCTTGGAAAAATCTTATCTTCGTATTTGTGAACTTCCAGTAGGGAATTGCTTACACATTCTGGGGAATTTTCATTTGTTTGTTCAGTGAATGGTGGTACAGGGGTGGAGGACACAGGCATTTGATCTACAAGCCCAACAACATTATTACTGGAGATCATAACAATGCTTGAAGAAACAGAGTGATTTGCTGCCCTGTTACCAGAACACTGAATAAAGATTAGTTTCATATTCAAAATTACTGTGGAAAAATAGACAAGTGAAATTGGCTCAAAGCATGCTACAGAGGATAACATACATGACACAGGAATCCTGGGAACTGGGAGATCTCCAGTATTTATGCATTCATTACACGACAGCTCACAAACTGAATCTACACCTCAATACTCCCAGGTACAGATCCTCCTCAGACTCCCTAAAAAGACTGGAGCAGTGTGGCAGCTCGTCAAATCACAACTGCACTGTATCCATTCAGAACCATAAGGCTCAACATTGCTTTGAATGGTTTTGTTTAGAAATTACTAACAGCTCAGAAGCAGCTATCTCATTTCCTTAGAGTTGCCAAGAGCCGTAAGAACTCCCCACCTTTTCCTTTGCTGTCATGCAACTCCTCAGCCTATTCAGCCCAGAAACCCATGGAGAAGGAGGTGAGTTATTCTCAGGTGAGTTGTTTTCTGCTTGTGCCTGAGCTAAATGGGTTCACTGAGAGGTAATGCAAAAACCACAGCCAGCTCTAAGGAAAAGGTGGAACTGCCTCTATTCAACAGCAGCGCAGTTAAGCCAGCTCAGCCCGTCTCCCCTGACTTTACCACACAGCCGCGTTTCACAGTTCCAGAATTAACTGCAAGCCTGCCAAAGCCTTACCACTTCCTTACCACGGCTCACTGCTCCAGCTGCACAGCTCTCACTGGGGAGACTGCGATGCAAAGCCACCTAAGTGATCCGTGTTAAACAGAACCCTAAATAAAGGATCCTGAAGGACACACTTCAGTAGCCCAGGGCACGACCTCCACTGCTCAAAGCAGGCTATATCAGAAAACAAATATTTGATGCAGTTCACTAAGTCACAGCTTTCAGGATACACTCTACGTGGGAATGAAAAAAAACCTTAAAATCCAGCCTTTTACCATCACAGATTCCATCTATAAAGTCATTTCAAAGAGCCTGAATAACCCTTTATGGCAAAAATATTTCCCCCTTAGTATGAAATGGAAGTAGAAATTCAAGATCTTTTAATTAGCTGACCCATAAGAAAACTGTATCAAGTTCCCAAACTAAAATAAATAAAAATGCAGCAATCTTGTTCCTTGCTTGAACTTTACTGCACGTCAGCAATCCCAGCTAACAACTCAATTTTGTACGGCAAAAGCACTACACTCATATTCCAGCATGTCTGTTAGTTATAGGGACATCACATTAGTGTTAACAAGAGTGAGCACTGCTAAAAAAAGCGTCATTTGAATAACAAGGAACACGGTACCCAACTTCACAGGAAAGAAGTTTCTGTTGTTTCACCGCTCTCCTGAGTATTAGCATGCACAGGCACACACGGCTGAGCTCCACTCAGACAGGGTGCTGCAACTGCTCCAACGGTACGGCAGAGCAGAGTACCGAGCACAGCACTTGGAGACTTACAACCTGCCCTGAACTTCACCATTTAGACAGATAACAGGACTCAAAAAGAAGACAATCAAGTTGGGTGAACTCTTACATTTCTCTCAAAAGTTTTCTACATCAGCCACGGAGTGACGTAACTACTACTTCCACAAAAATGTTCCTCAGACCAAACTCTTCCAGTGTTCCTCATTAAGCCAACCCTTTTTCCTTTGCCTTTAAAGCATACCTCAAAACTGACCCATTCATCAACAGCAGTACAGTAACATGACAGGAAAGGCACTAAAAAAAACACCAGGCAAGGGAATAAAACCGTAACATATAGTTTGAGGAGTGCCTATATCTTTCCATTATTAGTTTACAGAAGGTTTAAAAACCATTCCCTTCCACAAGCCAAACCGCACAAACTGCAGGGATCGGCAGCTTCCCAGATCCACATCTGCTTAAAGATTTAGACTCATTTTTTCTTCAGAGTAAGAACAGGATTTGGTTTATTTTTTTAAAAATCATTAAAAACAAACCCTGAAAATAATATCCAAGACTACCACGCAAAACTTAACACTCCCCGGAGCTTGAAGGTCAGCTCTCTAAACACCCAATTGTGCTACTACAGTCAAGGACCTTTAAAAATAAACGGTCAATCTTTGGTTGTCTGGGTTAGTCTAAACCATAAGCACTACTAGTAACCAAACTCTTTAAAGAATGCAGTAACAGTTTTGGTAATGAACCACAAGACAGGACTGCACTTTACCAGCGAGCCACTTGGACTAATACACAATCTCAAAAAGGAGCCCATGGGCATCCCACGAAGGCTAAGAACAGGGTAAAAACCAGCCACGGCTTTCACAGCCGTGCACTCCCTGAGCCACATGGTATCAGAAGCTGGGAGCTCAAGCCACATTTTAGTTTTTATGTTTGGTATTGAAATATTTCTTCCATGAACTTTCGGTAGCGTGCATGACCCCAACTCTGGAGCTAAAGAGTTGCACACCCAACAGGTATGCAACCTCACTTCTGCTTGGGAGAAAATGAGCAAGTGAAACAAACCTAAATATAAATAAAAAAAATAAAAATGGTGACTGAACCATGGGGTTTACACAGGGATCTTTAACACCCAACAGCTCCACCTTCCCTAAGACCGCCTCATGTTTACAGCATTCTTGTCAGGTTTAACTACCTCTTCTGTAAAGTACAGTTTCATTACCTCAAGAAGTCATTCACATTTAAGTAGTAACAGAATTTGATTGATATTTATACTGAATATTTTACAGTATGCAAGTCATGAGGGGACAGCAAAACATCAAAAACATCATCAGGAAAACTGAGCATCAACATTTGCATGAATTTGTTTGTTCAACAGTTAAGGCTCAGCATCTCATGTCAGACAATCAAGCAAAAAGCAGCTTGCTTTATCAACCTAAGAAGACTAAGCGCCTTTTAAGAACAGTCACAGACACATTCCATATAAAAAGCTCATATTTGACAGTCCAGTTAAAAAAAAAAAAATCAAACTGAAGGAACTTCCAGACCATCTCCTTGAACTATCAAGCTCATTTTTAATTTCAAAAATAAACAAATAAACCTGGAGCACTACCCATTTCAGTCCTACAAGGAAGGAAGCAAGCTCAGAGAAAAAAATACAAGGCAAATCATACTAATGGCTAAAACCCAGCCAGTTACACAAGCACATTTTTGTAGATTCCAGAACATTTTCTTTAAGTACTTTCTTCCTCTGTTTAAGACCTCACACAATGGTGGGAAGAAGCTATTACGTAGTGATGAGCAGAAGCATGGGCTGCAAAATACACGCAGACTGCCAGAGAGTATGCCTCACCACACCCCTTCAGCAACTGTCACGGTGTCAGCGATATCAAAGCTCCCAGCTCACATTCCTTCAAATCGTAACTTTTGTTACAAGAAAAAAAGCGCCATACAGCGTGTAGCTGTTAGTAAGAGAAGTAGGGCTTTCTTGTACCAAGATCGTAAAATTATCAAGATAGTTGCTAAGATATCTGGGAAAACCAAAGTAAGCCTCATAAAAAGTAAAAATGCTAGAAGAGATGCTCAGAATTGCACTGTGTAAGACATGTAGTGAAAAAGAAACCATCCTAGCAATTAGTATACAACTGCCCTCATCAGCTAAAGTTTTGTCACAAGACTCTGAAAATGCAAGTAAAATTTATCAGTACTTTTCTACTGAACTCTATTAGCGTCTGTATTCACAACACCCAGCATGATCAGAATTTCAGGTCTGATGCCACAAAGGTGGAAGGAAGAGCGCTTCTTCACTAGTGACAATGACAGGTGCAATGCTGAATAACTTAAAATAGACTTTCCAAAGATTACACCACTGTGATGAGCTTATCTGTGTACTTCCTGCTGCAGTGTCAGTCTTCAGTTCGCAAATCTACAGATTTAGACACTTTCTTGGCTTGGAACAAACAGAGCTACATTTGAGTGCTCCAAGATGCTTCCTGCAGCAGAAACCTGTATTAGGCAGAAAGGCTCAGACAAAATATAAACTTACATGTTTCCTGACCAGTAAAAATGTTTTTTTTTTTTTTGAAAGACAGTGCAATATGACATGCAGTGTGAGTCAGATGCCAAATCATTATTCTTTATAGGTCAGCTATTCTTAGTGTCTTGTATCTCCAAGTTTATTTAGATTGCCTTTAAAAACACAGTACAGACTAGCATTCCAAATTCATGACCTTTTACATGCAATTATGATCAAACTTGTTTTGAAGCCTGATATAAACACTGAGCATCTGAGACAGGTTTGAGGCTGTAAAGTCATATAGAGGCGGGGAGGGAGGAGGGAAGAACAGAGGGTGAATCGGAAGGGTTTACAATAAGGACAAGCACTTCCCTAATGCTCATAAGCTTGATGCATCGTAACTGTCGTGGTTATTCTTTCTGTGTACACAGTGAGACTTAGATGTCTGACTGGGACAAAAATATGATCACTAAATGTGATTTAAAAGATGAAAGCATCCTTATATTCAGGCCACGCTGCTGATTTCAGCCCAGACAGATTTTTACTGCCTTTTTCAAATGCAAAGTGGTATTTTAAATTGATCTGAATGCTGGTAAGACAAAGGTGTTAGGACCTTCAAGACATTAAAAAAAAAGTCAAACCCCTCTGTTATTCCTTTTGTCTTCATTCCTTATAGCTATTGTATTTTCAGAAGCCTGTACAAAACACCTAAGTGCATGCCATCTCTCAAGGGACAGATGTTACCTTCTCCACCTACCAAAGACAGCACAGTCAAACCCCATAAATACACTCAATCCCCCCCCAACTATATCTGAGGTACGTGGAACACAACACTGAGCTACCTGTTTCTCCACCAAACATGCAGCTGCAGAAACTTATGCCTCTTAATGGTAACTAACTCCTGGTGCCCAGGGAATAGTTAGTGGTATGAATAAACATGCTTACATATGTAATATATTGAAGCTTTATAGATATTTTAGAAACTTTGTGTCATTCCCAAATACTGAGTCCAAGAATACAGTCCACATAGCAGCAGAGAAACCCTTTTATGAAATCTAAGAAAAGATCCTATTACACTAGCCATCCTGTCTCTCCCTTTTACCAACTAGCGCCATGTAAACTATCAGAGGATTGCACGTCAGATTTTGTGCTCTGCATCAATTCATCAAGTCCCTTCTGTGCATGGAGTATTTTAGCTCTATTGACATTAACATGTGCTAAATAATCTTTTATAAATACACTTCATGTCTTGAAAACCAACTTGACACTGTGTACATTTTTAGAGTGTAAAAATAGGAGCTGCCTTTAAATTGCCAATTACAGTCTTGGTTTCATACTGCTTACCACATTCCATGATCATTCTGTTCAGCTCCCCCATTTTTCCCCACACTGAAAATAAAGACCAAATAGTAACTGATTGACAGAAAGGAAAGACAACATGATAATGCAAGGTGAAAAAAACAACCTAGGCATAAAGGCAAAATGTGGTGTTAACAAGAAATTCTAACCAAAACGTATTTGCACAGTTTGCTATCACAAAAAAAGTCCCTATGGTATTTAGGACCACACTTAAGCCCCAACATCATGGTGGGGAAGCTGCTTCCTTTAGGTTTATCAACAAGGTATCACTGGTATACGGAAAGAAAAGTCTTTGAGACTAATACTTGAGAGCACTTTATGAAGACACCTAGAAGGCATTTCAATCCATTTTCATTTGCATGTTTGAGTATTTCAGACAGCACCCTGGTTCCAACTCCTACCTGAGGTTCTCAAACATGGCAGCGTGTGGCCCTTTCCTTAAGTAGGTGTTTTTTTCCTTTCCGTATTGCTAAGTTAAAGGGAACTACCCTATCAAGATCCATTAGCTATCCACAAGACAATGCGTACCTGCTTTCTCCATCTACTCAGTATTACAATAAAGATTTGACCTAGTTTAGTCAGTTCAGGAACAGTAAGTCAAACTAAGATGATGTTCTCTCCATCCCTGGAAGTGATACTGCTGCCAAAAGCTGGCTTAGGCCCTCAGATTCCTACGCCATCTGAGCAGACAGTGCCATCTGCTAAAGTGGTGCCTTGACTTCCTTCAAATCCTCAGCAACGAGTACCGTCTAGTTTGCTCAGGTAATCTGAATGGGTAATTTACCAAGTGCAAAAGAGCAGAGTGTTGAAAAAATCCACAGTATACTTCTCAGTTGCCACGACCATCTGAAGAGAAGTGATCCCACAGCCCATGACATGCACGCACACTTGCTCTGTCAATGGTGGGAGAAACCACAAGAACAAGATAAACATTCATTATAAACACAGAAGTGAACTGTACATACACTCTTGATCCCACTGCAAAACATCCCTGGATAAGGGACCCTCTCTAGACCTAGTGACTTCTGTTGCTAAATCTTCCCCTTGATTAACTAAAAAAGGGTTTCTTATCCAGAGTTCTCTTGAGCACAGGTCAAGTATGAAGTCAAACCCAGACTGCTGATAAACAGGATGATGATATCCATAAGACAACTAACCTTGAAAAACATTTTTTTCCAGAAAGTCGTAGCAAAGAAATTACAATTTAATGAAAGGCAAAATAAAATAGCAGATACCTTGCCCCTATTTTTTCAAATTACCAAGGTAAATCAGCTACTAGATATAAAAAATTATCAGGTTACCAAATCACACCCATGAGCCTTTACCTGCCAAAGTGAACTGATAATGAAAAAGCCGAGGGCTCAGTTTTTACAGGTTTGTTTTCTAAAAGCTTGTAACAAGCACTTCAGAGCTGCTTTTTCCTCAGAAGCTTCTCCAGATTTTCTAATCAAGGCCAAAGGTCTCTATTTCTAGGACCTATTTATTTCTATAGCCCAAACTTCAAATACCTAAAAGCTGATTAAAGCTCCCAAACGAAGACAAAATTTAACTACCATATGCCAGCTCAAGGTTCTTCTGCAATCAGAATATAGATGCCATGGAAATCCAGGACAGATGCAAGGGTTAATGCTGAACTGTCAACAACCACCAATAAAGCCCTGAAGGTCACCAAAAACTCACTGCCTTCTGTTCCAACCCATCGCTATCAACTTTGGCTTTAATACTTAGCTACCGGTAAAGACATTTCTGACCATCTTCCCAAGACAAGACTCCTCAGAGACAATACTTCTCCAGAGGACAGCTGACAGACTAAACACACAAGAGAAAGGTCTGTTAGTCACTTCTACAGCTCTGGTAAAAGTTCTCTGAATGTGTCACTAATTCCCCCCCCCCACGCTTTATTCCTCATTGAGCAAGCCTTACATTACTGGCAAAAAAAAAAAAAAAAAAAGCTGTTTCACTTCAGTGTTGATACTCATGTTTTTTCCTATCATACGCAAGCAGCTGAATTCTTGTCTACTGGCATGAAGTTTGTTGAAGTCTTGACTTGACAAAACGCATAAGCTTCCCGAGATAGCGATGACTATTAAGTGGCCTTCATCCTACCATTCCAACAGTCTCACACAGCACTTGGCCTCTACCTCATGACTACAGCATCCTTGGCACAAAGCAGAGCCAGTGCACTAATATTAATCATAATCTTCTTCTAACAAAGCAGAAGATAAACAGAAAGGGAGAGCAAACAAGGCCATCACTTACACCAATGAACGCACAAGAAATAAACTGTAAATAAACTGAGAAGCAGCAAAGAACGTGTAAACCTATCCGTAAGCACCTGTAGGCTTTAACAGTTTTGCAGAGGCAATCACTGAAAGGAGTCCAGTAACCATACAAAACACAAGTTCTGCAGTGCTGACACTCCAGCTGGCTCTTACCTATAAGACTTTTTCCTCAACTTGCCAATAAAACCGCTGTGTGGTTTCAAATTCAGACATTCTCTGAGATACACCCACATTACTGAATTGTAAATATCACATGTTAAGTTACAATATATGATCTTTCCACTGTCAGTTCCGATTTTCTCTCAGAGCTTTTCAGAATTACCTCGCACTTTTACATAGTGAGAAAAATCAAGTCTCATAAAGGCATGCAGGACGTATCCTGCTGACATACTAGTATGGGATACGGGTGGGGAGGGGAATTACGTAGATTTATCATGCAATTAAAAGCAGCACTTCTTAAGAGAAAATGTAAACACACAGGAAACCAGGAATGTGATTTTATCACCAGTGTTATGAAGAAACTTGAGGAAAACAAAACTATAGAATTTAAAAATGCAAGAGAATTGGCAATTTCAAACATCAAAATCTGGGGGAAATGCCTGTAAGAAAAGACACCAGGTACTATGTAGACAGACTACTACAGGGGATGATAATGACACCAACAGAAAAACAAACCAATCAAGCTACATCAAGTGTTTCCCTGCCTACACCCTGAAGATCATTCTGGGCAAGATCTATTGCAAATCAATTGTTTGTCAAAGTTACCTGCACCCTTCTTTCCCTTCCAAGAAGGGTTCTGCATCTGTAACCCACGATCAATGCACTTTCGTAAAACCACAGTCTTGGCACAAAACTCTCAGGTTTTGAAAAGTCTAGAAGCAGAAGCCCAAACAATTTTTTTTCATGGTAAGACCTTCCTGACAGCCACGCACTTTGGGCTGCGTATCTGATCAGTGAAGAATCTGAAGCCTAGAGCCCTACAAATCCTAACAGGAAACACTCAGCAGCGTTAGGCGTATGCATGGGACAGTCTTTATTTCAAATCTCCTTAAGCACGAGTTTGTTAAGTCTTCCAGGCAGGCTAGAACATCTCTTAACTAATTTCTATTTACAATTAGGAAGGCACAACCTCCAAGTTGTGATATTGGTACAAAGGTATGAATGCAAAATGAAGTAGTTATGCACTCAACAACCATGTTCAGACCAGCCTCATTGTACCACGTCACTCTGGGCCCTCATAACTGAAGACTGCACAATTTTGTACCAAGATGCAGCGTCACTTTGGATGCTAGCAAGCAATCCTTTCCAACAACACCCTCTTGAAAGCTTCCATTTCAATTCGAAAAAGCATGAATTTCTTAACTTCTGATTAAATATAAAGGAAATGAATCTTCGAGAGTGGTACTTAAACTGTAAGAGGATAGTTTCCTCTCTCGCTCAAAGTACCTGTGCTTGAAGAGATAGACAGACAGACCAGTAGGTTCTCAAATGTTTGTTTCATCCTCAATTCATGCAATTCACCGTCATGCATTTTTTTTTTTCAAACTAGAGAGACCCTCCCAGAATTAGATTAGTCCTAGAACAAACATACAGCTGAGAAATACAGAGACACCACTGGCAAAGAGGAAAAAGCATGTAGAGAGCTCATTAAACAGCGGGAGGATATACTCAACTGGTATTTCTGTTATGATACGTTAGACCTTTGATGCATTCCTGGATATTAAAGCTAGCTCTTAGAAATAACCAAGTGGAAAAAGAACAAGTAACCTATTACAGATAACTACGGCCAGTGAATTTCAGTACTCTGCTGTAGCAGCGCAGACTGCCATGCACCAACACACACTTCTTTAAAACATTTACTTGAAAAAGTAATGTGTTAACTTACAGGTGTACAAAACCCACTTTGAATACTCTACAGATTGATATTGAAATAAATGCACAAACATTTCTGGGCATGGCCACAGAATTATGGCAACTTGAGACAGCAACAAGCAAAGTGGTATATTCAAAGAAAACGTTAGCACGTGTAAGGGCTGGCCACACTACACTTTTTCCTATCTGAAATCAAATATTACACAAATTAAGTTTAAGAATAAAATACAAGATTTTGGCTATTAAAATCCAAAGAATCACAAAGCCACATCACCCTGATCCTTAAACATTAAAGTAACTCAATTATTGTCCCTTCCTGGTGTTAACTTTACCAGTATTTTACTGCATACAATTAATAGATGTCCCTTTGCTGAAATCCATTACACAATAGATCAAATCTGAAAAACAACCATGAAGATAACCTTATCCTCCTCAAGAGAGGATATGAAAATTCCCAGGAAGTAAAACCTTTCTGTAAAAGCATAGCCCCAAAATGACCTGAAATTTATCCTGAAATAAAATCAGCACCTCCCTTAACTCCAAAAGCTCCCTACCATCATCATTCCTTCTTGTGCCATTAAGAATATTGTTAATAAAGTTACCTTTGTGGATTTTTTTCAGTCCTAATGTAAGTAAATAATGAGAGATTTTCAATCTCTTCCAATGGTTAACTACCCTCATAAACAAGAGCTGTAAATAAGCCTAGCCTGTTTTAAACCCGAACATGCACAACTGGTCTCAACGTAGGCTACTGTGCTACACATAAAACCGCTCACTGCTGCTACAAGCCTCCTCTTTCTGCCAATTAGTAGGAAATCAAGAAAAGGTCAGAAATAACTTGAGCGTGCATATGTCAAACTCATTACTCAAAACCGGTTTACACTTTGCTCTTCTGGAAGAATTCTAGGAGAAATTAAATTGCTTTTATGTACATACATAACTTGCATGGAAATTAAACAAAATAGAAAAAGGATGGCTTTCACGTGGAACACAAGTGCCCTGGTTTGAAATTCTTCTAAAGTGAGTTTGCTATTTAATTCATATCCTGCATGGTGTGAATGACATCCTATTTCAAAACAGAGTTTGGATGCCCTACAGAAGCTTCTGACCCGCACAAAACACCGATGATCAAGTAACATTCTTCTTGCTATTTTCTGTAACCTTAATTACTTTCTACATTGCTCTAAAGCACAGGACATAAACCTTCACCATTATTATATGTTTACCTGATAACGTATACAGAGCAAACATCACATCATCAACTTCCTTTGTGACAATCCTCTGCTCACAACTTCAAGTTAGCGCCTGACTTCTGTGTGGCATAACGTGCTATCGTGAGTCCTGAACTTTCAATCAGGACGGTTAGTCTCCAGGATACTATCAAATCCCATAGCTGCTCTCTGTGCTTCCTGTTCCTAACTGAATGTGGTTAAGTTTTGCTACATCAAAGAGGAAAAAAAAACAAACTTGAGACTAATGATTCAGTCACAGGACCCGTTATGATCTTACATTCATGTAATTCTCACTGCCCCTACCAGATCCCAAAGCACTTAATATCAGCAAACCACGCATCAGCAAAGTAATGATTACTTTAAGAGTACTTAAACACCATATACACAGGTGTTTAATTAGAAGAAAACATACTTTTATTGAAGCACTAACAGAATGCGATTTCTTAAGCGGTAAGAACGTCCTGACCGGAAAAGCTAATAGGATCTTTTCAATGAAACTCAGGTATGTAACTCAAGACATTTCCTTCACTGACTCACTACATCTCAGCTACACACTTAATTCACTCATTTTTAAATTCACCATAGCCGAGATGGTGACGTAGGCCTCATCTGCTATATTCCATACCAGCTTTTTCCCTTGAAAAGGTGGAAAACAGCTGTTTCAGTAACAATATAGTCTGGATATGCTATCTTCCCAATGCCTCCAGCATGGACTTGGGAGAAAAAAGGCCTATTTTCTGTGTGCACTCCCTGGAGAAGAGCTATGGCAGCTGTGCTCAAGGAAGTTTTGCGTAAGGGATATGATTCTTGAGCCTGGTCAAGGTGGATAAATGTGAATTAACTCACTGCTTTGCTAAGTTAGAGATGCCCTATTAGGGAACACATTTTAAGCATTTCAAAGCATCTGAATGAACACTGTATCATCATCATCATCAGGTTGTATATAACATTTCAGAAACACTGCATGGTCATGCTGATATCAGGAAAAAAATGATTAAGAATGCTTAACAATGGCATTTTATCAAATAAGCTTCTCTTGAACATCTCTCAAGCTGGGGCAGGGAAGAGAACTACAGCTATGGATTTGACGAGATCAAAAGCACACATTAAACTATTTTGACAGATAAACACCAGATAACAGAGTATAATAGTTTTTACAGCTGACAACTGCATGTGCAGACTTTATTCCACTTTCTGTACAACCTGTTAGTTACGTTATAACACACCTGAAAAAGAACACAGTAAGAAATGAAAAAGCAGTTGTGCAGCTTGTAATTTCAGACTCTGGGTGCCTAGTTTTTCTGGATACCTAGCTATTAGTAACTAACCAACGTGGAACTGTAAATCCTGACCCCTAAGAACAGAACTTTACACGGTGCATCACGCCTGGAAGAAATCTAGTAGGACAAGGAAGCTGCTACTGCTGAGTGAAGAGTGCAGAGATTAACCACTGGCCCTCACACTTAGTTAGAAGAGGAAGTTAAGAGTAATATAATGAAGCAACAGGACTTCTCACCGCTTGCATGATATACTCTCCCCTGCCTCAACACCAAGGACAGAGACACTGGGATTCAGAGATTTTACCTGACAGAAAAGTTGCATGTAACTTGTCCAAACTTTAACGTACACAAGGCTAAATGGAAACATAACATTCAAATCCTTAGTAAAACCATAGTAATATCAGCATTCACATCAGGATAACAAACTTAAGAAAAAAAAGCAGGTTATTTTCCATACCCACACTGAATAGAGACTGTCATTAACTGTGGAAATTTCATTAAAGTAGCCATGTTTTCCTATTTACGTCATCCATTTCTATCATGTGTAACACAGTACTTATTTAAAAGTATCTCTGCTCACACACTGCCTTTGTTGTTGCAGTACTTCAACTAAAGATCCTAAGAAGTTCACGTCTTGATGCATTAAATACACTTACAAGTGTTGACTTGAGGTGCTTCAAAAAAAACATTGCTTTCTTCTTTTTTCTTGGGGGGAAGAGGGGGTGGGGAGGTAGTATCTTTTTAGAAAGAAAATACATTAAAAACCTTCTACAAAATTGAATGTAGCTACAAAGCCTCCAAAAAACCCACCCATCTTAAGTTTGTGTTTTTGATGTAAGAGAGCCTAAAGGCTAAGGTGCTTGTTCTATCTCCTTTCATTCAGAAAAAAAAAAAAAAAAGCAGGGAAAGCAAGTAAAGTCTTCCTTGGTATGGCTGGAAAAGCCACGAAGTTTAGGATGCTTGCAAAGCTACACGCTTCCTTTGCAAAACTTAAGTTAGTGAAGAAGCTAAAAAGATTCAGACTATGATTTTTTCAGTAGTTTATCTGAAGTAACTTGAGAAACGTTATCTTTGCTCTGTTTTTCCATCTGCCTGCTTTATGTTCCAGTCTGAAATCTGAATTTCCAGTAAAAAAAAAAAAAGGCAAAAAAATATGTCACACAAATTACCATCTTTAAAGATAAGTTCCTCCCAAAAGATAAATGAATCTACCACCATCTACTTCCTTATTCAGGCCGTTTGTTATGAATTAAAATGAACTTGTTACCTGAATCTGCATTACTACATATTAACAGTGACCTCTTCTCTGGCTGCCAAAATCACTGCACTGAGGATGCATTTTGCTCAAAAACAAGACTGAGATAATGCAGAGGATGTTTAGTGTTGCGTAAGAAACGTCCTCACATTTTGGAGGCTTTGGTTGTAATTATTTAACAGATGCATGCATCTCCTGATTGTTTTCAGTCTTAGATTTAGCAACAGCCACTGTGTGTTTACCCTACAAACTCTGGAGCTAACCCAACTGTCAGAACTATCAGTTGATAGCTCCAAGTACCACTGCCTGTGTGCCAGGAGTAAGTAAAAAGGTCTCTAAGTCTTCTACCTCCAAACAAAACCACTAACTGAACTTATGACTTACTAAGCAGGAAGGTACACTTTACTTGTTAACAGAATTAACATCGCTTTAAGGTCCTTAGCTGTCATTTGTTTTTAAACAATTACTATATCCCTCTTATCTGTTGCATACTTTAGAATTGACAAGGTTTTTTTGGCCTTCAGAGGACTCTTACAAAACAGCATTGCTCATCTGAAGTTTCAAGTTGCAATAATGAAGATGCACTATTTTCCATATTTATTCTTTGTAGGAACAGGATGGGAGAAAGATAAGATGAAAGGGAAGCAAAACATATTCCCTTTTGTGCATCAAAACACTAATTAGTCATTTAAATATCTTGTGACTTGATGCTTGAATATTAAATCTCTGATTGCATTTTTCCCTAGGGAAAGTTATTTAGTCAAGAGAAGAGCTCTTAACTCCAAATGTGTGTTCATTTAAAATTAGATTTATGCAAAACTCAAGGCCATGCTAGAATTCTATTTATAAAATACGTTATAAATGGCTGTTCACACCAATGGAAGTCACCCCTCCTCCCAGATTCTTACGGACACTTTGCCATCTGTCCTTAAAGAAACTGATAATGTAAAATATCTATTATTTTAAGTATTAGAGAAAAAAAAAAATCAAAACCAACTCTTCTGCTGCTACATAATACAATTTCCAGCTTTCCAAAAATCCTTCCTGGCATGAACTTTAGGGAAGAGAACCTAGTAGGGTATTAAGCCTGTAACATTTGCTGTAACTTTAGCAAACCACCACATCTCTATGTTGTCAGCACCAGTACAAAGCTGAGGAGAAAGCTTTTTTGGGGTGATATGTGAGAAAGAAGGAAACCTACCAGGTTTGCAGAAACATGAAGTGAGAAGAAGTTAAAATCAATTGCTTTATGTAAGAAGCTCCTAAAGGATTCAAGAAGACACCTGTGTTTACCAATGGCAAACAAATTTCTCTCGGGTGTGTCTGTGCATGCACACGTGTTCAGAACAAAGGCATGAGCAAACTTTAGCTGTGGAAAGCGTTTACTTGGACCTACTCTGGAGTTTAACCCTCAAAGCTTGATTCTACAAACAAAAGCATCCCATTAACCACAGAAACAAGAAGTCTTATAATTAACGCTGAACAATTTTCCCTTGCTCATGACTACCTCTTCCTCAGCTAGGACACATATCTGTGGGTTTATGGAAGCTATAGAGTTACCCCGTATAATTTTCCATCCCTGCAAGGCAAACAGTGAAAGCGAAAGTTATCTGACATTTCTATGTAAATAAACGCGTGCACGGATACTTGCTGACTAACAAACGTAACAGAATTTGAAATTCTGGTGCAAGCTGAAACTAAGGGTGCTCTCTAATGTCAGAATCTACAGGTATTGCTTCAGAGTACAGCTACTGCATCAAACGAACCGAGGATCTAAGCAGAACTACTTATTGCTTAAACACTACTACTAAAATGATATCACGATAAAGTTTTGAACACTACCACTTCAAAAAAACACACAAAAAATACTTCGAAATATATATTTCAGTATATGTTTAAAGTTACGACTTGCACAAACTTTGAAATGTTATATAAGTTACATTAGAATGCAGGCATTTACAATAACAGGAAAAAAAAACAGCAGAAGAGCAGTTATTGAATGGAGAGAACATGCAAAGGGCACTAACTGTCCAGAATACATTCAGCCTCCGTGAGCTTTCATTAAAATTCACAGAATTGGTTCACTTAGCCCAACAGTACCACAAACAGAAGATGATGTTTAAGGAAGATTTATGTATTTTAAGTTTTAGAGAAGTAATTCAAAGCTTGCTACTACATCTAGAAATACAAACAGGAACCTGACAGCCTGTCACCTTCGAAGGACAATGGCAGCCTGACAGCAGGCAAAACTGAAAGGGTATGAAGTTGTCACGTTTGTTCTCATCACGATTTCAAAACCTGTTTACATAACTGCAGTTCCACCGTTCTCGCCTGTTTGCTGCACTTAATGCATGAATGGAGAAAACAGAGTATACTAAGGGAATAATTAGAAGACACAAGGAACTACCAGCATGACAGTCCAGAAACACTCAGCAAGGGCCTTTAGCGGTAGGAGTTATTAAGTGTTACAGACATCTCAGACTGTGGAGACTTAATTATTACGGGGACGTGATGCTGCAAAGGCTCTAAGTTTCATGCTTCACTGAGACAGCGCAACTGAGAGGAAGCGGTGGATTTCTGGCGCCCAGTTCAGACTTTCTTACGCCGAGAAACGTGTCAGTATGTCGGGACCGACTCCGGGACTGACATGTGCGCTTCCACACCCCGACTTCACCCCAGGACTCCCAAACAAACCTACCCCGACCCCCTCCTTGCTCCCGGCAGCGCACAGACGCCGGTCTCGCCCTGCCCGCCCCACGCTAAGCCCACCACCACACCACCACGCGTGCTGGGGGGCCGCAACGCAACGCTCGCCCCCGCTCACCCCCAACCCTCCCGCGCTCTCCCGGTCTCGGCAGCGCGTCCCCGAGCCGTGCGCGCTCCCGCGCCGGCCTCCCCGGCTTCCCCGCGGCCGGCTCGGCGGCGCCCCCCAGCGGGGCAGAGCCGCCACGGCCCCGCCGCCCGCCCGCCTCCCCGCCGCTCGCTGCCGCACAAGGCCCGGCCCGAGCAGCCGGGAGACAAAATGGCGGCCGGGCGCGGGATCACGTGACCCCCTTTGTGCCTAGCGGGGCCCGGCGGAAGGGGCCGCCGGCCGCCCCGGGGGGGAGCGGTGTGTGTGTGTGGGGGGGCGTAGGGAAGGCACCGGGAGGGGGGGGGGGCGGTAACGGGCGGCCGGGCTCGGAGCCTTCCCCCCCCCCGCTTTCAGCCTCCCCCCCCCCCCCCCCCCTCCCGGCGGGCGGGGAGAGCGGGGAGAAGATGGCGGCCATTTTGTGCTTGCGCAGAGGCGAAGGTGGGGGCCCCGGGTGCGGGGGGGATGGAGGGACCCGGCCGGGGGGGGGGGGGGTCTCACGTACCGACTCCTCTTCCTTCTCCATGCCCGTGGGCATCTGCGGCACGGCCCGGTTAATGGAGGCATATTCGGCCAAGTCGGGCAGGTCCTCGCAGCGGAAGACGGGCAGCGGCTTGGACGCGTCCAGCGCCCGGGCCCGGAACGACAGTTTGCTCATGTTAGGCGGCGATGGCGGCTCCGGCTGGGGAGGGGGGGGCGACAGCAAGAGCGCTCCGAGCTGAGAGCCGGACCCCGCCGAGCGCTCTCATGGAGAGACCGGGGCTCCCCCGGCGGGGCGGGGCGCGCTCCGACACGGGGCCCGGCGGCGCCGGCTGGCGCGGTTGGGCTGGGCGCTGGCTCCTCTCCTCCGCCGCTCCGGCTCCGCTCAATACGCCACGGCCAACATGGCGGACATTAAACCTCGACTGGCCGCCTCTTTCAGCCAACCCCAGCGCCACAGCCATTCCCACACTGCATCGCGCAGGGGCGCGGGCACAGCGCCGCCCGGGGGGGAGCGCGCGCAGCGCGGGCACGGAGGAGCGCGGGCACGGCAGCGCGGGAGGGCTCCGAGCCCAGCCGAGCCGAGCCCAGCCGGGCCGGGTGGAGGCGGCGGGTGCGGGGACGGGGCGGCGCGGGGGGGGGGCTTCTCCTCACGGCGCCGCTCCGCCGGGGAAAGCAACCGCCGCTCCCGCGAGGTGACGGGGTTCGGCCGGTACCGAACGTCCCCGCACACACACGCACCTCCCTGAGGTAAAATACTCCCCCGCCACACACCCCAGCGGAGCCTCCCTGAGGTAAAACCAGGAAAAAGGAAACCGGGGTTCAGCCGCCCCCGACCCTCACGGCGGCTCGCGGGGCAGCCGGTGCCGAGCGCTCCGCTCCCCCCGTTCCCCTCAGGGCGCGGCGCCAACGGTCACAGCGCGGGGATCGCGCCTGAGGCGGCGGCGGCGGCAGCGCCCCGAGCCCGGACCGAGCCCCCCCGGCTCCTGAAGGGAGCCCCCCCCCCGTCCCACCGACACCCCCGGCCCCGCTCCGAGCCTCCCAGCGCCACCAGCCCGCGCTCGGCTGAGGGAGACCCGCGAGGAGCTGTCAGCAGCGGCCGCCTGCCGAGCGGCTCCGCGGTTTCTCCGAGTTTTTCAGAAAACTCCGTCCTGCACTTGCTAAGTGCGGGCACGTGAAGCAGTTTAACCCTTGCTGGGGTTTAAGTTATCACTCGGTTACCGGCTCAAGCACGCTCGTTACAGGCAGAGGCTAGAACTAATTGGAACATGTCTCATTAGGTAAGCTAGTTTATCTCTCAATGACTTGATTAAATTGATGCAACATTCTGCTATAAGCAAAGGATGGGAAATTAGAGCCTCACTTATCTCAGTAATGTCTCTCTACTCTGCCCCACGTCGTCCCAGAGCAGCCTTACAAATGTCAAAGCAGCCTTTCCCCCTGCCCATCCCTACAGCCAGCTATTTAAGGAACGCAGCAAGTGCTTGAACACGTTAGGGTTTTGCGTTATATCACAACGTAACTCCAGTTCTACACCTAAATCATAAATCACATGCTTTTAATTTTAAAAGTACCGGAAAATTGTGTTTTGTTTGAATTTCAGTATCCCTCCACGTTTCAAGCAAAGTCTTACAGTTTTGTTCTGTTACATAAGAATCAGTACAAAACCTGTTCCTTTTCTACCACATATTACTCCTAGAAAATAGAACTTCAGGAAACAGGGCATAAGTGTAACAAAATTATTTTTTAGAAGTCTTGATTCACTTGGTAATTTTTCAAACCTATTATGCCTATAATACGAACAAAAAGTATTTATTTTTACTCTTATCACCTTTTAAATCTGTATTGCAAACAGGTAATGCAGTGGAAGCTCCTAGGAAGAATGTTACTTTTTTTAAAGAAGAAAAATACCTTTTTTTTTTTAAATATACTTGCATGAACTAAGGACTATCATTGTATTAATTTGTATTTCAGTAAGTACATCAGAACCAGATGTGAAAACTGCACAATGCTTTTTATTCTCATTTTAAAGCTTAAGCGTTCCCTAGCTAGAAATAGTAATCTTAAAGAAATCCTAAAATAAGTTGCATATAAAACATCTACAGTTTTCCACAAATACTGAATAATTCATTTTATCCAACTAGCAGACATAATGCAATGACAACAAATAAATAGCAACACACTATCATAGATTTCCTTTGACCTAAAACACTAACTGAAAATGAAATACCTGGCAGCCAAGCAAAAAATAAGGCAATTAAATATGACTCTCCAATGAAAAGCAAAGTATAGAAAACATTCTGAACTATAAAGAAAGAATGCTCAAGTTTAAACTTATCCTTAATTGACCTTTGCATTTCTAACCCCACTACAGGCTTCAGAAAAGCGCAGAACGGACAATAACATTTAGATACAAATAGGACAGCATGCATTAAGACAAGTCTTTGGCCTGAAGCTCTTGGATTCATCAGCTTTTATTATTTTACCAATAAAACAGATTTTGTAGCAGAATTTGATTAGTCTTCAAAAAAATACCTAAATTAATTTGCTAGTGAGATGAGAAGTGCGATTTGAAAGCAAGGATATTCCAAATCAATTTGATATCAGCACCAACTTCTGTCAAGGTGATAATAGGAAAAGTATAGAACTTTTTCTGAGGCAGGAGTTTAAACAGACTGATAGTTATTTCTATTTTACCTTCCTTTCAGTTAGGACATGTAGGTATATTTTAAGTTTTGCCATTTTTGTAGCATTTACCAAAATGCTTACATTACATTTGTAGACATCAGTACTTTGCTATGACAGTTGCCAGTTTAAAATTGGTATCCTGTTTTGCATAATGACCGAAAGGCTTTGACAGCTCTCAGTAAAAGATCAGTAAGCGTAAATTTAGTTCTGGAGAGAAGTGCTATTTTCTTCTTTAATCCTAAAAATAATAAATAAATACATTTATACTAAATTTTAACATACAGAAGATGAACCATTATATGCTATGTTGTTTGTCTGGTTTATTAAATGAACAAACAACATGATAGACAAGCATAATCCAGTCCATCTCTACTTTAAAGTTGAGAAAGTGTACGGTATCTGTTCTAAAAAGTGAAATTTAATGAACTGGAAGGAAGCTGAAATGTAAAAAAATACAGAGATTTGAATTCCTGGTGTTTTTTGTTTGTTTTGTTTTTACAAACTGATTAGAATAGTTCTTTGGAGTATCAAAGAAATGCCTCTAACGCTATGTTTTTGCGATCTAAAAATAGTTAAAACAAGCTCTACTAAACTGAAAGAAGTTTGTACAACAGTTTTAATATATCAGCTGTCTGGATGGTAAATATAAACTGATTTCAATATTCAGCCAAAACTACTGGATTAAGATTATGTATTAAGGGAGGGGATCCAGCAATTTGATCTATGTAGCTACAGGCAGGGGTCTCTTGTTAGAGTATCTAACTCAGGTTTATGAAGCCTAATTATTTAACTTGCTATTTTTGTTTCCAAGTTCTACGCAGCATTTAACAGGTTTTTACAAATTTCAGTATTTAGTTTTGTGGTTTAAAATTTCTCAGAGTCAAAAAAAAAAGACTTTCAGTAGTTTATTTAAACATGAGTTGTCTTCTGAACAGGTGCCTAATATTGTCTCCTGTTCCAACATCAGTCATTGGTTCTAGGCACAAAATAGCTACGCACAAAGGGCATATAGCTTATACCACACGTTTTGGTGCTTTCTGGAATCAATTAGCTCTATATTTTAAGGATATAAAATGCTAGGAGACAGTTCAACCCTTTTTTTTTTTTTTAAATAAGGAGGTATATTATAAAAAGGCAAGTGTAATATAAAAGAGCTAAAAGTTGAAAACAAGTATAGTACAGAGGCTGATTTGTAAAACATAATGGCTGATATTACTTATGAGTTCTCTGTTTTAGTTTTATGGAACGCATATTTATTTGAAAAAATAGATCTTCACAGCAATAGCCAGTAGTAGCAGTGAACATCTGATGTCATTCCACACTCCAGCCTCACTGGAAGATTACTTCCTTGCCTTCCCCCCCCAAAAAAATGAATCCAGAGTCAAGCTAGGATTAGAAATCCCAGTACATTTGACTCTTTACATATATGCATCTTCTCTGGCCCTACTTTTCTTGTGCCTACTTAAAACTGTAGCAGATTTTGAAAGTAGAATATGTTAAGGGTAAAACATTTTTCTCGCTTATCAACTATTTAAAAAGAGTTTTTTACAGAAGATGCTACCATGTTTTCATAAACTGAGGAATAGGCTGTGTACACTAGGTTATATACTCACTTCTTTATCCATAAATATTTGCAATTTTGTTTATTTTTTTTCACTCAGCCTACTTTATACCCAGTTTCTACTATTGTAGAGCTCACTCATCAACTAATTATATAGCAAATTTGATAAGGTGTTTTTGGTCTTTTAGCTTTGTTATGGTTGACTACTCTGAACTGATAAAAAAAAGTATTACTGCCCACCCCTGTTTTCAATAATCACGTATTATGAAATAGCAGTTTAGGAAATTCCCATCCTTTGTTTTCTTTCCATAATTTACTCTTTGGAAAAGTATAGGTGGTTCTTTTGTTCTATGGTAAGAGATGATGGATTCTGTAAGCATATTCCTGGTTTACGTTTGCTAGTGATTCTTCTGTTCAAATTTGATTCTCAGCTATCTTTTTGTGCTTATGTTTCATATCATTACAAATAGCTAAATTCTTTTAAGTCATCGTGGTCAACTAACTGGAGTTTGGATTAAAATGAAGTAAGTGTAGGCAAATATGACAGTAGATGTTCTTCATTTTATGAAGTTTCACGCTACAGTAGTAAGTAGGCACATTGTAGAAATTACCTTAACAACATAAAGATTTCAGTCACAAATGAACTGGTGTCATTCATAGTAAATTTCACCTTATCTGATGATGTCAGCTACCTGTTATAAAAGAAATAATGGACCTGTCAAACATGTAAAGCATTCAGATACCACACTACAAAGCTGGTACAAAACACCTGCGATAACTTCTGGCAGATTCTGAAAGACAATTTAATGTCTCATAGCTTTGGTATCTCAAAGAATGATGTGGTATATTCACTCAGTTATTTTAGGCATTCACAGTTGAGATGCAACAGGTACAAAGCTTGTCTGAAGTTCTTATTGAATCATAACTTGAAGTAGCGACCAAGTGAATCACTGTTCCTCACTTCTTGTCTCTATCAGGAGAAAGTGCTTTGTCATACACACACACACTTTTTTTTTTTGTTTCTGTAGCGAATGGGAAGGTACATGTACTGCATGACCAATTCTTTTATTACTTTTTTTTTTTGTAAGCACCTTTAATTTACACTTTGGAATACAAAATAGAGCACAGAATGGATAATACAACACCTAATCTTCTATTTCTGTTCCCACTCAACATATAGAGGGTAGAAGCAATCCTTTAGATTCTAAAGCTGCATAATTTTATATCTCAAAAAAAAAATCACTGATAAAATAGGAAGCTCAGAAGCATTAAACATGAGCATTTTTTCCACCATAAAGCCCATGACAGCTAGTCTCATGAACAGTACCTTATGCGAAATGTCTAGTAAAGCAGCCTAACAAAACTACCTGTCCTTAACATTCAGAACAGAAACACAGAAGTTGACAACAAAATCTGAAGTTTCAACGCTTTGTTGCAAGTGCCCATACTTAAAATTGGATAAAGGATTACCATCTGATCAATGGGTTTCACATTTTACAACTACATGAAGGAAGTCACAAGACAGCATTACCTAATGTAAAATAAAGTTAACAAAACACGACAGGCTGAAATGAACAATAGTTCCGTCATTTCACAGGCTCTGAGCACAAGACTGTGGTTTTATAGTGTGCTGCCTTCATTAACAACATTGGCTTAAGATACTACAGTCCTGCTCTCTGCTCTGCTGATTTGTTCTTTCTCCTTTCTCAGATCAGGTGAATGATTGGCACGTGGCTGCTGCCACCTCAGGGATCTGGGATCTGTGAGCTGGGACGCTGACACCAGATGGGATGCAGCTGGCCAGGTGTGGCAGGAGCATTCTGGGCAAAGTTGGCTGGGCTTATTAGCAGAGCTTTAAACTGGATTCAGTGGGGGAAAGGAGATGTAGTTCTGAGTGACAGGGAAGAAGCAGGGAACACCAACACTTTAGGAAGCAGCAGGGAAATACTTGAGAATTGTCCTAAAGGAAATACGGAGGGCTCCTCTAAAAAGGTGATGTGGCTGAGAGCCCACCTGAAGTGCCTCTACACAAGCATGCAGCTTGGGAAACAAACAAGAGGAGCTGAAAGCCACAGTGCAATTAGAAAACTATGAGCTAATTGCTATCACAGAAACATGGTGGGACGAATCACACAACTGGAATACTGCAGTCGAGGGCTACAAACTTTTCAGAAGAGACAGGCAGGGAAGGAGGGGTGGTGACGCTGTCCTCTACGTTGAAGAATTAATATATTGTGAAGAGCTGCCTCTGAGAAAAAGCTACACACAGGTTAAGAGCCAATAGGTAAAAACCAAGGACCAGACCAATAAAGGACGCCTTGTGGTTGGGGTGTACTACTGGCCACCTGATCAATGTACTACTGGCCACCTGATCAAGGGGAACCTGTTGACACGTCCTTGCTTCAGCTGCAAGAAGCACTGCACTCATGCTCTCATCCTGATGGGGGATTTCAACCACGCGGATGTCTGCTGGAAAAGCTACGCAGCAGGCTGTGAGCAATCCTGGAGACTCCTGGAATGAGTTGAAGATAACTTCCTGGTGCAGGTATTAGACAAACCAACCAGAGGAGAAGCATTACTGGACCTGGTGCTCACCAGTGCAGATGAACTCATTACAAAGGCTAAGACTGGAGGCAGTCTGGGCAGCAGCGACCGTGCCCTGGCGGAGTTCCTGAGCTCAAGAAATATCAGCCTGGCAGAGAGCGAAGTCAGGACCCTGAACTTCCAAAGAGCGAACTTCCAGCTATTTAAAGACCTAGCGGATGAGGTTCCCTGGGAAACAGTCCTTAGGGACAGAGGAACTGATCAGAGCTGGCAAATCTTTAAGGACGCTTTTCTTACAGCGTAAGAACTCCCCACCTCCACGTGTAAGAAATCAAGCACGGAAGGCAGGAAGCCGGTCAAACAGATGTAAGAAGGAAGTGCACAGGCAGCAGAAGCAGGGACATGTGGCCTGGGAAGAACACAGGGATGCTGTCCAGATGCATAGGGATTGGATCAGGAAAGCCAAAGAATACGTGACACTGAACTTGGCAAGGACTGCAAAGAGTAACGAGAAAGGATTCTAGAGGTACACAGGTCTGAAAAGAAAGGCCAAGGAGAGCGTACCTGCTCTGACAAATGAGAAGGGAAAACTTAACAACAGTTACCTCTAGGCAGGGGCTGGAGGAGCAAAGTCCCTCCTACTGTAAGCAAAGAGCAGGTTTGATGAAACTGAGCAAGTCTTTGGGTCCTGATGGCATCCATCCCAGGGTCCTGAGGGAGCTGCCCGATGTAGTTGCCAGGCCTCTCTCTGTCATATTTGAGAAGTCCTGGTGGTCAGGCAAGGTCCCCAGTGACTGGAAAAATGGAAACATCACTCCTGTGTTTGAAAAGGGTAAAAAGGAAGAACCAGGAACTGCAGACCAGCGAGCCTCATCTTTGTGTCTGGGGAGATCCCAGAAAAGATCCTCCTGGAAGCAATGTCAAGGGACACACAGGACAAGGAGGTGATGTGAGACAGCCTGGTGCCCTGCTATGATGGATTGACTGCATCAATTGACAAGGGAAGAACAACCAATGTCACCTATGTAGACTTCTGTAAGGGCTTTGGCATGGTCCCACATGACATCCTGATCTCCAGACTGGAAAGAGATGGATTTGAAGGGTGGGCCGTTCAGTAGATAAGGAATTGGCCTGATGGCTACAGCCATCGAGTTGTAGTCAAAAGCTCTATGTCCAGGTAGAGGCTGGTGACAAGTGGTGTTCCTCAGGGGCCTGTCCTGGGACCGGTCCTGTTTCAGTACCTTGATCAGTGACACAGACAGTGGGATGGAGGGCACCCTCAGCAAGTTCTCAGATGACACCAAGCTGAATGGTGCAGTTGATACAACATAAGGAGGGGATGCCATCCAAAGGGACCTGAACAAGCTTGGGAAGTGGGCCCATGTGAACCTATTGAGGTTTAACAAGTCCAAGTGCAAGGTGCTGCATCTGGGTCGGGGCAATCCCAGACACAAGGACAGACTGGGAGAAGAACTCACTGGGAGCAGCCCTGCAGAGAAGGACTTCGGGGTTCTGGAGGATGAAAAGCTCGACACGAGGCAGCAGTCTGTGCTTGCAGCCCTGACAGCCAACTGCATCCTGGGCTGCATCAACAGAGGGGTGGCCAGCAGGGGAGGGAGGTGGTTGTGCCCTTCTGCTCTGCCCTTGTGAGGGCCCACTTGGAGTCCTGCATCCACACGTGGGGGCCCCCAGCATAACAAGGATGTGGAGTTGTTACAGTGGGTCCAGAAGAAGGCCATGAGGATGACTAGAGGGTTGGAACACCTCTCCTGTGAAGAAAGGCTGAGAGAGCTAGGGATGTTCAGCCTGAAGAAGAGAAGACTCTGATGAGACCTTATTGCAGGCTTTCAGTACTTAAAGGGGGCTTATAAAAAGGCTGGAAAGCTTCTTAAATGGGCAGATGGTGATAGGACAAGAAGGAACGGTTTTAAACTAAAAGATGGGAGATTTAGATTAGATGTTAGGAGGAAATTCTTCACTAAGTGGGTGGTGAGGCACTGGCACAGGTTGCCCAGAGAGGTTGTGGATGCCCCATCCCTGGAGGTGTCAAGGCCAGGCTGGATGGGGCTTTGGGCAACCTGGTCTGGTGGGAGGTGTCCCTGCCCATGGCAGGGGGGTTGGAACTGGATGGGCTTTAAAGTCCTTTCCAACTCAAGCCACTCTGTTTCTATGATTCTCTGTAGCAACACTGTCCCTTCATTCATATCAGGACACCTACTTATGAAGCTGCACTGAACACCAAGTTGGGGATCTGATCAGATACTTCAACAACTCAAGAAAAAAACAAAAACAACTATATAAATCAGAAGGAAAAAACAGTAAGAAGACCCGTGCTAGAAGTTGTTCTTCAAGCTACAGCTTAATGCCAATGCCCTCTTCCCTCACGTGATCCAGTCTGTGAAAGCCACAAAATTCTGGAATGATAAACTTATGCAAAAAGGATTTGAGAGTGACCAAACTACATGCAATTTACTACATACTCAGGACAATAAAACTGTCATACGCTATATATTTGAAAACCTTGACCTATGAGACTAGTGTCTGAGCTAGTCTATACATGAAGCATTAATTATTTTCTTACAGGCTGGTTACAACTGTGTATGGGTGGGATTTTATCGTTTCTATTACATACAGAACAGGCAACCTTTTTCCACCTGAGTGGAAGGCATTAGATACCATTTTAGCAAAGTAATCCTGCTTGGAGAATGTGTAGGACCAGTCATACATATGCAAAAGTGAAGTCCAGCATCCTCAGGGTAACTGTCTAAACATAATCCTGGAATAATCAATTTACTGCAGGCAGAATTGAAAACCCAGGCTGAACCTCAAAGGTTGTGCCACTGAGCTACATCCAAAAGAGGAGGTAAAGCCAGCAGCAATCAATTCTTTTTCTGAAAAGAAACAAAGCTTACAGAGGAGCAGCAAAAGCTATTACCACACTTCTACTTGTACAACTGGAGGTAGGATCTTCAAGACATTGCAGGCACTCTGCCTCCACAGGAGGAGCAAAAAGTCTGCAAGAGGCACTAATGACTTACACCTCCTTCTAAAGGAGGATTATTATTTTAAACAGTCAGCATTTGTTCTAAGGCAGACAGAATGGTAGAATAGTCTCTATCTGCCTAAGACATCTGAAAGCACAAACAGTTTGCAGGGTATGGGTTTTTGTTCATTTTTATTTGTTTTGATTTAGGGTGGTTGTGTTTTTTTTTTTTTTTCCCCCTTCCCCTGGCACTGTCCAATAGAAATTAGCTTTATATGGCTTGTTATTTAGGAGACTTAAGTTTTTGTGTGTGTGCGGAAAGCAAGTTATGATGGTAGCAGTGATTGTCAGATACAGCAGTGCTAAAGAAACAAAAATTACTTGTGCTGAGACTCTTCTATAGTGAAAGAGATATCTTTCCCTTTTTAAGTTCTTTTGAAGTTTTAGAGTTCAAGATAACTATTCTGAATCCACTTAATGTTATAAGGTAAATTATTTGGAGTTTCTCCTTTATTCTTCAATTCTGTAATATATACTCCCTCCAAAATACAAAGCTAGACACACCTTGAATTCATGCTCTAGTCATCTTTTCCAGCAAATATTCCACAAAATAATATCTAAGAATTTAGTAATACGACAAAGTTGTAAAATATAACTCTTTAGTGAAGTTAAAAATAAATAAATTAAAAAAAGGAGGGGAACAAAAAATCCTGAAATGTCTGACTTTATGCTCTATTCTATAGTTTGGAATATATCTATTCATGAGATGATCACTAGAAAAGAAAATGAATTTGTGGTTTTCTAGAATACCAATGCAGTAGTTGATTAATTTTATTATGAACTGGACAACTTACATGAAATATACAATTCCCATTGTGAATTACTTGATGCTCTACTTTTTTCACCTAACAGTTTCTCTCTTTTCTGAAACTGTGGTGTAAGCTGAAACTTTTAAAGACTCTTCTATAGTTATCCACAATTCTCATCTAAGTTGAAGGAGTACTTTCCCCTTCCTTGAGTACTACTAAGTTCAATGCTGAATACAAAACTTAGTAACCAGACCAGCAGATTAACACATCAGATATTGACACTGGTCCTTTTTTTTTCCCTTAGCACTCAGCATAAGCACTTAATTTCAATAGTATAATTGAATTTATAGTATTAATGGAAATATGTTTATAAACTACATTAAAATAATGCTCCTACTTTAGGAGGTGTAAGTCTTTAGTGCCTCTTGCAGACTTTTTGCTCCTTTTGTTCCTCCAGAACACCTGCAATTTATTTTTAAATTTATTTTTCATTTCAGTTCTTCCTATTCCACTAGCAAATGACTGTAAAGCAATTAATTTTAAAAAGTAACAAAGTTCCAAAATGAAATAGTTTATTATGAATGTAAAAAACTGCTCTAGGGACCACCACAATCTCTCATATTTGGCTGCCTTTATGACATTCACTGAAGCTTATAGAAGGAACTGCATTAGTGGGATCCTAGGCTGAGCTTGTAGAAAACAGCACTTTGATGCTGCCTCCCCCCCCCCCCGAAGTCCTTTAAAGAAGAAAAAGGAAATTTTAGGACTTTTTGAGAAGCTCCTAATTAAAAGGCACTACCTATGTAGTCCTTAAACTTTGTTAGTCTTTTGGGCATTTACAATACATTGTTACCACATCATAGGGTTTCTGCAGATGCACCCAAACCCCTCCAGTTAAGCAGATACCAATCGGGTGCTGTCATCAGGCAAGAGGAGTTTATGTTTCACTAAAACTCTAAGTTTCAGAACAACAAAAAAACAACTTTATCCAAAACATTTTTGATTCTGAAATGCAAATCAATAATAATATTAGAAATCACTATTCATTCTTTTGTCATGCTAATTATTCTGGTAATTAAATACTAGTTAAAAAAGCCACAGTAACTGAAATTTGAACTTGGCACACAGGCTACCCACCCCTCTCTTAAGTATGAACTTCTGAGAACACTGATTTATAACACACACTTACTGAGTCAAGTGAAGTTCATCACATGATTGTGCATTTCCAGTAGAACGGCAAGAATCTTATCCTTTTCTTGCTGGAAATGCAGAGGATTGGGCTCGCCAAAAATAATAGTAAAAAATATTAAGACCACCAAATTAAAAAAAAAGAAAAAGAAACACACCAAAGCCACCTTCTCTACCTAACACAACTGCTAATTCATTAATCAAAGAGCTAAGTATAGACTACTTTGATATTCCACATAGGATAAGCTGAAGGGCTAAAAAGGTAGAGCAAATATAGAAATTATGGTTATACTTAGGTTTAATGGTAGGCACAGCGATGAACTCTACCTTTAATCTGTCAACTGACCATCAAGTTAGGAACAAAAGGCCCCCATGCCACTACACAAACCTTAGGCTGCCACGATGTCCACACACTGAGCTGGGATAAAGGGATGAAAGAGTGTACTGGGGCCAAGCCATGTTCATTGCATAACTGGAGAAAGTTTACTGCCGTAATTGTTAATTGCATGGCCCTGTGCATGTATTTGCAACTTTATTGCAAATTCAATCCACAATTTTCAATGATTTTAACTTTTTAAATTTTGTTCTTAAAATAAAGCATTTACTTTAATACCTTACTCTCCTAGGATAGAAACACTATCTTGCAAGTTGCTTCAAGTGCTTCAGAGGTTCTGGACAGAATGATCCAGTCCTTGCAGACCTTCAGAATTATATCGCTGATGTTAAATAAGGCAGAGTTATAGCCGACACCTACTCTATCGTGTCACATGCTTTAAATTGTAATTCCTGGTTCAGAATGAAAGTTGTGTATCTGCTTGCCTCAGGCAATCCAGGAGAGCACTGATTTATACCTAGATAGGAATTAGCTAGATTTCAGATTTTTGAGGGGCAGTACAGTATACTTGCCTCTTGGAATGAAGAGGCATTGCCTAATATACGTGTTTAGAGGGGAGGAACAGCGGGGTGGAAGTTAGTGGGAAATCCAAGCTTTTTTGTTCAGTTAGTTTTGTTTGGTTTTAAATGTCAGTGGCCCTACCTACCCACCTACAGTATGACTAAACTCAAATTCCAGATCAAAGTAATAAGATTGCGCTGTTCCTTTCAAACAACAGATGCTTGTGAAATTCTGGGTTGTTACACTTAAATTCTAGCGACTAGTGAAGTTTGTAGGAGAGTTACTGAAAATATATTAGGAATATAGTAAAGTCACATAGATGTACATAGATGTAACCAAGCATCTAATAAAGGCTATATCATTTTTACTTAGAACCAATAAATTTCTCCAAAGAAAGAAGAAAAAACCCAAATCTCTCATCTTTTGGATTCTGAAAGTCTGAAACTGCAAGACTAACACTTAAAAAAATCTGTAAACTGAGGGATGTTTCACGTATAGACATGGCATCCTGAAGTACAAGTTTTTTTAGTTATTTTTAATGGTTAGTTACCTTGATTAGCTTTTGTCTCCTCAGTCTTCAATTTGAAGATTTTTATGGTACTTCCGGATTTTTATTAGCTTATGAAAACACTAATTATTTCAACCTCAGATATGGAATCCTTTACATTACACACTGTATTTTGATTTATACTTCTAAATTAAGCATAAGAGAGAACACTACAAAGATATTGTTTGTCTTTGGGATACAAACTAATCATGATCATATTTATATGCAAGCATTTGTATACATGCTTCAGAAGGCTCAAATTAATACCACTCTATTAGTGGAAAACACAATGAACTGAGTTTGAATATACATATCCAGCAGAGGAGGCTAGATCTGCATACAAAACCAATTGACAAGACTGTTTGGTGATATTATATATGCATATGTGTGTACCTGAGTGTGTGTGTGTATAAATGATTCTATCAGAGGCACGAAAATGGAAAACTGATAGGGTTAACCTGAAAATACATTGTTAGAGGTCTTTCAACATTTAGAGAATGCAAAACACTTGTGGGAGTTTGGCAGTTGTTGACAGGGAAAGTGTTTCAGTTGAGAAGGATAAATCAAGCTGCCCTTAGACGAAAGAAGAAAGTAGATTATTTTCCCTATGCCTTTAACATATGTGGGCCCAGAAAACCAAAGCTGACTTGATATGGGCTAAGGGGTTGGTCACCCTGTGTAGATTACATTCTGTGTAGCCACACAATGGCTTGGGTTGGAAGAGATCTCAAAGACCATCTGGTTCCATCCCCCTGCCATGGGCAGGGACACCTCCCACCAGATCAGGTTGCCCAAAGCCCCATCCAGCCTGGCCTTGAACACCTCCAGGGATGGGGCATCCACAGCTTCTCTGGGCAACCTGTGCCAGTGCCTCACCACCCTCCGAGTGAAGAATTTCCTCGTAATATCCAGACTAAGTCTACCCCCTTTTAGATACTGAAGTAGTCTTCAAAATAGATCAGGACACCATATATATTTCAGGTGTTCTCCTCAAGTCCAGCGTAAGGGCATCCTGAGAAACACAAGCAAGTGGAACGTGGTATTCACAAATTACTTAGAGTACTAGTTAAGGCTCTCTCCCTTGCTCCAATACAGATTCTTGATTCTCTTAATGTGTTAAAATATTAAATAATGTGTTTGTTTTATTGTTGTCTGGCACTCTCACCTTCCAAGAGGAGACAGACCACTGTCATTAACACAGGGGCCTGTGCACAAGCCAGCTACAGGTCACAGGTGCCAAGTTTGCAGAACTTCATCTAATTTGTAAGCAACTCAAGAAGGCTGTTAGCACAGAAGTTCATAACCTAATTAAAATAATGTAAAAGTAAAATTAAAAAAAAAAAATCAAAGAACGTAGAAGACAGGATGGAAGACAGTTTCTCATATTAAAGTAGCTCATCTGAAAGTATCCTTGCCTAGAATTTCTAACCTGCTACAACAGCAGATTTTTAGCTGGGAAATTGACTCAGAGATGACAAAAGAAATTAGAACATGTTTTTGTGGAATTCTCATTCTTTGAGTGCTTGTAAATGGATATGGGCCAGAATATGCGCACGTGGAGTCAAATATAAACTGTTTTCCCCTCTATCAAAAAAAAAAAAGCTGATTGCATATTCACAATTCAAAGAAAGTGCTGCAATCAGCATTGAATGTCATCAAGGTATTCTGCCTTGTATGGACACCTTTAAGACCATCAGAAATAACACAATTGCTCTGCATTATAACATTTTGAAATTAAATTTTAATTTTTCTTCAAGAAAAAACTCCCTGAACCAATACATCAGGCTATAAGATGCTCTGTCTAGGCCTGGTATTAAAGAAGATGAAAAGCTGCCAGGTGAAAGGACTCTGAGGAAATTATTCTTTTAGTCATCACATTGTATCAGCAGCACCAAGATTCCTAGTAAACAAATATAAGACCTAAGGGATGCCTAGAGTGCTGAAAGGCCCAGAGTTGAGTCACCTATTTTTCATCCTGTTCGAATAAACATGAAAAACTCCCCCTTATTTCTGTTAGTGAACATTCAAGCTGCACATACCTCTAAGGCCAAGGAGATCTTGCTTATGTTTAGCAAGTTTCTTAAAGCTCTGAATAGGAGAGAGGATTAAGAACTAACTCTTCATTACCTAAATCACACACATGTCAAGGTGAAAACAAACATTAGGGTGTGGAATTTATCTGATTAAGTACGGATATTCACATCTGAGCTAGTCATACTAGGCAGGTGGAGATCTGGTCAGGATAATTAGCAAAGTTTAAACTGTTCTTCACCTCCAAATAGACACAAAATATTTGGGTTATTATTTGTAAGATATGGAATCTTCAACCAGTTTCTTTTCAGCAATTAGGGTTACAGATTTAACAATACCCATCTAAAGTCAGTTAAAGCAAGTTCTACATTAAGCGTTTATGATACAGTGATTCCAATTTACTCAGAAGCATAACTTACTGTTAATCCACTGAAGCATAAGTTAACACCATCTTACGGGCTTGTTACTTTGACATCTAGCCATATGTTTGTTCCCAGAGAAAAAGCAAAATGGAACCTGACACAAAGAGGACTGCTCTGGGAGGAACAAGTCCTTGGTTCTGTTCACTATTCCTGGGTTTTCCTACATTTTGTTTTCTGTTGTACAGTATTGTATGCCTCTGAGCAACCATCCATTTACCATCTGGGATCTCTATAACAGTATCTCAATTTCCTGCACAGCCAGCAAGGATTAGTACTCACAAAATATTTAGCAGTTCCCTTTTCTCTCTCTGTTGTTTATAGGGGAAATATTTAAGGTGGGTAAAAAGAGTCATTTTTAGCAAATGTATGTAATTTTTAATCACTTCAGTGCCCACTTTAAGGGTCAAATTTTGCACACCGATTTTAGGTTCTAGCTATTATCAGTAGAAAAGCTTATGAACAAAACATCCTATTAAGGAAACCTATAGTACTGATATATATATATATAGTATATATAGATATATATATACATATAGATATGACTCATACATAGATATATATATATATATATATATATATATATAGTAGATATATATATATATATATATAGTACTGATCTTGCTGCCAGGGCCAGTGGTAATATGATATACTGGAAACATGACTTAAGAATCTAAAGAAGCCCTGGGGAGCTGAAACCACTGGTTGTATGTGTCAAAAACGTACATGATTGCTTTGTTGTGAACAACAGCAAATCAGAGAAATTGTTTCAAAGCACTGATTTATTTTTTTCCCCACCCACGTATATTTACTAAAACACTTACAATCCTAGATTGTCTCACGGATTTGGACCTCTACTACAACATGAATTACCTTCTTGAGCCTTTTGATAAAAGAGGAAAAATATGAAGAATGCTAGGTGGAAGGATGCTTTAACCTTTGGATGCAGCTTCCTCTGACGCGTAACACTGAAGAGCCATACAAGTTGCAGTCTGGAAGAGGCATGGAAGAATGAGAGTCTGGAGCAAGACAGACATCCTTTGTTCACAGCTGGGAAACAGGTTACCCTTGAAGAAATTTTTTTAAAAAGTATTCATTGCTATGATTTGATGCTGACATGTATGATGTGGAGTACTACAGATAACAAGGAAGGTGAGAAACAAGATTCTATGTCAGATGGGTTTATAAAATAGAGAAGCCTCTTTTATTCCCCTTTCCTAAGCCTTGTTAAGTGTTGAATCAAAGGATCAACTAATAGTTTAAAACCTTCAAAAAGGGAACAGCCAGGAGTCAAAGCCATCAAGGTACGTTACCACATGCAGGAAAAGAGGGAACAGTGGTATATGGAGTGAATACATCAGGAGGTACGGATGGCTGTGATTTGAACTGAGTCCCGGGTGATGTTCTCTTACACCACTAGCACACATCTGGGGAGCTGTCTTCACATCGTTATTGGCTAACTTTGGAAGCTGGTTAGATCTGCCTGGGGTCTGTAACATACATCTGCACCTCTACAGCCAGCCAGCGTTACCTTCTGTCTCTTACCTGAGTATATAATACTAGTAATATTGGCAGGAGGAACATCACGAAGGCACGCAGAACCTATTGATTGATCACAGGTCCAGCAGATCGGTCAGGATGGGTTAATATCTTAAAGATTTAGTTTATGGTAGGAAGCTATACTTCAATTAGTTTTAAGCCAGGAGAGCCAAATATCTTGAAAAGGTGTATGGGGTCTACACAAAGTTTCTAGGTAAAAGGGAAAGTGTATTACAAGCAAATCATATTAGTTTTGCTGTCTGAGAATTGGAGGGGTATATAGGGAAAAAAAATTAAGATCCCCTCCAAAAAACTAAACCAAAACAACAACAACAAAAAAAAACAACAAAACCTACAACCTCTTGTGTTTTAGATCCTGATATTCCACAGACAGGCACAGACATTTCAGAAGGAGTGAGGCTGGGAAACGTGCAGTCGAGGCAAAGCCACTCCTCAGTAATGTGTCTTCCAGACATTTCTGCAGAAGATGCAGGAAGTAAATTAGTTGTGACTTAGCTTTGAGAGAACACTACATCTTAATCAATTCTTATTCCTCGTTGGCAACACATCTGCTGGGAACTGTTTCTTGTTCAACAATGGCTCAAAAAAGAAGCAGGAAAGAAGTGAGGAAACCACTAAGTTGCAAAACATCAGCACTTCACTCCTCTTACCTTGTTAACTTCTTGGTAAGAGTGAGAATAGACGCTTTCATAAGATGTAGCAAAGCTGCAAAACCACAACCAATGATAAATAATAGCCCTGCCCGAAGAGGAGAAAATAGCAAATTTCTACTCAGAATTCATATTTTTGCTGACCAGAGCTAGAAGCTGCCTCTCAGCAGCATGATCACTAGCAATCAGTTCGCTTGTGGCCTGCACGCACACACTGCAGTCACAAGAAGTCACCACTTCCATAGTCCAGGATGGCAAGAGGAACAGAAACATGAAATTGTCTTCAGAAGTTTATCATTTGTTCAATATTGTTATCAGTGAATGAGCAAATTGAACACTGGTCTACATAATGTAAAGAAGAAAAGGGAAGTTGTGTAAGAATTACTTAAATCTGTATGACCCAGAGATCCTCCAAGATTTATCGTTACTATAATAGATTCAAGAAGTGGCTTTACTGCTACTGGTGTAACCTCAAGTGCCAACCTTGTGATCTGGCAACCTGGTTTCAGAGATGGAAAACGTCCAGAATTCTTCGCAGAAGGCCCATAGCTTGATACAACTCTTGGATCTAGGAAAAGTACAAGGGCCTTGAAGACATAATGTTCATAATGAACCTTCATGGGCCAGCGGGGCTCCATGCTGCAGCCAAGACTTGATAAAAGCAGATCTTGTCTGACAGAGAAAAGAGATCCTGGAAGACGACTGCTGTCTCGAACATAAATGCCTCTTACTGGAGGAAGGTTACAAGACATATTTACCTAGGACAGAATTAAATTTTACTTCACTTTTTTTGAGAGAGAAGGAGGGAGACCATTACAGAGAAGGAGAGAGACCATTACTTGAAGCTGCACAACACTTTACATTAAACTAAATAACTTAATAAACAAACTTTCTTTAAAAAGAGGCCAAATGCATTTTTAAAGATGAAAACGCACAAGAAAAATGTAAAGATGGTTTTCAAATAGTAAAATACTTGTCAAGTTTATTCTTTAAAAGCAATAAACATATTAAGGTATAAGATGCAAAGGTTTGTAAAATTATTAGCTTCATATTACTCCAAAATAATGGCCACAAGGATGCCTTAAAACCGTGGTGGATTTAACGTTAAATTTATTCCTGAACCTGTTGAGTTTTTTTAATGTATGCTCTGCTCATAGGCTTGGCTGTGTCTTCCCACCCATCTTTTTCCAACATTAATCACTCCTGTTTTCTTAAACACCGAACATGGCTGTTAGCAGAGAGCCTTCTGAAAGATTTGCACTTGGAGCTGAGGTGAGGTGTAGATTGTAACAAAAGGAAGAGAAGGCAGAATGAGATACAGATAGATAGACGGATCGACTGATCTGTCGAAACTCATGCTCCACTTAGAACAGGGAAGAAGAAACCCACCCACTCCAGGTGAATCCTGTTTCCACTCTGAAGAAACGGGTCACGTTTCTCCATTCTTTACAGTCCCCTCCCAAGCCCAGCTCCTGGGGACAGGGGAGCCCAGGGGAAGGAGGCCGCGCCGGGGCCGAGCAGCAGCCGCGGCCGGCCCCCGGCCCGAGCCGGCAGCAGGCAGACAATGGGCGAGCCGCACAATGCGCGGCGCGCAGCCTTCCATATTGCGCGGCAGCCCAGCTCCAAGCAGCTCCTCCGCGGCCACCGCAAAATCGCTCGGGGAGGGGGTGGGGCCGAGAATCTCATTACCGAAAAAAAAAAAAAAATTAAAATCTTTAGGTGGATGGGGATAAAAAAAAAAAAAGGAAAAAAAAAGGAAAGAAAAAACCCAGCTCCATTCCACAGAGCGGCGGCAGGGTGAGGTCGTGCCCGCTGCTGCGGGCACCTCCGGGGCGGGGATGTAGTGGGGCTGCCAGCACCCCACCTGCCCCCAGACCCCCCCCCAGATCCCCCCAAATTCCCCCCGGGTGCCCCCCTCTGCCGCCAGGGCCCGAAACGTGCGGGAGCGCCACAGCGCCGCCGCCGCAGCTCGGCGCAACACAAAAAGGGGCTCCCCCCCCCCCCGACCCCCCCCCCCCCCCCTCCCCGTGCGAGGGAAAATGCGCCGAGAAAAATGCCCAAAATTACAAAATGTCTCCCAAATGTACCTTTCTTAGGAGGGAAAAAGGCAAAGAAATAAAACGTGTTGTTCCCCCCCGCCCCCCGCCAGCCATCCAAACGGGGAGCGGCGAAACGAGAGCTTTTATATAACTAATGCTCGGAGCTAATTGCCGTAACAGCGCTAATTTGTAAATAAAAAGGTCACGGTTTACTAACAGCCATAACTTCATATAAACCCTGCTATGTCAATCCCCACCTCCGCCATACCAAGGGCAGTTTCCCCCCGTAGTTTAGACCAAAGTAATCCATCAAGAGCCATCGCAAATGGCATTTTAAACTCTTTTCGCCACGGCCACCGCCGCCGAGCAGCGACATAATGTGCTGCCGTGTGGCTCTGGGCTGCATTGTATTTCTAAAGACGGGAAAACACTCGGCCAGGGCTACGTTTGTTACTCGGTAAGGAAACCACCCCCCAGATCAAAAGCCAGAAGGAAAAGCCAAGTCCATCTCAAAAAAATACCCGAGTTCTTCCACCCTTAAATCGAACTTAAATCGTTGGTAAGCTCGGCGTGCATTAAATTTTAAAGAGGAAGCAAAACTGACTTTGGCAATTGTCGCTATTAAGGAGACATCGCTGGGTGGAATACACACGAGATCAAAGCTAAGAAAAATACAAGGCTCTGTTTTGTTCGCCAGCACAAGGCAAACCGTCCACAGCACGAACACACGGGAAAAGAAAAATAAAAAATAAAACCCCACGAATATTTTCGCTTAAAACCCCAAACTTACCTTCGGAGAAGGCAGCCCTCGCAGACCGCCTGGAACAATATGGACCGCATACTCGCTCTCCCACCGCCAGCCACCTCCATGCCGCAAAGGGCTCCCCGAACATCCTTAAAATATTTCGCAAATGCAAAAAAAAAAAAAAAAAAAAAAAGAAAAAAAAAGTCAGACTTTCTCTCCCCCCCCCGCCCCCCGGTCCCTCCCCCCGCCCCCGCCTGGCTGGAGGGCGAGGAAGGCGGCGGCTTCCCCGGGCTCTGCGGGCGATGCCGGGGGGGAGCCACCGGGGTCACAACTTTGCCACGGTCGCCCCCGGCTCCCCCCCCCCCCCCCCCAACATCTCCACCGCCACCGCCTGGAAAAATGCGGCGTGCCATTTTCCAGCCGCCTTCCAGCCACCCAGGACCAAAGTCTAGCGCTGGTTTTCGGTGACACTGCAAAACTACGGCTCGCTCCGCGCAGCCCACCCCCGCCTCGCTTCCCCCCCCCCCCCCCACCTTTTTTCCTTTTTTTTTTTTTTTTCTTCTTTCCCAACGCCAGCAGCCGCCTCCCGAGAACGAATAAATAGAGGCAGCTGGAGCAAATAACGCCGAGACTTCGCCCTTCTCCCTCCCTCCGTGCCGCCCCACCCCGCCGGCAGCCCCGCAGCAACTTGGTGCCCGGGAGCGCATCCCTCGGCCGGGCCCGGCGGCGGGGGCACCCCGGGGCCAGCCCCCGGCCCCGCCGCACCTCAGCCCCCCCCCCCGGGCGGCTGGAAAAGCCCCAGTCATGCCCGAAGCGAAGCCTGGGAAGCGGGAGGCTTGAATTCCCAGCGAAATCCTCGCTTTCCTTACGCGCGGAACCACCTACCTTCCGCGAGAGCTAAATTAACGCTAAATTCACCGGGTACGCCCGTCACGGCGGGGATAGTTTTTCCATAAATGCCGTTTTAAAAACCCCTCCTCGGACTGACTGACAGAATTCTACCATGCTGCCCACAAACAAAATGGCTGTGGCACCGAGTTTTTTGGTTCCTCCCACCGTGCCTCCCCCTGGCCTCCAGGAAGTGGTAGAAAATCCAAAATAAAAATCGGCACGAAAAAAAGTACAATGCGGCCCCAAAACTCCGGGCGGCACCGCCAGGCACCGGGGCCGGGGGAGCACCTTCCCCGGCGCCCTACTTTCTCGAGGATTTTATTATTATTATTATTAATTTATTTATTTATTTTTTAAAGGGCATCAATCACTGGAAATTTACATCCCTGTGTAATTCGAACTTCCTGCTTTACATATTTATAAGGTCTTTCACCTATCTTGGCAGGCGTTCAGCTGAAGTGGGTTGGGAAATTCGATGCTGTGGCTCCAGTTCGGGAGCTGAGTCAGGTACTCGGCTGCTGGAAGGCGGCTGGCGAAATGCTGGCAAATTCTCACACTTCCAGGGCTCGGCGCGGGATTAAATCGCCCCCGTAGCCTGGAAGCGAGCGTGCAGCCGCAGACAGGACGCCGGAATGGGCATTCTCGTCGGGATGGGGAATTTGGGGCTCTTGCACGTAGATATCCGTTTTGTAATGTTTACCTTTTTGCGTTTGTGGCTCACGGTAACCTCCCCGGGTTATGGTTTCTGCGGAAATAATGTTGCATTTTCCCTTGTTACACCGCTGTATAGTGTTACCACCTTAAACTTTTCTTGATGTTCACCTTAACTAAATAAACACGGAGGTACGGGGTATTCAAATTAGAGATGATCATAAAAATGTCAATATGTGGTCCTCCATCCCAGCCAGCAGCCTCGCTAGGCAGTAGCAGAGCTCCTCCTGCACGCTGCTTCTTGGGCCCCATAGGGCCTGATTCATTTCCCAGGAGAGTCTTTTCACTGCCTTTAGTAGGAGTCACGGTGGAGACAGGCTGTCAGACCTGCTGAGCCTGATCCAGCGCTAATTTAAAAGGCTTGAATTAATATTCCCCTCCACTGCTATTCTAAACCTTTTTCAGAAGACAAAAAAAAAAACACAAGTGAAATGGAGGGGTTTTGTTCCTTAACCACCTCCTATTTCTAGGCCTTAAATTTCAAAAAATTATCTGTAAAAGAACATAAAGCAAATTTTGTCGTAATTGTGATTTGTTTGTACTGTCCTGATATCTAGCAGCCTTAATCCTGGACTATGATTATAATAATATACCACACAGAAATATAGGGCAAACAGATAATTCCTACCCTGAAGAGCTCAAAAGTGTAAGACAAAAGACAGCAGATGGCTACGGACAGATGAGGGAAACAATGAGCCTGTATTGATCAGCCAGGAAGGCACAGTTTGCAACACACCATCAGCCCAACCTTGTTTCTGTGTATACACCATGGGAAAGAAGACATAAGGTGGGATTTGATGAAGAAAATTAATTGTTCTTATGGTTGTTTAAAGAGGACTTCTCCAACAGGAAGGACAGCATGGAAGAAAGCACAAAGAAGCTTGTATGAAAAAGAAGCAGATGAACTACATAAGTCTAATAAAATTGTCATTAATTTCTTTATAATGACAGAAAAATGATGAGGGGGGATGTAGGCCATGATAGCATTGAATATACAAATGTAAAGCTTATCTTTGATATAGGAAAGGTCAGGCAGTGAAAGGATCCAAAAGGCAGGTTGAATGAAAAAAGCATAAACCAGGCCTGTTGGCAGTCAACAAGTCCTAGGAAAAAAAAATAATATATATAATATATATATATATATACAGTAGCTTAAATTTTATGGGTTTGAAGAGGTGAAGCTGTTGAGATTCTGTTTTGTTTTGAAATTCACCATGTTTTTGTAGGAATAAAAGTGTTGTTCTTAACCATTACCACTACATGTTGCTCATCTGAAACTCCCGCCTAGCATGTGCTTAGTGAATTCATAAGTGCTATTTCTTGTGGCAGCGTTCGTTATATGAACCACTGCTTAGTGAATAAGCATCACCTCAGGCCTGTTAGTGCAGGTGTTAGTACACAGGTCAGCCGGCACCAGGACCATGCAAGCTGGGAAGGTTCCTTCTCCTGTTACCTGCTTTTTGTGAAGTCCTAGCCTCCTTCCAACGTCCCATAACTTACACGTCCATCCAAAAACACCAGCCCTGATTGGAACGGTGGGGAAGGCAGGAAGGGCCACGCAGCTCTGCTGGATGGCGGAGCTACCTCCAGAGAGCTAACCGTGGTCTGGAGGAGGAGGATGGTATGTGGGCTCATATCCTGCTCTGTTTTATGCAACGGTGTTTTGCATTTTTAAACCTTTTTTTTTTTTTTTCTCATTCTTATCCACATTTAATAGCAGCTCTGCAATAGTAGCAGTTGCATATTTGCAAAGTCTGTGTAATTCTTTTGCAGGGAATGCCTTTAGTACAATTATATTTACTATACCAATAAGTGCATGTTAGCTAGTCATGATATAATGCATTTTAGTAAATTACCTTAACAGAGTTAGGCCTTGGTGAATGTCTGTGGATATCGTGGTGTGGCACAGGTGAAAGACTTTGACTGGATTCTTTTGTTGCAGGCTCAGCTAAACTGAACCATCCCAAGTTTCCTGCTGATTTAAAGCTCACCAGTTCTGTAGATGGGCTGGCGTATGGTAACTGTTAAGCCAGCCGGGGTTGTTTTTTCGTATGTTTGAATTCATCATCAATTTTAACTGAAAACAGTGGATATCAAGTGCTAAGTGCTGAGAATTGAGATAGTGATCGAAATGCCCATTGCAGCTTTTTTATCTGAGTAACTGTTCCAAGAAAAGCCGAACGATACATTCCCATGCCTTAAGAATGGCCCTCATTTGACCTGATGTCAAATTTTCCCAAATTTCTTGTTGTTGAGACTAATTCCAAAGAGCACCACCACGGCGAATCCAGTCTGCACTTTTTTGAAGGATTGCCCAATGTTTGTGTAAGTGTTCATCTTGAGATTTTACTCAAAACCAGGGAAATAGAGAACCTGTGTGGGAGCAGAGAAACAAACTGGCTATATTTTAAGATGTAAACTAACACAAAAAGTGGCTAAAACTGGTAGCATTCAAATAACATTTTCTTACTCAAATGAGTAAAACTACTTCTTAGTCTGTCTGCCATGTAATTGCTTTTATTACTCTTCATCTTTCATTTCCATTAATCTTTATCTTACCCATAAAGATTTAACTCTACTGCCATATTTTCCAAGTAGGTCTCTGTCTCTACTCTTGTAATAAACAAATTACACTGATCTTCTTTTGACAATCTTCTTGATGTCTTTATGAAGTAAATTATCAATCCTGTTCAGTCAGTAAATCATTTGGCAGACAGCAATAGCTGGAGGATTTCAAAGTGCTTTTACCACTGGTATGTAAATTATCATTTGTTTTCTTTTCATAAAAGTGGCATTGAACGTTTCGCAGTTGAAAGATCACTAAATGCATAAATATTTTGCATTTTAATTCAGTAGATAAGGTTCACATAGCTGCATAATTGCTCTTGAAGAATTTAAGAAACCCATTTGCTGTAATTTGGAAAATTCATAAATTATAGCATAAGAATGGATCATTGATGCCTGACTGTATAAGAGAGGACATAAGACTTCCCTAGCTTAATTCTTGTTTGACCCAAGTCAGATATTTTTAAAATGCATCCAGTCTTAACCGAAAATATATAGTGATTAAAAATCCACCACAGTCTTTTCTAAATTGTTAGTGACTCAATATTTAAGTCACACACCTTGTAACGTATTAAACCTCTTCTTTCCATCTCTCTCTGTCCAACTTCTTTTTTTTTTCTTTTTTTTTTGAGTATATGAGACTCACAGAATAAGATGTTTTTCTGTTATAGACGCTACACGATGGTAGTGCTTCTCTGAGTTGTCTCCAGTTTATCAGCAATCTTCATGCTTCACAAGTCATGGACATCAGAAACAGGTGTAATATGCCAACAACCGTCATGCTGTTTGCCACATACTGAAGTAAGGCAATACCTGATCTCCCCAAATTTCCTTTGCTTTCTTGCTGCATTATCATTATGAGTGCCTGCATTCAGTAAGCTGTCCAATTAATTTCCATATCCTTTACAGTCAGCCCTTTTTGTTCATACCTTCTTATTTCTTTTGTCAATAGGATTGTTCTTAGAATATTGTTTCCCCTCTGTGCAGATATACATGTTGCTCACTTGTGCCCACCTTAATAAACTAATCCAGGTTGCTTTTTACAAATAACCCGTCAACCACTATTTTCCTTTCATACAAACTCTTCAGTAATATGGAGCATCAGGAAGGATTTTTTTGCTTCATAATCTCACTTCAATAAATGTTTTTTCTTTGTTTCAAACAGTAACATTGCTGATTTTCTTTCTTTGTGCTGGGTCCTCATTGTCAAATATTTTATGTTTAGACCAAGTAGATTTAAATTACAGCATTGTCACAGGTGGATGTGTCATTCATCCTTTTCAAATCAGAAGTCCTGCCAGTGATAGTTCAGATGGTTTTAGGATAATGTTCAGTGACAAAAGCTGTGGAAAAAGAGCCAAGTCAATAAAGTTGGAAAAGCGGTTGGTTACAAAAATGCATGGGAGTCTTCTGAAAAAAAAAAGACAACAAAACCCGTCAACATAGAAGTAAACCTCCAAAACATCTGTTGCTGGTAGTTGCCAAGTTGTGCCACACATTTGTGATGATAGGTTTTTTTTTTTTTTTTTTTTTTTTTATCCCTGTTATTTGTGCTACATCCTTGTATAGTGGTCTGAAAGTATCTACACAGATCCACTGTACAGATTGGTCAGCTCATAATCTACATCTTTTTATGCATTAACAATTTTCATGAGTTTTGGAAAGTATTGCTGCAGGAATCAAAATGTGCCATAGAATTAAATCTATGTTCATATGAAAGGTCCTATGTAGTAGTATTCTTATTAAAAGTTTGCTGTTGCCGTAGGATATTAGCACAGATGTATTTCAAAAAATTCTGGTCTTTCAGTTGTATTTTAGTTTGTTGGAGCTGGTGGAGAAATACTAGACATGAGTTCAGAGCAAAGTCAGAAAAAAAAAATAAAGTTCACTGTAAAATCTTTCTCTTAACTTTGGCAACTGCTTGACTATCATTGTTCTGCACACTTTCCTTGTTATGCGATCATGTTTGAAAAAAGGTCTCATCAGCCCTTGTCCAGGTCTTGGAATTTCAGGTGTAAGGTTATTCAGTGCTTTTGAATCCGATAAGGCACAGAATATTTGTTCCTCATCCTTGTGTAGAAGCTGAAGCTGAAGAAATATTCACTGAGATGTTTACAAGCAGAAGTAACAGATAAAGCATCTTTTTCACTTGTATGCATTCCTTTTTTATGTTTGCAGTGGTTCTTGTATGAGCATTGTTCACAGACGCTAAGATGCAGCAGTTGCCACTGCTGTTGGGTTGCTTACAATGTGTTGTGCCAGGCCAAGGGAACATGCAAGTGATGCTTCTGCTTTATTAAATATATTCTGTCGTCTCCTCTCTCAGGTTTTCATTTTCTGATGATTAAGGGGATCCCTTGTGGATTTCATTAGATGACCTGCTATTGGAGACAATTTCCCCATATGATTTTCTCTACCTAGGAAATTTCAGTAGAAATGTGATGGATTTAGTTAAGGTGAATAATGGCTTCAGTCCATCTGTGTTCAGCCAACTTCCCTGTTGACTGGTTTATGTGTTCAGCACATTTTATTTGTTCTTTTCTGAATTCATGTTTGTCATTCAGAATAAAGGGCCACTACTGAAAGCATCTAAGAAAGGTTCAGTCACTCATAGCACTCATTTTTATTTCTGCTGCAAACAAATGCATCATCTGTATGGCAAAGGCAATGCTGTCACAATTCAGTTTTCTTTTTTTGAAATGTTCTGACGATGTGATATAATGAACAGAAGCCAGTTTAGTCAGCAAAAACTTGATGAGCATAGGAAGAGTATATCAAGGGAAATTTAAGAAAAGCCTGTGGTTGTATACAACTTTGAGGATATTCAGGTCTGAGATGACTGAACCAATGTCCCTTACAGTTCCAGATTCAGCCAGACTGCAGTGAACCGCAGTCATAAAAGCTTTAGCTTCTTCTCTTTGTTTAGTGATTTCTATTTCATCTTGGGTACCTTTTACTGAGGAACTAGAATCAGATAGCATAACCTGGTCATCAAGCTCAATGGATTCATTGGGCAGCTCATCTGGAATTCCAGGATGCAAATGATAAAGGATTAATTCTTTTAAGATATCAGAATACAGTGTCTGTTGGAAAATAAAGTAGTTCATATATATCCTCTGGTATTATTATGTCATCCATCATATTCTCAAATATGAAATTACCTATTTGACATATCTGCTCCTCTGCATTATTTTTATTAGCTGTAACATTTCAAGCCACTCAGGGGCAAATAAAATACCTGCAAGCTTTTTTTTTTTTTTGGGTGGGGGGGTTAATTTCCATAAATTCTTTCTCATAACCCTAATTTTTCTGAATGAATATTCTTTGATTTTTCACATTCTTGTAGATTTCCTAGAGATTCTAACTTATAATACATATTTATTGTCAGTTTCCTTATTTTTGTGTTTAAACAATGTGCTTACTATTAGCTTCTTTATTAATGTTAGAAAAAGCTCTGAAGACTATGCCCAAACTTAGCTACCTTGTTGATTATAAGTGTAATCAATAATCCAAAGAAGGTATATATCAGTAGACATACCATGTTGCAGTGATGTGGCATTTTCATTTAATGTCCTGTATATCTTATGTCCCACTGGTCCCAGTTTTGCCTTCCCCAGTCTCCCCACCCTCCTGCATGTGCTACAGATATGATAGTAACATTCATTCCCATGCTGCTCATGTACAATCAGCAATGCAGTTCTTGCCCTGCTTGTTCCACTCATATTGACCTTCACGGTAGCAGCATCTCTTAGCAAGGGGCATGAAGAATTTTTCTGTTGTGCCAAAAAAACTTCTCCATAGTTTCCACAAAGAAACAAATATCCAGACCAAAAGGAAGTATTCTAGAGAGTAAATCTAGTACATGTGTTGCCAGCTGGATCACAATACCTACTTACAAAGTAAATTTCCAAGAAATATTGCCAGAGCTCATATGGTCTTAGCAAAGATGCTAAGCCTTGCACGCTTAGCCACACAAAAATCTTAATGCAAATGCTTCTTATTGGTTTGTAATCGACACACCTGCAAGTGATGAGCTACACTTCTAACATTGATCATTAAATATTATAGAAGCCTGATTCACGCTCTGGTATAAAGCAGAAAAATGTGTTTAGTTTTGCCTTACATACCTATGTCAACCTAATGTAGTATGTTGTCAGTCCATAAATGGAAGAAAGGGGAACTTAGTTTATAAATATATGCTTTACCTTCAAAATAACACCTGATTATTTCTTTTATCTCTCAGGATCCTCTTCGTTTTTAAAACTAGCATGGATTTTTCCGTGTGTGATCATAGAACTTAGCTTTTACCTTATAGCCACTAAATTTTCTCCTGGTGTAGCTTTCCCTAAAATTATTTAGCTTTGAATTGATTGATTTTTGATAATTAAATCATTTAAATCATTTATAGTTTAAAAGTTATTTGCAGACGTATTTACTGCTTTACGACTAGAGTTTTTAAGGGGAGCAAATAACAAGATATTAACTGTCCAGCAAAGGTGTCTATGTGTTCCTTAGGAACAGAAATTCCTTGTTTTAAAAACATTCCTGTTTGTGTCATTCAACTATTAAATTAAATGTTGGAATATAAATTTTAAATAGTTCTCCCGTGCAGCTGAATCCTTTATGTATGAGACCTGAGCGTTCACTGAAATACAGACCACCAGAAGGTCGTATGGCTGGCTACTTTTGTTTTGGCTGGGCAAAACCTGGACAAGTCTCCCTGCAGCCTGTCTCTTCAGTGACCAAGGGCTTAGCAAGCCCCATTAATTAGGAACTGGCCACTGATTTAGCATTTCCCCAATTTAGGCTGTATTAGTGTTAGGACAGAAGCTGTTCAATGTACTGCTGTGCTATCAGATTCTCCCAAAGCTTCATTCCTGCTGCTTGACAGACCTGTCTGTCCTGACCTGCTCCTCTGATGTACATAGATAGTGACAGTGACTCCTCTCCTTCCTGACTTTCGGTTGTGCCATAGAATACACTCATATCTTGCTCTTCAGACTGAGTCGTCCACTGGTTTTTAATCCTGGGTTACGTTGGATCTGTTCCTGTCTTTAGCCTGGCTAAGTTACTTTAAGCTGACCAGTGTGCTCAGTGCACATGCAGAGGGCTGACTGCATCTCTCCAGTCCTCTCTCAGGTGAGATCCAGACTTCCACATCTGAGGAATCTTCCAGACCTTTTACCATGCCAACAGGTATTGAGGCTCTTTAGTACTTACTCCTCCACTTACCCATCGGATGACACAGGTTCCCCTTGTTTCTCCAGCAGTGCCTAACATTCTTCTGTTGTCAGCCAGATTCTCTTAATGCTCTCGGTTCTTCTCAGGGCTGTGTGCCCTGCATGCTCTTCTATGTAGCTTTGCCATTCTTTTAATCCTTTGCATGACTCTTTATTTTAATTTTCCTGTTGTGACCTTCAGTCCTCATTTTCACCCCATTCCACAGTCACTGTGTGTCTTCTTCTCTTTCCCCATATGAGTTTTCTCTTTCTTTCCATTTGCAACACTATGCCTGTAACTTCTATGCCCTTGGCACTATTATTTCCTTTTCTTCTGTCTAAAAGATAAGACAGAGAAGCTCCTAGAATTTTAAAACTGTATTTGGCAGATCAGAATAATGTTATGTTCAAAGCTTCAAGTTATAGGGAAAAGGAGAAGTAATCGTGTGCTTTTTCAGTCTAACTCTGAAGAATTCTCATTTGTTCCTGAGCGCTAAGATTGCGGCTCCCAACAGGAGCTATTGATGTCTCCTAAATGAACGACATATTTTTGGGCCAGTCTTAGTCTTTTCTCCTTCTTACTGTTATGCCTGAATAGGAGTAAGAAAGGTAAATGTGACTGCTGGTTAGTTATCCTTGAAATAAAGGTGGCTGAGGCTCACACGAAAGACAGCCGTGATTTTCCAGGCCCTGACTTTGTTGAAGCGTGCCCCTCGGTGTTGCACGGCCACGATCCCTAGGTGGCACAACAGCGTAATAGCAACCGCCACCACACAGCCGGAGCAGCCCTGAAGTGCTTTGATTTAATGGGTCAGAACTGGGCCTTAGCAGCCATATCCCCTCTTCACCTTGAATCTTGCTCGGAGAGCAGCTCAAAGAACAGAATTTTTCTGTCTTTAGTGTGGAACTTCCGTGTTACTTCACGTGTTGTAGCTTTCCTCGGGGTTCGGTGCTTAAAAGGATAACTCCTTCACGTGCTTACTAGTTTTTCACAGCTGCACCAAACCTCGAAGGAAAATGAGTTTATCTAAGGAATAAAATTTGCCTTTGTGACTCCCTTTGTTTAAAGGAAACAAACAAACAACAGCAAAACACCAGAATATGCCTTATAGAGCTTTTTGAGCAACTCAACACAAAGAGGTGAGGAATAGTGCTGGCAACATAAGGAAGGACCCAAGAACAGCAGCTTCTAAAATATCAAGACACAGATCAAAATAAAATGTCTTTTTCAGCACTAGTTTTTGTGGTTTACTTTGTTTAAAACACTCTTTGTCTAACTTTTGGTCTGTAGCGGGTTTACGTGGCAAGGTTTTGGTAGCAGGTGGCCATAGGGGTGGCTTCTGTGAGAAGGATCTAGAAGCTGCCCCATGTTTGGTAAGGGCCCCACTGCTGACCAGGGCCGAGCCAATAAGTGTTGTTGTTTTGCGCCTCTGTGACAGCATATTTAAGACAGGGAAAAAAAAATGCTGCGCCACACAGCAGCTGGGAGAGTGAGAGGAGCGAGGAACAGCCTTGCAGGCGCCAAGGTCAGTGAAGAAGGAGGGGGAGAGGTGCTCCAGGAACTGGAGCAGAAGTCCCCTGCGGCCTGTGGTGAGGACCATGATGAAGCAGGTTGTCCCCCTGCAGCCCGTGGAGTACCACGGTGGAGCAGGGTTCCACCCTGCAGACCGTGGAGGAGACCACGGTGGAGCAGGTGGACCTGCACCGATGGAGACTGCGGCCTGTGGAAGATCCCTGCCGGAGCAGATTCCGGGCCGGACCTGTAGCCTGTGGAGAGGAGACCACACAGGAGCAGGGGGTCTGGGGGGAGCTGCCGCCCGTGGGGGATCCAGGTTGGAGCAGTTCGCTCCTGAGGGATGGACCCCGTGGTACGGACCCATATCTGGAGCAGTTCTTGAAGAGCTGCTGCCTGTGGGCAGCCCACGCTGGATCAGTTCGGCAAGGACTGCATCCCGTGGGAGGGACCCCACAGCACAGGGGACGAGAGTGACCGAGAAGGAGCGGTGGAGAAGAAGCGCTATAGACTGACCATAACCCCCATTCCCCCGTTCCCCTGTGCCGCTTGGCGGGAGGAGGTGGAAGAGGGTGGATGGGGGGGAAGGTGCTTTTGGTTTCTTTCCTTTGTTTCTCGCTTCTCTAGCTTGTTAGTAATAGGCAATAAATCTTACTATCTCCCTATGCTGAGTCTGTTTTGCCTGTCACAATAATTACTGCGCGATCTCCCTGTCCTTATCTCAACCCTTGAGCCCTTTTCATCGTATTTTCTCCCCGTTCCTCTTTGAGGAGGGGGAGTGAGAGAGCGGTTGTGGTGGAGCTCGGCCGCCCACCCGAGTAAAACCACCACATGGTCACCTGACCACAGGAGATTAAAAAGTAGCCCTGAAAATGGATACCATGCTGTTTGCCTTAGGTGTTCATTCTGCTACAGACTCTGGGAAAAATAGGCTAAAAATTCTCCAGTGTCTGTAAGCAGACAAAAATATATGAAACAATCTCAAGAACTTTCTGGAAAATTTTTGTCTAAGTGTATCTCACGAACCTTTGAATTTAACCCAAAGGTTCATGATGATTCTTTGTGAACAATAGGTAAGGCCTTACATATGCTTTAGACTATTTTGTTGCCTCATAGCTTTAAAGTAATTATTCAGTTCTACATGTGGTTTCACAATGCAAGGGCTGGCTTTAGATATTAGAGTAGTACCTTTTTAATAGCTGACCTGTAAAAAAAGTCATGAAAACATATACATTACTGTAATTATGTCTTATTAATCCAAAATAACAATGAAAACTGTTACTGCTGAATATGTACTCTAACCTATAATATTGTATTTTTTTTGCCCCCAATGAATGCTTGCAGAAGTTAATAGGTTTCACACAGCCCTGATGGTTATTAAATATACCCTAACTTTCCAGTCTTTTTGGCAGCTAGCCATAACAAAAAGACCACGTGGCTCAAGAATCATCACTCAGGCTTTTTGTCAATTCATTCAGTACTGGCTTGACACCAATGCTAACTGCAGCTGATGAAGAACAGTTTGGTGTCTAGGACAGCAAACAACTGTCCTAGAGTCCCTAGGTGGATGGAGCATTTAGAACATGGTCTTATTTTATAAGGAGCTGGTATGCCTTCTAGTCCCAAAGGACGGACTTCTGACTCAGATTGTAAAGAAATGATACACCGGACCTTTTGATTCCAGCCTTGATTGGCGAAATAATCTCTTCTGAGTTAATTTCTGTACCCTGCTGACATATGTGACAGCAACTGCGGATTTACTAAGAGCTAAGAGCTCACCAGTCCCTGTGCCTCTTGTTGCCTGGTGCAATAGGTGTGAACTACATACACTTATGACAGGTAACAGCCTTGAAACTTCTATTCCCCATCTGTGTTTGCACAGCGGTTGCCCTAATCCTTGCACCACAGCATTGAGTGTTGAGTTGTAACTGGACGGGAGATTTCTCATCCCCTCATCCTGATTCTAATGTGACGCCTGAAGTCCCTTCTCCTGTACTGAGCAGCACATAGTAGCATTATTTCAGATAATACAGAAAACGTTCACATGAGAGCCTTGCAGCTGTGTGGAAGTGGCTGATGGTACCCAGGTGCGTACTATAGTTACTTGATATGAAAACAAAATGTTAAGAAACAGTGAAGTGCCTTCTGTATGTTTGCCACGTGGGATATCTCGGACTAACTAGTGCCAGAACACTTACGTGTGATAATTTGTATGTGGTTAGGAGAGGTACTGGAGAACCAGCAGTGAAGCTTTAGTGTCTACTGTCAGCTAACACGTTGAATGAACTGATGCAAGTACAGATGCAGCATTTTTTGTTTATATGTGAAGAAACAGTGATGATGAAGTTTTGGACAAATATTAGGTAGCTTCACCATCATTTATATTTCTTCATAATTGTTGTTAAGTACTAAAGTGAACCATGAACTGAGATAATCCATATTGCTTGGGAGTACTTTGTAAGACTGGCAATACTTTTATGCAAAGCACTTCCCAAGAGCTATGAACTCACAACGGAATTGAGCTCAATTATTTTTACATAAGACAGCTCTGGTTGCTTTTTATCAAGCTTTAGCATAGACCTTTATTTCAGGTAGACCTAAGAAGCTTGTCAGAGAGGATAGTTATAAAAATTTCTGTCACAATGCAAAAAACAGCTTACCTGGTTTTACTTCATTTTAGTCTAATTTAGTTTTCTGAGACAAAAGTCATCCTCCCCACTGTTAACACATTTTTCTCATTACTTACTGGATATCATTTGATGGATCACTAGTTAACCTGTTGACACTACATTGAATTTCCTCATTTATCAAACAACACAGCAAATAGACTTGGGAGCCAACATAAAATCAAATGGACTTTATCGCTACAGAATTACTAGTTAACATCTTTCAAAGAAAGGAAAAAAGTACTGAACACATTTAAGTTTTGTAATTCTCCTTAGACTTAAAAAAAAATGGAAAAAGAAGATGAGATTTTCTAGAAAGCCTGTGAGTAAAGCTTCCCAAATGAAGTATTACTTGCTGAAGGACCGGAAATCTTAAGAATATTCTATTTTATCAGCTTTAAAACTAAGAATATTCTATTTTATCAATTTTAAAACCCATCCTAAAACTGTTAGTGTTTCTTGGAACATATTAGAAAAGATTTAATATGATAAAAAACATTATTATCTTTAGTGTAGTTTTAGTATTGGAACTCTGTAGACTTGTGAAATTGCTTATAAACTGATTTGTTTCCCCTTCTTCACTTTTCATAGTAATGCTCAGAAGTTCACTAACACTTTTATTCTGTATAATTGCCTTAGAAGATTTTAAGTAGAGAGTCCTTAGTGTAAGCATAATATTAGAACTTTGTAGTGCCTAAATTTTACATTAATGTAATTCATGAAATGTTAACTATATTTAAACTAAAAGTATTTCATGAATTTTATATATCATTTTACTTATTTATAATTTCAGTACGTTAAGTCAACGCTTTTTTTTCAGCTCAGGTTCTTTGCAGCAGCAAGTTCAGTGAACAGAAAATCAAGGGACAGCAGATCAAACTGGCATAATCCCACATTCAAATGTACCATCTATGCCTATTTTCTCATTGATATACTTACTTTATTGATATACTCAGATGTAAAATTGCTAACAATGTACTTTTTTGGCTCCAATGATATAATTTAAAAGAAAAATTCTTTAATAAAATTCAAAAACCAAGAGCGGTTTGTCAGTCTCTTTGCAGTCAGTCATCCAGACCACTACAGATGAGAGAGGGAGTTAGGAGAATCTTAGCAAGTAGAGGTAGAGCGCTGACAGTATCAAACTAGTGGATGCTGCTTAATGTCTTTGCTAACTATTGTGCATTGTGCAAATTAACTAAAGCAAGAAGCCTTGGGCCCCTTACCAATGTGAGTCCCTTGATAAGAATGTGAGCCTGTCCTAAGAAACTGGCAGAAACTGGTCCTGCGGATGGACAAGAGCCAAGGAGCAACTGAGTCTGCTGCAAAGACAAGAGGTCAACTAGCGGTGACGAGGAAGAGTCACCAACCTTCATCCCCACGACCCCTGGCGACCACCACCAGGAGACACTGCGCAAGCGCAGATGGGAGGAGCTTATGGAAATGACTTCTGGAACTAATTTTAATGTGAAGCGGGGACAGGTTATGCATATGTATAGGCACATTGTGAAACTTCATGCATATGTAACTCTTTACTGCATATAACCATGGCAAGTTGCTGCGTCGCATGCACACGACTTCGGTGGGACTACCCCCCGTTCTGCCCAGCACTGAATAAACATACCTACTTTACAATCTTACTGATTGCGGAGTCCGTTTTCTGCAAGTCACAGGCACAAAGGACCATGTTATTTTCAGATAAACTTGATCTAGAAAATCAAACTTAAAGAGTTCTAATTCAGTGTACAAATGTGTTCAAGTATTGTTACTAAATGTCTACAGGCAAATGCAAGCCATTTCTTTTCTGAGCTTTCTTACATGTCTATGCTTACAGAGGCCTTCTGTCTTGAAGGTGACTGATTAGGACAGCATCTGACATGTCAAACCATTGATTCATTGTCATTCATGTTGCTTGCTAAATGAGCAACAGTTAGAAGAGTGAGTTTGGTACTTCTCCTGACTTTCAGAAATGTGTTATTTCAGCAAAATGTCCTTCCCATTCAGAGTAATGCCACTTTGAGTTATCCCTTGCAGTTAACAGTTTCCTTTAATGTTTTCGATGTCTCTTTCTTCACTCTTCACCGTGCTTTTACTTTCTTTGCTCATTTCCATGACAGTAAGGTCCAAAGATCCTTTCCTTCTGTACAGCTCTTCCCTTAAAGTTCTCACATGGCTTTGTAGCAGGTTTTACAGGGAAATTAATCTTGTACAGTCATCTACTGTAGTCCTCCTTTAATTATTTCTGAACCTGCTGGCCAGTTTCAATCACACGTGACAGAGGAATAAAGAGTGTTTATATCAGTCTGCTTTTGGATGCATGATTAATGTCTAACCACAATCAGAGTTTTGTGAGCTCCTAGAGTGACAAGTATGTATTTAAATGTATTCAACTCTTATTAATTTCATTAAGACAGAGACACCGTATTAATACCCACACTGAAGAAAAATAATTGCACAAAAAAAGACCTACAGTGGAGGCTAGGCTTGTATCCTTCCACTGTTTTAAAAATTCTTTAGTTTCTATTACTGAAATTATTTTTAACAAAGTACCATCCATTCCATTCTGGGGGTAGGTTTTTTTTTTTTTTTTTTTTTTTTTTGGCTCCGTTACCATGTTAACAGTTCATTTGTCTGCTTAGGATTGCATCCTATTCATCCTATTCATTGGCATGCAAGGAATACTTTCACCCCATTTGTTGAAAATTTTAGAAATTGTTGAGAAGCCTGGTTCCATTATTTTACGAAGTAAAATGTATTTTCTGGCAGAGGTAATTTCCCTATTTCTACTGATTATAATTTTATGAAACGTAGAAGAAGAAACTCAAATTTGAACCCCTGTTGAAAAGTAAGGTGCCTCCATAAATAGTTAGTTCTGGGTGGTGGGGAGTGGGAGAGTTTTCACAATATCAGAGAAATATTTTCTTTGATGTGAAAACATAGCAAATATACAATTAGTGGAAACTGAAAAAAAGCACAAGAATCTAGGCCACATGCAGATCAATGAATGCTTTTGCTTGTTTATTTGACATCCTCTTGCTATGCTTATATTGCTCAGTAATGCAAGAATGTAAGAACAGCCAGAGAGTGAAATGAAATGTCAGGCTGCTGCTGCTGCTAACGACAGCAGGGAAGAATATAGGAAACAGGTCAAGTATAAAGTGATCCTTGCACTGGTATACATACATGCTCAGCTCTGACAGGTGGCGAGTTAGGGATTTCTGAAGCTTGTGTTTGCTTCACTACTGATATAGTTCACAACACTTATTTGCCACCAATGGGAACACACTCCATGAATTTGTGCATTATTTTAAAAAGCCATTAATATTTTTCATTTTTATAATATCCTGTGATGTCCAATTTGACTTTATTTGTAAATGGCTGATTGATCTTCTAACATACAACTCCCTGTTTATTTAATTTTTAAAATGGTGAATAATAATTTTCAACTCATGTTCTACAATCACTTGTAATTCTACACCATTATTTCTCTGATGGATAGTAGGGATTCTGCTGTATTTTGGGGGAAAATAAAAGCAAGTTCTTGACTTGAACTGAAGTAGTTCAAAGCTTATTTTTATCTTTGTGTCTTTTCTTTGCACCTTTTCTATTTTTTTATTCTGAGATAGGAATGTCAGAAGTAGATGTAGTAGTCAAGGTGTGACCATGCCATCCATGCATGCAGCAATAATGAAGTCTTCTGCTGTATTTTAGTTTTCTTTTTTCTTATTCTCCTTTCCTTATTTTTGTTTTCATTTTCCAACAGTTTTTAATATTATTTTCTTAGTATTAAGAGTTAGTTTGGAGAAATAACTGCAATAACTTCCATGTCTTCCTTTTGCAGGAGAGGAAGGAAGAATTAATAGCGACTTAGGATCCATTTATATATATGTAGTTGTATTTTTTTTCCCAATGTGCATTATTTTATACTTAGGGAAGTGATGATGACTCTTCCCCAGGTATACCATATTTATCCACCTGTCTTTCAGTACTATATCTATAACAGTTTCTATGAGTTTTCCCAATATGAAGGTAAGTCTTGGTGGTTTATAGTTCCCACCATATACCATATTTTTCACATTTAATTTCCCTGGTACTGAGATTTCAGAACTATAAGGTCTAATATCACCACATTTTGGAGCAGGGATTTGGAGTTTGGCAGCAGAACCTCTCTGATATTAATGATATGCATTTGCTACTTTTATGACAGCCATCAAATATTGGCAGAATAAGACCCTGAAAAACAATTTCCATCTGTTCAGTAAATACTACTAGGTTTCTCTTACTTCTACCTATAAATTGTCCAGTTTTATTGTCTGCACTTCTACATGCAAATCTTGTAGGGCTTATACATTTCAGAAAGATTGCATCTGTATTTACTCTGCATACGTAGAGTTCCTCATTGCCACATAGCTCCTATATATTTACTAGACTCTTATTCTGCTGCATCTTGAATGTCATCAGATCCTTACAACAACTGTTTATATAGTTCTGCTCTGATTTCTCCTCCCTTCTGGCTAACAAAGTGGTAGTTAGTCTGAGGACTGCAGAGCTCAGCAGAACTTCTTACACTTCTGTTATGGCATTAAAAGTTACAGTGGTGCTAAAACTAAGACTGGGGATAATGTCTGAGGGTTTTCCTTGTTCAGCAACTAATGTGCAGAGAGTTTGCAGATGCAGTCTGACTGGAATACAACTCTGCTGGGCTGCTCTTATTAAAGAAGACAAAGAGAAGTTGATTAGGAGGAGAAAAGCAATGTAGAATGGCTAAGGAGGAAGGAGAAACTTCCCTGAGTGCCTGGAATTAATCCATGATTCTTGGAGTCAACGTGTGCCTCTGCCATCCGCAAATAGCAGTGGAAACAATGAAAAGGTATGTGACCTCTCTTCTGATTTCTGTGTGTAGAAGACAGTGACAAGTTACTGGGCAGTTGTCTGTGTGGCCAGTCTGAACACCGCAGTATTGTTCAGAATCTGTGTAGGGTATATACATTTCCACGTAATGAAATGTCTGAAGTAGAAAGGCAGAAAGCATGCATGTGTGTCTCCCACCGCCCCCTTTTTTTAATGTTTGATAAGTTATTTGCGTATTAAAGCAAAAGAAAAACAACATACAAGGCCCAATTTTAAAGGTTATCTCTGATATTCCAAGTTCATTTGTTTTCAGAATATGCAAACTGAATGTGCAGTGAATGAGGTAGAAAAATGCCTCAGAAAAAGAAAGGATTAAGGCAGCTTCATAATCCCCAAACAGGACTGAATTTCTCTCTTCCTGTATGATTCTGGCCCAGTTACTCCAAGAGAATTTAGAAAAGTGGTGGAAATGACCAATCTGGAAATGTCACAATGTGCAGAGGGACTTAAAATTCCTAATGCATGGGAAGTGAGTGGGAATCCTGTTTGGAACACACCAAGTGCTAATGCCAGAAAAATTAAAGCTTTACTATCTCACGTTGGATTTCAAAAACAGGTTGACACTACTGACTTTGGTCTCTTTACGCTCATTTATAAAATAACACCATGACCTCATCCACCATCCAAAGTGTCTTTGAAAACACGTGAATTCACATTTGTAAAGTACTCATACTGGTGACCTGCATTGTAAAGAGGAAAAAGCCATAAAGAATTAATAATCCCTTATGTATATCAACAGTAAGAATAGAATGAAACAACCACTAACTGCTGGTTTAGGGGTTCCCATCTTGGAAAGTGAAGAAGTTTCAGGTATATGATAACATGTTAGTTTTTCCATGGGACCTTAAGGTGTGTAAAACACAGAGAGGCAGGAATTAACATCTTTTGTGCAAATTTTATTATGCCATTTCCTAACCTGCAAAGACTTGACCATACAACAATAAATATTTAAATATAGTCTATATGCAAGTTCAACAATTACAATATAGTCTAGTCTAATAATCTGCTAATGATTACACAGCCTCACTGTATTAATTATGAAGTATGAATAAATAGTCTCTGTGTTTACATAAGTTATTCAGCATCAGTATCTTTTCAAAAGTGAATGATCATATTCATTTTTTTCCCATTTTCTCTTAGAAAATACATGGTATAACGATGAGTTGGTGTATAAAATGAACATACACAATTGCAGATGTTTATTTCTTTATTTTTTAAATGTTAGCCACTCTTATTTGCTCTAGATTTTACTCAATCTATCATGTAAATGCTACTCTGTTTTATTTAGACTTTATGGCAGGAATGGGGTTTCTGTTTGTTTCTTCAGGGATGATTTCTCTCTCACTGGAGCTGAGCACTCCTAATGAAAATATTATGTATATATCAAGGAGTGCTATTTAAATTATTTTTCAGTTGATAAATTTACTGCACTCTATTGTCACATCTCATGCTTCTCCTTGAATTTATATTTGATCTAAGCAGGTTATTTGTAATGGGAGAATTTTCCATTACAGAAGGTCCCTGTTGTGCTTAGCAACCTCCCCCCCTTCACATTTTAAAACAGGATTCTCTAAAACAGGATTCTCTTTGGGGTTTATCTATACATTAAGTCTGATGTATTGGAAAGATTTATTTATTCTTTTTCCCACAGGGTGAGAAAGAGATTCTCTTTCCCCCTGTCTAAAAGGCTCATTTCTGTTTTTTGTTTGTATGTGATGGGAATACACCACCTGTTGCCTGTGTGTAAAACAGAAAGTATTGACGTTAGAGGCCACATCTAGCTGCACTTTAATGTCAGATTATTTTAATTAAAGCCTGAAGCTCCAGTAACAATAAGGACTTTAGATTACTTGGTTGCTCTTTGTCATCCTACATTATTCATTTCTGAATTGCACAGCCCCAGCTGGGTTGACCAATTCCAGGCCCAGACCGCTGCTATCGTGTGACTATAGGTGTGAACATGCGGTGAACAACGAGCACAACACTGTGGTGCCTGGGTTCCCCGTATTTTGTGACACTACATGCAAACACACAGCTCAACAAGGACGATCAATTATTTTAGCTTTGTTTTCGTTAAAGTTGTTTTGTTGTACTAATTGCGCACAGCAAACAAGGCCTCGGCTCGGGAGACCGTGCGCTCCCCTCACAGCCAAGAGCCGGATTGGCACTGGGCAGGCCAAGCCCCCTCCAGCCGGTGTGTGTGTGTCTGTGTCTGTGTCTGTGCGTGTGTATACCGAGAGGGGGTGCCCCTCTGGCTCCCACCTTCCTCCCCTGAGCCTTGCTCTGGCAGCCCTTCGCTGCATCCCGCATTTGATCCCTAGATCCGGTCCCCAGATCGAAGTTCCAGAGCTTGAACTTGAAGATGGTGATAGGATTTGCGCTTTTTCTATACAGTTTCCAGAAGGACAAGATATAATTCTTTCATCAAATGGCACAGATATGGAACTAAATTGTCATATCGGCTTCAGATCATCTAGGCCAATTTCGTCTTTACGGAGTATATTCTTCACTGATGAAGAAGAAAAAAGGCAAGGAAGAAGAGGAGCTGAAGTGGGAATTTACAGGAAGAGCGTAAGCTGTCTTTGCTCCTCTGTGACTTCAGGGCTGTTTTTGTTAGTGGCAAGGGAACTTTTGCATGCCTAGACAGAAGGAGAAATGACCAGGGATACAGATATTCTTAAAGAACAAGATAGGTGTATGGACTAGAGTGTACTAACAACCCCGAATTTTGGTGCAGGAAGAACCAGGAGCTAGCCCACATCTTTTGCTACAATACTGGAATCTGCTGAGGTTAAGGTACATCCGGGTGCATTCTCAATAGTTATAGCTGTTGTATAGTTTGCAATGGAACACATCAAATTAGAGCTACTGAAGGAGTTACTGTCCTCAGTAGGACTGGACTGTGAAAGCCCCTATCCCGATGTATATTTTACTTTAACTGGACTAGAGGATTCAAAACATTATGACTAGTGTCTTCCCAAACCCTGCATTACCCACAGAGAAAAGCATATGCAGAAGGTGCTATTCAAATTAGTCTTAAAAAAAGACATCACTGCTTTCAACAAGCAACAAAAAATAACCAAGTAAAGCTAGAGGTAATGTTCTCATTAATACAAAATACCTTTTATTCCTATGTCTGTCAAGTTTTCTGAAAACTCTTTTAGAGATGGATAGAACTGATCTGTAGCTAGATGGATTTGAGGTGGATGTTTGTTCTGTATATCTGTGAACTTCTTGCAGCCAAGAATGATTTGATTATTTGAAAGAAAAAAAGGAAAAATTAAGGAACCTCCTAAAATAAATTTTCTTGCTACAAAAGCTCTCTTCTGACTCCTCTGAATTAGAATCCTGATCTAAGAGTATGATGAAAAATGTTGCACTCCAAGTTGGAAATTGGAGAGGAAAATGTTCATGTAAATGTAAGAATTGTACTCAAACAGCTGATGTTAACCTTTTAAAGAAAAACTTTAAACCTGAGAAGCAACAGGTAGTTTCTACATTTCCCGTGGGGATAGTGTACTTTTCTGTATTTTGTTTCCATACAAACAGTTCAAAATTTTAAAGTCATGTTGTCAGTCATACAACCAGACAACATTGCATGGCATTACATGTTCCCCCCCCAGATAGATCAAGCCCTGAATGCAAGACCAGACATGTAAATAATGCCAACATGTAAAACTAACTTGTAAATACATTGCTTTTTGGCAGGCTTTTTGGCACTTTGTGGGGCTTAACTGTACTTCAGTGAGAAGAATGTCTTCTGGTGTGAACTGAAATTATACCTCTCTGCCACAATGTCTTTTTTTTTGGGGGGGGGGGGGGGGGGGGGGTTGTTAATTCCTTGTGGACACCTGAAGGAGTTGCAAAATAATAAAATTTAGGTGAAGGAAAAGTTCCTTCTCTTAATTGTTGTTGTTGTTTTTGTTTTCTTTGCCATACAGTCTTAAAATGAAGGTCCCATTTTCTGGCCTTTGGCAGATTGTAAGCATGCCAGAACACTTCACATTATGTAGATCACATTTGTCTGAAATGATAATATCGTACCTATAGTCTGCTGCAGGCTGAAAAGTAGCCTATGCCTCAGGTACTGTTTTATGCCTTTGCTTTTGTTACTACATCCTTGTACGTCTTCAAAAGGGAAATGAAATTATCCTATTCAGAAGAAACACCATCCAGAAGAAACTTCAGGCGTTAGGGCCTGAATTCTCACTGAAATCAAAGGCAGGTATAGAATCGTAGAGTAGTCTGAGTTGGAATGGTCCCATAAGGATCATCGAGTCCAACTCCTGGCACCACACAGGTCTACCCAAAAATTCAGACCATGTGACTAAGTGCACAGTCCAAATGCCTCTTAAACTCTGACAGGGTTGGTGCTGTGACTACTTCCCTGGGGAGCCTGTTCCAGCGTGCGACCACCCTCTCAGTGAAGAACCTCTTCCTGATGTCTAGCCTAAACCTCCCCTGCCTCAGCTTGACACCGTTCCCGCGGGTCCTGTCACTGGTGACTAAAGAGAACAGATCGGCGCCTGCCCCTCCACTCCCCCTCGTGAGGAAGCTGTAGACCACGATGAGGTCTCCCCTCAGCCTCCTCTTTTCCAGGCTGAACAGGCCAAGTGACCTCAGCTGCTCCTCATACGTCTTCCCCTCTAGGCCCTTCACCATCTTTGTAGCCCAGTATCTTACTGACTTGAAGAAAGAGGCTTTAATCTATCCTGGTTTGTTTACTAACAAAGGAGCATGAAAGAGACGCGTGTCCTTGTCTCTGAAGAGGAGGTGAAGGAACAGCTAGTGCAAGGAACACAAAAATCAGTTGTGCCAGACTAATATGTGGTTGTATCTGAGCTTGGAGACTGCAACCCTATTCAAACTTCCAGATTTAGAGGAACACTTTGGCTGCAGCCTAAAAGCCATGTGTACATAAGCTCCCCCAAGCCAGCCAATCTTCTTCCCATGACCTGCCAGGAAACAACAATCACAGAATCACAGAATCATCTAGGTTGGAAGAGACCTCCAAGATCACCCAGTCCAACCTCTGACCTAACACTAACAAGTCCTCCACTAAACCATATCACTAAGCTCTACATCTAAGCGTCTTCTAAAGACCTCCAGGGATGGTGACTCCACCACTTCCCTGGGCAGCCTATTCCAATGCCTAACAACCCTTTCCATAAAGAAGTTCTTCCTAATATCCAACCTAAACCTCCCCTGTGCAACTTTCGCCCATCCCCCCTCGTCCTGTCACCAGGCATGTGGGAGAACAGACCAATCCCCACCTCGCTACAGCCTCCTTTAAGGTACCTGTAGAGAGCAATAAGGTCGCCCCTGAGCCTCCTCTTCTCCAGGCTGAACAATCCCAGCTCCCTCAGCTGCTCCTCATAAGACTTGTTCTCCAGACCCCACACCAGCTTCATTGCCCTTCTCTGGATTTGCTCGAGCACCTCGATGTCCTTCTTGTAGCGAGGGGCCCAAAACTCAACAGTACTCAAGGTGCGGCCTCACCAGAGCCGAGTACAGGGGGACAATCACTTCCCTAGCCCTGCTGGCCCCACTGTTTCTTATTCAAGCCAGGATGCTGTTGGCCTTCTTGGCCACCTGAGCACACTGCTGGCTCATATTCAGCCGACTATCAACCAATACTCCCAGGTCCTTCTCTGCCAGGCAGCTTTCCAGCCACTCATCTCCCAGCCTGTAGCGCTGCTTGGGGTTGTTGCGCCCCAGATGCAGGACCCGGCACTTGGCCTTGTTGAACTTCATACAACTGGCCTCAGCCTGTCGCTCCAGCCTATCCAGATCCTCCTGCAGAGCCTTCCTGCCCTCGAGCAGATCGACACACGCACTTAGCTTGGTGTCATCTGCAAACTTACTGAGGGTGCACTCAATCCCCTCATCCAGATCATCAATAAAGATATTAAAGAGAACTGGCCCCAGTACTGAGCCCTGGGGGACACCATTAGTGACCAGCCTCCAACAGGATTTAACTCCATTCACCACAACTCTTTGGGCACAGCTACCCAGCCAGTTTCTAACCCAACGAAGCGTACGCCAGTCCAAGCCAAGAGCAGCCAGTTTCTTGAGGAGAATGCTGTGGGAAACGGTGTCAGAAGCCTTACTGAAGTCAAGGTAGACCACATCCACAGCCTTTCCCTCATCCACCAAGCGCATCACTTTGTCATAGAAGGAGATCAGGTTCGTCAAGCAGCACCTGCCTTTCATAAACCCATGCTGACTGGGCCTGATCGCCTGGTTGACCTGCAAGTGCCGCATGATGACACTCAAGATAATCTGCTCCATGAGCTTCCCTGGCACTGAGGTCAAACTAACAGGCCTGTAGTTTCCTGGGTCAAGCTTCTGGCCCTTCTTGTAGATAGGCGTCACATTTGCTAGCCGCCAGTCGACTGGGACCTCCCCCGATAGCCAGGACTGCTGATGAGTGATGGAAAGCGGCTTGGCCAGCTCTTCCGCCAGTTCTCAGTGTAGGCATGTAACCAAATTAAAGCCCAAACCTTCAGCCCAGTCCTTGACCTGAATAGTGAGTGAGGATCCGGATCCTGGCATTTATATGTGATAGTTTATACGCAGCCGAAGTAAATAGTGTAGTCAGAGGTCACGGGGCTAGATTTTGAAAAGTCCTACATGAAGAGATCTCAGAAAAGCAAATTTAAATAACATTTATGTCAAGAAAAGTAATTCTGATTGCTATATTCTTTATCTGTCGTGACGAGACAGATGATAATCTATGATAGCAATTTTGCCTTTAAGGTCATTTTCTTTTTTCTTTTATTTCTTTTATTTCTTTTATGTCTTTTATTTCTTTTATCTATCTATCTATTTATTTATTTTAAGAGGCTCTGTACTAATTTTCCTCACAGAATGACTAACAGAAATATGATCCTTGTGCACCTTTTGTAGTTAATTCATTAGGTCAACTCTAACCACTAGGCCCCTTGTCAGGTTATTTCTCTTAGTGATAAGGAGCAATTGACCTTAAAAGACTGAAGCCAGGTAGATGAGCCTATTCCACAAGGTCTCTTGGCTCCACCCTTGTTAAGCGAAATCTGCCAGGTGTGGATCATTTGACCTTTGCTGTATAGGAAGCATGAGAGCTTGTGGGGAATTGGCTCCCTGGGGGAGTTTGAGGCTTAGGTTGCTTAGGGTGCTTTCCTACTTTCCTACCATGGTGAAATGGACTCAGTGTTCCCTAGTAGGCTGCTTTTTCTTCATGTTTTCTACCATCTCTGTGAAATAGTTTTAGTGACTCTATAAGCTAGCTACATTGATGGTGCCTTCTCAGTACAGTAAAACCCTGGTGGGTATGACTTCACTGTGAAGTAGTTTAGCAGTGACTCAAGCTCAGAAGCTGGCAGGTAAGTGTTCCTGGGTTCTACAGTTGTTTAATGTTGAGGAGTTTGAGTACTTCCTTCACCTTGTTTGTTTTCAGTGAAATTACAATTACTTGCATGGATTCTCAGCTCCCTTTCCAGCCCTTAAAAATATAATAATAATAATAAAAAAAAAACAAACAAACAAAAAAAACTCAGAAGCTCAAATGCGTACAGGTAAGCCTGACTTTGAAGAATGTTCTTAAGTATTTGTTAAGATTGAACAACAGACTGTGTGAAAAAGGTGCCTTAATGTGAATTCAAATTATGCCTTGTGGTAAGTAGAAACAGATTTGGATAGATACTGGTGGCATTATTGTTACTTTCACTAAGTGGAAGTTGTGAGAATGTGCCGTTCATAAAAGAAATGCTGTTTTCCCAATATGCAAGTCAATAGCCTTTAGATTACCAGAAGTTATACCTTCAAGGCGATAACTTTAAAGAAAGAAAGTATTGTTGGACGTTTCCCCTTGACCCCTCTGTAGATTGGCTCCCTGAAGAAAAAGCGTGAAAGGTGTAATTGTTAATAGTTTCTGAGGTAGGGTCAGGGGAAGGTGTTTTTTCCCACTTGTTCACTCTCCCTTTCTTCTCCTCCAGGAGTGTTATGGTAGCTTTCCAAAACTTCGACTATCCTTGGGATGTTCAGACCAGCATGTTCTTATCGTTATGTCTCCTGAATAGACTTCAGGATTTGTCAAAGGTTAAACAAATACTTAAGAGTGTCATCCAGAGATCTGTCCTGAGGCAGGATAGTTAGGAGTGGCAGGGAGAGTGGGAGGATATGGGCAGGCATCTAGAGCAGGGGGCACCTCCACTGGAAAGGCCACGAGGAACCTACAGTGGATGAATTGGCTAAACAACCCTGGCAGTACGAAGAAAGTCTCTCCTCTTCCCTACAGGCCTGCGTCTCGGCTGTGGGTAAACTTTAGGAAGAGGTCCACTGACTGAGAGAATCTACCTCCCTCCCCACCTGTACAAACGAGTGTCTGAGGCATCAGGGGTAAGCGTCCTTCTGTGCAAGCAACATGACAGAGTGGGTACACAGCCCATGCCACCCTGTGGTTGTAACAACGTGACCATGCAGAGGACATGAGAAAAAAGGATGGAAAATCTACATTTACACTACAGGCACAGGTACGTGATCTGGTCCCCGCTTTAAAGGGCTGTTGAACCATGTTGTGCTGTTGCTGGCTCACCTACGTGTACCTTCAGACCTTTGAGAGCTTTCTCAGTGCTAATAATTGTCTATTATGCTGCTAATATCATTGTTAGACTCCCTCCCTTAGTGGAGGCTTTGGGGCTCCTGGCGCTGTAGGTGCATCAGGGAGGCTGTTTTGTTGGCATATGATCCCTGCCAACAAATTCCAAAATCAGGTGTTGTGGGATGTTCTGACCAGGAGATACAGAGAGGAAATTACCTGACGGAAAGCTTGGTAGCTGCTCCTGCAGTAGTCATATCACCTGTGCCCCGTCCTGTGTTTTATGAAGAGTGATCTGCTCCTCTGGGCTTTACTGTATGGAGTCAGATATCACCTGAGAAGCCAAAGAAACAAGAAACTTTCCCAATGCTGGTACTACTGTGTGAGGGAACAGGAGCCTCCCTTGGGCCTGATGTGCTCCTTGAAGTGTGTATGCTAGCGCAGTTAAAAGGCATGTTGTTAATCACATGGGGAATATGTCAGAATACATGTTGCGTCTCCTGTGTGGAACTTGTTCTGTGAAAACCAGAAAACAGGCTTTCTGTCCTGCCTGCACTTAGAAATAACAAAAGAGGCTTTGCAAATGAGGGGACTGGCAACATTGTTTTTACTGAGTTGTGGTTGAAGCACTAATATCTATTAAAACAATTGAAGTGGATTAATTCTTATACTGGTGTGGTTGTCACAATTAAAAATACAACATTTGGATTAGATTTAAAAAACTTTCAGTAGGCTGTACAAAGTTAGATATTGATTTACTTAATTCAACTACTGTCTTGATTTACTTAAAGCTTAGATTACTTTTTACTTGGATGTCTTTTTAAAGGTGGGAAAGAGTTTCCATCTGCTGAGAAACAGTAATATAAAATTGAATTCTTAGAATACTTCTTCTAGTAAGTATTTGTTTCTCTTAGTTTTGCTTGTATCCTAATGTCAAGGTGTCGTTAACTTTCCATTACTTTAAAGGTCATGAATGCTTGTAACTACAGGGAGCTTTTCCACAAATGCAGAAATGGTGAATGCAATAGTGGCAATTATATTCACACTAAAGACTTTCTTTCATGATGTTATAAAATGGATTATAAATAAGCCCTTCTTTCCTATCATATTCCTCTAGTTTCTGTAAGCTAAATTGTGACTTTAGCTTAAAAATCTATATGTATGTATGTGAAACACGGACAAAATTGAAGTATAAAACAAAATCTGATCTACTTAAGAAGGAAAAGAATATATAGAGAAAACATTAATGCCCTTTCATTTGCATGCTGAACACAAGAGCCAAAAGTCCAAAGGTGTTTTCTGCTGTGTTTTTTATGGTGCTCAGAGTCAGCTTGAAGTCAGGGTTATCCAACCAAATCAGAAAAGCCTGAGAGCTCTTTCATTTTTACTACTTCTGGAAATGTGATCATCTTGCAACATTTTGTCTCTGATTACTCTGGAACTGTGCAATGGCTTTTAATTTTTGACTTGGCTATGAGGATTTTTGTAGGTAACCTGAAATGTACCAAGCACTTTAAAAAATATATATATTTTTATGTAGTGCTATGGAACACATTTGCTTTTAAATGTGCCAAACATTACTTTGAACCTAAGTGAAAGTATGTAATATTCTGTGCTTTGTTCTGAAAAAACACTTTTTTTATACAATTGCTGCAGATAAATGGTTACTACAAAAAGCAATAATACATCCTCTTAAAAGTAAACAGTACAATTTCTTGCTTACCTGTTTTCTTTATATTTTTGTTTTTTAAAAACAATACAATAATGCCATATTCTTCCCAGCGATTTGATTTCCTTGATAGCGATCAGGGAGCTGGATTTAACTTTTCAGCAGTATGACTAGGCAGCAGTGGGAAAGATCAAAACAAAACATCAGTTTGATTTGTGTACACAGTGACCTACCTCTTAATTAGATTTTCCCCATTTAATCTCCCCCATTTAATTAGTTGTTTATATCGGTTATAAGTAGAGGATGGGATTGCATGTGCTGGGGGACAGGGCTATGAGTTGTTGAACACAGTAGTTTTGGTACAATTTTAGGTTTAAGTTTGCAAGGAGGTGGAGAGAATTCATGTTCTGTGTACCAGTTTTGTAAAACCTCAGCTGTCTGCTATTAGCTGTTGCTGAAGGCATAGCAGAGGATGTCTTGGTGTGACTGGACATAGTGATCACAGTATAGCATGTGATTACGTACTGCCATTTTGACCAGCTCATACAACTCTTCTATGTAGATCTCACTCTTTAGGTTGGTTCTAACCTCTTCAGTTTGAATTCTAACCTAAATTCCTACCCCATTTTCTTGATATTTACTTTTATTGGCCGCGTATTTACACACAAATTGTATACAAGAAGCACTATTAATGGTAAAGCAACCCTGGGAAGCTATAGGCTATTATTCTAGGGAGAAACTGTGCAGCAGGGGTAATGTTATTTTGTGTCTTAGCCAGCCAGGAAAAGCTTTGGAAAACACAGTAACTTATTTTGCCTGTCTTCCTTATACCAGGAGTGACCTGGAAGGGAAAGGGAAATACCAGCTTCTCCTGCATTGTTTAGGGAGGGAGGCTTGAAACAAGAGGAAGATGTGCTCAGAGTTACTAAGAAAATGAGCTTGAACGAATTTGGGTTTGTTCATTTGCAGGCAATACACCCACTTACATGAAACCCTTTTGCAGTGTCTAAGCACTACTTTTATATTGGTCTGATATTAACTGGTCCTGCTAGTCCAGCCTAATGCTGTTACTGCTTGTTGTTACCAGAAATGGGCAGTATCACATGGACACGTGTGAGGAATGAGAGAGTTTCCATAATTAGCGCTCTCTCCCAGCCTTAACAATGCCTGTGGAAATGGATGTTTCATAGCTTTCTACAGCCTTCAGCCTGTCTGAAAAGATGTACCTCCTCAGACGGGGTTGAATGAAAGCAAAATAAAACCTGATAGGTTTGGCCGTGAACAAGTGAAATTGCAGTTTTTGTCACTCTGACGGTATTGATTAAACATAGTTTTGTATTAACAGCTGACGAGGGTTTTATACTGCGGTAAGCATTTAGCCAGTCCCAGACTTACCCTCATACACCCATGGCACACCTTGATGATGACAGGAAACAGCTGCCGTTCCTGCAGGAAATGTGATTGCGATCATGTCTTTCCTTCCTTGGGTGTCCTTCCTTTTCTACACGTTATTCATTAATTGCTGTGTGTTTATTTTGGTTTTAAACATCTGCTTTGCACAGCTCCTGATAGCACAAAATGAAAATGTTCCAATCTGTATGAGTCTGCTTTACCACAGCACTTTTGGCTTCTGGTACTCTAATAGAAGCTGCTTATGCATTAAAAATATTAAGAAAATGATTGTCCTGACTGTGTCCTTAAGCTTTCCTCAGATCTTCCTGTCTTCTCACAAATCAATATTAAGTTTTAATTTCCTTGTAATCATGTTTACAGAAGCATGTAATTCTGTCTCCCTAAACATAACAAACAATAACAGGAGTCAATTTTGTACGCTTACACTAGCAAGCTTTGTCTTTAGCTTGCTCTCTGGCTTCATGTCTTCAACACAGACTGGAACAGGTCTGTTGCTCATGGCATTTGACAGGTGCTAATTGACTTCTGTCAATACTTGGCTAATTTAAAACTAGCTCAGATATTTCTTTAACTTGGTAAGTAGCTATAGTCTACCTAATACGAGGTTTGATTTTATATATTATTTGAAGTAAGATGTAGGTTCGTGTCACCTGGATGCTTGCTGAAAAACATTATGTCAAAGAGAACTGGGAGCTGATGGAAGAATTCAGGTAGGACAGTATTGAAGCAAGGGCACATTAACAAATTGAAAGGGTTTTTATAAGGGTTTCCTAACCTTATATAAATACTGGAGGGAGGCCACTTATCTTTGTCCAAACAGGGAAGAGAGAGGATGTTAAGCAGAGCTCAGACATTGGTGAGGAAAGAGAGAGGAAATAAGATCCTCAATCCTCCCTCTGCATTTTTTTAATTTTGTGAGTGAAAACTGTAAAAGTATCCTGAGATTATGTACCTGAGTATCCAGAAAGTTATTTTTGGAAAGTAAAGATACTTTTTTTTGGAAAGAAAAATAGATCTTTTCCAGAAGATTACTCAAAGATGATAAAACCTTGAAATGACATAATCTGAGAGAAGGACAGAGGGAGAATATTACAAGAAGAGCAATTAATGATGCTGAGCTTGATTTATTAGTCATCAGCATAGAAATGATAACTGAAGATGTGTCAGCTGATGAAATTGCTTAGAGAGAACCTAATGTGAGATGAGAAAAAGGCAATGGATGCTGTCCTGGGGTATACCAAGAGTGGGAAAACAGCAAAAAGGCTCATCAAGACTAAAAGAACAGTCTTGAAATGGACTGTAACAAGAAAAGCAATCTTCAAGCCTAGTGGGTGTGAAGTGCTGGGAAGGCAAGATGGGTCAATGGCATCCAAAATAGGAAGAAGACAGAGAGAGAAAAGATGGGAGAAGACCTCATGCATTCCCCATCTATACATCTGACCATGATTCCCTCTTGTTATTGTAACATGTAAGATGGGAAGATACGATCCAGAGATCGGAATACGAATCACAAGTGCATTGTGATACAAATAAAAAGATAATCTTTGTTTTGCAGGGCTTAAATATATAACACATATAGAAGGGCAGGGCTGACAAAGATAATATAAGGCACAAAAGCAATGGTGCTTCTGCAATTTTTCATGTTGTTATTTAAGTATGAGGAGATAACTTTCAAGGCAAAGATTTCTTTTAAACATTACACTACAGGCTGATAACTTACTATATTATGGATGTCATTTCCAATATAAAGTTTTATGTTTAAGGTCAATCTGATAGGATTCAATTTTTAAACAAAGTACATAAAGGTAGTTTTCTAATTAACCACCTATATTTTACAGTCATTGCAGAGGATAGACTAAATGAGCTACCAAAACAGAAGAGTTCTTGTGATTTTTGGTATCAAATCTGAAAGGAAACATTGCCTTCAGGAAACTGTCTCCGGCAGCTAGCCGAACAGGCAGCATGCGTGGAAAGCACGCAGCTGAAGTCTGATACCGTATTGCTTACGGACACACAAAATTGTTAGTGAACACACTGGAGTTATTGAGGCAGTCTTATCTTCATGGAGTAACAGTACGGGATTTTTATGAACATGGAAATGATTTTAGAAAAATGTTAATGTTTAGAATTCTTTTGTTTGAGACTGATGTGAAAACAGTTAGAAGGCATTGTCTATTTTCGCATGTCAAATTAATCATTGACTAAAGGAATGAGCAGTTCTGGCACTGGAGAGTGATATGTTAGGTTGCCTAAGTGCTACTTTGGTATTTTTTTTAAAGAAAATACATTTTTAATGGCTGATAACTTAGGAGCATAGTACTTGAATATACATAAAAATATCCTCCTGATCCTTGTCTCAAGTACTAGATAGTCACTATAATTGGAAAATGTTTGCAAATGTATTATATAATAAGGTAAATGTTTCAGCAGACAGAAATTAGTTAACTATTTATTTATTTTTCCCTTTAAGCTGCACAGAGACAGGGTTTTACATACCTGCATGGTCTCTTTTGTGAAACTGTCCATAAAGTTTATAGAATAGTTTCGTTCTTCTGTGTACATATTTTTGAAACAACTTGAAGTAAATGTTGTACCTGATATTTAGTGTATTGTTTTTACTATGGGAATGCAAAGGCAAGTTTAATCAGCCTCTGAACTGTATTATACCTGTCCACACCCAGGGGAGGCTTGGTGCTCTGGATCCTCAATGAAGATAACACAAAAGTGTCCAGTGCAATTCAGTAAGTGATCCACAATTTTATTTTTCATAATTCTTATTTAATTTCTTATTTGTTGACTATGGATAATGCTTCAAGTGGGAACACAGAACCATTGTATTTTAGTTTTGGGGATTAAATTGGTTGGTATGTGGTTTGTTTTGCTAAAACACCAATTCTCATAGAAATGTAGATGGATATGCTTCCAAGTCTTAGGTGGTTTTGAATATCGCATATATTATAAATATTATTTCAGGAGGAATTCTTTCAGAAAGAAAATTCAGGAGGTAACAAAGAGGATAGATTTGCATACTAACCTGAAATCAAACTGGAAAGGTCTGTATTTTTTATACTCTGCCATTTTGAAATTAAGCATTGCTGTAGATGGTTTGATGTTTTCCAGTCTTCCAATAATAATATGCAATCAGTTATCACCCTTAGACTTTCTGATACACCTATTGTATCAGCATTCTTATTTCAGAAAGCAGAAATACTTAGACTATTACTGCTTTTGTAGAACAGATGTATTTGATCTGTTTTACTGTTTTTCTGTGCCTTTTTATTTTTATGGGGCTTTGAAGTAGGCCTTGATCCTGATTCCGTACTCTTCCACAAGTGTATTACTGATTATTCTTAGGGCCTTGTGCTTTGGTTAGGAAATACTTTTAGAGTAAAATGTCTGACGCTTTAGATATGCATTCATTTTTCACCTGTCTTCACCCTGTACTAACATAAAAATTAAATTATATGAGAATAAAGCAATAGTTTGTTCATTTTCAGTATTTGTTTTACATCACTTAATTACTCGATCTAATGGAATGCAGTGGTTTTATTAAACTATATGGACTGTTTTGTATTGCCATGATAGTATTGTTGAAAAAATGCAAGCATTTTTTCCATGTTCAGCATTTCAGTTTTCATTTTACAGAGACACTCTTTAATACCAATCACACCTTGCATAAGTGCCATGTTTTGGCTCCACCCTTGTCTTTGGTATACGACCTCACAGTTAGCAGAGGAAAGGAAAAAACAGGTCATGATGAGTAGGTGTATTAGAGGCAAATCCACAGTACCTAATATATGAAGAACACTCTACACTTACATCTACAGCGTTAACTCATTCTTCACACTGAGGTAGTTTTAGCTGATAATGAATATCTTGATAAGAAATACAACTTGAAAATTTCAAATAGCAAGAAAACTGACATGTAAAAGACTATTGAATATAGTTTGCAGACTGATAATGGAAGTCTTATTCTTTAAATCATTTAACAGTGACATTAAATATAAAGTGTGCATTAATGTTTGCTTTGTCAATCCTAATATATGTAAAATGAGATATGAAAACGAGTTTAAAATTTCACATAGCAGAGAATCAACAATGCAGTACTCTTAGATCTTTTCTGGATCAAAATACTTGGTTTATGTACTGTGTAACACAGTATTGAAGTATGTCAAGACAGATCATACAACCATCCTATGAAGAATGAACATACAGTGTATCTGATAACTTTCCATTGACAATATTTTACTCATTTTGTTTTAGAAGATATTTCTTAGATTGATATGTATCATTCTCTTCAGTTCATCATTAATCTTAAAAAAAGTCCTGCCTTCAAAAATTAGTATTTAACCCCAACATTCTTAAGTTATTTGATATGATGCCGTAGAGGTTGTTTTTTCCTAGCTGTAATTTATCCATTTTAATGAGAAATATATTAACCCCATGTGATTATCATTAATAGGCATTCACTTGAATTACTTTGCAGCACTATGTCATGATACTTGTATTCACAGTTGCTTATAAGTATTTTCTTTCTGCCAAATACTTTTGATTTCTTTTTCAAGAAAAAGAATTGCTTAGAAAACAGCCTGTAAACAGTACAGCTTTTTAGCTAGAGTATTCTTTATCACCTCTTCTCCTTGATCAAAACCAAAGCCTCAGTAAATAGTTTTACTTCAGAAAAAGGTGTTGTTTTGATATATTTAAGTCACATTTATAGTAAACAAAGATAATGAGATCTTCTGGACAAGACTTGATCATGTAATCCTTTTGGACAGAGAGGGAAGAGAGTGTTACTTGACTAAGAATAATATGTAAACACCAGTTGATTGAGTTAGGCTGTCACACATTGACATTTCCATTCAGGGAAAATTGATAAAAAAAATAGAGAAATACCAACTTTTTGACTATAGATAATTTTGTCCAAAGTAAATCTGATTAAATTATTATTTACAATGCTTTTGTCTTCTGTATTTGGAAAGGGAACACAAGCGCCTTCTCAAACTAAGAAGCAATCCAGAGCAGTGCTGTGGACTTTGTTATGAAGGACAGCAGGCTACACTATTCTACACTATTGCATGGCTTCTTCCAATCTGTGAATTTGCTCTCACTTGCACCAACCAGCAAAAACCGTACCTGTTGCCAAATCCAGTAGCCCAAAAGAAGCAAGGCTGCTGCAGCACCATGTCGCCAGGGCCAATTGATAGTGAGGTGAAGCACACAGCAAGTGTGTACACACAAAATATGCACATAGTACATAGATAGACAGAAAACAGCACTCGGGATGAATGCCCTCATCTGATTTCCCCTTTCTGGCTGATCACAATGAAGGCCCAGTATTGGGAGACAGACAGACAGTGTCTGTCCCTGCAGTGACTGGGCTTGGTCTAACCAGGAGCTGGTCCCTGTATCTCCATTCCCCTGTTGCTGCTAGCTGTGAAGGTGCTGCTCCAGCAGTGATGCAGATCTCCCCCCCTTGGAGACACCAACACACACAGGCACACCATATCTACTGCTACTTCAGTTTATCCTGAGAAGTTTAAAAAAAAAAAACCACAAAACCCAAAAATCGTACAGAGTCGATTCCATGAACATACTATACCATGTTTTTAATTACAAAGTGGTTTTGATAATACATCTAGAACATTGCACCCTTAAAAATTCATTAACATTTTCTTTTCCTAAAAATGCATTATTTTTCTCATGTGTTGTGAAACAGCATTAACCACATAGTCCATTTGATAGAAGAGTATTGAACTACAGCACTTCTTTAGCACACATACAAATAAAAGGCAGTGGCTTAACATCAGTTGTCACTGTACGTGATACGTTGATGCTGTATGTGCTGCACCCTGGCCTTTATGCATTTTTATACAACAAATGACTTCTGTTACCCAAGATTGCTTTTACCTAACCTACCTTTTTAACCTAAATTTTCTCAAATTTGATGTAAAAGATGTACTTTGTATTATTAAGATATCTATTACCTCTTTCCCAGACACAGTTCTTTATTTTTTTCCCCAATAGTATCATCTTTAAAAGACAAAGAGACAAGATTAAAGTATTTTAAGGTACTTTTATTTAATAAATAACTTCAGTAATAGCACTGTAAAAAGTGAACATCTGTTAAAATAAAAAGGCACTTAAAACAAGAAGATGACTAGGATGCAGTTTGAATGGTCAAAGGCAAATATACATGGCACATGTCAAAAATGTGTGACTTGTCACATGACAAACTATGCAATCTTAGCTACAGGGCAAAGGCAAATTTACAGCTAAGACTGCCCAAAAAGAAAAAAAAAAAAGCTTGTGTTGATACAAAAATATTACAAAAAGAATTGCAAACAAATACATTAAAAAGATTAGAAGGGTGACAAAGCACCAGGCTTTAAACTAAGGAAACTACAGAAGAAAGACACAGTATGACATAAGGCCCTTATGGGTTTTGAGGATGTCTTGGTAAAGTACTTCATGATACTGCCACCCAGGGCTTGAATTTACAAAGAAAAACTAGGCAAGTTACCAGTCAGCAACTTTTTCAGTAATGGCACGTGTTTTAAAGCTATTTATTCCTTCTTAAAATTCTTTCCAAACCCTTTCATCTTAACCATAACCTGGCAATAAGCAATTAAAAATAAGTATGCACACACTTTTTCAATCCTTTACTCTCCTCGTTTCCAACTTACTCAACTTACCATATACTTAATCATATATCTAGTAAGTAGAACACCAGTTATTCACCAGCTCCATGCTACATGAGTTTAATTATACCTGCAAACTCAAGCCCTGATTTCCCTGTAAAGCTAAAAAATTTTAATACTAAATGGCTAGGCAGAGCCCTCATGCTGATTGCTTTAACCATTTCCCTCCCATCATGTCATAGCAGTATCACACCCTGTAGAAGATCTAGATTCACAGCAAGGGAGTGGAAAAAGGTCAAAAAGGCACCATGTGACCTTAGCTGACTAGGCTATACAGTCTCAAGTTTTTTTGTCAGACCCCGGCACTGATTATTTTTATTTGCAAAAAAAATAAAAATAAAAAAATTACATATGGTACATTCTCAAAACCTGAACAGGAAAACAAACCTATATGTAATGAATTAGTAAAATCACTGCAGTTTGCCCTAAATCTATCTTACTGTGACTACAAAAATTGCTATGCTGCATACAGTGTTGTGAAGTTATACAAGCAGTGTTCATTTTCCCTCATATTTAGGATTGACCACAGTTGTCACTGCACTCTTGTAAATAGGATTTTCACCCTAGAAAAAGAAAAACATTTATATTAACATTCAAAGAGATGAAAAAAGCACTGTGTTTGCAAGAAGTATGAAAATTAGCTTAAGAAATTATCCACAAATGTTTTGTTTGTATACAAACAGCTTAAGTCAAACTATTTTTCCCTCTTGCAACTTTAACAAAGGCATGCTTAGCTAATAAAGCAAAGGGTTAGGGCATGATCCTATTCAGTTTATGCCACAGGTTTCCTTCAATACTGCTGCACCTCATATGCTCGTATCTCAGGGCTGAGCAGTCAACTCAGGTCTGTAGCCCATTATGCTTTTTTAAAGAACTGCAAACGATATCTTTTGAAACTATGACAGATCACAGACCACATTCTGCTATAATTAATATCTGAATAGCTTATTTCATATTATAATTTAATTCTAGTAACAGATTGGAAAGGCTTGTACTATTTTAACAATACACATACAATATTTAATGTTGAACATTAGCACTTGTCATTCTCATTTTATTCCTGCAGGTTTCCCCCCATCCCAATATACAGAAAATGCATAGTTAAAACTAAGAGATTAGTGTCCTGGTGAGAATGCTGTAATAAAAACATTATTTCTACTGATAAGAGGAATGCCCACATAACTGCTTATCTCTCTCTTACTGAGATTTGAAACCCTCTAAAATAAGCTTACTTTAAGTTTAAACTTCCCTTGTCCCCAAGTTTCCTTTTATCTCAGTAAATCTTACTCCATTTATGGCACATCTTTGCACACCTACGATGAACTCGTTGAACTCTAAATGAATAGATAAATCTTATTAGAAAAAACTCCACCTGCTAGAACTCCACTGATACAGCCTGCATCTCCAGTACTGTACTCTTACCACAACTACACTTCAAGCTAAATAAACATTGTTTATCAATGTAAAGCTCTTCTGTGCATGTATGAATAATTTCTGAGGAAATTCAGTACAGAGCAGATCTCAGCCTGAGCACTGCTCTGGCTAGAACTGTATCTGGCCTTCATTAGCAGCAGGGGAATATCTGAAGGTTAGGAAGGGAGTATCTTTGAGGTTCCTCCCAGCTGAGATAACTTATAACACCATTATTCAATTCTGCCCTATTAAATTACAAACCATTTAAAACATTTCAGGTTAAAATTATTGTTCCTACAGTCAAAGGAAATCCTAGCCCTACACCCCAACCCTGGATGACATTTTTTTTCCTTTAATCTTTGATAGTCTGGCTTTGGGTGTAGAGCAAACTGTGTCTGGTAGAGACTTATTGCTTTAATAAAGTAGATTTTCAAGTAGTCTTTTATCGTACTTCACACAGCACTTCAGCTCAGATGGCACATAGCAGGTGTTCTGTAAAGTGTCTAAACCTAAGTGACTAGTATTACTCATTAAACGGGTTGCATCTTGCCATGAGATGCTGTTCCGAATATTCATTTTATTTCTAAGAAACCCAAAGCCCCTGTAAATATATGTGATTTATAGAGATTAAGCATGCCTGTTTTTTCCAGGGTCGTAAACCTTGAACATCAACTACAAATACCACAGGATGTGCCAAAAGGTGACAAGGCAAGCAAGAAACAACTTGGTCTGAAACCTTCATATCAATTCCTAGGAAGTTTGTTGCCTTCTATTTGTGAGACCTGGCAAGGGACAAGTGACTGTACCCTAACAGAGGCAGCTCCTGCTGCTAGGGCAAGGCCAATTAGCTGGTATTCTGCCTTTCTGTCACAGTTTCTCTCAGACAAAAAGGGTATTTTCTCCTTAAAGTAGGCTTTTCTACATGCCAGAACCAAAGAAGCACATGCAATCTTGCTAGATCTGCCACCCCAGCCTAATCTCTCAAGTCCAGAAACTGCACTGCTGGACAGTGTCTCTTCCCTGGAAATCAAGATTCTCTACTTCATCTCCTCAAGACCTGAGTCAGCATCATCTGGTTTGAGGTAAACGTGGAACTAAGTGTCCAGTGTTGGCTAAACTTCACAAATACACAGTAACAGTAAAAGGCTCTTCTATCAGATGCCAGGACAACTCTCTCTTGATTAAAAATCTGTCATCTACTGGTTTGGAAAGGGATGGGGAGCCGAGGGAAAGAATTTATTTATGACAGAAACGCAGTGTTGTGGCTAGTTCTCAGCCAGAAAAATTATCAAGGCAAAAATTATTTGTACCTTCTTCCCAGAATATTTTTTATTAAAAGGTTTTGCAACAGTAAGATACAGATTAAACTGAAAAAAACATCCAGGGATAAGGGATTTCATCAGTAACTGAAATACCTCATTATGCCTCAAAGGGCTCGGCAACGTATGTTGATTGTTTCCTAGACAAGTTTTAACAAAAACTTCGGAAACAAACAAAACAGGAAAAATCCACACACACAGAAAAAAAAAACAGTAAAATTTGTAGTTCAGAGAAAGTCTATAAGCTTAGTAGGCTATATTGAATACAGATTAGAAAATAATGCACATAGCTTTTCAACAGCAAGGCATTATATAACACTTGTTACTCTGTGCTTTTAACCTTCAACATTTTACAAAACAGACTACCCCCTGCACAAGCATGGAGGTATATGTTTACATTTTCTTATTTGTAAAAGAGCAGTAACTTCCATCCATCAGATACTGCAGGAATCAGTCCAAAGGTTAGGAGTAAAACCTGGAAATCTGCAGGGTACAACTCATGCAATTAATTTCTATTTGGAATCAGGTCCAAAATGCAATTTGCAAAATATGACTGTAAATATTTATTATAATGCTTCTTTAAGAGAAATCATGATTTGAGATGTACAAGCTCTTTATTTAGCTAGCATAAGGCCTATTTACAAAGAAAGTGAGATGCTGTACTGTCTTCCCCTGGGCTTGCACATTTACAAGAACTCACACTGGGATTTAGGTCACAGAGCAGCACTTAACCAGGTGCCTCCCCACATCAGCTGAGCGTCTCAGTTCCCGCTACGAATAATGGAGATTCAGTCACCACAGTCAGAACTGCTCAGCTTAACCCAACCTGACGCTTAATCACCTTAGCAGCCTGTGTGGCTTTACTGCCTGTAACCAGAAGAGAGGCGCCCGAATGGCTTCTGTTAGCCTGGCACTGGCAGCACTGGCCTTGTCAGCCACGCTCAGTCTCTGTCTCAGCAAAGTCTTCTGGACAGTTTATTATTAAAACTAATATGGAAGTAGTAAATAATACATCCACTAGTCTAACCCAACTCTCACCTCACTTAGTCCCCTGACAGCTGGCACACGGTACGAACTTCCAGAGGTTAGCAGCATTCCCTATTTTTAACTGGCCACTAAAACGTGGTATTCCAAACTTGCTTAGACAAGAGCTACGGCTTTGTAAGTAAACCCATTTCCTTTATGCCAATGCAGAAAACACACTGGTTTAAGCATGCAAAGTTAGGAAAAACTTCTGCCACAAGTTCTTATAAATTAAAACATCACACACACTTAAACAAAAACAACAATAAAACAAAAATCAACAAACAATAATTATATGCAAGATAGAATGAAATACATTGGACAAAAGATAGAGGCATTTAAAAAAAATACCTTCAAGAGAGAATAAAGCGTCATGTTCTTGCAACAGTACTTATTTTTAATCAGACTGGGCTGTTCAGAAGTAAACAGTTTAGTCTGGTGCTTTATAAGGATAAACTTATTATACAGGATGTTTGATCAACCTTTTTATTCCTTTTTTTTTTTTCCATGGACTTACTGCTTCAACAGTCACCTGAAATACCTATATAGTGGGTTTAAACCCTAGGTCTGTAGGAAACTGCACTCCAGAATATTTAAACTCGCCCAAATTGTTCAAGAGCTGGCTCTTACGATTTTCAGCTCTCATACTTTTGTTTTATTCATTATATTATCATTATCATTACTCATTATTTTACAGTAAAAAGACAAGTCATCTGTCAATCTGTAAATACAGCAACTGAATCAGAGGATAAAGCAAAGGCCCAGGTTGAGGGCAGTACAGGTGACAGAGGGCATCACCTACCAGGACTGGAAGACTAGAAGAAAACAACTAGCCTACAACTAAGCAAATACTTTTTTAACAGCACAAATCTAAACCGTGCAGTCGGTGCTGCAGGCCAAGGACAAACTGAACTCGGTTCAGCGTAGCTGCCCTGAGCACCAGATGCAAGGGAGCTGCGGGGCAATCCCTTCGCTTGCCACAGCCCAGGGCTGGTGAAGTACCCGGGCACCTGGTCCATGGCGAGCTGTGTGCTGCTGCAGCTCTGCTTGCGGCAGTAACCGGGCCACGTATCAGTATGACTGCTATGGAAGGGATACACAAAGTGCACACAATTTCTTTTATTGTGTATGTACACATCTGGAGGGAACTTATTCCGGTGGATTTTTCTTGTAATGGGATTCCAGAAAACTTCCTTGTCAACGTGAGACAGTTCTTTCTTCCTCTCGTATTGAATGGAAGCCCAGAAAATCTGAGATATAGGGAAAAGGAAGACTTTCTCCTTTTTCTTTTTATGGGTGACCTGTTCTGCCAATACTTTCTGGTGGCCAATAAAGCTAAAACAGCCTGCCCTCTCTCTCCAAGGATCGGATATTTCCATGGATACTAGAAAGGATTAAAATCATACTTGAGAACCTACACTCCTTCATATTTTTTGATTTTCACAGTAAGTGAAACAAGAAGGCAGGATTCACTCTCCATGGAAAGAAAGCTTTCTGCAAGAAGTGAATTTTGAGAAGAAATGGCAACACTGAAGACATTATATCCTGGGAGGAGTCATGGGGTAGAGAGTGAGAAGAAAGAATGGAAGTTACACACCATGTGGTTTGTTACATGCTTGTTCTGCACGGAACAGAAAATACACAAGTCAGTGAACAGCAGGAAAAGAAGGTAACAGAGACTTAACAGATGGAATACGTGAAATATTCAAGAGGAGTAAGAACTCAATCTCCTCCCCAAAATAATCAACTCTGAGAAGAAAAAAAAATGGAAAGAAGGTGAATGTGGTCACTGTGGCAAGCAAAACATTTTTTTTTTATTTTTTTATTTTTTTTACAATCCATTTTGGACACACTGGAAAATAAAAAGATTGTAAAGAGAAAAGGAAAGTACTTTTCATCAAGCTGGAGCTCAGAATGCTAGACAAAGTATTTGAAAATGTCATAGTGAGGACAGGTAAGAGCTCAAATACTCTTAATTCCCATTTTCTCTTTACAAAATCTTTCAAGTGCAACACTGGAAAATTGAAACAGCAGACAGAATAAAATTCGAGATAGAGATCCTTCCCTTCCACTAGCTCCTGAAAAAAGCCCTTTGATATTTAAAAGGATGTGCTGACTTCCCAACGTTTTCAGGTCCCACTCCCTCCCTTTAATCAGATTTTCTGCATTTCTTACCTCTCAGCACTCTGACATCTGCTCCCCTACTCATCCCCCCTTTCCCACTCCTTCCCCAGCAACTGGGAATCCCAGGGAAGGAGGAGAATCCTAAAGCATTCAAGACAGTGCAATCTTAAAGTCTACACAGGATATCCATCACTTCTGGTTTACTGTCTTGCTCTTCTGGATACTACTGTTTGTCTCTGGGTATGAAGAGAACTGAAGTCAGCATTTCCAAACAAATTAGGAGTTCAGACAAAGTTTAGGAAGGACTAAGAAACTAGGGCAAAATGTACATCTGGAGGGGACAAGAACACTTCCTCCTCTCACATGAATGCCCTTTTCTAAGGAAGGCCCCAAGCTGACTGAGCTACAAGGATCGATATTGCCAGTTACAACAGAAATAGGGATGGAAAAAATAAGGTGCATATTTAATTACCAAATGAGTAGAGTATATGCATTTCACACTTTAAATTCAGGCTCATTCTATGCTAGGTTAATAAGCCAAAGCACTTAAAAAAATATTATATTTATAGGCTGGATATCTCAGGAATATCTACACCAGCTTTGCAAACACATCAGTTTTAAGCAAACTGGTTGCTGATTTGAGGGTGTAGAAGATAAAACCTTCCCTGAACACTGCATCTCTTCACAATCCAAAGAGCTTCTTTAATCCAAAGAACTGTTCTATTATATACCCACTTAGTTATTCACAAATAGTTCATTTAAAAAAATATATCACTTGTAGAATAGTTTAAGCCAGTACTGGTGATATTAGTAAGTAAGCAATCTTTCTGTCAAAACAAGTTAGACTTTCAAGCTGCATTCTTTAAAACCCCAGAATCAAAGCAGCAGTAGATAAACTGCACAAGACTCAAATTGTGATTAACTGACTGTGACACACAGTGAGTTCGAAGTGACATGCAAAGGAAAAAAAAGGAAGAAAATGAAAGAAGATACAAACTGAGACTTAGAGACCAGCTTTACGTCCATAGTTTGGATTCTTGAAATTGTTAATAGGACTCTTGTATATTGGGTTTTCTTGCTGAAGTAAAAGAAACGGTCAATGTCGAATAATTCAACAGGGAAAAAAAAGCAACATTCTCAACTGTTACTGAAAAAATCATGCCATATATAAAGAAAATTGTTAGTATTATTTTTCCAATTTAGACTTAATTTTCTTAACAGAAGACATCCTAGGAGATTTTTTCAAATTATTCCCTCACCAACCGTATATGGGTATTGACCTATAGAACAGTAGCACAGGGTTTTTGATTAGCAGATTCCTAGCATTTCCCAGAGGCAGAGACCCAATATCATATGTAAGCCTACAGACCATAGGCTTGCTTTTCTTACGTATTTTTTCTGTTGTCAAGAGGTTGGGAAGATTTCAACAAGCCAGCACCAATCATGACCTTGCAACCAGTTATTGAAATCTCCCAACTAATCCCATGTGAATATTTACAAGATCTCTTTCATAAGCATAAAATTTCCTTCTTTATTTTATACAAGTGTGATTTTCACCTTCTAACAGACATTTTAATAGTATCTTATAGAATGTGGTACAACTGCAAAGCTGAACTATTCTCTCACCATCACATTTTCTCTCTGAAATTTTATTCCAACTGAAGTTATTACTCACTTTTCTAAACCAAGATCTTCTTCTTGAAGAGGACTGTGATTTTTTTTGTTTTTGTTTTGCTATTGGTAACAAATGACACATTTTAAATCAGCTTAAAAAAAGGATATTTCTGTATTCCTCTCCTATGGAGAAACAAATCTGAAACATGTAGGGCATGTGAACAACAATCTCCTAATCCTCACCAACTACTGCAGCTTTTATACAAATAAAAGCCTCCTCACTTACCGTATCCCACTTGGCATTCATCTTCTCCTTTTCAAATTTAGCAAATTCTCTTCTGTCATGAATGATCATTAGTAGTTTCCAAATCAATAACAACGCAAGTCCAATAAGAACAATTCCAGCAACCACACCAGCTACAATAGGAATGATGTCAGGGCCACTAGGGCATTCTAGGGAACAAAACAAGGAAAAAATGATTTTACAGAATGGTGAAGGTAAGGTGTATGAAGATGCCTTTAAAATTTTATTTTGCGCTGAAGCCAGTATTTAGAGTACCAAAGATAATACTACTTTCACTTCAAATTACTAAAGTTTTAGTACAGAACATCTTGTAACATTCCATCTTATTTTTATCCTTCTAATTTTTGTTTAATCTTAGCAATAGAATATTTAATATTCTGATGAAGTCTACACACTGCTAACCCTTTAAGCAATTCATCCAGAGTATAAGAATAAAATAGCTAGCAATTGTATTTCAAACATGCAAGAGCTTTAAGTTAAAAAAGGTGTTCCTCATTTTATCTCAGACTGTAAGTAATATATATAGATGTTACTTAGATATGTGCTAGTTAGCAACTAACACTTTGCTTCTACGCAACTTTTTTTTCTTTTAAATATTTCCTTATCTTAGGAATCGATCTCTACTGAAAGAAAAAAAATACAAACAAACGGAAAACAAATCTATATACCTGATTTTTTTGTTTTTAAAAAACAAAACCCTTTCCCATCAGCCTAAAGAAAAAACAGATCTAGAGAGACTTATGTTTTTAAAAAAGCCACTGTGTCTCCAGAGATAAGCAACTCTCACACAGGAAATAGTTCCTATTGCTGAATGCATCTAACTCAGGCAAAACAACCAGAGTGACTTTGTACTATGTAAGTGCGGAAATTAAGGTGACAGAGAAATGACAACATCATGTTTATACCTGGGGTCTCTACCACATGGACATTGGCTTCACCATTTGAGTTGACGGAGTATGTGAAGTAGAACCAGCAGTCATCGACGTCCTTCTCTTTGCAATGAGACAGTGGATCGGGCTGGCCTGGTTGCGGTAATTTGTCTCGACTTTCTACCCGTGTCATGTTAAAATGCATACATTCCTGAGAACATGTTTCCTTCTTTTCACCCTTATTGAAAGCTCTGCATTGAACACAGTCCCTGTGGAAATGCAAATCAGAAGCAATGCTTTCTAATATATTCACAAAAGATTTTCAGCATTTAATCTAAAGAAATGTAAATGAGGGGAAAAAAACAAAAAACAAAAACATTGCCATAAAAGCAAGAAAAAAAAGAAGCAAGACTTTTTTTTTAACCAGTTGTAACATTAATGTATCTTTTGATTAACAAAAACCTGCTTTGCCAAATTTCTGTTTTACTGAATGACTGGCAAGCTTCAAGGACAGAGGGTTAAAAAAAAAAAAAAGACCTAAACTTCTAAAAGGAAATAATTCTAAAACATTTTCAACAATTACACCTGGAAAATGAATATTCTCTCAAAGAAGTTAATGTAGGAGCAGAAGATTTACAATGAAACAGTATCTGAGAGACTGATGGGTTAAAAAGAACGAACTGTGTAATTAGTTTTACAGTAAGATATCACTTGAATAAATCATTGAAAAATAGCAGACTGAGCAGGATTTTTATAGTAAAAAGACTGAGCTAAGAGAAATCTTAAAGTCAGTTGCACAAAGCTAGGAATCAGCAGAGCCACTACTCAAATTTATTTCAAAATTCTGAATGTAGAAAACAGTTTCCTTGAAAAAATCTGGATTTCCTAAGACAGGGATGCAGATGTCATTGGCCCCCACACATCTAAGTTTAGTTTTTGCCTGTCAGGATAATCTGAATTCTTCAATAGGATTTTAGAAAAAAAAAAAAAAAAAGGGTTAAAAACAAAACAGAAGTTCTAAGCAAAAAGCTTAGCTGAAATTTTAACTATTCTGGAAACTGTGCAGTTTATCTATGCTTACTTTTGCTGCATTAATTCCAAAAGTTCAAGACGGTGGGACTTGACTTTACAGCCTGTCACATCAGACCTAAGCTTCCTGCAACTCTGCAGAAAGTTGGCTGTTAGCAGGCATACATGAAATAGGGGAAAGCTGTAACCTGCCCAAGTCAACGTGAACGGATAAAACTGATTTAACGTAATATACCCATTTCTGTGCGTAACAAAAAACAGCAGTGAAAGAATTTTTAGAAAGAATTTAACACTGTTTAGTTTGTAATTCTTGATTCTCACCTTAAGACTTTTATTACCTAAACAGATAGCATTATATTCCTGCATTTCAGGGCACACCATATTTTTCAAATTACGCATAAATTCACCATGAAGCCAAATGAATGGAAGCTAGGATTTGGTTTTCTAGATACTTACTTGTGCTCTGCACAGACACCAAGGCAAGTCTGACACATTTCACATGTGGGGCCTTGGAATTTGGGATCTGTACAATTACAAGTTCCACATTCACAGGTTCCTCTTCCATTGCAAATCTGCCCGTTAGATGCCATACATGGAGTAGTATCCAGGGAGCAATCACAAGCACTGCCAGTGAAGTTGGGGAAACACTCACACACTCTGCATTTGCAGATACCATTTCCTGAGCATTGAAAAGATATTTCAGTTAAATGAAGTCTTATATTAAACAAGTTTATGACATTAAGAAACAAAATGTTTACCATCTTCAAATATATAGGGAAAAGAAAACTCTGGTGGACAAAAAATGAATATACTAATGAATCAAAAGAGCTAAAAAATAAATTTATGTCCTTAAAAAACTACTTACAGAAGTTTCTTTCCTTCTCCCATTTTCCTACATTTGGATTTCCTTTCATAAACAAAACGATGAGACTACGGAAAGCTGATCAAAACAGTGTAATGTGATGGCCATACCTCATGGGTGGATAGCATCACAGGACTGCTTCAGCTGGCAATTTTGTATGTATATAAATACTCTACAGATCAATATTTATTGATCACTACTGTACCTATCTCTATGTAAATTTATAATGCAAGATCTAAAAAGATGAGGAATGCACTAACTTAGACTTTATAACATAGAAAAATGAAACACCTAGAAATATAGAATATTCTGAGTTGGACGGGACCCACAAGGATCATCGAGTCCAACTCCTGGTTCCACACAGGACCACCCAAACATCAGACCCTATGTCTGAGAGCATTGTCCAAACGCTTCTTGAACTCTGGCAGGCCCAGTGCCATGACCACTGCCCTGGGGAACCTGTCCCAGTGCCCAACCAACCCTCTTGGTGCAGAACCTTTTCCTGACACCCAGCCTGACCCTCCCCTGTCCCAGCTCCATGCTATTCCCTCGGGTCCTGTCGCTGTCCCCAGAGAGCAGAGCTCAGCGCCTGCCCCTCCGCTCCCCTCGTGAGGGAGCTGCAGGCTGCCATGAGGCCTCCCCGCAGCCTGCTCTGCGCTGAACAAACCCAGGGACCTCATCCACTTCTAACATACGTTCCCCTCTAGTCCCTTCACCATCTTTGTTGCCTTCTTTTGGAGGGGGTCTCTAATAGTTTTAAGTCCTTTTTATACTGTAGTGCCCCAAAATGCACACAATACTTGAGGTGAGGCCACACCAGTGCAGTGCTCCCTTAGGCTCCTTATAAAACCTTTCAGCTACTGTAACTCCGTCTCACCTGAGCTTTACGCTCTTTACATTCCCTACAGAGGAAACAGATATCCGTATCTCGAAAAGGGCAATTTGGATGGAATGGAAAGATCTCTGGCTACACTTCTTCTTCTCCATTGAAAATAAAGTGTTCAGGTCAACACTCCTCTGTCACCATCTATTTTGGGACACCACCACCACTGCTCCTAACCTTTGGACAGCTGATGAGCAACAGGTGTATTCCATCTAAATCAGACAGATTAGGTATTCTCTTAATTCAGTTAAAGCTTAGCGCCTTCTCTGTTTCATTTTTTGGATCGCAGTCAAAACTGAGGTAGTAGTTACACTCCTACCAGCTACTTCCATGTATGAAGAAGCCTAAGGATGTTACAGGACAAAAATATATGCAGCAAAATTAAGTTAGACACTCGCTGCTAGACGATTTTCTAAATTGCTTTTAATTTCAGAATAAAGTGCCATTTAGAGTCTTGTTTCACGTACTTAAAGCATCTTTCTGGGTGTAGCACATTCTAAGCTTCACTCACCTTTCAAAATAGTCTCAAGATAGCATCTCACCGGTATGTTGTCAAGCACAAGCTCAAACACTATTACAAGTAAACTGAGGTCATTATCTTTTTTTATTGACGCAGTGGTTACACTGAGCCAGAATAACTTTATAATCTCATGACAGTTGTCTCAGCATTCTTTACTATAATACCTGAGGGCAATTCTGTAATAAACAGTAGAAGTCAAGTTCAGTTTATATCCTTCTTTTAGCTCTGAATCAAGGAAGGCTGGAACATGTATTAACACACCCTATGTTCAGGATCACGAAGAGCTGTTTTATTAATAAAAAGTGTTTTCAGTCACTGTTACTCTGTGCGTTTTCTCATCTCATCAAGTAGATATGTATTTTTAAGCTAAGTATCACTGCTTTAATGGGTACAGTTGACAGACTTGTAAACTATTCACCAGTTTTGTCTATAAAAAAGTCTGAAGTCACTTCTCACCTCCACAAATCAAACCATTTGATCGATCACAGTTGAAGTTATCACATTCACAATATTTGCCAGAATACACTTCGTTGGTGTTTTCTCTTTTCTTGCATACACATTGTCCACAAATGCATTCTCCATTGTTACTACATATTTCTGTACTGTTCTCCCTCCTGCAGTAAGCGTCCATATCCTCACTATTTACTTCATCTGTACTACATTCACAAAGTCTTCCAATTCGTCCTTCATTACATCTGCAAGGTAAGAACACGACTGAAAATTTAAACCTAATTAATTAAAACATATACAATAAAAAGACTGCAAAAATAGCACAGAGAACAGGAGTAATAGTGACTTATCTCAATGAATGTTCCAGGTTCAATTTAAAATAGGATTTCTAGCTACTTAACAGCTCTCGAAGCTGCTGGAGGTAACTCAACTAAGATGCTCCTATCCTGATTACTTTTTCCAGGTGAGAAACTGTTGTCACCACCTCTAACTAGATTGCCACATAACCACTATTAATTCCTCTCCAATGTGACAGAACCGTAATTACTTTTAAGTGACAGTGACTGTTCACTGTAGCTGCTGTTAACTTTCAATGAAAGAATTTCCCATGAACAGCAGCAACTAGTCAGGGGAGTAGCTGATCTTCAGAGTTGCTGAGCACCAGCAAATTCAGCTGAATCTTTGGGGCTCAGCACTTATGAAGCATAAAGCAATGATGAAGAAATGAAGTTTGTTCTTGTTCAGCAATTGGCAAGCTGTTGTCACCTGTCAATCAGAGATGATGCTTCCATCATGAAACTGCTCTTGCTCCAAAAGCAAAAGGCTGTTCTTATCCACAGGTCTGTTATCCCCTGTGTGAAATTATGGGGATGCTAATAACAGGGATACCAAGTTTAATAATTCTTTCTACGGTCATTGATGGTTCATTATTTAAAGGAAACACCAAAAAATGTCTTCAAAACGAAGCAATTTATTCAGTGTTTATTGTCTGAAGCAGTTATTCTTCAACTTACTGAGTATTAAGGAGTTAAGAGCCATATGTCATTCTTTCAAACACTCAGTTCTCTACAGTCATCAGCTTCACCACAACGATATTAGTCAGTCCTACACCAGAAGTCCTATGAACTTGAAAGTCAGTAACTTCTCCTTTATTTTCAGTCACATAAATAATTGCATATTGAAGTATGAGGAAAAAGACTTATAACTCTTATTTCAGCTACAGTTCACTGAGCAGGAACTAGTACTGTTTTCTGAAGTCCTGGATCTTGTTTTCCTTGGGAACTACTTAATTTTGTTCTGGTCTTTGCATTCTTGTCTCAAGGGTTTCCAAGAGACTGTTTTCATTTGCTGTAGGTTTCTTGGGAAAAAAAGCCTTAAACCTTGATGTACTAGAGGTCAATCTTCAACTACTCTCCTAGTGGTGTGTAAATCCAGAAAATCCAGTATCATTTTACTTGATTTTCAAATGTGTAATGAGAGATCTACATCTGATCTAATAACTATGATTGGCAATAATGGAAATTTCAAAGGCATAAGTATATAAAAGATTACACATAAAGATTTATAGATGCATGTAATTAGAAGAAATATTTTAATAAGACCCTAAAAGGTTAAAAATAACATATGGGGAAGAGACTGAGGGAGAAAAAGTCATCCAAAATAAAAGTCGCAAAAGAACAACTACTTTACTCTTCCCTTCTATGAAATAATTGGTGCCAACCTAGGTAGGAGCTCCTATCAAAACCTAGGAAGACTTTGAATTTCTTGAAATCAGCAGAATTCACATTAGAAAGACAAAATTAGATAAGTACTAATATTTGCAAAAATATCACAAGTTAATCCCATTTTCTCCTATAATTCCGCTACAATAGATAGCCCTTAAAATTAAATATGGGAACAAAAAAAGCATTAAAGCCTACATCTTTTAAAGGACTAACCCAAGGCCACATTCTAATTCCGATGTGTGCAATAGCTCCAATATAATGATCGATATTATGAATTCCAGCACAAGGATTATTTGCAGATATATGACAGTATGTCAAGATGTCCTAAAAGAAATAGGGTTATAACAATAATTCTTGTTCCTTCATTCAAAAATTATTAAAATCAAATAAACCTTAATTAAGTAAACCAAATATAGCTCATATTTCCCATTTGCAAAAATAAATAAGGTCTATATATTTACCTGCATGCGCCACATTCAAATGTTCCATTCCCTTCGTGGCAGGCTGGACTATTAGGTTCTCCTTCGCTTTGACACTGACATTCACAGATGAACTGGAGATTAATTTCCACTTCTTCAGTGAATCCCAGTGGTTTAATTTTAATTGTTTCATTTTGTCCTTTCTTTGGACATTCGTTAGCTGTTACATTAATCTCAAATCTAACCTGCAAACAAAAATAAATGGAGTGCTACATTATTAAAAGAAACTTAGTAATATTTATAAAAAACAATAAATATTGGACACTTTCAATGAAATTTCAGAGTAGCACGCGTATTGGAAGTTACCTCATCTCCTATTGAAATGTTAGAACATTTCCTTCCATCTTCTTGTGTGTCATTCACTCCATTCTTGCAGTAAGACTTGTAACTGATTGCCACTCCTTTTGGTAGCTTACTGTTTTCCAGGATAACCTCTGAAGAAAGGGACTAAAACAATTGCTATTAGCTAACTCAGAATGGAGTTGCAAAAGCATTTTGATGAACTCTCCCTCACTCCTACTGATGCAGAGATATGCCAGGAAATGCAAGACATGCAGGAGAACGAGCAAAAGAGGCTTTGGGACCTGCTCCCAGTCCGACCTCGTGTTGTGCCCAGTGGCTCTCAAGGGGAAGCACAAGTGGCCTCTGGCTCTTAACACAACAAGGTCCAAGTACGCTCTTCTCCCTCAGGTATGTTTTAAGCAGAGGGAAATGCTGCAGCGTCTGCCCGTGCCCAGCAGACTGGGACACTTTGCCCCAGCCTTCCAGGTTTCTGGGCTGGGCAGTTCCAGTGTGCTGAGACAGACTGCCTCAGGGCTGCCCATCCTCACGCATGGTGACCCCTTCTCACACCTGAGCCCTGCTACGCATGGACGTTGGCAGACACTTGTTCTATGTACTCCAAAGGGGGAATGGTTCTCATTTACACAACAGCTATGAAGAAAATATTTTGGAGCCAAATGAAAAAACCACTGAGGTTGACAGAGACATTTTCCAGGTTGAAAAATGGCCCAGTCCTTTTCCATGTTAAAATAAGGCAAAGAGCCAAAGGTCCTAAAGGAAGGGTTATGTTTGTTTGTTTAAAGGGAAAACATAGATGATAAAATTAGAAGGAAGAAGTAAAGAGGTTAAGAGACCGTAAGCGTGTATCTTTCTAGTCATCTAAGCTCCGATCACAGTGCCTGAAAGTCTGATGTGGTTTTAGTGCACTGGCTGTACAGTTACAGTTTAGAATACAAACTTCCTATTTTGTAGAAAAATTTAAAATCTACCTTGGAAAAAATCATAGTAAATTAGAAGCAAGAAAAACAAATACTATACAAACAAAATCTGAACTCACATTGTATGCATCAATGATCAGCTGAATCACATTGCTGGAGTTTGAAGACAACGTTCCCACTGCTGATTTTGGTATCAGATTTTTCAGTTCCTGTCAATATTTACAAAAGTAAAAGGGAAGTTACAGCCTGACTAACAAACCAAGTATACATTGTAGTGTAAATACCTGTATGGTGTTATAATGCTTTACTGGATTAACCAGTCAAGATCAAGTACTTCAAAAAATAAAGTTGAAGTGTTGCCAGCATTCTTCATGATTTTTGAGGTTATACAAAGGAATACTGGAATAAAAAAGAAATATCCATCTTTCTCTTCTGCATTTTCACTTTAAATTTGTCAATTAAGACATTGATTTTATGGTAACAATAAAACAGAATAGAATAAAAGATGTTCTCTTGCACAAATTTACCACACACATCTTCAAGATCTTAAAAAAGAAGCACAAGACTTCTAGGGATAAATGTAAAAAAGATGATTTCTAGTGGAAAAAAACCTTACAATTTGAATACAGATAAAAGAACAAATTATACCTTGTTGCATTAAAATGAGGAAAAATAAGCATCTCTTTTACATAGTAATTTCTTATTTCATAATCACATCCAACATTCAATTTTAACCATCATGAATATAAATAGAGCAAAAAGGACAAAATATGTTCTTTCATAGGTGTCTACACTCTCCTAAGCTATTTTGTTGTAAAAACGTTCATAAAAAGTAGCATTGTAAGTATGTTCTCCACTGCCTTATATCTATAAAGGTATAAAAAGACACAAGGAGGATTATTTACTAAGGAAGTATGAGAACTGTTTTCTCCTTGGAAATTACTAACATGTTCAGTATCGCTTTGAATGACTTAAAAAAAAGGTTTATTAACAAAAACATAAATAGCAAAATACTACTGTGATCACTTCCATCCATACTTGTTTTAATTTCAAATTAAGCAACTTTAATTAATTCAGTCCAAACCTGAAGTCTCTAATGGGTTAAAGAGAAAAAAGTAGAGACCAGAAATATGTTACTTATCTTTACCTTATAAACGGCCTGAAACTCTTCAGTAACAGCAAAAATTGTCTGAATATTGTTCTCACTAAGCTTCTGTACCAGATGAGCAATAGAGGGATAATCCTATTAAAAAACATCAAGCATAAAATGCAGTTCAAAGTTAATACATAAAGTAGAAAATCAGAAACATTTTGACAGTAGAAATACAAATTACTTCTAGAAACATTCATAAGACCTCTAACTAGCCAGCTTATGTTACAACTCTAAAGAAAAAACAACCCCTCAAACAAACAATCCTTGAAAAGATTCCATATATGCCCCATGAAGATAGGTGATCTTTGAAGGGACAACAAGAATGTTATCCTATTCCCCGACATTTAAATCCTCCAAGTTAAATTCCTAATCTCAATGTTCTCAGAAAATTATCTTTGATAGTTTTCCATATGACATCTCTGTGAAAACCACTAGCTTTTGCCCAGTTTCATAAAGAAAAGATTAAATAAAATTGAATTAATTGTAGGTTGTCATTGAACAAGCACTCTCAATTAGGAATACAAACATGCAAACTTTGTAAAGCTTATTGTGTTCACCCTATTAAGTAAGTGTTTTTCATTTCACTTTTCATCTGCTTAAATAAGACACGGTGACAATGTTGTTAAACATATTTTTATCATAAATTTTGCATCATAAGATTTTAAGCAGTCAGAGTTCTATCCCATTTCAGTTACAAATCAGTGCAAAATTGATTTAAAAATTACAAGTATACAGTGAGAGTTCATGATAAAATGATTCACAATGGCTAACAGACATAAAATAAAATAAAAAATATAAAAAGTAAAATACTCATGAACGGAGACTAATTACAGGCAGTTCTATCATTTGGGTCCCAAAGAAAACACAACTAGGTATGATGTTAGAAATAACTGGATGGTAGTAGAACTACTTCTGAACAAGCAGACTAAAGAAATAATAAAATAATAGGACAGAGCACCACAGTTTGCCAGTGAACAAGCAGTTATTAACTACCACAAATCACAGTGTCGAAGTTACCGCTTCTTGAAGTTTTCCAATTAAGACTGGATTAATTCTTGCAGTTTTGCTTTACTTAAGCAAAAGTCACTTGATTTAATACATAGGCAAACGGGTAAAGTTTAGAAGATGTAGAATTCTGAAACTGTGCCAGTTTACTCAATTGACTTTTTTGAACTTAAACACCAGAAAATATAAATTTCCCTAGAAGAAAATGCAAAGACTTACGTAATAGTGGCTCATTGTGTACATATTATTTTCCAGATGACATTTCCCATCATTTGGTAAAACAATTCCACCAAGTTTACCGTCTCCTGCAAAGTGAAATCCAGCATCCGTGGAAAACACTAATAGTCTTGTAACATTTCTCCATCCAATTTGATCCTTAGGAAATAAAAAAAAAATATTTCAGTATTCTGCACCACTTTATTTTATATTAATGTGGACCAACAATGAAGAGGTAAATACATGATAAGGCAGACAGACGTAGGAGAAGCCATATAACAAAAGCATCGTCCTGGAAATTGTAATTCACTCAAATCTTAAAAGCACTTATATTTAATTAAATGTCGCCTCTAAAATATTATCTGTAAGATTTTCACCAAAGGCAATAAACTTTCCTTCTGCACTTTTAAAATAAGACTCCATATAGTTACAGAAAGTCCTTACTTCATTGATTAACAATATATTAATAGAGTAACAAAGCAGTAAAGTAGGATATCATTTTTGGAGTCTATATTGCACAGGTGCATAGAATTGTGTCAGACCAGAAACATCAAAGAATAATGAAGCGATCTACATCAGCTCTCCAAAAATAAACAAAAATCTGTTTTTGATCTACTGTCTGAGAAGCTAGTAGAAATTAACATTCACCAAGCTATTCTGAAACATGAGCTAGAAAAACCATAATGACTCTTTGAAATCACTGGATAACAATTGCCTGTTTAGAATTCCCTGCACCTGTGAGCAGAATTTGACTCTTCTTTTGCAGCAACCTCTAAAAACATCATCTTTAGAACTCATCTATCTGACGTGAACACAGCCTGTGATCAGCACCTTCACATTTGCTGGCTTCATTCACTCACTAGAGGTCTCCACAAAACAAATCAATGTATTCATGCAGCCTAGTTTACCTATCTTGCTAGCACAAGCATGACAAGTTGAAACATCAGGCACCATAAAACATTAAGGCTGTATTAAAACAATTTCATCTAATAAAGTATTAGTTAGAACAATTTCATCTCAGAAAACCAACACACACTTACCCCACAAACTGCAACCTGCATTATTGCATCAAATCCACCTTCAGGAGAATCCAAATTCCCAGAAATGTGCTGTTTACCTACAAGTTCATTAAATCTATTTCCTTCACTGGTAAGACTGAGCACATTTTTATAGCTAAATGGACTTGTACAGTTCTGGTCACCTGTACATGGATTTCTGAGTTTGGCTGGTGTTGTACTTATATATGGCATCACAGTTTTCTCCACAAAAGAGCCAAACCCTAGGAGAGAATGAGAAAAACCCTGTAAGTCGAAGAATGGAATTCTATTATTTATATCGCGATGCAATAGAATACAAATTCATTATAGTTGATCTGATGTTAAAAAATAGCTCTCATATTTGTTTACATTCTACCTTCTCCATTACAACTATTCTCATATTCCTCAGTAGGTTTTATGTGCTAGCATGTTTGCCATAATACTGCTAGTTTTAAAAAAAAAATTATTCTTCATATGATGTGATTTTCACTTTAATGATGTGAAAAACATCAGGAAGGAAACTTTTTTTGAATAAGTAAATCTTTCTTACCAATTCGAAAGTCTGAAGTTATTTTTTGCATTTCTTGCATCAGAGCTGTTCCCAGACTTTTCACATTCTCTAAGTCATCTTTCATAGAATAGGAGAGGTCCATAAGATAGTAAAGGTCAATAGGGTAATCTTCAGCTCTCTTAAATTTTAATGAAAATGTTTGCGGTTCCCCTGTTTCAGAGATTAAACAACAAACAGAAACCATTAAAAATTCCACAATAACTACACTGGCAAGAAAAATGTCTTTTAAAGTAAAGTCTTTGAGATATTGACGATGAAGGTTTTGAGCTAGTGGTGAGGTTTTTTTCTCCTGTTAATTGAAATGGTTAACATTAAATTATGATGAAAGAATTTTCAAGGAGTATTTATTTCAGATGCCCAACTTTACACGTCTAATGCATTTCATTTCCCCATAGAAAATAGTATCCTGCTAAAACTAAGCCTCTCTTAGTTGCTGTAATTTTAAATCTCGTTGTTTGCAATAATTTTAACAAAGTTCCTGAAAGATCTAATAGCATAAATTTTTAATATCTATTTGCATCCAAGATGACTGAAGAAATCCTAAGGGTTTAGTTTCGGAAAAACACTCTTTAAATAGGTTTATAAAAGAAAAATCAGTTCTAGATAGAATATTTCAAGTTACTTTGCATCAAATATAGGCCGAGCACAGAAACAGCAGTTAATTGGTTACTGTCTGTTGCAATTGTAAGCCAAGACCCTGTGCTTAGCCAACAAAAGCATGTAGTTTCACTCTGATGTTGAAAGACAGTGCACAAGAACTACCCCCAAGTTAAATGGAAAATAATTCTTTTGCCTATTGTTTATGAAATAAGGAATGGAATTGAAAGTTTTTTCCTCCATCCCAGCTTTTACTCACTAAAGTGAAATGGTGATATTGCTGCTGATTAAGTCTGTTTAATAATTAGCAAATATTTGCTTAATATGAGGAAAATTAACAAGCTGGGGAAAGCATAAGATGGGCAAAGGGAATGAGTGTATGGATCAGGCAGCTATGCAGCATGTTTTATTTAAAACAAATAAAAGCTTTAGATTTTCCTTAGCTACTGTTTAAAACAGCCTGCACAGAAAGCAAACATTCCCCTCTGTATGCACACAAACCCTAATCAGAGACCTTGTGACCAAAAGAAGTGCTCATAAACTGAACAATGATCTTTTGGGTTAATAGGTTTTGGTTGCCCAGGTCCCTTGTATGCTCTGCTGATCAAACTTGTGTCAACAGACTATTATTTCGTCTCTTGAAGTTGAAAGGGTCACTAGAACTAAACAGGGCTAATACCAAAATTGTAAAATAATTTTAATTCCTTTCCTTCTCTTCCCTTTCCTCCCTGTGCTAAGCAGCCTCGGAACACGTTGCATTTATTGATGCAGTCCCCAACAAGCAGCTGCCTCCAAGTACAGGCTCTTATTCCAGGTAAATACAATATATTTTCGGACCTGGTTGCAGCACCTAGGAACTCTCCTTAAGGTCTGTTTCCATTATGTTCAAGTATTGTGTGAACTACCAGAATTTTTCCCCCACCCCCATTTTAATCAAATATCTCTTTATGGGTTTGAAATGGTACACAACTGCTTTGTTTTCATTAATGCAGTCTCATATCCACTTCTTTACCCTCTGGAAACTTTTATATAGCAAACTGAAAATCTTGCCACGTATTACGAAACCATTTGGCGCAGACTTTGCGTAACAGGAGTACTTCAAGGAATAGCAAGTGTTCTCATAACTTCTCTAGGTTTTTGCATGCTCCTCTACTTTTGTTACAAGAAGTCACACTGCAGAAAATCAACTGTAAAATACTGAAAACAGAACAATTTAATTTTTGTGACATATCTGAATCATTCTGACATTTTTATGAGCTTTATCTATTTTCTCAGAAATTATATCTGGAACAAGTGATAAAAACCTGTATCTAATCTTTTCTAAAAATCTGACAGTATTTGAATTACCTAAACACCTGGGGTTAACCTGAATAGTTCTGCTATTATTCAGATTATCGGAACAATAGCAGTTTCAGAAACAAAATGATTATACTTTCAAAACATAAAATGCACTTGTGGTGGTGACGGAAAAATCATATGAAGACTAGAATGAAACTGTCCTTACCGACTCTTAGTTTCAGTACTAATTTTTGTGGCTGGATCTGTGTAATGGCCTCTGGTTTCAGCTTCTCTGCAGCACCTATTTTACGGTTTGTTACTTCTCTATCTTCAAGCACCTGTTTGCTACCTCTAGGATTTTCTATATCTTCCATAGGACAGCCTTTACTTCTCAGTGCTGCCAAGTCATCACATCGGGCAGACGTTGGTTCTCCTTCTTGCAAGAAGTCCTGGAAAACAGGGGTGAACAAATATCAAATTTACAGCTATCTGCAACGTGCTATACTCTACACACAATAACACTTTTTTACAATGACTCCATCCTTATAAAAAAATTCCAGTAATAAAACACAGTTCTGAAATATGTTAAATTTTACTCAATGAAACAGTGGCTATAATTTAATCCAAGAGTTTGCATTTATGTATATAATCTGTGTATAAGCAAGATGAAAGTAAAAAATATATATCCAATGTCACCTCTAACAGAAGCAGGGCATCCTTTTAAATCAGCTACTCTACAAGTGACAGCAGATGGGAAAGGCTCACATCTTCATGCAGTTGTCAATTATGTGAACTTATTTGTACAGTCTACATTCCAATTACCCTCCTTTTTTTCTTTTTGAAAGGCTTTAATTAGAGATTATGTAAGAGTACCTTGGTACTCCACAACAAAACAATGGCAATATGCTGACAGAGCAGGGGAAGATGGACAACAATCCAAAAGTAAGATCCATTAGCAGCAAAAAAAAAGTTACTTTGCTCTGAACACAACTTACTATTACCTCAAATCTTCAAAACAGCTCTAAGCTCAAATATAAGTAAACAAGGTTTCTAATTGAGGAGCTTGGCAATTCTGATTTTTCCCTCCCCCCAGGATATACATGTAAGTAAGTATATCTTACAGTTTGTCAGTTCTTGATAGGAAGCTGACTAAGACCAAATAAATAAAATTTGGCCAAATGAATCTGATAGCCAAATTTTAAAGTCAAGTCAGTTTACTAGAAAAGTTTAAAGCTTACAAGCTGATCCAAGGGACAGTAAGTTGGTACTGCACGGAATTAAGTACACAGTATCATCTTACAGCAGGAAACAGGAAAGTTTCCCAGTTTTCATTAACAAACCAAAAAAGAGCTCTAAAGAACCTTTCCTTCTGTTTCTAACCTGAAGACACTTCAACTCAACTTTAGCACATGCAGCACATAATTTAAGATTTAATTTTTAATTACACAAGCAAGCTTTCTTTTGAAGGTTCATACTAAAACAAAAAACCCACCCCTACAAACCAGTCTCCCACCCCCAAGTCTACCAACAACAGAATACTAAAATTTGAACATAATTTCCTTTAAAAGCAGACCTTCACTCTCTTCCTCTGCTCCACCTACGTCTAAATATACCTCGTACTCTAATGTCACTAAAAGAATATAATTAAACATACCTAGACAGCCTCCATGCTGGAAGGATTTAAAATAGCTATGATACAGCTTGTAGGGTCCTATATACATTTAACTTTTAGAAAAGGAAAAGTAAACACGTTGTGAAAAGATCTACTCAAATCAGGACGTCAGGGAAATCATGGTACTGAATTTTTATGTACTAATAGGTATCCAATTGAAGAGCTACAGGATATTATTGTTAATGAAAACGGACATTTCTATACATTTAAATATTTATTTAAATTTGAAACCAAGGGAAAAAAATAAAAGGAACTGTGCAATACTTACTGTTTTTTTACACCAACCACAGTTTGGTCCTGCTTGTATACATTCACCACATGATTTTGCATTAGCTTTTATGCAGTCACTTCCACCTATGAAAGAACACAGATAGGTCACTTCATTTATAAAGACGTGCTGACAATAACGCAATTTTAATTTGTTTCATACTGGCCCTGTAAACCAAGTTCTACATGTTATGACTAAGAGATATGAGCAACATCTTGCTATGAGCACTCATCTAACCAATCCATTTATTGGCACAAACAACTGCTAAATATATACAGTTTTAAAGCAATATTAAAGTAGTGCAGTGAAATCAAATGATTTACCTTGCTGAGCAAACCCGCTCCATATCAAGCAACAGAGGATGCCAGCCCACGTGAGAAATTTTAAATTAATCTGAAATACAAAACAAGACAACCAGATTGTATGATTTATTGTGACTAGTAAACAAAAATAAAGTTGCATGAAAAGTACACACATGTAACTGTTTCAGAGGGGACAGGAACAGAGTAGACTCAAACCAGATGTTCCTATCCACACCAATTGGACAGACAGATGAATTTTCATCTAATACAACCGTTATTTATGAACCAAACTCTGCATTTATAAGACATCAAACAGGGCAGCTGCTACTTAAATTCTTTTGAAACACTCTTGTTAGATAAACTCTCAAGATACAAGAAATTTGGAAATGCTGTTCAGTCAGGGCAAAAAACAAAACCAAAAAACCCCAGCCTATCAACATCCCATCCAAAAATATTTATGCTCTGAATGTTATCAGAGAAAGACTTCAAAATAAATATACCCGAGATATATGAGAGAAATGGAGCTTCTCTATTCAAGCCTCTGCTTTAAGGCAAGAAAAACTTCAAGGCCCTTTCCAGAATCTTTTCCTAGAAATCTTCAAAGAGTATTTTACAGCCTAACTTGGCACCTTATACTCCAAACTAGAAATTTCCTCTCAAAATATGTAACCTAAAGCATCCTTGATATAAATTCAGCCTTTTTTTCTTCTTCTTCTTCAGGGATAAGGATAATTAAGGAGTACCATTCTTATTAATGAAAAAACTCTTTACCCTTTTTCCAAAGCTACGAATCTTAATGAAAACCTGCCCTCCCCAAAATAAACACACACGAACTTTGTAAGTTTTATGAGATGAGATTTGAATGCTTGTAAACCACAACTGATCACTGACCAACCTGGTCACTGAACTGTAACTTTCCATAATCAGTAGAGACTTCACTTATTACTCCAGAGTTAGGACCATTGACTAAAAACAGGTTTCAACCAGACCATTTTTTTTTGCCAAATTTTCTTCTCCTCTAATAGTAGACAGTCATCTGAAATCAGTTTTCACAGACCTTATACAACTTCGGAATTTTGGTGTTATTTTAAATTCCATTTCTCTATTATTCATTATAGAATGAGAACCTGGACCCTGGCCACCAATTTCCTTTGTAGCCCTAAAATGTTACTGCTAACTACGGCCTTTCCAGGCATCCTAAAAATATCAGGATTCATAACAAGCTTTTGTTCTAAAAGCTATCTTGCAATTTAGCCAAGAGAATCTTTTAAAATGAACCTGCCATTTTCTGGAAGATGTACCCTTATTCATATAAATTAGCAGCAAAGAGAGCAGTGCTTAAATTAGCACAGCAGTTGAGTTTTGGTTTTCCCACACTGATTTAGGGCCATTCATAATTGTAACTTTGCATATCCAGGCCTAACTTAGACGGGACAGCTGCTCTAAAATCTGGTGGAGAAGGTTTCAAACAGGAGCCAACCCTTTGTTAATATATTTTATCCAACAATAATATTAGATGTCTCATATTTTTCTGACAAATCATTTTGGCCCACTTTTGCCTTCAGTGGATCCTGCAGCCAGAGGGCGGGGGAAGTTTAGACGTAGGAGAATTGAGAGAATTTGGTGTGGGATAACTCTGCTAGATGGTGTGTATAGGCACATAAGAAACTTCTGGTAAAAAAAAAAAAAAGGAAACACAACAAAACAAAAAATAGAAAAACTGAACTGTGAACTATACCCAACCCAACTTTTGAACATTATTCATTGCACAGCTAACTCCGGTTTCTCCCTCTGGCCATCCCTGCAGAGGTGTTGCTCCTTCATTCTCAGAACTACTTCATGAACACCCAGTGTTAAACAGGCTGTCTAAGAAAGCCCCTTCTAAATCAAACGTGTGTGACCGCAAGCCTTGCTGAGAGGGTAAGTGTGATTCAAAAAAGAGCCGAGGAGAGAGAAAGGGTGTGAGGTTGGCGAGAGACAGCAGTCAGAGGGACACGAGCAGCCTGGAGGGGAAGGCCTCACTGGGCCGCTGAGCTTCCTTCTGGCCTGGCTTCACGGAAGCCATGTTGTGTTTAGCAAACCTTGCCCCCTCCGGATGAAGGGATATACTGCTCCTCTGCTTTAAGTTTTGCTTTAAGTACAGCCCAGAAACGGGGTGGTCTTTTCAGTAAGAGCAAACCAAGCTGCTGGCATCAGTTTAGTACTGTCTTTTCTGTTGGCCAAGATTATAAACAGTTCACCTTTTTAGGGCAGACTAGCAGTGGATGCACAGCGAGCCCATGCAGACTATATAAATAAGCCAGCAAAGATGTGACACAGTGCTAAAACTATGACTAAGACGATTTGGAAAAGAAACGTTCCTGTGGAAATGCATCCACATGATGAATGCAGCTCTGGGCACCGATTCCCCGTGAAGTTAACGAGGAAAATGTCCTTTCCCTTTCCCATATAAGGCCGCGGCGGTGCCTCTCCTCAGCCGCTCGCCTGCCCTCCCACGTGCTCCGGCTCACTTCCTTCACCTCCACCGCTGAATGGCTTTTCCATCTGTGAGTACTGGAACGACTTCAGGAAAGATTTGCTGGTGTGGACGCTTGCTTGGACTGCGAACCTCCTCCCAGCCCCTGCCGCAACCTGCTCGTGGCGGTGTCAAACCCGCTTGCCCTGTGGGTCACCGCTCAGCGCTCCGGATTGCCGTGCTGCCGACTTGTATGTTAAGGGAATAAGCAAAACCAGTAACGCCCAGCTACACCAGACCGTCAAAAAGGAGCCCATGTAAACCCCTGGCAGAACAGGAACTAAATCCTGTGTCGGTATTCAACCACAGAATATGGGAACAGAAAATAACCCATTGTTACAAGGAGAAAAAAAAGAAGCTTTTTGCGCAACATTTACATATTTTCCTATTACACTTGTTGTTCCCCTTTTAATTAAATCCTTGAAAAATATCCCAGAATCCTTGAAAAAGTTATTTTCCCCCTGAAAAAAGCAGCTCAAAAAATTCAAAAGGTAAGCTTGCCAAGAACTGAAATCTCTCTATATTTAACAACTAAATCACAACCTGGATCCTTTTTAAAAGGCTGCAAATGGCGTGCTGCTGAAAAGCTGATTTTAAAATTATTTCTGTATGTTTGCTAACCCTAATCTATTTTTGTTAAATATTTTAGGAAGACAAACATGGGCATAACCTTGAATGCTTGAACTAGTTGCTTTCCAAGATTTTTCACTAAGTGCCTCATCAAATAGTAATGTCTAAATAGACTTTTTTTCAGTATGAAAAAAAACAATCCAGCTTTTGTGTACGTCTCTGAAGCTTCTAATTTGAAATAAGAGAATCATCAAGTGACAACAGGAGAAACGGATTACTTCTCTGCAGCGAGACTAATTTTAAATTTGCAAATCAAGTATCAACACCTTTGTATTCTGCTCATCACCACATATTTAGAAATAAAATTTACTCCTCCATATTACTAAAGCCTTTTGCAGGTTTTTTTCTTTAAATTAGAACAGCAACAGCATCTGTGTAGAAAATTAACCGGGCAAATGGGATCAAGAAAAAAAGATAAGCATTGTGGAAGCATTAATTCCTTTGAAATTAAGTGTCAGTGGTTAAGATGCTCAACCATTGCAGCATTGTCCCAGTCTGTCAAGCAGCTCCTCACCTCACCCTGGGCTCCAGCATCCATCAGGCCAATGCCAAGCAAAGGAAAAAAAACTACGAGGCATGTGCCTGCATGGTGTATTGAGTTGGGCCTTGCTGCAAAGCTTTATACTCATACATACCCACACTTCGGAACGCAGGGGAAGTATGCACAGGTCAGACACCCAGCAAGAACTGAGTTGTTGTGCAGAAGCCACCTTTTTGAGGCAATAACCACAGAGCCTGCTTACCCACATCCCCACAGACCACTCTAACTAAACTTATAAAACTAGAAATGAATAAGCAGCTCACACTTTTGGACTACCATTTGCACTTCCTGCAGACTGACACCTCTATACATCAGCTGTGTTTTCACGGGTTTAAAGCTTGATTGAGAAATGCTGTACAGAATTAATCCCTTCTAAAACTGAGATGGTGTTTACAACAGCCCCTTTGACCTAGCCCTAGAACGGAAAGTCACTAAAAAGAACTGCCCCATCCTACTCCTCCTTGCTGGTAATTCTTACTACTTTCCTTTCTGACCTGTCACCATTAATAAAACCACCAAGAAGAGCCAGAGCAGTGAAATGATCTGGCGGATGCACTAAGCCAGCAAAGAAAGTACCTGTCTTCAGCCACTGCGTGCAAAAATGCTCATCCTGGCATGGCAGAGGTGGTGAGAAAAATCAGATGGGGATGGAGGAAAAGAGAACTGGGAGAAGAACAAAGGATGCCTCTGCCCCGCACAGCCTGTGGCTGTATGCTGGACTGGAGTGGTCACACGGTCAGCCCCGACCCCCAGTCGCCAAGGCTCTGTTTATAAAAGGAGCAGGAAGAGACATGTTTCTAAAATAAGCAGAATTAAATACTCTCTGGAGACATCTGACTCAGGACTCGATGGATACCGTGCTAAAAAAGTTTTCTTCATTCAGTCCGGAAGGTTTACCCTCTTTAGCTAAAGGCCAAAGTTTTCAGTGTGAATTTTAGAGACTGGCAAGATGGTATCCCATTCACATTTCTGAAAAAGATGGAAGAAAAAAAGGACATGGCAATTTTCCTTAACTGGAAAAAAAAAAACCAAACCTAGTGACATGGGACAGATACTAACAACAGCAACCCACACCACTGCCAGCACTCCCGATGGCCACAACTGCAACCGATGTTCACTGCAAACCCTAACTTGCCCCGATATGCAACAACTGTACGCACTATCCCTTCTGCTTGTGTAACAGTTCACTGCTAAGCAGCAATTCGCTATAAAAAGATGGTGGTAAATCAGTGTCTTCCTGCTCTCTCTCTTTAGAGGGGTATATTGGTTAGAAAAGCACAGGTACAAAAATTAAAATGTTTCACGCCATAGAGTTAATCTTGGTATTTTGAATCAAAGGTGTGGGGTAGATTTTCCAACAAAACTAAAATAGGTAATTCCTTACTTGATACCGTAGCAGCTATCTTATTTAATCAACAAGAATGTTGCTGTGACACTGAATTCTAGCTGGAGTACACTGCTTGCACTGCAAAACCTGAGACCACCACATCAAGAATATACCTGGAGCATCGTTCTACATGGCAGTGGAGATTTGGGGTACGCACTGACAGCTGAAAAAAAAGCAAGACATGTTAAAGAACCCAAACCTTCACTCACCATGCAAAACTACTTGCTTCCCAGCTGCAGACCTGGCTTTTTGCTCAGTGCCCTGAGGACACGCTTTCACAGGCCAGCCCAGCTGCTGACCCTGCACTGACACAGATCAGCAAGTGGGGGGTTCGTGGGCTGGGAACTTAGTGGAAATGGTCGAGAATGACACTGGAAATGTGGGCTCAAGAGTGGGACTTTGCAGCATTACGATTCACACAGAAATGCAAGACCTAAGCCTGTTTGCACCAGCTTACTGCATGGTTCAGCAAGACCAAGATGTTCCTTCTCTCCCGGGGAGCTTAACAGACCTTAACAGATCACTGCAGTAATACGGAAAGAATGGGACATTAACCCAGATTAATGTGCAAAATAAGAAATTCTTTAGTACTGAAACAGCTTTTGCGCAAAAATTCATCCCATCAAGACTGCTTACTCAAACTGTGTCCTGAAAAAGCTTTGTTAAGGCGTAATGTCTTCAGCTATTGTAAGCTATAGGATAAACCAAGCAGCAGCATTTCACACTGGACTTCGTTTCTCTTTGTTATTATCTCTAAGTTGATGGAATAAAACAACCATGTTCAACAAATACTCCTGATAAGCATTTCCACAACCACTTTGTTCTACTGGGGCATCATATGTTAAAGTAAAATATGATACACCAGCTAGGACTTACATTTTAATTACAGAGTTAGAATCTCCAGGAAACTAGTTTTCTGCTCAGGTTAGGGAGACCAAGTCCTCCAGTGTGGTTATCTGAAGTTATGACACAATTAGTGTATGTCACTGTTTAGTTCAGAAAACCTCTGCAGAGCTGGGAGTCCAAAAAAAGGTGAAAACGCACATTTCTGAATTGAGAACCACAGGGAAAGATATCATAGTTCTGCAGCTTCTGCAAGGGAACCTGTAACCACCTCCTGTACTTAGGAAGGCAGACAAACGTATCTGGTGACTCAACTGGCTTGCTGAGAGGCTCAGTAATGTCTTGTATCACGTAACTGCCCACAGTTAGTTTACACTTACAGCTGTAGAAAAGTGGCTTAAGATTCACTGAAAAGCATGGGAGTCGGTGGGAAATCCACAGGTGTTAGGTTCTAAAATATATTTGTGGGTCTGAAATCACAACTGAAAACCCAGCACGCGGCACCTGTGCCACGCTGCTCTTCAGCTGAATTCATGCAACTGTTCACACGCATGTACCAGCAGGCTGCAAACACAGCTTATGAACAGAGGTCCAAATGTGTTCTCATGTCTGCTTGTGTCCCTAGAGGACGGGATTTCTCTTTGTTAGTTTATAGAAGACACAGCTGTTTTAAAACAGAATAGCTAACTTAACAAGCAGTCACAGAGTTTGATCATAGTATTTCTTTTATATATGGTATTTATTGATATTTATTCCTGGATTTCAAGGGAGCCCTCAACCTAGTGACAGTTTTAAATAATGGAAGGAACAGCAATTAAGTATTTTTCTGAAGAGTACATTTTGGTCTTGATTTGAATCAGAGTGGAAACAAATCTGCCCAAGTTAGGTGCCCGGCTGCACGGAGGCGGGTGGGGATGGAGATTTTTCTTGATAGAACACGTAAGTTTCCTCTGTTAGCAGAAAAAGGAGGTACCTGTTTCAGAACAACTGCAGATGTCAAAGTTTCCTTCTGTGTGACACCTTTCCACCTCAAGAAACATAAAACTAAGAGGACACGGCACATCTTTTGGTGGTACGGTATGACAAAAGGAAGCTAATGGTTCCCAGATATTTTATAGCACATACCCAAGACGTGAGATAACTGGGCTCCAGAGCCTCCTCAGCCTCAAAGGGTTTGAATTCACATTTCCAGGGAATGCTGTGGATATTCCGGTAAGAGCATTCATCATTATTCTTATAATAACTATGCTGCTATGCAGCCAAGAACAAAAGGCACCAAGACAGAAAACAAGCTGACAAGGTTTTGACTGCTGTTTAAGGGCTGAAGCACTTGGATGATGGGAGGTAGAAGAAAGATGTAAGCGGGGTTCCAGATCCTATTTGCTGTAATCATATTGCCAATGGATAAAAGCAAAGAGTCTTGGAGATCATCGTTTGGAGTATTAGCTTTCCTTCTTTCTCCCTGAATAACATAACCTGTAGAGAAGTGGAGGGAAACGAACGTATGTTTACAACCAGATGCAGAAGAGAGCCTGAACTGCACATCTCCCGTTATCACGCACGACCACTCTGACTTAGTGGACACCAAGCAAAAATCATTCTCTAATTGTGGACCTGACAGCTCCGAACCATATGGTCTATGGAGGAACTATGGAGTAAAGGAAGGTAAGGTGAACACTCATCCTCCAACAGGCAACTTAAGGCAAGGAGAGACCTATTAAATTTAGACTCCTATGAAGCACAGCAATCCTATTTAGGCAGGCTCAATTACATACCATGTTTTGCTTCATTGGACTGCATTTCGATACAAGTTTTCAGTAGCAAAGTCCCGTGATAATTTCACTTAATGACTAACAAACTACTGCAACCAGCTGCAAACCTAAATAACATTGATCACAAACAAAAACAAGTTATGTAGCGCTCTAGTAAATTGTAAAGATTACTCCTAGCATGGCTAAAGCCTATTCAGACAGAAAGATGTTCCAAAAAGACAAAGTAAATAGTCACACAAATCCAGATTTCATGCCGGTGACAGTGACTGAAAGTAACAGAGTGAGGAAAAAAGGGAGCTCAGGGACACCACGAAGATGCTGCTGCTGACAAAAGCGTTTTCACCTGTTGAATCAGCAAGCCCCGCGAGTAACCTCAGTCTCTTGCCTTCGATGTAATGCCTTCTGGAGAGCACTGCGGTACGGGCAGGCCGACGTCGGGTAGTCAGCACCGCTTCCAAAGCAGGGATGGCTTCTCAAATAGTATGGGTGTGCAGAAGCCTCCTGTGCATGGCACTGATTCATGACTAGATCTCCTCTGCGCTACCACACTATTAATAATTATTCATTTAACAAGAGCATTCATCTGCTGTACTGGACATCCTTGTCCTCAGCTTGGTCCTAACGTGGACAAAGAGCTTATTTGTATAACGTTTTCTTAAACTGTTGAAACATACTCGTAAGGCAAGGTTCCTCAGTTCAGGATTTGCTTTGGAAAGCATATCGATGCTTGTAAGGCAAGTAGTACATGGGCAGCTCACAAAAACAAGCCATCCAGGATCACCACGTATAGGAAACGGCTTGAGAGCCAACTGAGATGCTCTGTCTCAGGAGAATATTACTTTTTCCATATAGATTTACTTCAAAAATATAAAAGGAATTTATCCACAGACTATAGTTTATGGAATAAACTCACAACCGTATTTCAGAAATGACATGAACTAGCAGGTACATTGTGCTTAATGTTCAACATTAAATTAGGAGAGAAACACAGCTCCTCATATTCTCAAGCAGAGAAGGCAGAGGCCTGCAGCTACATCTAATTAAAACACCAGCAATATGCTTTTACTGTTTAATACCTGTAACTTACTCCTAGCTTCAACTACGATGTGCACCTTTTTTTCCAAAAAGCTAGTTTGTAATTTTATCTTGCTGTTGCACACCTCTCAAACTACTGTGTTTGATAAAATACCAAATAAAAAAGCAGAATACCCCCTCCACACACATTTCTCTAACAAATCACATGTTGGTGCATCCTGTCTGCAGAAAGCTGCAATTCCTACAATGACATTATGAAATTACTTAACTTCAATCAAGAAGAAAATACTAAAACCTATTCATGCCGCTGCTTATGGTAGCGTGCAAGCGTATCACAAAGACAGCTGGTTAGCCTTCCAGAGGTGCTAACAGCAAGACCCTGTGTACAGATACTGTGGTTGAAAGTAATAGTTTCTCTATCAACAGCTTCTACACAAGTATATCTTGAAAGCTTCCTCTTTAAGGATAAATATATGGGGATGGGTTAAGCGTTAAGAACTGAAACATCTCACTTTCTTCAAACGTTGATTTTCTTCACCTCAAAATCTTCACTGCCAAAAATGTTTCCTGATCTGTTCCCCAGAGGTTTCCAATAGTTCAAGTCAACCGCAGCCTTAATGATTCCAAGCATACTATCTCCAAGACCACACTGTACCAATTCTGTTATCAGTAGCCAGTTTTTCATAGTAAATACTTAAGTTTTTCATTATTACAAGCATCTCTTTACACAATTGCGATTAAAACAAAGCAAAATATCTGTTGTTGCGTCACTTTTCAAATGCTTTGTAACCCACCAGTGATTTCTGCCATGATAATTTAATTTCCCCTCTTGCCTAAATGTGGCACTTTTGCATGGGGGGAGATGAATTTAGCATCCAGCTTGTTCACAAAGGTCTTTCTAGTACACAACACTACTTGGCTAAGTTTAGCATTTCCATCTCAGATTACAATTAGGAATGCTACCTAATGATTTAAGGCATTCTAGTTGAAAACATGGGCGTCTGTTCCTTGTGGTAGTATTAAATTCCCATACACTCTGCACCACTTACTACTCCCATAAAGAGGCTATTTAATTTTGTGCAACTCAAACCTCACATTTATCCACACACAGGGAAAAGAAAAGTTTAGTTAAACATATAAATATAGCTCTTAACACAGCTGGCCGTAATTGATGCTTCTGAGGCCGTATTGCCTTAGTAATATTCCACGACTGTCGTAACGTCTGGCTAAACTTACTTTAATCCAAGGCTTTGTTTTAAAGGGGAAGCAGAAGAGAGGTATTTACGTTCTTAAGCAAAAGGAATGTCAGTTAATACAGTGTTTCACGTCTATTTCTTTAAGAGAAAAATGCTTGAAAACGTCCCACTCGCTGTCACGGCAGGTACTACAGGAAATCACAAGCTGGCATACCACAAAGTGCAAACTTAACGGAAACTCCGTTTTTACATGGCAGAGTTACCCACCAGTAACCATCGTGAACACTCTGGTACAGTTTCGGCGACTAAAACCAAGACGAAAGCCAACTGCTGCTGAAAGAAACTGTAGTGCTACAGCACCCCCACCTCCAAAAAATCCAGTTCTGTGCTCCCCATCTTGCAACCGACCCCGTGCCCTCAGCTGCCACCTCGGCCTGCAGGGCTGCGGGAGGACATCTCGGTCATCCCCTTCCTCTTCCACATCCAGGCCAATTTTCTGGAAGCTTCAGAAAACTGAACCAGGCCTCCAAGTGGACAGATGAGTACTGAAAAAGCAACTTCTGCGAGGTCACAGCCGGCTGCCGGAATGACTGACCTTGGTAACTGCGCTGCGCCCCTCGGGTGCTGCTAAACCAAGGCGGGCCCACCTACCTTCCTGCCCTGCTCTCCTCCAGTACTGCTCCGTAACAGCGAGACAGTCTGGGGAGCTGTTCTGAGTTTTATATATATATATATATATTTATTTTTCAATTGTTTGTTAGAATAAATTAACTGGCAAAAAATTAAAAAAAAAAAATTAAGACTACTGCAGAGCAAACCACTCAATTTTTTTATTTCAGGTTTCTAATGACAAGTATGTGGCGTAACATTTATATATATAGTATCTAAATATTTAATTATGAGTTTTAAAAACATGCATTATCTAACACAGTTTAGAGTGAGACTTGCACTGAAACAACTCTCAGCCCCAACATACTTTGAACATTGGGTAAATGGCCAGGAAAATGAATATACAGAATTAATAATAATAATAATAAAAAAACCCTGCCATCCCACTACATACAGCTTCACAGAGCTCTATCTATCTATTTTTATATACATATACATACACACACATACAAAATATACACACACACACAGCCCTATAAACAAAACGACTAATGATGATGATTAATACAATGGCAGTGACAACTGGCTAGGTATAAGCATGCACTGGAAACGGTGGACTTCTCCCAAATTTTAATCTGGGAGTTTGAATACTTGGCAAAAATTCACCCATCTGACCAAAACAAAACAAAACAAACAAAAAAAAAACAACAAAAAAAAAACCAGCAATCTCAAAATGAGTAAGTTTTACGTGAGATCCATCACAAAGCCGTCCTTGCCTGAACAACTTGCCTATTAACACACTTCTGCTGCTTTTCAGAGCAGGATTTTAGGCTTGGAGATCACAAGGTACTTCTAAGGGTCCTGCAAAAGATGATAAAAGATGAGGTTTCTCAAAGCATATGAGCAGATCTGCCAGTTTGTTGCTACTGAACGGCAACACTTCCACTTCTTCAGACCCTAATTCTGACTTTGCACCTTTTGTCTGTAACTCATATCCACTGCGGACAATGCTTCCACCTAACTGAAATGCTGAGTTATTTCTCACCTGATCTAGCAAGGTAACACGGATTATTCAAGTCAGAAGAGCACTGACGCATGCACGAGCAGATGCTGTAAGGCTCCACAACAGTTTACGCCAATTTAATTCTGGATTATTGCAGTTCCACACTCCTCTGATCACAAGCCACGCATCTCCCATTCCTCCCCTTGACCTAACGAGTGTTACTAGTAGTGCACACAGCCACCCACTTGAAGCAGCTGATTTAAAGGAAAGTTATTTTTTGTCACGATATTTTTCGACCAGATGAGCTACTTCAGTGACTTACTGTACTGCCTTGTGCCTTCCGCTGCTGGTGCAACGAGGACGAAGGCTGCAAGCTACAGGGAGCAGGGAGAATCAGACTGCAACAGCTATGACCTACTTTGGTATAAATTGCTGCAAGACGGTGTTCCTATGAAAATGAAATGTATTTTCACTTGAACTTACAGTCCCAGGGCTACTGGGACACTTTATGAAACACAAAATTCAGGTAAATTTGCAGAAGACAAGTGGTTTTCATGGTTTTGTGTTCTCCTTAATGAGTGAGTTCCTTTTTTTCTTTAAACTCTGCAGAAACACAATCTTAAAACTGCTGCCAGCTACAAGTAAACATTAATAATATTAAATACAGACATTAATTCATTCAGAAAGTGAAACTGCATTGAAAATTATGCACCAAAAAAAGCCAGTATCTATGCAAGCTTTTTTATTACTATCTAAACGCCCTCCAAATTGGTCAGCTGGCAGTGAAAGAAGTGCTGGCAGCAATTTTACATGCTATAGTTACTTTTTAATGCTAAAACTGAGTTCTTCGCTGAAACTGCTGATATCAGCAACATGGCTATGTAACATTTTTGTCTGGCCTTTGAAAATTCAAGCAACATCTGCAGTGGAGGGAGGTAGCACACAGGAAAAAATAATGTTTATCACTGTTTTTTAAAATTTTATGATGCAGTTTAAACAACCTATAGCTGGTATGTATAGTATGTTCTTCCGAAAAAGGAAATTTGCTGTTTCCTTTTTTTTAAAACACCCAAGTCCACGCCCAAGAAAATCTAAACACTGAAATTCTTGAACATTTGTTTCTCACACGGATTTTTATTTGCATAGAAATGAGAAAAACAAAACAGATAAGGAATGCCCCATTTTCGAACTGTACAGTAAAAGTAAAGAAAAAATGTTATCTCCTAAAACGTTACACTTAGAGATATTTTGCAAATTCACATAGGCTACGTTCATGCACAATTAAGGATAGATATCTATTCTGAGGCAAAACCATCAAGCCTACATTTCAAAAATGGTCAAGACTTGTAGTTTACAGAAATCAGCTACAGTACTACTCTCAGTATCTGGACAATCTTCAACTAACACCAGAAATCAGGCACATTAACATATACTAAACACAAGCTTGCAAAAACACAAAAGAAACTTCATAGACTGTAATTCCTGACTTTCTCTCATGCCCATCACTAAAACAAAATTTCAGTTCAAAAAGAGAAAAAAACAGCCCGAACACACTGTTTCAAAGGCAGCAAATAATCAACCTTACTAAACTGGTTGATCTTGTGTATCGTGCTAATAAAAACTACCTCATTTCTTCTTTTTATCATCAGAAGAAGGCGCGTTTCACTTCTTGAAAGGACAAGTGCAAAGTTTTCAGCCATTCCACTATTAAAGATGCTGTAACAACACAGCAACTCATCCTGATGGAGAATTTGATGCAATTTTAATCACAACCAACTACTGAGATGCGTCACCTCTTGATCCTTTGGAGAGTGCTTTATATTTAACATCAAAAAAATTGCAGTCGTTTGTATTTATCTTCACTTCAAAAACAGTCCTTCCTTTCACCTGTTCTCATCTTCACACAAAAGCCTGAATCTAAGATCAGTAAAAGCAGATAGCTGAGGGGCTCGGCAGAGCGTGGGTGTTGCCCGATTTAATACTTGGGCAACTGAAGCTGCAGAGGATGCTGGCCAAAATGGCCCAACGCCAGGCCCTTCAAGTGATGTCCTGCAGCTCCTGCTTGGTTCACGATAACCCACATTACTGCACAGCTCACCGGGAGAGAGTGGCACGGGACCCCACGTTGGGACAGGGTAAGGCCATGGCAGGCTGCCCCATGCAAAGGCACCAAACTGAAGGGCTTCCCCCGCAGCCAGCCTGCTGCACCCCGGTAAGACACACCGAACTACAGCTCCCCCAACGAAAATTAACAAGCCGTGCAATGACTGATTCTCCTGATTTATTATTTTCTCCCTTTGCAAAAACGAACAGCCCCACGTCCTTATCTCAACACTTACTTCAAGGTCAAGGTTGTACCAAACCAGAGAGCTCAGCAGCAGGTTTCTTTTTCAAAAACATGATTTCGGGGATTAATACACGTAATACCCAAGATACTGCCTTTGACTTACAAGAATCACCATTTCCTACATGAAATGATGACTCTTTCTAAATTGATCTAATCCAATTATTTTTCTTCTCTTTTAAATAACCACAAATCAGTCATTTTCGCATGAGGGTGATTTCATTGTTTCAGTTTAGCCCAATATATATAATTACTGTTTTTCATTTTACCGCAAGGAACGAGAAAAGAAGGTACTTTCACTTTTTCAGTTCAGCTTCCACATCAAAAGTGCCATTACCTGTACAGTTCGACACGTAAAAAGAAAATTATTTGTTTACAGTCATAACAGAAAATTAATTACATGTGAGTACTTGTACATAAGTATAGGTACTACACAGAAGTCCACACTTTCATACAAGTCCATATAAATGATGACTCTCCTTCCTGCTCATACACTAGAAACTATCAACAGCAGAAGTTAAAACTAAGTGAAGTCAAAGCTAGGACTAAGTTGAGCACAAGCAATCTTGTACAAAACACATATCATAAATAAACTGCAAATATTATGTTGATTTTTTTTTTAGGGGAAAATACTATATCGAACTTGTTACAGCTTACAAGCATTTGAGCATTTTAACAAGAATGTGCAGTTAAGTGTGGTCTCACAAATTAGAGGTTTAGGGAAAACATCTATAGATAGAAAACTAATGGTTTGTTGGCAGAACTTGAGAACTACATTAATTTATCAGAGACACGTGACGTTTTTCTCTGAGAAAGAGAAAAGAATGAAAACGATGGTGAGAAAACACCAAACTCTTCTTAGCTCTTCCTAGCAATAACAAAGTTAAGATTCCAGCCTCAATTTTGTTACTCAAAACTCTCCCCTCTAATAAAAACCACAAGAATACTAATGATATTTCACTGCTGCCGTTGGAAAAGAAAAAGCACATGAAAGAGCTTTTAAGACAGAAAACATATTTCATAACCCCTTTTGCAGCTGACTGTAAAGAGAAATTGAGAAAGATATAGACAAAAAGATCCTTCTAATATACAAAATAGCTTTTATTCAGTGACATCCCAAAGAGGATTACAGGTCAGGTAGGAATCCCATCACCTTTCCCCAAAGTAAATGTTGATATTATAGTTTCGCCAAGCTGCTTTTGTGCATTTGCTTGGTTATGCGCAAATTTTGTACTAAATTACTGACTTCACCATCTCTACGGATTTAAAACATCTTCAAACTGTTAATGGGACAATAAAATACCCTAGGAAGCCCACAGAATCACTCTAATTGGTTTAAGAATAGAAAAGTAAAAGGTGGTTATTACAAAAATACAGTATGTTTAGTGACAACATTCTTCTACAGAGAACACCCTTAATACTGAAAAACACAACTGTACTATTAAGTGATGCCAGTGAGATGCCTGTTGTCTTATTTTCTATTCACAGAAGTCAGAATTTTCATTTTCTCTGCATGACATTTCCAAAATAATCTACTAAGCAAGCTGATACATGTTTTACATCAGACTAGAAGCTCATACAGCCAAAGCACATGTTGTTTTCTCACAATTAAGTTGTATATACTTTTTTCTGGTACTTACACTACTCATCCACACGGGGGGAAAGAAGCAAATTTAGAGAAAGGTCTTATTGGAAATCTACCCTGACTTAAAATTTCAAGTTTAGGTTACCAGGCCATGCCCATGGAGGGCAAACTGGGGAAGGAATAAAAAAAAAAAAAAAAAAAGTAGAATTTGTCTTTCCATTTCTGGGTAAACATGAAAAAGACTCTGTAGGCTACCCCAGTATGTCCATAACTATGACAACGCACAGACACTGGTCAATACTGTGGTCAGCTGTGGTTACTGCACAGCAAGTAACAGCCTTTATTCAGAAGGTTTACAACACAGTATGTAACAAAACAGAGCAACACAGGAAGAACTACACAGAAAAAAAAATAGATTATATTTGACAACATAAGTGACAGTAAGTGACTGTCACAGTAAGTGACAACATCAATTAATTAACCAACTAATTTCAACTTTTTGTCACAAAAGGAGCCTTAAATCTGGGCACGATACTGCCAACGTCTGACCAGGAGATCACGCTGCAGAACGTGTTCATCTGCAGTTTTGTGATTCTTTGGCACCCCCCTCTTAAAAAATAATCCAGACCCTCTTCAGAAATACCAGCTAAGCCTCCACTAGGCTAAAGACTCATTTTCCTGTAAAGCCTTAAGATGCACATCCTCGTGTAAAAAATCCCAATGCACATATACACCAGAGCAGCAATGTTAAAGCTCCTAACAAGAACACTACTGTTATGAAGTGTCTTCAAAGCAAGGCAGAGTAGATGCAAGTGCATAATTAGCAATATACGAGATGGGATATGAAAGGCAGGAAAGTACAGAGCTAATTCTGAGCTTTCTGCTACTGAGAGACAGGCAAATTTCTATGGGGCCACATAATGTGGTAGATGGCATAAAAACTTAGTCAAAGGGAAATAGCACACAAACTGGTAAGTACTTTTAAAATGACAATAAAAAAAATCTAACTACAAGTTGCCCTAATTGCATTTTAAAGAATTATTTAATTTATGTAATTGCTTTATGACCTCTACCAGTAGATCCTGAGAAGCTTAAAAAAGAAAAAAAGGCATTCCAACAAGGATTCCCTCTCAGAGGGCTCACTGCAGTTTCTAAAAATAAGTTTGCCAAGGAGAACAGTCAACCTATAAAATATACAAATACATACATCACTTGAAATTCCAGAAAAGAAAATGACAGCAGAACAGGCTCCACTACTGCCAAGCCTGGATTCCTCTTCCAGGTCTAACTAATGCCCTTCCAAGTGCCATCTGAGAAGGCACGATGAATCTTAACGCCAGTTAACTTGCCATACTTAATTAACATTGATTTAAAAAAAATAATAAAATTTAAAAATGCCTGTTTTAATTGCAGTTTTGCAAGGTCTGACTGCTTGCAACAGCAGCTCTCACATGGAAGAGGTACAAAAAGTATTAGGAAAGGGGAGGCTGGGATGGGGAGGTAGGGCCCATCAACTGCCAGAAAACGTCCATTCTGCCTCTGCTCTTTCCCCCCAAAAAAACACTCCTGAGACCACATACTGGGGGCAACATTTTCTCTCAACTAGCAGTGAACGGAAGGCATCTGCACCCTACCTGCAGCGGTGACATGCCCTGAGGCTGTGCCAGGCATCATGTGCGGGTCTGCATTTACTTCTCCTGCAGGAGCTCACCTCCGTGTCCGCTACTAGAGGAGAAAGAGCAACATCTGGGGGAGCCTGTTCCAAAAGCACAGCCTTTGATGGCTTACAAAAAAGGTCCCATCACGGACCAGGTACATCAGCTGTCCTTAACAGCAGTCGTGCTGCAGCCACCATCAGGACGGTTTCTGAAGGCCGCGCTGCCACGGAGAGCCATGCGGTCCGTAACAGGCTGGTCCTCAGACTTCACCAAGGGGCACATGTGCACCACACCCCTTGTCTAAATCAAGAGCAGTGGAAGGTGGGCATGACAACTGCTTCTGGGCAAGTTGAAGCACTCATACTAAAGGCAGAGAGGGAACTATATTTGGGGTAACAGCATGCGTCAGCCCCGCGGCTGTGTCACTCTCTGAGCTGGCCCCGCTGCTGCCCAAGTTACTACTTCCTGAGCTGCAGCAAACGTGCTCTTTTTAAAACTGCATGACAGCAGATCTACCCTGAGAGAAGTACGGGGAGCATGGCTAAGAGCAGGGGGATGAGAACATGAATCAGGAAGAAAGAACAGCAGGAAAAGTTTCCGGACAGTTTGCATTCAGCTGTGGGAATCACTTCCCAAAGGAAGTGGCAGAAGATTAACCACTCGAGTCACTTAAACTCAACCAGACAAAACACTGCAATTCTGCACTCACATCGGCAGCTCATGAATATTCCAGAGAAACTTGCAGCCCTCTGAATCTGTCCCTCGCGAGGGCGGACACAACTAGGACCATTATGCAGAGGGGACAAACGCGTGTCCAGAACCAAATGGTCTCCCTGGCTGCACAGAAAGGACACCAGATTTGTAACTGCTGACGCTTCATTTTTGAAGTAAGACTGGTTATTTATCACACGGCTGGCAAACAGGCACAGCACTTACCAGCTCCAACTTTGACTACAGTAAGATACCGTCCTCCAGGCCTGTTGAGTTTGCACCTTCCACTTCACGGAACATCTTTGAAAAGGACAAAAGTTGAAGGTGTTCTCATCATGAACTTGCCTCGTCTTGCCTACCGATTGCCAATGGCTCACTGTTTTTGCAACCCTTAAAAATATAGCCTTAGGCAGGCTTGCAAAATGCTACTTAATCATTTGCCAGAGGCAAATAATTTTTTTTTTTTGTGACAGGGCAACGAATCATCAGTTTCATCACAGGGATGGACACGGACAATGATCGTCTTCACTACTTTTAGAGTTTTGCTTAATTTGTCAAGTTTAAGTCCTTCTAGTAGCACAACGCTTCTTTAAAAAGAAAAAAAAAAGTTACTATCAAGTCATCTCATTTCACAGTAGGAAACTGGTTCTTCTCACCCCACCACCATCACCTAGCGAATGTGCCAGGAGCGCAGATTATCTAAAGCCGTTTCCACACACGTGAAGCCCCACTCCATTTCAACACCTAAGCACACGCTCAGCGTTCGCCACGAGCGGTTTCACTGATCTGAATGGAGGTGATCCCTCCTCCTAAAGGTTTGTGTGCATTGGCATGAACAGGACTGCAGCACCAAGCTGGTAAATGCACCAGAAAAATCAACATTTTCACCCGACGAGTATGCGCACATGTGTTGGCATGAATGCCCCGTTGTATTATACAAAGGACTAATCCAGCAGAAATGAAGAACTCCTGTCCAACTTTTTTGATAAAGAAATACAGTCACGAAGACTACCTGATGAGTCTAACAGGCAGGCAGACGTTTATTCCATAAGACGAAGACATCTGACATTGGCTCTAAACGCGACCTAAGAGTGAGTCAGGGAAGAATTTCCTATCCCTTCACGCTTCCTCCCAACCATCTGGTACACGAAGGCAGTAATACTGGACAAAACGCGCCGCTCTCATTGTTTTAGGGCATTTCAGAAATCACCACGTGAAAGGGATCGCACACAGCGGCCTCCCATTCCCACTTCCACCCCGAAACACGCTTATATACAGTAAAGGCTCAGCGCCAGCAGAAAAGGCACCGAGCCGAAGGCAGCGAGCAGCCCAAGCGCTGCATTGTGCCCCCGCAGCCATTCAGACAACCCCGCACGCCTCCAACTCGAGGCTTTCAGACAGGCCCAAAACCTCGAGATAGCTACCCAAATTCCTGCCCTGACTCACACCTTATCGCCCCACTCCTGTCACTCACTCCTTCCCCTTCGCCATGCAGGCAGTCCCGCAGGGCGGACACCCCTCGGGGGGGGGGGGGGGGGGGGGGGGCGCCTCCAACTTCACGGGGCGCTGCGGACACCGGGGGGGGGGGGGGGGGGGGGGGCGGCCACGAAGCGAGCCCCCCGCATCCCTCCCGGGGCCGGACGGACAAAGGGCCACCGGGCGGGGAGGCCCGAGGCCGCCGTCCCGCCGCCACAGGAAGGAGCCGCAGCCTGGGCCCGGCACCTTCCCGCCCCGCTCCCGGGGCCAGGCGGCTCCCAGGCGGGGAGGAGCCGCGCTGCCCGCCCGCCGCCACCGGAGCCCTCCCGGACCCCCACCCGGGGGCTCCCCGGCTCCGATCCCCGCCCGGGGGGCTCCGATCCCCGCCCGGGGGGCTCCGATCCCCTCCCGGGGGGCTCCCACCCCCCGCCGGGGGGGCTCCCACCCCCGTCCCCCCGCTACCTCGGCCATGGCCGCGGCGCTGCAGGCTCCTGCCAGGGGGCGCGCTCCGGCCCGCCCGCCTGCGGCTCCCCCCGCGCCCCGGCGTCCCGGGAGCGGGCTGGGCTGGGCTGTGCACGGCGGGACGCCCTGCCTGCCTCCGCGTCCCTCCGTCCCGTCCTGTCCTGTCCTGTCCGCCCGTCCGGCTGCCCTCCGCTCCTCCGAGCTCGCTCCGGGGTGTGCGGGGGGGGTGCCCGGCGCGCGGGGCGGCGGGGGAAGGGAGAGGAGGGAGGGAAGGGGAGGGAGGGGAAGGTCCGCGCTCGGCCGCCCTCTCCCCGCCCCGGAAACACATTCCTCCCCGCTGCCGTCAAGCCCCAGGCGGGGGCGCGGAGGAGGCGCTCCGGGCTGCGGCTTGGGGAGGGACGGAGGGCGAGAATGGAGGGACGGAGGGCGAGGAGGGGGGCAGGAAGGCAAGAAGGGGGGCAGGAAGGCAGGAAGGGGGGCAGGAGGGCTCGCTGCTGGACGCCGAACGGCACGGCATGGCCGCCGCGGGTGGCGCCGGTTGCGCCCTCTCAGCAGCCCCGCCGGGCGCGGGACGGGCTCTCAGGGATCGCCGGTGTCCCCGCTGTCCCTCGCCTCCCCTGGTGGCAGCCGCCATCGCCTTATTTGGTGGGGTTTCATTAGCTGCATGCCCGCCGTCGGGGCTGGGAGCACGCAGGGCTCCTGCACTTCTCGGCCCCGGGTGTGAGGGGCTGGGGGGGGGGGAGCGGCAGGGAGCGGTCGGGGTTCGTGTGCTGAGCCCCGGGACAGAGCCCAGGAGGGTCCCCAGCGCCGGGCAGGAGCCTGCTGCTCCTCTCCGAGTGCCCCCCGACGGGGGGAGCCGCTAATGAACAAGGGAAAAGGGGCACTTGGAGCTCTTCGGGGAGGTAAAGTGCCGTAGGGCGCCCAGTCAGCAGCTGTGCTTTGGGACCGACCTGCTGCCGCTGGAGCTTGTGCCGGTGCTTATTGTGGGAGGATAACTGCAGATTGATAACCGTTTTTACCCTTTTTTCCTCCAGTTTCTCACTAACAGCGGTTTAAAATAAGAAACTCTTCCTTCCTTACTCGGGCACGTGTGGTTCGGATGTGTCTTCCCTTTGTGCAGTTGTTTAGGATGGAGTCTCTTAATGCAGCAACAAGCTTTTAATGCTGGTTCAACTGCAATTCTACAACTTTACGTAGTGTTAGGAAATGAAATTGTCGGTTGCTTTCCAAGCAACTTCATCACAAGCAAACACCGAACAACCGAAGTGGCAAAGAAATAACTCGCACGATCGGAGATAAAGAAGCCAGGAACCATATGGTGCAGCAGTTAACTTAGCATGTATTATTAATGCTGCCAGGAACAGGGAAACAAGCTGCTGTAAAAACAAACTTCCAAGATGGCATATCACACAAAATAAAAGCAAATGCAGGATGGATAGCAATCTGCCATAAGACATTTAAGTACTGGGGGAGAAAAATGTCGCAAGGTATACCATCCTTACTGTAAGAAAAAAAAATAAATCACGCTTTGCCAGAATATGTTAATAGTGAGTGGACTTACAGTATGGTGTACTGCAAACAAGCAGTGGCAAATGTGGCCCCCATTCTCATGGCTGTGGCTTGCTGGGGCTGAGGAGTCAATAAACCGGTTAGCAAACTGGTGCTTCCAACGCTACCGCAACTCCCAGCGCAGACATCTGTGCGTCAAGTTGCCAGTGGCTGACTGTGCGATAGGAAGCTGGCAGGAAAAACCTCCCAAATGGCTGAAAAGAATCGCTGAATTATTTGGCCGCTTTCTGGACTCCTTTTGGAGAGTGCAGATGTGCACGAATGCCATTTGTTATTTTCCAACGCTTCCGAAGTACTAAAGATGTCAGACAAAGTGCTGGAGGTATCTGAGCCAGCAGACGCGACTGCAGATGATGTCAAAATGTTTAATGTAGCATCTCCATATTGTGGTATACACAACATCTGTGAGAGTGAGGGAACATTTTTGCATGAAGGTGATCAAGCAAAGGCAGGTTTTCATGGTCTGAGCGGGCAGCAGGGAAGTGTTCAGGTTGCTGTTAGGCGTGGGTACCATTTCTGGGAATCCACAGCCTTGCATCTTACAGAAAACAGGTGAGCAAATGTGACACTGGGGAAGGGAGAATGAAATTGTGTGTATTCTCTCAGTATGTACACCGATTTGTTTGATATTGCTGGATTTGCTTTCTGTTAGCTATTGTTTATTCTGTAATTTTGAGAGATTGTGGTTCTTTGTTGCCGGACTCGGATGTAGTTTTTTGGCTCTTCCTTCTCCATGTACGTGCATGTGTCAAACTAATACAATAATTGGAAAATATCAGAATTATATTACTTCAGTTAGCTTAACTTAGTTTTATTTATTCGGCTTAATTATATTAAAACAATACTATTTTTTCCCTTATTTCTTCATGTGTATTTAATACTTGGATTATATTTAGGAAACCGTAAGCACTGTCACTTGGTAATGGTGCCTTTAATTTTCTGTGTAATCTACATGCATTTTCTGTGAACAATGTAAGAAATAAATTTCTGTGCTGTAAAATAGACTGTCCCAGGAGAGCAGGCAAAGTGATGTCTGCAGACATACCAACAGAAATAGCAAAGCAGTTTGTAAATACCTCTTGTTTTTATGATTGTTTGCATAGCATATTATTGAAAAAGTCATAAGTAGTCAGAAAAATATTTTAGCATTTTAGTTATTGCTTTCAAAATGGTTACAGTATATTTGGAAAAATATATTACTTAGTGAGTACAGCTGATTTAATTACATGGAGTTATGTTTTATACCTACTAGAGTTTTGCTATAAAAGTCCATTAAAGAATATGTTTTAATTCTGTCTAGCTATCTTTTAATCTGAGCCATTGGCAAAAGAGAGCCACATATCACGGAAAAGTAGCGAGTGGTTGGTGGAGCACCAGGTTGCAGCCTGAGAATCTCTGGCCAATTGTCAGCGCATCATTTTATCCACAGGTATAAATATATACATTTTGGGGTGGGGTTCTTGGCTGCAGTTTCCCGGTGGCTGCAGGTTGCTGCCACCCACTGAGCTCTGGTGGGTGCCCGAGTCCGCACAGCTGGGGGCTGTCACGGCCGTTCTCCACCTCCCTGCGTCTGTTCCTGAAGCTCAGCGAAGGGTTTAAAGGGAGATGCTTTGCAACTGGGGCCACAGCGAGGAGTGCTGTGTTTTGCATGTTGGTCCCTACATGCCCACAATTAGGCAGGCTCTCCCCGGAGCATTGCTGCTTCCCACCTCGCTCATAATCGCACCACTTCGTAACACAAGGCTTTTCCCCTTCGCTTCTTCATACCACATGAGATAACTCAGCCTGTCTCAGCCTCATTGAGTGTTATCTGTACTGCTTCTCTTCCCCAACATGTGTTACTGAGACTGGACTACTTTCTTTCTCTTTTCCCCCCTTCTTTTCTTTTCTCCCCCTTCCTGTTCAAAATGCTTCTAACCTACCTAGGACTTTTTTTTTTTTCTTTTCAAATTAAAAAAAAAAAAACACCACCACCACCACACCATACCATAAACCGAAGGCAGACCTCCTGGGATGCTGCCACCTCTGCAAGCACCAGCCTTCCCTGCCCTGGCCTGGGAGCGGAGCAGCATCCATGGCCCCTGCTGAGGAACTGCAGCCACCTCGTCACGGTTGTGGAGGTGCACGGCGAGCGAGGGGCCCTGCTGGAGGCTGCTCAGCACGGGGCTGTGCCTTCTGGCAGAGAGAATGAAGGAGATGTTAGACACGGCCACAAGACTGATAGCACGTAGTATTAAAAGATGGGCTCGCTTGGTGCAGGAAGCGATGGTGCTAGGTGGTTGTGGTAATTACTTTTGATGTCAGCCGCTGTCTCTTCTTTTCACAGATGCAGGCAGTGAGCTGACCTGGCAGCTTATCGGCCACGTACAATGTGCCCATTATATAGAGTGGTGCGTTTACATTGGGGTGAGTTTCTCCTGCCCTGCGCGAGGGCTGCAGTGAAGTGAGTCACGGGTACGGCGAGCTGGAAGATTGCAGCAGATTGCAGTCTGGTGGCAAAGACTTGCTCTCGAAGACTGTCCACTTGCAGGACACTGAATGTCCTGCTGGATCTGCCTCCTGTTCACGTTCAGCACTTAGCTGCTGCAAGCTTGATACATTAACGCCTGGTTTATGATCAACGCTTAGCTCTCTATATTGTTTAATCAGTCCTGTGTCTAACATGAGGCTAAAAAGGTCAGAGTCCACCAAGCCCTTCCTTCAGCTCGGCGGTGTTTAAGAACACCTTGCGGCTTTGGCTGTCAGGCAGCAGGACAAGAGGGCATCCATCGGGCAGGCACGCAGCGGGCTGCTGGGGCTGAAGGGCAGCTTGGGTTATAGCTGCGCTGTGCCCCGTCAGTCTGTCTGACTTCCTCTGGCTCTTCTTCTGCCTTTACTTCACCCACAAAACTCCTCCCTCATCCTTTTGTGCATATTTTTGAATCAGCTAAGCTATTTCTGTTGCAGTCGTATGTTTTCCCTGCTATCAATAGTATACGCATTCCTTGTTTGCCACATGGATATATTTCTTCCCAAGCTGCTTTCTGAGTCTCTATCATTACAAAGACAACTGATTTTATGTATAAATTCTTTTAAATGTTTTGTCTCTCATAAACAAGGTTTCCATGCCTAGGCATGAAGCACAGGTTCCTACCGTGTTCCAAAATAAGGAAGTGAGTAGGATTTAAACAAAGAGAATAAAGTCATTTAGATTTGTGTTCCAAGGAAACGCTTATGATAACACAGGGCAGAGTTTCTGCACCAGCTCAGTATTTTGCTTGAAATTAAGCATGTTTGGTAGAGAACTTGATTTTAAAACTTCAGGCTTGAAGATCTTCTAATGTTTAATTAGCCAAGAAAAAACGCCTATGGGATATTAGAAATATCCCCAAAGGATGATAATTGTGAATGCACAATAACCTTCTGAGTTTCAGCAGTTAGTTAATTCTTACCATGTGCTGCTTTTATTCTGTGATGAGGGAGGACGGGGCTCTGAGGCCACATGCCTGCAGATTCCGTTCCCTCTTTCTCAGGGGATTCCCACTGCTTGGAGAAGCAGCTCATGCATGTTAGGGGAAAAACTGAATTCCACTGCTCCCAAAAAAAGCATGCAAGGAGGGTTGTGAGAGTTTTCCTTTATATAATTTTTCTTTCTCAATTTTGCCATGAGGGACATGCTCCAACATTTTAAATTCAATGCAGTTGTTATTACTTTTGTAGAGCAGAGAAGGTACAGGAATGAGAGAGGAGGACTTTGATATCATCTGCTACAGAAAAAGGAGGAGAGGGCAACAATCTACTACCAGTGAATGTTTGTGGCGTAAGAGCAGGAGTAAGGACAAATTTTATATTCATTGGTGTTCAAGGGGAAAGACGAGCTATACGGAAAACAAGATTGTAAGCAAGCAAGACTAGAAAGCAAGAAACAGGAAGAATAGTCTGAAGTAAATAAATAGAAATGCCGCCTCTGGGAAAGGAGATGTGGGCAAATGGAATCACTATTGTATAAGATGATCAGCTGTTCTAGGGGAAAACAATGGCAAAAAAAAGGCCAGAACATAATATTATTTTTCTAATATTGTTTCTGTCAAGTAGAAGAAAGAGTCCTATGCTGAGATTCTTCTGAAATCCCCAATTTATCCTCCTCATTCCTACATGCTCAGCCTTATTCTCCTGGCTGTGTTTCTTCAAATCATTTCTTCTACTCATTTTTCTATTTCCTATACTCATATCTAAAATGCTTTGGCAGTAATAATGTTTGGTCTAAGATGCCAGTGATTCACAGCCAAAATTTCTCACTTGCAAACTCTCAACGATCTCCATATATTGTTCTCCTTCTAGCACAAGTGTCATAAATTTTCTTGTTCTTAAGAGGTTACGTCTGGATGTTAATAGCAGTTGTGTCCGAGTATTGATTTATCCCACTATCTTGTCGTCTGTGCACAGGCTAATACAAAGCAGTTCTGACTTTGTGCTATTCACCAAGTTTCTCTTTGACTCTGCCAGCAGTTACAGTATTTTGCAACAGTAAATTGTCTACCTCACTGGACTCATCAAGAAAAAAAAATCAGTTTCTCAGTCTGCTCACACAGGCTCTTAAGTACCTCATTAATTAAATGTTAGGTGTGAAACTACAGTAAGAAGCCCTGTTGTTTGCTGGTATTCTTTGTGGTAGGATATTCTGGCCAGAGTTGATATTATAACTGCTACAAACACAAATCTCCATTCTGATTTCTCCTGGGTATAATGAACCAGCAAGGAATGCAAGTGAAAAAACAATTGTCAGTGAATATAGTGGAAAAAATCACAAGTAATTCTTAGAACAGCTTAAAAAGAAATAGGTGGAACACCATGAGGAGGTGGACTCATCAGCCTAGTTCTTGTTTAAAAAAAAAAAAAAAGCAACAAAGTACCACAACAACCAAAAACAAAAAGCAAACAATAAGAAGTACTACAAGGGTAATGCAGCTGTAGGCCGTGCTGGATGTCACGCTGCTCAGGTGGTAGAAAGTCATTTGGCTTTCAGCCCTTTGCCTCACAGCTTACTCAGAATCTGTGGTATTTTCTGTAACCACATACTTTAATATGTGGCATTGCCTTTCTACTGTAGCTGAGGTTTAGCTAAAATTAAACTGTCTTCAAACCAGTAAATGTGAATTTTAGGTCTTTTTGCTCGGGTAGTAAAAACATCAAAGAAAAACTTGTTCCCTATATGATCCATCTTCCATCTTATCCCGTCCTTGTCTTTCCTTCTTCCTGTTTTCTTCTGTGAGCCTCTAGATCGCCTCATCTGCTTTGTCTGAATATTCCTCCAAAGCTTTGGAAAATGTCAAATGCTGATAAGTTTCTATCAAATACATGTGAACTGAGATAGTCCATTGTCATAAAGCGGCCCGATTTACTAAATTGCCATCAGGAATGTAAAGGATACCTCTGGTGGCTCAAGGGCCAGATGAGTGCTGAACATCAAAACTTTGCCCCAAGCATGGGAGATTGCAGGAATTATTTTACCTTATTTTTTTTTTTTGTATATTAATTTTACACTATTGGAAATAGTGTAAAATAGTTTTCTTTCCAAAGAAAAACATACACATTCAGGAAGATGGTTTTCTTAGATGCATAAATATAAAAAAGCTGTATAACAGAAAAAGGCAAGTTATAAACAGAAATTTGGCCTTGACTGAAAGTAGTAATGGAATCATATAATCACAGAATTGTAGAACCATAATATTCAGAGTTGGAAGGGACCCACAAGGATCATCAAGTCCAACTCCTGGCTCCACGCAGGACCACCCAAAAAATAAGCCATGTGTCTGAGAGCGTTGTCCAAACACTTCTTGAACTCCAGCAGGACCGGTGCTGTGACCACTGGCCTGGGGAGCCTGTCCCAGTGCCCGACCACCCTCTGGGTGCAGAACCTTTCCCTCACACCCAGCCTGACCCTCCCCTGTCCCAGCTCCATGCCGTCCCCTCGGGTCCTGTCGCTGTCCCCAGAGCAGAGCTCAGCGCCTGCCCCTCCGCTCCCCTTGTGAGGAAATAATGTTTATACATTAATTTTGTTGGTTTACAGAAACATTGCTGAGGCTGGCATTAATAAATTCCCTAGAACCTTAAAATAAATTACTGCAATGCTAACGTTGTAAAAAGCTCTAAAATGAAAAGATGATATTCGGTTCAAGATGCTGTTCTCTCAGATGCCAGTGCACTGAGCTAACATGAACCCCAAATAAAAATTGGCCTGTCATTTTATTGTCTAAACAGATCCAACACTGTAAGCTTAAAAACATGATTAATAGTAAATATTAAATTAGCTTTGAAACATATCCCTTTAGATAATTTAACATCTTCTGCCATTACCGGCAACACAAGTCTTTTAAAAAACAGCACAGTTGTCCAAAACCCTCCTTTTGCACTTCTGCACTTTTCTTTATTGAAAACATCCTAAAAGTCTAAACTTTATTTTAAATTAAACCCTTTGTTTTTATTACTTTTCAAATATCAGAGGAGCAATGCTTTATTGCTGTAAATATTTATTTGTGCATTATAAAATTATTCTGCAAGGAGCCTTTAGCAGCAGATCAGTTGCTCAGAGGCCGCTGGATTGTAAACTTGGCAAAGGCCAAGGTGCAGATCTCTGCCTCCACCAGTTTCACGGCCCCACTGGACCCGTAGCTATTGACAGCCTGACAAAGACCATCGGCCTGTGATCCATCCTACATGCAGACAGCACGAAACTTTTGGTGGGCTCTGCCTCATCCAGGGACAGCTAATTAGTTTCTAGGCCGATACCATAAGTCAGTGGACAGAGTGATTCATGCCGCCTGAAGATAAGGGCCTCAAAGGTTTCGTATCTCTCTCTGCTGACTGTAGCAGTCGGCTTGTACTTGGCAGCGGACTTTTCCTAGGCAAAGCCAAGTGCAAAGAGCCCTACCTTTTATGTTCCATAATTACAATTACTTGGGCTCTTCCAAATACTGGAAGAAACGCGTGGATGTCCAATTTTAGCCGTGACAGGAAGTTGCATGCTATCAGCTAAGTAGATTAGAGCCTGCCGGCCAAGTCCCAGCGTCTTATAAACTTCTTACTCAGTTCTTACTCGGCAGCGCTCCCTGTGAAGCATTTCCACTTAGTCACTGGCTACTCAGCAAGAATGATTGATCAGAAGCATTCCTCTAATATAAATCAGTCTTATCGTGTTCAAACGCAAATATAACTTCTACCGGCCAGGATGTTAGGCATAGTGTGAGTGGGAGGGACGCAAACAGCTGTGAGCACTGTGTTTACCCAGTCTGAAGTGCCACAGGGCTTCTTTGCATAGGCCGAGAGCTGCTGGGCAGAAGGAGCAGTGTGCAAAGAGTTTCAAATTGTTTTGCATGAGAGAACGTGGTTTGCCTTTCATTTTATGCCTTGATTTCAGTCCACTGTTTGGGCTAAAAATAAGGAGACAGATATGTTAAGTATGCTGGCATTTTCTTTATTCCGCTGATTTCACTGCCAGCCAATAGTGGAGAAGGCCTTCCCACCAAATGCTCCTTCCATATTTCAGAGACTTCTTTTGTACTGCCGAGAGTTGTATTTTTCTGTCTGTGATGGTACCATAAAAGTATACTGCACTTACTCAGGCTGACTCATGGCTCATGGTTGGGGCAGACGATGCTTGCAGCTCAGCTGATTCAGCTGATTCTGGATAGCATCACAGGTTATTTATACAAAATGTTTAAGGCTTTCAAGTGACTTGTGTCTTCTTTTTTTTTTTTTTTTTTTTTTAACCAGGAAAACCCTTGGGTGTTTTTGTAACCACTTCATCTGTTGCACCTTGTCCTTTTTAGTGGAGGTAAACCGAATATAAGTAGCATATTGTTTGCATGCATATTTTTGAATTTTTGTTGGGAAGGACAGGACTGAAGTGAAAATGAAGGTTGTTGTTCTTGTAATCTGGACATTTTCATCTTAGTCATACTCTTAGGAACATCTTGACTTCACCTGTTGGAACAGCTCCAGGCTTGCTTAAGGTTTGTCTTTTGCTCTGATTTGGTTGTTGGAGTAAATCCAAATGACACAGAACTGATAAATCCATGCACCAAGCTTGTTATATCACCTTATACTCTCTTTTTCCTACCACACTTACTACCTTAAGAGCACTGTGGAAATATTCTGTGGAAATTATCTGGAAATAAGTTTTGTCTTGGAATGCAGGAAAATGAGCTAACAGCAGATGATTATTATATATTTTTTTCCCACGAGGCCATTTTTATCATTTTATCTTTTCACGGACATTATTGCTAAAGAAAAAGCTTGGTTATGAGATAATTACATGTTTTTGTTTGGCACTCAAAAATAATTGGTACAGTTTGACTTTGTAATACTTTGTAATTTGATTTAGCCTTTTGATCACTGGAGGAAGAAGTATCATGGACAGACTAGTGCAGGAAGCAAAACAGCACTTAAGGACCTGCTTTGACATGATTTATGCATAAAAGGAAATCTCAGGACAGTTGCGTTAAATGATCTGTTATATGACAGAGGAGGTCTCGTCCACAGACTATGCAATATGCAGTTAATTTCATGCAGGAGTCCATTGACTGTCTTCCCAACAGCTCATGGTATTAAAGTTTAATTTCCCAAGCTTATATCCAGTGGTTGAGAGTGTACCCCAATGGCTCAGCGCTGGGTTCTGGGTAAGGAAGGAACGTGAATCTAGCTTACTATTGATTCACAACATTTAACTCATTTAAATAAAGTAACTATTTACTGGTTTCTTAAAACTTTATAAGCTAAACTTTATGGGTTATATTCAGGACATAAGTAGTTCTGCTTTGGATTTCTTCAGCAGTGTTTTTATGACATACCAAGAAGAGTGTCATGTCTCTTATCAGCATTTAAGTTCCTATGCTTCATGTTCCTCTGCTGTTCCTATTAGTTCTAGAAATAAGTGAGATTTATTACACTGAATTTTGGATAGAATTTTAGATTTGATTTTCTCAAATGTTTTCTGCCATACAGCTCTTGGATGCCACCACTGCTCATTATTTTTCTAGTGCAAACATGAACCTTAGTGAGCAAGTGAGTTCATAAGAAAATATTGAAGGCTGTCCTGCTGGTCATTTGTAGCCTTACAGTTTTCTTGCTTTTTAAATGAGCTAGGTTAATACTTCAGTTTTATGTGAGTATATATTGTGCAAATAAATTGTTCTTCCCATCTCCTGTAGGATATTTGGGCAGGAGCATGCAGACTGCTGTATATCTGTTTTACAGCACCCTGTTTCTGACATGAAAGATAATGCTGTGCTGCTGGCATCATGCAGCAGTCCTGTACTTATGCTATTTTCCTCATATTATCCCTTGGGTTTGAGTTATCTCAGTGAGGAAATGTCCCATAATGTCTGCCAAAGGTTTTCATTTCACAACCCTCTTTCTACTCCTATTGCCCCTTATCCCCACCCCCAGGCCCTAAGTTGGCCTCCAGATAAGCCCACATTCCAGGCTGACAGCCTCTGTCCATTGCTGGCTGCCCAAAATGCTGTGTCTGCTTGAGGACTTCCCACTGCTCAGCTCCTGCCATCTCTTTACCTACTGGTGCTGCGGGCTAAATCTTTCATCTCCTGGATGCCATCTGTTGAGCTGCCCCTTCCCCTGCTCAGCCCCTGGTCTGAGAACACCAGATGGAAGCAACTAGAACTAAAAATCTGCCTGAGTAGAACTGAGGGTAGAGCAGGAAGAATAGCATCCCTTGAAAAGCAAAAAAAATGCCATTTATTAGTTCAAGATACATTCTTCACTAAAAATGTCTCTCAGGCAAGCAAAAATGTTTGTGTTTTGTCTCATGAGTTTGCTGGAAATCCACTAAAGGGTCCAAATGTTATGGGACTCACGTACATGTACCTATTTCTAGTCAAGGGATGAAAAACGTTTTATGTTTCCATACTAAACTGGGCAAAAAATTGAACAAATAGTGTGGAAATAAAAATTGTTTGTACAAAGTAGAAATGTTTCATATATAATACTTTTTAGCAGACTACCACCATATTCAAATTATTATTCAAACAGGCAAATTGGACAACCCTAAAGGAAAACCTAGACCCTTAGTATCCGTGGACTGCTTATTCTGTTGTCTCACCCTGCCTTGAAAATTATTTTCTTGAAAACAGTATTGCAGGCTGGTTGGCTGTTTTCCTGGAAAATAACTTCTGAAAAAATATTAGTGCTTGGTGGAAACTCCATGGAAACTGGGGGAACTGGGGGTGTCAGCTCTGTTTCCAGTTGCTGTCTGTGTCCACATCTCTATTGTAGCCACTGGTTCTATGAAAATGTAAATCCAGCAGTTTCCTCCCTGACAGGCTTCCAAGTCTTTTCCTTCACATTTTGACTGTGTGGAGGATTGTATTTAGGTCCTTTACAAGTCCACGCACTTTGCCCATAAGGAATGACTATCAGAAATTACCAGTGTGGTTGTAGTAATTGGGTAAACCTACTTTGTCTTGAGTCTTTTGGCCTCGTGGACTGAGATAAATTGCCATACCAAAAAGAGAAATTACTTGAAATCAAGCATGATTTTGGTTTTGTAAAATATCCTGAGCAGCTGTTTTTGCAAATGCTGGGCTCATTTTTTTCCTGAGCTCCTGAACCTAGAGTTCTCTGCAAGGTTTGGTAGCTCAGCCAAATAATATTTTTGACATAATGGTGGTATAAAGAACAGCAGAAAAAAAAGAAAATGCAGAGACTATAGAACAATTTTATTTCATATCACAAAGCAGTTTTTTTTTTCCAATAGCTTAAATAATTCTTTTATGCTATATTTTATTTTAATTTTTCATTTCAGTAATACAGAACTACTTTCTTATTGTTTGCGATACTCACTTGTGTAGGCAGTGAAAGAAAACAGCAGCCTAAAGGTCCTGGCATAGGCTTCTGAAGATAGAAACTGTACAGTAGGTGTGGTGTGCTTTTCCTCTGGGTAATAATTCTGCAAGGCAGGGCAGCAATGCTTCATGTGGGATTGTCTCATTTTAACACTGTTAAGTGAGTGGATATGCAATGATTTTTTTTTTTCTCACTAAATTTGCCAAAACTAACTGTTGCCAAAACAGTTTTAAAATTGGATTTCATTAAAACAAGACAGAATTCTTTGCACACAAATAATTGGGAAAAAAAGAGCTAGCAGCTTTTTAGAGAGAATTACAAATATCTAGATTTAGTATACAGAGACAGTAATCCTTTACTGTAGAGTAGCGAAAAGGCACATCTGGCAGTAGGCTCTCCTCCTGTCTCATTTTTTTGGGAAGGACGAAAGGAAAAATGTTCCGCCCATGGTTTTATGAAAATTCAAGCAGTGCCAGCAGGCCCAAAACTCCAGTATGCTTCTTCATCGCCACACTAAATTGTGTGCAGTAGTGGAGAGATGTACATCAGCACTGAGATAGTATCAACTGATTTTACTGCAACTGATTATAAAGAGTTTCCATCTGCAGTACATTCATTTATTTAAAAAACAAAACAAAACATTTTTTTTTTCCATCTTAGTGTGAAAACATGTAGGTGAGCCAGAAGCTGCTGGACTCGTCTGTCTCCCAGCTCAGAGCTGTACCTGAGAACAGGGCTCCAAGGCTCTGCTGCACCAGTGCTGTCCATCCCCCACCCACCAAGCTTCCTTGGAAAGCTTGGCTTTGGCCACGGCCTGCCAAATCAAGGCTATTGCAGCATTTCACATTCAGCAATGTGCAATGTTTTTAACAAAACTCAGAAGTAATCCTCTAATTAGCTTTAGATTCAATTCCTTTGTTCCTGCTATGGCACCCAAGCACAGAGATAAGAAATGCTATCATTTGGTGAGACCTTGGGCTAATTTTAGTTTAAATAAGGATTTTAATAGAGCTTTTAAGCAGGGTTGTGCTTTTCTGTCCCTTCATGAAAATTGTGGTGCAAGTATTGGCTCGCTGGAGCTTGCCAGCATCCTTTCCCCAGTGGCAGAAAGAGCAGGAGCTGTGACCCTGAGCCACACACGCACATCTCTGGAGCCAACTTCTGGGGAAGCGGCAGTGTCTGCTCGCCCAGGTCTCAGGTTCTTCCCGAGGCTATTGATCATTGCTGGAGACACAGCAATAGCTTAAGTGACTGCGGTAGAATCATTCTTACATTTTCTGCTGTACAAAGACAAGCCTTTGCTGAAGTTTCTTCTGCTGTCGAACAACAATATATTCTCTCTTACTGCAGATTCGCTTCCAAATGCATTTTCTGCTTCTTATGAGGAAATAAGCTGATTTTGCAGCCTTTTTCTCTGTGAGGAGATTTAACAGGTTTCTCTCCTCTGCCTGTTTCATACAATTCATAGGCACTTTTCTTAAGATATTTCTGTCATTCTCCCGAGTTTTCATTACAATATACATAAGAAAATGAAATAATACATACATGCAGAGTTTGGCTAGAAAACAAAAGGAGGAGGATTAACACTTTACAGGTATTCAAAAGGCGTCAAGAAAGGAGAGGAGTTTTCTAGGAGTATCTAAAAGCTTATACTAGAATCACGAATAACAGTCTCAAATAGAGCAAAAACTTACCTTTGGACAAGTAGAAGGAAAAAAAAAAATCCCAGGCTTCCTGTTTTGTAGAATAAACTCCGGAGATAAAGGCTTTATGCATCATCTTTCAGTCCTCTTGAACACTCTGGATGGAAGCATGCTGTAGAAGGATGGAAAAGATGACCCGAGTGTCACGACTGAAATTCTCTAGGAAGAAACAAATTTATTAGCATTATTTAAATGGGCTCCCAAGCATGATTCCCATCCATGCCCTGAGAAGATCACTGCCTAGGGCACTGATCCTGTGTCTGTATCTGCAGAGGAGGCACCTGGAGGCAGGGACGGGTGGGAACCCAGAGCTGCAGCGCTGCGGACCTGGCTGCAAGATAAGGCCTGCATTAATGTAGGCCTTATGTAGGCCAAGATGTTGCCTTAAACTTCTTTTCGAATACTGGTGAGGGAAAGCGAGAGGCACAGTGCAGTTTCTGAGGTGCTTACCAGCCCGGGTTCTGTGCTCAGATTGCCAGTGCGTGTTCAGACATCCTTACCCGCTACCAGAACAGACTTGCCAGCCTGACTAACCTGATCCGTCAGCCTGCTGTCGCGGCGGAGGAGAAACTGCCCTTCCCCTTTTTTTTTTGAGTAACTTGCCTGAAAAGGGTTGAATTCTGAAAATATTTGTGGCTTAGCCCTACAGCCCCTTTCTAGGAAAATGACAAGCCATCTGACACAGGATGATTACAGGACAGTGCAAAACAACCCCCAAGCCCACGTTTGCCATCTTGTCATGGGAGTTACATACAGACGCTCTAAACAAAACTGCTTGTGGGGATACTATTTTAGTTTGGGGCATTTACTTTCTTATGTACAGAGAGTTCAGGTTTCTATTTTTAAAAATAACTCGAACATCTCAACCCCATAACTTACTCAGGGAACATCTTCAAAGTTGTACGAAGTCTGCACTGTTGAGATGTAGATGCGAGATAAGTAACCATCTCTGTCCTGCTTTGTAAGACGGTCTTACATGAGCTGTGGTGCGGGGAACCATTTCACCTTTGGGTACACTCTCATTGCTTTCTCTGTATGTATGTATTTATTTATTTATTTTTTATTGAGGGATCAGAACTTCACACAGTATTTAAGATGCAGCCACACCATGAAGTTATATGTTTTGAAGATGATATTTTATAATAAGAGGCTTTCTTAAGACCTGTGCTTGCAGCTCCTGTTCATGAAGAGGGACAATTTTTCTTCTATTTAGCTGCCAATGTAACATCAAGGTTTGGAGGATTTGTCTGCATCATGTGACACTACCAGCTTAGCTACATTTTGGAGAAGCTACCTGTTTTAATTTTCTTACTAATAATGAATATAGTAGTTTTTTATTTTTTATTTCTTACCCATTTCAGTTTTCAGAAATGATGGGAAGCAACAGAACCTCTCTCTTTCTTCTATTTTGCTGTTCACTGTTCTGCTCAATTATACATCTCCATTTTCCTCATTTAATTCATAGCTGCCCTTTCTGTTTCCATTCCTTCTCTTCTCTTTCTTTCTTACTTCCTTTTCTATTTCTTCATCCACATCATCTCCTCCCCAGCAGTTGTCCAGTTCAATGCATTCTCCCACCCCAAGTGGAAAAATACTTAGAAAATCCTCAAGGAGGGTCACAGGATGGAAGCAGCAGGAAATGAGGATGCAGAAATAAAGAGGAAGCTCTTACTCATGAAATGGTGCAGCATTGTCAGCAAGAGGGGAAAGAAGTGGTGAAGAGAGAAAGAATGTGCATGCTGAAAATGCACAGCTGGGAACTGGAGAACTGGGACCATTCCTCTTGTGTGGGGGCTTTGGTGCCTTTATCCTTAGAGATAATGAACAGGAAAAACATAATCACCTCTAATGCTAAGCTACACCAAGAAGCACATAACTAACATACTTATTTTTGAAGGACACCAAGAAGTAACCTTTGAACCAAAGTTTACTCCTGTAAACAAAAGAAGCTGAATTTGTTTTCTGAGAATGGATTGTGAGAGCAAATATTTCTGCATGAGATGTTTTTTTTTTTTTTTGCATTCCAGAAATAACTGGTGATTTATGTGTGCTGTAGATATGCAATCCATTCTAAATTAGTATAATTTTCATTTCAAAATGTACTGTTTATCCTTTTTCTAAATCTTTAATAAATATTTTAAGTAAAACTTGAAACAGTTTGTCCTATTGGGTATGCACTCTTCTCTACTCCAAGTTAGAATGATTTTGTTCACTAGTATTTCATCAAGAGCCTCTTAAAGTATGCCTGTGTTTCGGTTACTGCTGTAGTTAGTGTAAGAGGAAAACTATCTGAGCTAGCTTCAAACTGAAAATAGCTTGGTTACTCATAGCTCCATAGAAATGGCCAAACGAAACTTAGAATGGTTTGCAGCGCCTACCTAGGAACGCTCTGTGGTTAGAGTCGAGCTCTGTGGTGTCATGGTTATCCTCCTTGTCATATCTGAAGTAGATGGGGAAGAGCTAGTTCATGCATATCTGCATATTGGCCAAGAATAGTGCTGAAACTACAGTCATGACATGACTTCTATGAAGTCAAGCCAACTTGCCTTCACCGTTTAAGATAGTACAGTCAATGTCACAAGTGCTTCCTGACATCAAATTGTTGCAGACTACATCTATGAAATGGCTCTCATTTTTATAATAAGAAACAAGGTGTCTTGGTTTGTCAGACGTGATTTACTTTTTATAACTCAGCTCTTCTGTTGTCTAGACACTAATATCTCTGCTTGTATTAGCAGAGCAATTTCTGGCTAATTTGGAATTCAGACAGCCTGTCAATACTTCTTTTACCCTTTTCAAAACAAATCACTTTTCTGCTCAACTTTTAAGTCTAGAAGATTCTCGTAAACCAAGTTCAACTGTGTTCTGAATTTCAGCCCCCCCCTGTAAACAGTAATGATTACATGAAATGACAAAATAAATGACCTATATACCTCTTGCTAATCTTGGAAGACTTCATATTTCTGCAGCCATATCACATTTAATGGGTCCACGTATGTCAGTGAAAGGGATTCATAATGTGAGAATAGAACAAAGATGCTGTAATTCTTTGCTCAACAGTGCTTTGTGTTCAAGCAACTGACCTGATGGGACACTGAAAGCAATTCTTTCACACACTTGTTACCCATTGTGTTCTGAAGGGGCCTTCACAGCATTAGAAGCATCTTACACAATTTGTGCATTGTAGCGGTCCTGCTAACACCACATAGGATCCGAAGGAGCTGAAATACTGGGTCTGTAACAGTGAAAGACGCTCTTTATTCATCGATTATAAAGCCATAAGGGATCCTTGAGATCATCTAGTTTATCGCCTGCATAACACAAGCCCTGCATAAATTCCTGTTTGAATAAAGTGTATCTTTCAGAGAGTTTTTCACTGCTCACTTGAAAGACACAGCTGATGGGGAAGCCAATACAACCTTGCATGTTTTGTCAGCATTAGCAGTTTACTGCCTGAAGCCTGCTGCCGATTTGCAGCCTAGATCACACTGCTCCTGTTCCCAGTCTGCTCTTGTTTCCTGTGGACTGTTATAAAGTGACCTCTTTGGCTTCTTGTTGTCTACTGGATAGAAGATAATACAGAGTAGAATAATAGGATATGTATAGAGAAAATATTAGTGAAAATATTAACATTTAATTCCTGTGTAGTTTTATTAAAGTAAGTGTTGCTAAGATCCTACAACCAAATTTCAACAGTTGCTCTAGAATGTTAGTGAAAAGTATTTAGGTGTCTGTATGTTAAAGATGCAGAAGGAGGCCCAAGGGCACTTTCAGACAGGCTAGTAGGCATCTGACTCTGCAATGCTGAATGCCCTCATGAAGAAATGTCTCTTTCTTATTTCACTCATTTCCTGTCAGTTTGGTAAAACTGCATACAACGAGTCATCATGTGGAGGCACGAAGTGTAGTTCTGAAAGTGGTAGAGCTGTATCAGTGCACAACTGGGCCCAGGTGCAGGATCTCTGCCTCTTAAGGTTGCTTCTCGCTCTGTCCGCATTCCTGGGGGGGTATGTTAAGCTGTTCCCATACTGTTAGGAAACCTCCAATCAATCTTCGTTAATTTGCTGATATTAAGTTCCTGTGAGACATCTGTAAAAATCTGTTCATGAAAACCTGAGAATTTTCTGAAATGCATTTTTATCATGGTGTGGAGGTGAAAGAAATACAGAACAAGTAGATATGTAGATGGCTTAACTCTAGCAAACATCTTGCATGAAAACTGCCGGTTAATTACCAAATTAAAAAAGAAAATCCCATTAATTTCAAGCAACAAACATATAGAATTAGCAACCGTAGTTCCAAGTAACATAAAAATTTATGGCTCTTTCCAAAAGATGGGAGAACTGTTTACATATACTCGGCTACTTTCTATCCCTTAATTATATGCAGCTGTTACAGGCAAGTTGTCACCACACACAAGCTTGCAATAATATTTTTTTGAAGTGTACTTCCTGTAAGCTGGAGTAAGGACTTGCACAGTACTACAAATTTTTCATCAGTTTTCTGGCTATGGCATCGTTGAAACAGATATTGTCTAACTCAGATAGACTGGAATCCTTTCTGCCAGATAACTTTCTAGGTTAATGACACTTGCAGGCATAAATTCTTCCCCCAAGGCCTCTACTTTTCCATCTCAGACCAGTCACACAACTATGTGGAAACACGCTTTGTTGTATGAGGCACAGAGAAGAGATGCCCAGGACCATTCCTGGAGGAATGCAGTACTGTAGGGTTCAGCCAGGTACTCTTGACACAGACCAGAGCAAGTTAAATACAAATAAAAGTACTTATTTACACAGTTGAAAATAGGTAACAAGAAATGCAAAACATGTGAAAATACAAGAATGGAAATGAAAGTAAAAAAAAAAAAACACAACACTCATCTCTGCTGGGGACTCTGGTTAGCAGTGAAGGCTGATTTCTACCGTTCTGAGTCACCTCTCAACTGCGTGGGTGCCTTATACTGGTCTTGGCTCTACATCCTGGGGATGCTTTCACAGAAGAGAGTCCCCTCCTGGGGACCACTTCTGAGGAAGAGGAGTAAGAAATCACTCAGAGTCAAGTCCCCCTTACCCGCTCTTACATCATCTAGTATGTGTTAATCCAAGCAAGGAAAGTTTTTTGCCCCTCCTTCCAGCAAACTGTGTTTACGGCTTCCTGCTTAGGTGAGTTTAGAATTGGATCTTTCTCAAGTAATCATGGACATGGTTTCAAAGAAGCTGTGGCAATTACTAACAGCTCACAGGAAGTTGAAAGTTCGCATCTTTTCAGTTAAATTATAACCTCACTCACATACAGAAGTTGCACCACCTTATACTAATGTGATGACTGTGTAAAGTGGCACCATGAATTGATAGGCTTAGTCTTTTGGAAATGAGCTATAAAGAGTCCTATAAATGCTTTTCCTTGTTATGTGCTGTTTTTTTTTTTTTTTTTTTTTTTTTTTTTTTTTTCCCAGAATTAAAACAGACCCATGCAAAGCACTGGTACAAAACAGCACGTGAATTTGGAATAGTAAAATGTATCTGTTTCCCTAGGCTTTTGGATCTCTTAGGGTGAGGAAAAAATACTTAATAATATGGAAACAGTAGAAGTGAGTACTGGATTTTTCTTACAAACTGAAACACATATCCTTTAATGGAAACCATGTGAGAGATTATTATATCACTTGAATCTTGTCCCAGCAGTTGTCTTTTGAATTAATTATAGATGCTGCTGAACCAAGTGGGCTTTTCTTTGCTTGCCACGCTATTATTTTATATTGCACTGAAACGACAGTATTCCCTTCCCTCTCAACGAGCCGCTAAATAAAATCTGTGTTTACTTTCTGAAGCTGCCAAATTAAGCAGAGTTATAAGGAGAAAAATAATAGTTCTGATGGAGGAAGAGGGGTGAGGTTTTATTGGGAAGGCTATCTTCCCAGTGGGTTTTTATAGTGTGCTTAGACTCGTGTTTTGTGCTCGGTCCCTTAGTTACATTCCAGGCTGATGCTTTGGAAACGATTTTTGATTTCTGAATCAAAAAAGAAATAATACAGTGGTTGTTGTGTGCCATCTAGCGTTCCTCTAATGAAGTAGGTTTTCTGCGGAGGATTGCCGGCGGCCTCTGGATGTCCCTTACAGGACAGCTGGCCCCTACAGGACAGATGTCCCGCAGCCTGTGTTTGATAAGAAACCTGTGCAAAAGGCTTGCAAGTCATGTGCTGGGTGATGGCACAAGGCTGGGTGAAGGGAAGGAAGAAAGGGAACAGCAGGAGAGGAGAGCACTAAAGCAGGTCTTTCGGATTACACATGGATACCACAATTAAAATAACCCCTGCGGGTTGTGCTAAAATATAGCAAGGATCAAATCAATACTGTGGCAGTCCCTGGACTTGAAGAACAGAAATTTGGCTTAAAGCAAATGAACTGAATGTTCCTGTGCTGCAGCTGAAAGTCTGAATATAGACACGGTGTAGTTCAAATCCTATTTCAGTACCACGTTGGCTTCATGTCCAGGGGCCCTGCAGGAGACACCGTCCTCACAACGAGAAGGAGTGGTCTACATACTCATCTTTCTAAACTTTCTACACTATTATGATTTATTATGTCTCACTTTCAATAAGTCTGTTTTTATTATCCAAAAATAACTAAAGCGAATGCTTGGAGATGGGTGTTACAGTTAGTAACAGGCTAATTATAAATGGTGTAAACAAAATATGACTGGAGAGCTGAGAAACGTGCAGGGAATGCAGTAACGTGAAGATGGTTTGAACGTCACCAAGTTAATAAAGAAAAACGGGTGAAAATTTGGAAAATTAATTCCACATGGCCCAAGTCTCAGAGAACCAAGCCTTGAAGATTGTCATTTAGCTCTGCTGTTGCTTATGTGAATTTTGTGGGTGACCATGGGGCAAACATTTGAAACCATACATTTTTCTATGCATTAATGAGGAAGTGAGTTGTTGAGAAAGGGAACATTAAATGGAATTGAAAATATTTGAATTAGAGAAAGCAAATACCACTGGGTGTGGGGAGGGAAGGAAGCAGATCTGAACAACAAGTCAAAGTTCAAGCTGGATTTTGACAGGCCATATTTTTGTCACGCTCCTTTGTTTCAGTTTAGCTTAAATGTAAATTATTTTGGAAAGGTATTCTTTCCAAAGGAAGGTCAGCATAAGCAAACCCATATAAACAATGTGGAAAGAAAAGCTAAACTGGTAACTCATTCATGTGTGTGTGTGGTTGTAGGTAAAATTCACAGTGAAAAATGCTTATTGTTAGAAAGCACTATGAGAAGTCATTCAAGAACAGCAATTCATAGTATCAATAAAAATAATTGAACTGACTGACATCTAAAGAGTATGACAGCCTTATTTTTGGGACCCCTCAGAAATCCAGGGCAATCCAGTGTATGCATACAATGAATCCATCATATTTGATATAAACAGTAACAAAAAATAATTGTGGTGACTATTCCAAGTGAGAATGTTTCAGATTTATCCTCACAGGCAACACACGACCCAAGACAGGTAATTTTACATCTTCACGGCATTGACATCTTTTAATTCAGTTGCTTTTGGCTTCCACAGACTCTGCAGATCCTCTTTCTAATATTGTAGTACTTTTTTTTCCCTTAATATTTACCTCGGTAATTGAAGCAAAAAGTTATACAGGCTTTTCAAAATGATTAAATAAAATCAATCAACTTGAACAAACCCAAAAAATATCCTGTAGACCAAAGAGTAAGTACCCATCCCCTTTCCTAACCACTTGCACGTTCTTTTGAATTAAATCAAAATGCTTTCGGAAATTCAGGATTCTTTTTCTCTTAAGCGTAACTTCTCTAAATCGTGGACTATGTCTCTTACTTTTTCAGTTAGTTGTTTATTGACCAGAATAGCCAGCAAAAGATTCATCTATAGCCCCTAGACCGCTTTGCTGCCTTCATGATCCATCAGATGAGTCACTGCATAGTAATTTCTCGTCCAAAATCCAAACAGAGGAAAACCTGAGGATGAATTATTTCTTTCTAAGAGGACTTGAGCTGAATAGGTGATCATCATTAACTCTGTGCAAAGGGCAGGAGTTTTCCTTGTCATATCCTGAGGCTTTTGATTTAAATAGGGAAGTAAAAGGCAGCAGAGAATACCAGAAAATCCCATAATTTAGTCAGTGTAGTATGTGATGGGCATAAATACACAGATACACATTTATACTGAAACCCAGAGACTGTCCCCAATATCAAAGGACAACTTGGAGCTGCGTGTAGATTCCCCCAAAGTATTACACTGTTTTTTTTAATTTTTTATTTTTTTTGGTGTATGTGTGTACTATGCACAATACAACTAACAGCTGATCGGGCTGGGCACATCCTCCTATACAATGTTAATAATGGGGAAAAAATAAACATTGCACACAGCAGCATAAAATGATAAAGCAGCCAGTTTCCTAATTGAAAGATGAGATAAAGCTTGGGTCTGTAACTCAGGAAACACATCAGCATTTTCATCACATGCAGCCTGGAATGCTGGCTATAAACAATAGGCTGGCAACACAAGGGGAGGAAAGGAGAGAATTACTTAGTCTAAACAATTTATCTAAGAAAAGTTTAATGAGCTACTTCTGTATTTCAGTACAAACACTGGGTTTTAATTCAAATGAGCAAGTTCTTTATGGCAGTGGCGAGGGGATTGTTGGCAGTGGTGGAAGGGAGAAGGCTGAGGGTTGTGCAGTGGGATTTTTGTCATCACTTTGAAGACAGGGCTTGCTGCATCCTGGGACAGGAGGGGAAGGGGGAAATATCTGCAAGGATATTTATCCTTTCCTCTGACCTTCCGCATTGCTTGGTCTCAGTGATCCATCTTTTCTTATTTAACTGCATCCAGCTCTGAAGATGCTTCGATGGAAGAGAACACAGGATATTAAGATGGAGAAAAAGAGCACAAAAACTCTCTCTGTTTGAGTTATGATGGCCAATCGAATTTATGTGAGGTGTAAGTGTCTCTCTGGGGCAAAGATACATAAGAAACAATATCACAAATGCCTTCTAAGCTCTGTAATGTTAAGCACTACAAAGGCTGCCCAGCTACTTATTTATTTATTTTTATTACCTTAGAGCCTAGCATCCTCTGCCTTGGAGCAGGACCCCATCATAGCAGCCACAACACAAAATGACAGGCCCTGTCCCAAAGACTGCAGAATTGGACTGCAGAAGCAGTGGTGAGACACAGCAAACAGAAATATGAACACCCTACGAGTGGAGCCCATCGGCCGAGATGAAAACTGGTGCCCTTTGTCTCCTTGCAGGGATGGTGGAGTTGGCGACAAGGAAGTGTTTGAAAGAAAGGATTTAGTTTGGAGAGAGGTAACAGGCCCAGACAGACAGGTGGTCCTGTGATGCGATGGCATGGCGGATGAATTGGGGTTCACAAGTGAATCTGTTAAGGTCTAAACACTGTTTCCTGGGCTTTCATCTTCCTTGAGATTGAACCTCCGTGGTGAGACCCAGAAGGTAGAAATCCACAGCAAATTGTATAATCACTGTGGCAAACTTGCAGGCATGTCAGAGAAACTCTGATAAACCTGATAAACCTCTGATAAAACTCTGATAACAAAAGCTGGGTTTATAAGGCTCCAGTCCATCAGATTTAATGTGAACCTGCCTCCTCCAGGCTGCAGAGGGAGGATTCCCAGTGCTTATTCCCTGGTGTGAAGTGAGGGCACCCAAATGCCCAAACCAAATCCAGGTATAGACTTTGGTCTGAAAGTTTTCAGGGTACATAAGTGGAGATGCCTTGATGTCTTTCCTCCTTGGAAGATTGGCCTCATTTCTGAGTACATATCAGGGGAGCTGGAAAAAAAATCAGAGCTATGACAATGTTTGAATAGCTGGCAAACTTCCCATGCTTTCAAACGGCTTTTAAAACATAATGCTTTCAATGCACGTATTGCTAGGTAACACTGAGGCTGAAACCTTAATTTCAAGGTAATTAAGTTATCTGTCCCTAACCATCAGGATTTCACTGACAAGGGCCAAGGGCCTCTGAGAACCAGAGATCCCAGTATAACAATTGAATTATAATTTTGGAATTTTCTGGAGTTCTGTGCATATTTAGACATCACTGCTTATACTCACCAACTGTTTGTTTTAAGGAAGTGGAGTCTGGAATGGAAACAATAGGCTGAAGTCTTCACTAAATCAACAGAAATTGACAGTGGTATTATGCCAATTCACAGGACCTAACTGGCTAGTTTGAAGAAATATCTGGACACTGAGGAAAGAGCATTCACAGATCCCTGCAAAGCTGTCCTACACCTCCGCAGGGAACAGTCTCTTGCCTGTGGGCATCGCAGTTGTCCTTGTCCCACCTGGAGACTTCATGCAGACCTCTCTGCAAGTCATACGCAGGTGGGCTGTATACCATTAAACTGACTTATGGGGAACACTCAAGCCTTTTCTTTAAGTATGTTTAAGGGAGAATGGAAAAAAAAATAGTTCTTTGGAGGTGAAGTAATGGCAAATATCTTGGAGTTGAAAAAGGGAGGCCAAGATTTAGACCTCAGCAAGCTTGCCAGTGGAATAAGCTCTGCTATGTAGGATGTGAATAAAGTTCCTCTCAATGCATAACACTGTTTTATGATCCCTTGAAAGAGGAAAACCATCTTGCCAACACAAGAATTCTCATATCAACAGTATTGAATGATTCAACAGAAAAGCCTTGATGAAGTGAAAGCCAAGAATATTAAGGATGCTGAGGCCCCCTTTTCACACTGATTTTAGAAGCAATGTGAGTTGGTAAGAAGAGACAGTACCAAAGTTTTTTGGCTTTAAATATCTTAGGAAATATTTTCTAGCTTGTGAGGAGAATTCATATTTTGGGACAAAAGCTTTTCCAAGAAAACAAACCAAGAAAGTATAGAATTATGTTCTAATTAGGAAGGTTGTGATTGTTCTGCCAGATGGCAGGACTTTTTACTGTGCCATAAGATAGGCTAAACTGCAAATATAGTAATAGCAGAATATGTCTTACAAATTATGTGTTATGGAAATCAATCAGCTCAAAACTCCCTAAAAATTTTAATAAAAATATGATTATCATCTCAAGAAGTAACTAATGACCTGATTGAGATTTTAGTGTGTGCTTAAATGTAGAATGCTGACCAGATGTCACTAAAGATGGACATGCTTTTAGCATATGTGGTATACAAAAATATTTCATCAAGATTCTTCTCCTAAAAAAAAAAACAACACATAAAGAACTGTTCTGCATTCTCCTGCCCCTCCATCAGCCCTCCCCCAGACCCATTCCCACCACACACATTCCCACTAAGAGTCTATAGCAATATGTCACAACCACTCTGTTACTATGCTTCAGTGTGAGAGTTTACTATGAAAAAAAAAGAAAATAATTAAAGCCATATATTGCCAGTGTAGTCTAATGGAGCTTGTGATTGTTCTCAGTTGAGCTTAATGAGATAGTAAGCAATACTTTTGCCTAAATGCAAAGGGGGAAAAAGCAATAGAGAGACTTTAAAAAAGAAACATTAAGACAGAACATATTAGAGATGAAACAAGCAGAATGTATAGTTTGCATCACATGCTACAGCTTGCATTAACTTCACTCTATAAAGTATCAACATCATGAGCAAAGTTGTTTTTCCTACCAGATAATTAAACTGGATACATTTTTGGGGATGATTCAGCTACACTGTTTTTTTATGTGGTATGAGGCCAGATTCTGAGCACCTGCCATCATTATTTAGGCAAAGAAAAACCTTGTGAGTGGGTGTTTAGTCTTGGCAGGGGGCATGCAGGTTGCTGAAATGAGGTGCATAGGCATATGTGAGCACTGCAGAGACAGAGTACCCCTGAAGACCTATGTAGCACATGTGGATGAAATGTTTTTTCCAGGTTTAAATCAGGAGCTTAGTAGCTTATGTAGGTTGATGTAGGGCTCCCATGTGTGGAACAGAGTGCTCTGAGACCAGCCAACGTCACACACTCAGGATGGTGAAGAGGTGCCTGACACACGGCTGTATTTAAAGTTGGTGTCTTGATGATTTGGAATTAAGTATATATCTATGTTTCTTTTTCCCAGTAGGTGCCCAGTTGCTGAGGATGTTATGTCCTTTGCTGTTCAGGAAGCAGTTCAGAGGCCAGGCATTTCCTCAAGAAACATCTACACCTCCCATAGTGCCTCCCAGGACAGTCCGAGCAAGGCAGTGCTCTCTGACCCTCCTACCAATGCAGAGCCACCATATGCCAGGAAATGCAAGACATGCAGGAGAACGAGCAAAAGAGGCTTTGGGACCTGCTCCCAGTCCGACCTCGTGTTGTGCCCAGTGGCTCTCAAGGGGAAGCACTCTGGCTTCTTAACACAACAAGCCTCTGGCTCTTAACACAACAAGGTCCAAGTACGCTCTTCTCCCTCAGGTATGTTTTAAGCAGAGGGAAATGCTGCAGCATCTGCCCCTGCCCAGCAGACTGGGACACTTTGCCCCAGCCTTCCAGGTTTCTGGGCTGGGCAGTCCCAGTGTGCTGAGACAGACAGCCTCAGGGCTGCCCATCCTCATGCATGGTGACCCCTTCTCACACCTGAGCCCTGCTACGCATGGACGTTGGCAGACACTTGTTCTATGTACTCCAAAGGGGGAATGGTTCTCATTTACACAACAGCTATGAAGAAAATATTTTGGAGCCAAATGAAAGAACCACTGATATTGATGGAGACACTTCCCTTGGGGTCAAGAGGCTGCAAAAATGGCCCATTCCTTTTGCATGTTAAAATAAGGCAAAGAGCTGAAGATTCTGAAGAAAGGGTTTTGTTTGTTTGCCTTTTTTTTTTTTTTGAGAAAACACAGCTGATAGCATTTCTTTGTTATTGTGTTTTAAGTGGCCTTAACAGTGTCTTTCTAGTCATCTCAGCTCTTATCACCATAGTGTCTGAATGGCTGATGTGAGTTTATTGCAATGGTTGTATATTTGTGGTCAAGTTTATTATTTAACAGCTCAATTTAAAAGATCTTACACTGCTATTAAGATGAGATGTGTGAATCAAAAATGCAAGGTTTGTCTAATATTGGTGTGTGGTACTAAAGGGCCGAAAAAACATAAGTGTAATGATTTGTTTTCTGTGTACAGACTTTAAAAGAGAAAAGCTGGAATCATTTAGGAGAAAGGACAAAGAAAATGGCAATAAGCTAAAGCCAGCTTTCAACAGACTGAATTTACATTGGCTGTTTTAGAGATTTTTGGAGTTTGTGTTATGAGGGAGAAGGGGTTGTGCAGGCTCCTCCTACATCTCCGTGAGCTCTGTTCCTCTCTGCCTCTGGATACTTAATTATATGTGAATATTTTAACAGGAAAAAACAACATATGGCTAAAGTATGTCAAAGAAGGTTTATGCGGCTTTCCCATGTAATTTACAGGAAGAGGTTGTGAAAAGAAATCCTTTCTTGCTTTTCCTGCTTCTAAGTAGCTGAAATGTGTGTCCTTCTTGCTTCTGTTTTATCCAGAATATTTATGGATATGTTTACTTATTAATGAAATTTCTTAAAAGCAGACATAAGACCCACTTCCATTCTCCAAACCACTTACAGTAACTGTATCAACTTTCTGCATCTGCTGCTTATTTGGAGACTACAAGTTCCAGGAAAAAGACGTGTGGGTGTTAGCAGGGAGTGGGCAGGGAGAAATATTGCTTTGATTTGCATAAGGCAATGCGTTTTCCAAAAAGTTTTGTGCTTGAAGGATGAATGCTGCAGCCCTCCCAGGCCTCTCCAGGACTTCTTTCTGCAGTATGTGTGGTGGCAGTGTGTCAGATGGTGCAACGTGGATGCGGGAAGGCTAAGGCAGCCCTAAGGCAGGCAGCAGGCGTCCTTCTGGCGCAGGGCTCTCACGATGGATTACCCAGTCAGGTACCACACAAACCCACAGCCATTCACATCTGGCAAGTGTGGTCATGAGGCTGGAGAGAGAATGTGGGTTTGTCCTGAGTGAGCTGTGAAAAAAACGTATGAATGTAATATTTCACCCTTGGTCTGGCAGGACAGGTGAGTGTGCAATGGAAACGACGGTGTCGTGAGTGTCAGTTCACAAGGTACTACATCTGTGATGTAGTGCAATCATATAGCCTTCAGTATTTGTGAATTAACACTGAAATATTCAGAATATTCTAGGGAATTTCAACTACTAGCCCCAAAGCACTCATGTGAGAGTTTTCTATCCTTTTCCTCCCAGCTGTCCTCTAAACAATAAAGAAAATGAAGGTAGGAGATGAGAAAATAGATGGTATTCTTCTTTTCTATGTTCCCATTACACATAAGTAAACCTCTTTAGAGCTGGTGTGTGTGGTGCTGAGCTTTTCTTCCCAAGACTTGCAAATTACAGATGAGCCCCTTTGCGGTACTAGATAACTGAAGCATGCAAACAGCTCACAGGCATATGTGGCTCAAACAGTTTTCATGGGAATGAGCAGAGGGGCTAGGGTTTTAGTGGGAGAGAAAACATCATGGAAACATACAGAGAGAGAGCGGGAAAAAGGCCACAGAGGAAAAGCAGGTTATGGCATAGGAAAAAAAGTTGATGGAGAGCTTTCCAAGCAGAAAGTTGGCTGAAAAGAGGCTTGGAACCGTGACAGAAAAACATAATTCCTCCTTGAATCTTGTTCTGTTAAGGAAGACAGGCTGCTATATGTTATTTCTAAATGGGGAGGCTTGCATCATAGGAATAATTTATTTTCTCCTCTCAGAAAAAAAAAAATCCACACAGGGTCCCAGTTTGGCTCAAAGAGTTTAGGTCAAACAGATAAAAAATATTTATCAAGACTTTGCTAATTGTGTCTTTACAGTGTGCCCTTGCTGGGGTTTATCAATGCCAAGAGCATGCTATAATTCTAGAAGGAGGGAGGCAAGGGAGCCCTAATAAATAAGTTACAGAGAAATTTATGCTTCCAGCCACCTGCTACCCAGTCAACTGTGTTAATGCCTGGCAAAATCGAAGTCCCAGTGAGATTTCCTGTCTCCTGAATATTAGTTTCCCCTGTAGTAGGTAGATACCTCTCTAATGGGTTTCTGGCCACCTGCAGACCTGTCCAGCTGGGTAAATTGCACTGCATTGTAATGAACCTGCTTAAGCAACCAGGAGGAAAGTTGCTTCAAAATTATTTCCATAATGCGGGAAAAAAATCTTAATTAAAATATTATGCTCTTAAATAGCAAATAGAACAGCTAGAAAACTGAAAACACTTATTAGTAGCTTGTCTTTATGTCCTATCTTAAATGCTAATGAATATAGCCGATGATATCTATTACAGGTCATATTACCAGGGCATACTAAGTTGTGTGATCTGTGTAGTAAGACATATGGGGACATTGCAGGCATTATCTGGACATGCTGTTTGGATATTTTATTAAAACATGTTTTCTAGACACTTTGTAATGCACCTGGAGCCTAATGTATTCATAGTTAATAAATTATAATGGATATATAAATTTACAAAGGAGGCAAGGTCAGTGAGAAGGTAGATGTATCCCATAAATAGCACACTCCAGAGACTTGTCTATAAGATGACAAATATCACCCTCCTTTCCTTTTCACCCCCTTAGAAATACTCATGGGAAAAGTAGCTGGGGAATCCAATGGATATGTGACTCATAGAAACATCAAGGATGAATGGAAAGGAAAATAACCTAGTTTCTCACACTGCCTTGTGACTTGTCACAAAAGATGAAGTGGCAAATCCTCATAGAAAAGAAGATTTTCCAATGTGTCAAAGGTGACAACAGGGACAACCATCTCTGACCATATAAGCTGATAAGGTGCAGTTATTTCTGGAAAATTCCTCTTTCAGGGTGAGAAGGTGAATATCCCAACACACAAGCCAGCTCCTGTGTACAAGCGACTGGGGAAATCTTAATCAATAAGCATAACCTAGAAGGATATATTCCTGCCTCCTATTTTTCTATAGCAGTTTTATTATTACAGATCCCTATTTTAATCTGTGTATGACAAAATGAAATAGTTCTTATGTGTTATCCTTATTTTGTATAGTAATAAAATGATTTGCTATCACTGAGTAGGCATTAGGTATTGTAAGTTGCCTGGGTAGGCATTAGGTATTGTAAGTAATTATGATTGCTGGACACCTCTTAGAGTACCACACACTGCAAGGATGGTCAAGAGTGTCCCCAGAGCCTGTAAAGTAGTGTCCATTTGCCTGCAAATGCATGCTGTAACTTGTAGGTTTGCCTCTCTACATTGGAAAGAAGGAGAATTTTCCAGGGTCTAGATCTGGATATTACTTATTTTGCATTGTGATGCCTCAGCGGGGATGGGATGCTTGCCTGCCCCTTACTGCCATTTCCCAGTGGCTTACTTTCTTACTTACTTTTACTTTCTTACTTACTTTCTTACTTACTTTCTTACTTACTTTCTTACTTACTTTCTTACTTACTTTCTTACTTACTGCCAGTTCCAGTGGCTCTCCTTGCAGCCAAGGTCATGGGCTGACTCTGGGTTGCAGAGATACTCTGCAAGACAGAAAAGATGTTATGTTTTCAGAGAGGAAACACTTTTGCAGCCTCTTTTGTAATCACTAAAAGAAGTGGGAAGAAATGTTGGAACTATGATCTCCCATGACCGTTCCACATGGCAAAACTTCCTTGTGATAATGGTAAATTTGACGATGGTAAATTTACCAGTGTGCAATGGTAAATTCATTCTGTCGTTGCACTGGGGTTTTTGCTTTTGAATTTTGCTCTGGTTGAGTAAATATTCTGATTCTGTCTGGGCTTGTCATCCTTCTAGATTCCTTTGATTTTTTAAGTGAACCTCTGTGTTCAGGCATTGCTCACCGGGCAAATACTCCTGGATGCCAGAATGAAATAGTCAGCAGTTAGTAACAGCAATTACAAACAAACTCCAGGCCAATTTCTGCTCTGAAAATTAAAATATAGCAGCTTTTACTACCATTTCTGAGTCTCTGCTCCTTTTGTGATCTTTCTACAGATACATGAAATGTGGTTAATTAACCTGCCATCACCTTCTTTTCTGTGAATCAGTAGTCACGCTATCTGCTCTGCACACTGAAGTTTTTCGGTGATGTATGTTCTTCCCTTTGCTGACATTTTATTTAACCTCTTCATAATCTACTAACTTAATTCAGTTTTGCATATTTTTTTTTTCTTGTATGCTGGTATTTCTAGTGTTCCTGTTCTTTCTATTCATTTTGAAGTAGATAAGCCACATTAGTGTAAGACGACCCAGTCGGTCATTCTTTCAGTTTGTTTCTTTGGTGGAACGTGGCCATGCTTTTCTGGAAGGTAAAGCTTCTCTGCCTTTGCAGGTATATTTCACAATTGGAATTCGGAAACTATTTTTTTTTCTTGATAGTTTGTCTGTTATCCTAAATTTAATGAAAAAGAAAACTACAAGAGGAGAACATTTGCATTTAATAAAGAAGCTATGAAAAAAATGAAGCTTGAAAATGTCATCTTGTTTGAGACAGCCTTAGGATAGTGAAATTAGTAAGTAAAATTTAGATAAAACAGAGAAAGATAGCTACCACTGCAATGCAGTGAAATGGAATTAAGGAGTCTGAGTGATTCTTTCTTGTAAAGGTCAACATCATCGACTGAGTTTTTGTGAACCTAATAAATTCTAAGATATGCTATAAATAGGAGCATCTCAAGGGCAATACTTAAGTCATTCAATTGAAAAATGGGACAAAATAAATAGTAAAATGATAATGAGAAATGGCAAATCAAGTTAAAATGGTACGTTTAGACCTGACTTTCTTGATAATACAATTCTAAAATGTTACCAAATCAATTCTTATTTATAGTGCGCTTTGGAAAGAGATTAACTGACTTTGGATACAAACTCAGTTTCTACGCAGGTTTTCAATAATGCCAACACTATATGTATTTGACTATTTTTAAAGGCTGTCAGAGCAATTAAAATCTCTCTTTACATATTTAAAATCTTGTGTGAATTTTAACCTGTAGATCAAACGTAAGATGAGAAAAGGAACCAATGTTTTACTGTGCTACATTCTAGACAGAGTTACAATGCTTTATCTAATTTTTAGGTGATAAAAGTGTAGTTTATTAGTAAGGAGGATAATTGGTCAGAGGCTTGTAATAAATTATGTCAAACTGTATTTTTAAATCAAGAATTCAGGGAATTCGTTTATTCAGTGACCTGTAGGAGATGAAATTAGATGAATACAGAGATCTATTCCAGCTTTAAATTATATTCATAGCTTTATAACAAGTACCTCACCAATTGTGTATTATATAATTTTCATTTTTATACAATATTTTTATAATTCTAAATTAGCTAGATCTCAAACATTATTGTCAAAAGTAATGGTTTATTCCTACTGGTTCTAAAGAACCAATATGTTTAATATCTCAAGCAGAAAATAGAAAAAGGCACCGAGAAGTGAAAAGACATTCCCGAAGATGGGCAGTGGTGAGTCTGGAAGGGAGGCTGGTTCTCAGAATGACAGGACAGTCTTTGTCTATCCATTCACTTTATTTCATACCATCATATACATATATATATATATATTTTAATAAAGGATTAACATCAAAGTCCTTCATGGGTTCCACAAAGTCTTTGATGCTTCTGCCTTTACAGAGCCATTCCTCTGTATGGGATGGTGTTTCTCATGCTAAAGAGGTAGGACTAGGGGGGAATTTTGTGAACAATATCTTTCTCAAGAAAACTTTGCAATGTTTCCTAAATATGATCAGACTTCAGACTAGTATTTTCTCATAAAGAAGAATGTCTGTAACTCATGATCAGCCTCCAAAAATACTCTGCTCACAGCTCTGTCCTGACTGTAAAATCTCTTGTGGCTTGATCAAGTAACTATATCATCTGGAGATGTGCAGGAGCTGGAAAAGGGATTTTTGCTGGTGCCTGTTGTCTGAATCAGTGCAGAGGAGAAACAGCTGCCTCCTGGCCTGGTTGGCTCCTCTCTGTGTGCTGTACCTCCCACTGAGGACATGCTAGATTCACCAGCCAACCATGTACACACTCCTCTTGAGCAAAGCAAAGGCTTTGTAGCTGGTGAGATGGAGAGTGAAAATGCAGAGGAGAGGGTGGCAGCCCTAGGTCCTTCTGCAGAAAGGGGTGCACCAATAAAATGCAATCATCACGTGGACAGTGATGCTTATGTTCCAAGGGCCAAGCAATCATTAGCTTCTGTGCTGAAAGGTATTGCCCACTAGAGTTCACCCCCTTGCAGATCATTTGCTCTTCCATGTAGATTAATATTTTCTACAGTTGTCCCTAATAACAGTTTGGAGAAAAGGGGGCCAAGAGGTGATCTCGTTACTCTCTGCAACTTCCTGAGAAGGGGAAATGGAAAGGGAGGTGGCAGTCTCTTCTCCCTGGAAAGCAATGATAGAACACATGGGAATGGCACTAAGCTGCACCATAGGAAGTTCAGACTAGAAATTAGGAAACTTTTCTTTACCATGATGGTGGTCAAACTCTGGGACAGATTTCCTCGTGAGGTGGTTGATGTCCCATGCTTGTCAGCATTCAAGAGGCATTTGGATAATGCCCTTAACAACATGCTTTAACATTTGGTTAGCCCTGAAGTGGTTAGGCAGTTAAACTTGATGACCTGTGTAGGTCCCTTCCAATTGAGTTATTCTAATTTCTAATTTATTACCGTATTAAAAACAAACAAACAAAACAACCTAAACAAAACCAACACAAAACAACCTAAAAACAAACAAACAAACAAACAAAAACAGAACAAGACAAAACATCAAAAATCCCCAAACCAGTTTATGTAATGTTTAGCCACTTTCCTCAGCTAATGCTCGCAGAACAGAGTAGTGAAGGGGAGCACTCAGGTCTCTGTATATTGTAAACTGTCACATTAAACTACATCAGAAGAACTACATGGGGAAGCTGTGGACACACTACTCTGTTATATCTAGCACAATTTTGGGTTTTGAGATCTTTTTCATACCCCTATTTTTCTCAGTTAATGCATTTTGTCTACAACTTCTGCCCTCTCCACCTTGTATTTTGTCTGCTGGGAGCACATGCAGCAAATGAAGGTAAAGCAACAACAGGAAAGCATATGAACATAGATGTGCAATTACGAGAGGCACTCACACAGAGCAAGTGGTAAGGTCATGGAGAAGTCACAGGGAGGGCAGAACCTAGAAGAAAAAAGGACTAAAACAGGATATGTACACAGAAACAATGCTGATACTATCTTCATCTTGTGTTCAAGGCACTCTGCCCCCTAATGAATGATAGCACTGTGACTCAATGGGTAGGAACTAACGATTAAAAGAGCAGCAGGTAACCTGGCACTGTGGCCCTGGGCTTCATAATTCCTACCCAGCTGATGGCAGAGTGGTGAATAGTTGCTCACCCAGGCCAAAAGGATGTGGGATCTCAGAAGAATCTGTCCCATCCCTAACTCTTTTTTGGATCTTCACCAGAACTCTAGGAGAGAGAAGGACATCATGGTAAATGGCCACTGTTGCCTTATTTACAATCCTGCATTGCTCTTATGAGGTTATCTGAATCACTTCATGAACTCATAAAAATCCAGTATGGTATTTTCTAAAACATGCCAAAGGTGCAGTAACACACCTGTAAGCCCTATGACAAAGGCCTAATATGAAAGTAGCTCAGGAAAATCTTGCAGAGGGAAGGAGCCCAGACATGGAGGCATGTTCTGTAGCCATCAGTGGATACAAAGGGAGGTAAATGATAAAGACTGCTAGGCAGGCTTGAGATAGGCTTGTCTTCCTGCGTGGTGTTACAGCTTTAGAAAGATATTTCTGTTATCCAATAAGCAGAGAAAATTCTGTAGGTGTAATAGTGTGCAGAAGTCTAATCCAGCTGGCTGTTCGGAGGTGGCCAAGGTGTGAGGGAGGTAGCGTCTGAGTCTGTCTTGTGAAGCTGACCACATGAAGAGGAAAGGGCAGGCAGACAGTATTGCTGGAGAGGTTTTGTTTTGCAAGATATGGCAAAATGTCTGAGAGTTCTGTAGGGAGCTGCCTGAGGCTGTGAGTGAATTATACGTCCCTTTGTGCACTGAAGGTCAGACAAGGTGAACCAACGATCCTTTGGGATCTTAAACTCCGTGAAATGGAGTCAAGGGTGACTGGCACAGAAAAAAAGATGAAATAAGTTGTGGTGGGTTAATGCTGGTAGGCAGCTGAGTGCCACACAGCTGCTTGCACATTCCCCACTGGAATCAGAGAATTGGAAACGCAGAAGTGAGAAAACTCATGGGTCAAAACAAAGGCAGTTTGGTAGGTAAAGCAAAAGCTGCATGTGCAGGCAAAGCAAAATAAGGAATTCATCCACAACTTCATATTGGCACGCAGATGGTCAGCCATTCACAGGAAAGCAGGGCACCATCACATGTAGCAGTTACTCAGGAAGACAAATGCCATTAATGGACATCCTGCTCCCTCTGCTTCTGACCCTCAGCTTTTGTTGCTGATCACGGTGTCACGAGGTATGGGATACCCCTTTGGTCAGGTGGGGTCAGCTGTCCTAGCTTTGTTCCCTCCCAGTTTTCTTCACTGCTCAGCAACAGCTTAAAGGTAGGTGTGTTATCAACACTGTTTTGGTCACAAATCCAAAACAGGACCAAAGAAGAAAATTTAGTCCATCCCAGCCAAAATCAGTAAATAAGCTCATCCTGCTGGTTCTATTGTATTCATTTTTTTTTTTTTTGATTGTAGTCATTTTCTTTTGAGAGAGAATACAGTAGAAATGAATTTCCTGCTACTCTAATGACTCGAAGGAAGCAGCCCAGGGGTGCTATAGAAGTTAGCACATAGGCAGTTATTGTAACCATGTCATCCCAAGTTTGGGAACCATCAGTGTAAACTGCCCCAGAACTTTGTTTTTTCTTGTCTATTCATTTCATCATAATATCTCCCCAGTGATTGCTACTTCAGTACACCAGACACCGTATACCTCCAGACCCCGGTGGAGCTTGCCCTTTACATATAACTTGCATAACAGAAAACTAAGAAACAAGCTTTTTTTTTTTTTTTTTTTTTTTTTTTTTTTTTTTTTCTTTTTACTTTTGTAAACCATTAGGAAAACTTGTGGATTTCTCTGAACACCTTTAGGGCAGTTTGCAATGAGATACTTTTGTAAGAAGGAGAAAGTAAATACTCAAACTGCTAGCTTTCAGCATGTATCAAGGAATCTAACAGTCAGAGCTGTGGTTTGTAATTGTGGTATTCAAGATAGATGAACCTAAATAGTTTTTGTATAGATTTCTGAAAGATCAATATTGTTGCCTCTTTTTCAAGCCTGTCCTATGACATAGATAGATACATTGCTAGAAAAGTTGTGTATTTGGCTGCTGCAGATGTGGGAGAATTTCTGACAGGTTCCCTGAAGATACCGAAAGAAACAATTAGAGCTTTCATTATATTCTCTGACATGTAAGAGTTTAAGATGTTACCTATAAATGTAACATACTGGTTTCTTTTATAAAAGAAATGGTTGAGCTTTTGCAGGAAAAATAACCCTTAAGTGTTAAGTCTTTGGATACCTAACCTTGTAATAAGTAATTTGAAGAGGTATTGGTGATGGTGAGTGATTTCTCTCTCACAACACCCAGGAACAATAGAAGTGAAGGTCATCATGGCGTCAGTCAAGACCTGCTCTTGTTTCTGAGTCCTACTATTGTGTATATATGTTCATGGGACCTGAATATTAACTGCAAACTAAAATGCAGTTTGAATCCCAGTGTTCTTTTTCCCTCATTAGATGAATACAGAAGAACAGAAAACAACGTCAGGAAACCCTTGCATTTATTTTTAGACCTATTCGTTAATGGTTTTCCCTCCCCCACTCCAGCCAAACTTCTGTTGAAGTCGATCACCAAGGACTGCAAGACTTGTCCCCTTCTTGCAGTGGGCTCTGATTTTGGCTGAAGTGAAGGCCTGCCAAATTTCAATTGCTCAGTGAAGCAAATAGCAAGCCTCTCCATGCAAAGGGCAGTTCATTGCCCACATAAAATTGTGACTGTGATTTAAAGGGAAAAGTGGTAGCTGGAGAGAGTTTAAATGCACATTTCTCCCTGTCACTGTGTGGTCTTTGCACTTACCAGACAGCAGTTTCATGCGTACTGTAAGCCCGTCGATGTGCCCCAAGACAGAGAGAGGCAGTCCTGCCTTTCTCCCTGAGCTTGTAGCCCTGCTGTCCCTGCTGGGCACGCACCACCTAACTTCCCTGAAAATTTACCCTACCAAAAAAAAGCACAAAGAACTGAAAGCACAGTTGTGGTCTGGCTGGCAGTGCGGTTACACGAGTGGTGATGCGAGCGCAGGCAGTGGGGTGGGGACATACAACCACAGACACTGGGATGGCAGGGTCACCCCTCCTCAGTGGCTGCATGGTCTTCAGTTGGCTTAAAACACTTGTGAAAGCACACCATGAAATACAGACAGGTAGAGCCTTAGGAGTCGGTGATGTGAATTGCTGGGGAGTTTAGCGGTGAATGAGCAAATCCCCACGGGAACTCCACAGTAGATGTCAATGAAAAGATCAAAGAGCAAAGATCCAGGTGCCAAAATTAGGTGATGATATTTGCAACAGAGAATGATTGGAGTAGTGAGGTGTTAATATATGCAGCTGGAAGAGAACTTTAGAGAACTAATGGGTAGGGGTAAAGTAAAAATAATTAAAATTATATTTAATGAGGGAAACAGGAAAGGAGGCTAGCACTGTTTGCTCTCTGAGGAAATGAGAAAGAAGATAAATGAGTGAATAGAGAAGATAAAGAAGCAAAAAAAATAATTAATGGAGGAAAAATGAAAATCACTAATTTGTTTCCTTTGTCTAATGGTATTATAAAAAGAAATATGAAAAATATAATTGTGACATTAGGGGAGTTTCATATTCCTTGATGATACATCAGTCTCAGTTTCAGATGTATTTGATCATCTGGATAGCTATCAGTAGGTAAATCTTTTGTCAAGATTAATCAGCTTTAGGAAAGTATGATTTAAAAAGCAGGTCTGTAGGGGCTCATCTGCAGTGGAGGTAAACTTTGCTTTCTCTGGCTGTATAGCACCATATTTCTGCCAATATGTTGTGGAAAAGCATCTGGCTTATTCTTGCTCACAGAAAAGGACACAAAAGTGCATTATATTGTGTGGTTAAACTACTGACTTCTAAGCATCTGCTGCAGTTAGGGAGGAGTATATTGATATATCAATATCAATGCCATATGGCATATAGAGAGTTCCTTGCTTATAAAACTCTTCGTATTTGTATGGGGCTGCTTTTGTCTTACAGGTAACCAGACTGTTTCTCCAAACTGCACAAGCGTTAAAATATTCTATATGCACAGGTATGGTAAGAGGCCTGAGACTATGCTGATGGCATGGGGAGAGGCAGTGCCAGAACTAAGAGCAGAAAGAAAAGCCCTTGATTTCCTGGCCACAGTTTTATATTAACCTACTACTTTTCTTGGGAAGAATGACTCAAAGGTAAGTGGGAGGTTCAAATTACAAAGTCACTATAGTTCAAATAGCACCATGAAAAATTTAAAATTCATAGCATGAGAAGTCAGTGGGAGAAATGGCAGGAGAGGACTGTGCACCCCTGTGCTCCCAATAGCATCTCATACCCTGAAGTCTCATCTCTGAATACCACCCCAAAAAAGAAGCTTACATAGGATACTATGAGTTTCCAGTAGTGTCTGGCAATATGCTTGACCACAGAAAGTATAATACAGGCATTGATGTTGGAACTTGGTTGCTTGGCATAAATCCTTAGAAGGGGGAAGCCTACATCTTGTTTATTCCACAGGCTCAGTATCTGTCCTTATCTCCTAAGTACCAGAAAGTTTTGTAGCTCAGACTACCAGCAACATGGGCTGCCTGCCAGCTGGGGGCAAAGCAGTAGCATGGCAGCCTTTACAAAGGTTTCTTTCTGTTTTATTCCACAGCTTTCTTTGGAGGTGATCTGTTGTCTTCTCTACACTCTCATGGTAGCTGACGCTGGCACAGGAACCTCTCTCAGGCAAAGTCTGTCTTCTACAGAGATCTTTGATCCTTCTAGATCATGAGGTTGGCTTAACAATGAAGCCTGAGGTTGTCTTCTCAGCCTCTAGGCAAGCAACCTGTTGCCACCTGAAATGTGGTCATCCACACTGATCTGTTTTTCCATTAAGAACCCAGTGTGTGGGAGGAGGGAGAAAGACTGATGTTGAAATTATGAGGCATTTTCTTTCAACTCTGTGTATTTGCCTTGTGGTTTCCTGTTAGTGTGTTATCTCTTGTCCCTTCAGGAGGACCGAAACCAGAACAATGTACTCCTAGCCCTCTTAGCATTATGTAAAATTTGTATTTCTCATGTTTTAAAATATAACTAAAGACACAATTTGATCTGTCTACAGTCTGACTAGAATTGCTCTGTTATGTCTGTCACACAATATTCTTACTAATCTATAACTGACATTAATTACGGTAGACTAGCAAAGAACCAGGAAGACTATAATGGTGGTTAGGTGACTCTGAAGAAGCAGATACTTGCAAAGAGAAATTTATTATTGTCTTTTCTGCTAAAAAAGAGGTTTGGCAGGTGTGAACACATCTAGTCACAAAGTAATACAAGTGTAAAAACCACAGATTTTAACAACTATACACACACACGCATATGTATATATATGCATATTTACACATAAGTGTCAACCTTATCAGAGATCTTGGAAGAAACGTCTGCAGTGTAACTTCCTGTTTAGAAGAGCTAAGGTGTTAATAAAGAAATATTAGACCTAGTCTTGTGAGTTGGGCTGTGTACAATTGTATTATAATGTTGGCATATCCATGACTTCCTATAATTTTAGCTGAGATCTTAAAGTCGGATCTCCTTGATTTTAAACCTACAAGATCTTTTCCTACTTCTTACAGCTCACAACTGATTTTACCTTGCTAGGTTAAATCAGTTAACCTTTACTGTGTTCAGACCAATGGCTGCTAAATTCCATGATGTTGTTAGACATAAAGAAAAGACTTTTTCATTTGTAATTCATATAAGCTGTAAACAGTGTGCTGTTGTTGCATATGGGGCATTTGTTACAGCGTGGAACTACTCTGTCTTCAGAAATTAATCTTTCACTGTTACGCCTTTGGATAATATTTTTGTAGAGCAGGCCATGCTATTCAACTGTTAGATGTTTCTTCTCTTGTCCTCAGAAGCTGCTGATGTTAGAATTTCCCAGAGACAAGATATTAGACTAGGCAGAATCACAGGAACTACACTGTCAGATCAAAAAGTGTTAGGAATATATTTGTAGCAAAGTCTCAGCACAACTCTCAGAACAGCACCCATAACATTCTGTGGCAATAACTAGTCTTGGTTGTGATTTCTTCTTATTGTGATCCAGTTTTTCATCTGCAATATCTTTTTTTTCCAAACATGGAGAATAATTAACATAGAATATTTTTCACTTCAGAAGAAGTTTGCCAGTTAGACAGGGGAGGAGGTTGTTTCCAGGTCTGCATCCTTATGAAGTGTGACTTCTCTCCAGCTCCATTTGGAACTACTAAGTTCTTCCCATGAGCCCTCAGAACTTATCTGCCTTTCCCATGTCTTTTTCTGTGCTCCTGTTGGTTCTCATAAATACCCAACAGGCTCTAAACTCTCTTCTTATTGAATCTGGCTTCCATTCACACCTCCTACATGTTCCAACTGATGCATTCATTGACCTTCAGAGATGAAATGAGGCACAAATAGCACCTATAACTTTTGAAGATGAATTCCTCTATCTTGGCAAGGCCTCACAGGCTCTGTCTAGACGAGTCAAACAGGACCTCTTGTGTCATTGAACTGACTTTTTTTTAGTTTAAAAAATCAAGAAGCTGTTTCTTTAATACTTTTTTTGGTGTTCTTCTGAGTCTTCAGGTGAAAATGCTTCAACTTTCCCAGGGATTCTTCTCTGTCAAGAGAGCTGGAAATGTCCCTGTGTGCTGTCTGAGTCCACTATCTGAGATCCTGGGAGTAATGCCAAATGTACAAAGCATGACAAAACCATGAATTGAAAATACTACTAACTAGACCAATCTAATTAATACTTTCTAAAACCACAAGTTTAGAAAATGAAGCATGTAATTAGAAGTAACACCAGTCTTTTGAAATCCTAGCCTTGGGCCATGTGGATATTCTGTAGTATAACTAGAAAACAGGACTGGGATCATTAATAATACTACTAAAAGAAAATTCAAGGCAATGAATAGAAGGGACCAGGGTCAGGACTCTTTGATGGTGGTGGGTAGAAGTGCCTAATGGCCAGGACTCCTTGAGTCCAATGACTGTGTTCAGTGAGTTGTGCAAAATTGTGTGTGGGAGCCAGTGTAAGGCAACAGTTTCCTTGTGTCTTGGGCCCTGCTTTCCCATTCAAGCTATCAACCTCCAGACTGAAAAAAAATATATGTCCCAAATCACAGGGAAGCTGTGGGCATTGAGTTTGTCATCTGAAAAGTGCAGTAGGTGTTGTTGGCAGGAAGCCGTGGCATCCTTTATAGCTTCACTATGATTTACTGCAGGCAGAGATTCTTTCTGGGGCTGCAGAGGCTAAGGCTAAAAGTGGTTTGAGTGTCAGCGAATTGGGTCGAGATTTTTCTTTTGAGGCAGAAATATTGGTAAGATAATTTGGAGCAGGAATCACTGGTGCTATGCTATTTTCTTTTTGACATCTCTCAGTGCATAGCCTGCACTTGGGCTCAGTTTCCTTGAACTGACGTGTTAATAAACCATGTGCAGGAAAGCCTTGCCTTTGGCCATGTCTGCTGCAGCATCCTCTATTTCTAGGATGCATGGAAAAGACAAAAAGATCCAAATGACTGAGGGCTCTTTCTCTTCTCTTAGGGGCTAACCCTTGTCTTTTCTACTCCGTACCAACTCAGTTCAAAGACCTCCTACCTAGCCTAAAAGGGGAGTTTTGCCATTAACTTTCCCTGTCCAGTTGCTTGGCAACACAAGGCAAAGATCTAAACAAAAGTACAAAGAAAAATGTTTTAATTCACAAGACACCCTGAAGAGCTCTGGAGGTAGTTACTTCATAGTACTCTTTCTGTGGTTTGGCTTATGCTGCAAAATTTTGCTCAAAAAACAGTGTGACACCCCCAGTTATCACCGGTATGCTGAAAAAAGCCCTTGTAGCAGACGCACATATGGCTGGAGAAAAGAGTGTTTGCTGGCATGGCTCATGCTGTCTGGGGAGGAGGTGTAAATAGATCAACAGAAAAATTCGGCTTGGTGACATATGTTACCTCCACCCTGGGGGTCTACAGCAGAGCCCTCTCTGCTGGTGCAGGGATGTACCCCGAGCATGTGTCTATGTGACCCCTCGTGTGCCTGCTCCTCTCATCTCTGGCCATGGGAAAACATCGGGGGCCGATTCATTCATGTCTCCTTGCTGCCTCCATTGCTGGGTGACATGTCTCATTATGTACTGTGGTGGCTCTTGGCACTTCCATTCAGTGCTGGAATGAGATGCAAGTCCTCACAAGGCACGTAATGTATGCACTACTGGTGCCAAAGCGGAGCCTATCTCTTGTAAAATGGCTTTGATACATCGATAAATGGAGCTAGCTGACAAAAATTCCTTAACAATGAAGTATCATTTCAAAGCCAATATTTTTTTAGAGTGCTGAAGGTACAAGGAGCCCTAATGACTAACAGAGGATCGTTATGTATGCAGGTGAAAAAGGAAGATGACAAGGATTTTAAATCAATCTATCACATTATGCATTTACCTGCCAGCAGTGAGTTTTTCACCCCTTTCATTTTCCACTGCCAAATACCACAGATTCAGGATGGTAAGCAGAGCATTTGGGGGCAGAATTTACATTAAAAATGAACCTTTTACATAAATTATGACCTCTTTTGTTTCCCTGCTGACTGATGCACTTTAGCTGTCACATGCCCATTGTAGAGGGACTATTCTTTCCCTGATGTGTGCATGTAATTCTCATTAACATTAAGGCGACTTACAAGTACTCATTTGGGAAAGACAGAACCCGAAGTGCTTCTAAATGCTTATGACAGGGGTGCCCGTAGTGCCAGGTCCTACCAGCCAAGATCCAAAATTTTATCTGGCGGAGAGCCTCTCCCTCCCTAATATGTCCCTCAGACACTGAGTCCCAGTACCCTAATTCGAGTGCCCTCCCAGGCCCTGCTGCTATCCCCCTCCACCTTCCCACATCCTCCTGCCAACCTGAGCCCCTCACTGGTCACACTCCCACCTCTCCAAACAACCTGGCTACTCTCACCCTGCAGCTGCCAGCCCTGTTCCGTGGAGCTCCCTGAGCTGGAGAGAGGCGAACGCATGCACATCATCCCTCCTTTTTCCATGAGCAGGGGGGCCTCCTTGCAAGCTGTGGTCTTCCCCTTCCTGGTGTTTGACCTGCTGTTATCCCCTCCCGCTCTGGCACATCTGGCGTAAGAAAATGGCAGCAGGCTGGGGGAGCTGGCAAGCTGTGTGCAGATGACAAAATGTCACTTGGCTGCTCTCTATTGTGGTCCCGAAGCATTAGGACTGCGAAGAGAAGGCACCACAGTGGGAGGTTAGCTCAGGAAGGGGGGAGCTTTGTGGATTGCTTTTATCTTTGTGTGCAGTTAGCATGATCTCTGTGTTAGGCATGGGCAAGGTATCTGTTTGCAAGTGGCTTCTCCCACTCCCAGGTCTTCTTGCGGTGCTAGTACTGCAACAGAAGGCGTGGGACCAAACTTGCGCCTTCTGCAGACATAGTAGGTTGGTAGGCAGGGAAAGAGTGGAAAGTCAGCAAGGCTATTCCAAGGGCAAGGGAAGAATGACCAATGAAAGTTTGACAGTGCTCATGTTTAGCATCTGTAACTTGTTTCTTGGTCTTGGTGGGTAAAAGATCACAGAGACTTCTCATTTGATGAGTGTAAAATAAAAAATTGCCCAGCTGATGTTAGAGAAGCTTAGTCCAACTGATGTTAGAGGAGCTTAGAGCATAAAAATACTTCCAAATCATTTATCTCTGAGAGCTGGCAGCCCCTATTCCAGCCTTCCAAGGGGCCACAGACTAATCACAACAATAAAGTAACTTGCGAAGTTAACAAGTTGTCTGCAACATGATAGAGAGGAGGGAATTGCCTCACTGAGGAAAAGAAAATTGCCTGCCAGTAGCATTGGTGTTTCTTAAAATTAGAAGTCATGAAAGAGAGAAGAATTGCAAAAACACAGACACAGATCACTGCTACACCTTTGGGAAGATGCCTTCAGTGACTGTGCAGAAGCAAGCAGCCACCTAACTCCTCCCTGGACCACCCCCTGGTTGAATACTGAGATAGATGTGTTTCATAGTGGCATGGGGTTATTGGGCACTTGAGATTTAGATGAGTTTAGCAGATGCTTTCCAATCTCCAGAATTTTCTTGTTATGAAACCTTGTGTATCTACCAGCTTTTGTGAACCTTAAATTAAAACAACAATACAAAACACGCCTCTAGCTGTTTTATAATTTTCCGTAAGGATGAAACTGGGCACACGTAACTTTGCCTTAGAAATTTGCCTCCTGCCAGGTATCTGAATGCATTTAGTTTCTTAATATGCTGGAGTCATGTAAGTTCAATAAGCCTAACAATGCACATTGTGGTATGGTTTACTACTTAATTACGCAGTTATTTTCTGCAAGAAATGTCTTTTCTTTTTTTTCCCCTTAATAACTCCTCGGGCTTTAGTGTTCTTTATCTAGAAAACAAAAAAAAAGTCTTCTTTTTTAACTGCAGAATGGGCAAACTGAGAGTGGCAGAATGCTTTTTGGAGAGTGAAACTGGCAAGTGCCTGCCAGGTTGTAGCGGTATTATGTGGCACGACTTTCAGGCTGGTAAACATGTGCACTTCTTAGTACTTGCTTTCATGTGGGGAGGGGGTGTAGTCTCAATATTTCACATATGTCACCTAAGGGGAAACAGAGCCATCATACTGGTACAGACCGGTATCCGTGCTGAGACTAGTCTGTTTTTCAGTAGTTTTAGAAAATAATAAATCACATGCTTTGTGCTTTCTGCTTAACAGCAGCATGCTCTCTAGAAGCTTAAGTATCTCTCAACAGTTGTTTCCTATGCCTGAAGAAGGGAGTAAAAAGACGAGCAGTAACAGTTAGATGTGAGAGAGGATTAAGGCTGTGGGGGTGGTGAGCGATTCATACATATGTTGACATTTCAACTCTAATTAACTAAGAAGCGTTGAGTCAGTGGTGGCATGTAGCTACATGGCTGTTGGAACAGACCAGGGACTCATCTTTTCTTAAGATAGACATCAAAGAAATGTGGGCTGAATTGCCATCTGGAGGTGCCCATCTCTACTCACAGAAGAAAACTACATGGCTTGCTTTGACCTCACTTTTGGATGACTAGAGAGGATGAAGATGAATCCCACTGCTGTGACTCAGAGCTTGATCTCTTTCTCTGCTGTTTTGCAGAAGGATGATAACTCATTCCTTTCAAGTTTCCAGCTTCCAAGCCTCATCCCTTGCTTCCTTCCACACTTGTCCTCTTCCCCACCACATGCAACTCTTTGGCAAGAGGCAGCAAATGACCATTTTTGTTTCAAGAATACTGCCAGGATTTAAAATTCTTTGTATGCAGTGGAACAAAATAAGACCTCCACTTTGTGTTGCTTTATTTTCTTTCTGGTGAATGAACAAAAGCCTGGTGATGGTACTTATCTGCATGATTTGGAGACCTTTTCACTGTAAGATCAACTGGACTGTGACCTTGGGTCATATTCAGCTCCTCTGCACTGCAGGTTTCCCATCTCTAGACTACTGACATGGGAGTTTTAATAGCAGAAGTTTTGTAACTTCCTTGTCACAATCCTGTCCCCTGAGAAACCTACTTCTCTGAAATATGTTGTGTTTAACTACTTAGGATTTTCAAAGATGAATAAAGTGAAGCTGCAAAATACTGGCCACCTTCAATACATTCAGTATTCTGACTTGACCCTCTCTCCTATTCTGAGGGAAAATCTCTGTTCTCTCCATGGTTCAGAATGAAGTTACTGCTGCTTATATAAACATATCCAGTACAATTCTGAAGTGATGACTTGACTCCTGTTTGCAGTATAGTGAATGCTTTTCCAAACTAATTCTAGTAGCCTGCGCTGAGCTCCATGCTTGCATGGCTACACCACCACACTCAGTAAGGGACCAGTGCGAACACTGCCTTGCTCAGACGACTTGAATATGTGAATGGTGTGACACTTTAGTCTTAAATAGCAGCTTTGATGTTACAGTCCCTTTCATGCAAGAGGCTTTCTGTATTTGAGGACTGCCTTTATATGCACTGAAGTGCAATGGGAGAATCACTGCAGCAGTTCAATAGGAGTAGTAATGTCTGGTTCAAGAAGGAAAGAGAGCTATATCCAATTGCATCCAGACAGGTGGACTTGTGCCAAGCTAGAATTTAATTAAAACACTGGGATTAAATCCACTTTTCTAGTAGCACCCTCTTTAATTAAGTGCTTAAGGCAGTAATATGACTAAGCTGTGTATCTTCTTGTTAGGCCTTCAGTGCAGTCTTCAGAAAAGAAAGAACCAAACTTGTACATTGAATAGGTAGAAAAATTAGACTATTTGCCACAGCCAAATCCTCTATTTCATTGAAAAGACAATGGGACTTGTGACAGCTGGTTCTATTTCACAAGCCAGAGAAAACAATAGAAATCATTGTCCAGATGGAGATGAAAACATGTTGTAGGAAACTGCAGTCACACTCTTTGCTTAATGAGCTACTTCTCTTTACTTATTTAATCATTGATACATAGAATCTAGGGTCAGATATAAAATATATAATAATTTAAGTGCTCTTCAGTAACTCCTTCAATATACTTGAATTTGTGTTCAAGTAGGTTTCAAACCAAGCTTTAAAAAAGTTCTCATAATGCCAAACCCCTGCTTTAGGGAATCACTTCATCTTGATTGGTTGACAAGATATGTTTTTATTCAGTCCACAGGGGTAGGTTGTTTTAGAGGTCTAAAAATATCTATGATCTTTGGAATATTCATTCTTGTGGTTGCTGCATTGCTCTTCAGTATTTGGAAAAAGAGTAAAGGCTTTACTATCAAATGATAATGATGTATTGGAAAGTTGAACTCAAGCTTCTTGCAGCTGCACCAGAGTTCAATTACTCCAGAGATGATATGGAATTTAAAAAGACAAGTCCTGTCACTACCAATGACCATCAAATACATTTTACAGCCATATAGTTCTGTTGTGTATGGAATATTGAGATGATGCCAGGTCTTACAGATGCATTTTAAAGTATTACTTATTTATTCTACTATATGTGATGGCCACCAGGTTCTTGGGTCAAAAATCTTGGATGGATTCTATATACATATTAATCAATTGCTGCTGCTTTCATTTTTTTACAGTCAAATTAGGAGCAGAAGAGTTTCAAAAATCTGTAAACCTGCTATATGATGCAAATAATCCATGATCATATACCAGTTTTTCAGATTTTGGCAACTACTGGCTATTGGCAAACAAGCCAACAAGTTCTTGAGACTTTGGATTACATTGAATAGTAATTTACAGCAGGAGTAGAGCATTGGAACCGCTTTGGGGGAAAAGAGGCAAGGACATTTTTCTTCCACCATTTCCTCTGTGTTAGGAGAAATATGTTTTTGCTGACAGTAAGTCAGAACAGCTAAATTGGATGTTTAATGAATTCAGTGAGTTAAGTGCCTAAGGTGAACTGGTATCTGTATGCCATTATGCACCAAACAATGTGCCTAGGACTCAGAAATTACTTCAGCTGCTTAGAGAATGAAGAGATGCTAAGTTTAGGAAATGACATAAAAACTGGCTTTAGATATTTGTTAGCAACAGTAGTTATTTGAAACTTGCCATCTGGATTTTTCTTACATTCTGAATGTACATTCTGAACTTACAGGTCTTGATTTTCATACAGTGACATCAACTACTATACTGGATTTAATGTCAAAAATAGTTTCAGTGCTGGGAGCTGTATCTAAGCTGTAATGATAAAAGATAAAATTGTGTTCTGTGCAAAAGATGATGATGATGATTTCATATATAAAAGTCTGTGTGAATTACTGAACAGTTTTCTCTGTTTCTGTAATTGGTTAACTTTGCATTTTTTCTAGTTTTTCTACAATCTTATTTATTTTATTTTATTTTTTTTTATTATTATTATAGCACTTATTACTTATCTGCTAACAGTCCTCTAAAACACTGGCATTGTTTTTCAGCTGGCAACAGTGGACAGTGGCCCTAAAACTTTCTCCTTCTTGTAAAGCTCCATCTGATTTTCTGGGCTGTTTTACTTGAGAAAGACCTGCAGAACTGGGTCTGGTAGCACCGGTAGCAGGAAGAGAAGGGACATTTTGATTGCTCAGTGCTTTCCCCAGCTTCAGCACAGGTTAATGGATTTCAGGATGTCTCTTCACTCCTATTTAAATGACTTGGAAATGATGAGCCAGTTCCCATTTATCTATCATTTATATACTTTGTTTGTACAATGTCTCCCAGCCATTTATAACATATGCACCTAAGGGATGACAGCTGTCTATTGCACGCATTTTATTTGCTTTAGAACTGACCTGAGGCAATAATCATAAATGAAACAGGTATTTTTTTTTTAGAATGATTGAAGGGGGCACAGCAAATCTTCATCTTTGGTTTGCATAGTGAAAATGGAGAAACAGAAAATGGGCTTGGAAGACATGAAAATCAAACCTCTCCCAAACTTGGTGACCCCTAAATCTTTGAGGAGTAGCATGGAGACAACATGGGTGCCTCTGTCTCTTTTGTGTAGGAAGCACTGAAAAATTAGAACAAAATTCACAAAGGTGTGGATTACTATGGCATATAGTGGTACTTATCCTGTTTGCCCACATAAATACAAAAAGAAGAAAGACGTGACCTTTTTGTTAAAATGCATAAGCAGATAAGAACTATGGGTTTTCCTAATAAAGGTAATCAGAAAAGACCTCAAGGTTCACTGCAGACATAGAAGTGTCAATAACATTATCTATAATAATCCTTAATAACACTTCTGATAGTTTCTTCCACATCATTGTAACGTTCTGTCAGGTTTCATTAATATGTTCACTAGGACTCCTGTATCACAAGCAGACAAATTTTGGGTCATCTTTCATATTGCCTGTCACTGTCATAAATGTGTTTCTTGCTGAGAAAAATAGTTAGGAAACCATCTTAGATAATGACTTGAAATGCATGGCAAGTTATGAAATACCGCTATATGTCGCAGGAGTTTGAGGCTTCCTAGTGAGAGCAGAGAACTGCACTTCAAAAATACATACGTTTCACTCAAGGATTCAGAAGGAGTGTAAGACAATAAAATTGTAAGTAGATCAAATCTCTGAGAAGAAAAAAACACCTTTCTGTTAAGTTATACATGCAGATCAGAATGAAACCAAAGCACAAGATGAGGAAGTGAGAAAATGATTAGATGACTGTGTGGTAGGCAACAATCAATCTGAACTGCAGCACTGTAGGAATGCATGGTAATTAGCTCACAGCAGCTGGAGTAAAACCAACCTAAGAAGCAAATTCAAAGAAGCCTATAAAAATCCAGGCTTAATTCTCAGTTCTAGATCCTGAATAAAGGTACAATCAAACCCAAGTCTGCCTAAGTATGAAGGTAGGACAAGACTTCTTCAAGGTATATCGTAATTCTGTAGGTAGTAGTGGATGACACAGTTATAAAGGAACCAATCTTCTGCCTACCTTCACACTGCTTATCTGCCTTTGCTACTGAAACTAAACCAGTAGGTTTTGAAAGTCCTACCATAAACCAAACACTTAAGTTTAGCTTCGGCTAGCACGATAGCAGGTGTACCAATGCTTTAAGATGTCAAAAGCAACCATGGCCAAAATCCGTCAGAACAGTTCAGATCTTTATCCCCAGGAAAACTAAACAAAACCAACACTTGTTTGCTCATAACTAGAAATAGCTGGGAAATTTTATTCATTTCATTTTATCCATTGAAAATGTAGGCCCTATATAATCTCAACTATAGCCCAGACTATTCTGTAGACAGGAGAAACTGATACCATGAGAAGAAAATTTACCCTACGGTGAGGTAGGCATCTGTGACAGTGGCTGTGACTTCGGCTTTGGAGATGATGTCCCATTTAGCCATTAGCAGGTAAGCTGAATGTTACCCTTGAAAGCTAATAAATTAACTTTCAAGTGGTCAGCAACGTTTGTAGTAGCATTCCATTCATTTGATACATTGATCATAAAAAACAGCAACGGCTCTGGAAAATGCAAGAGACAGCTGGTAATAAAGGCACTTGATGAGGACATTGGCTTCAGAGCCATCTTTCCTCATAACAGCCACATTATGATTCCTGTCTGTGAGGCAGGAATGTACATTTTCTGTATCTTTTTATGTTGTTTTACACTATGGGATCCCAACTTCACTATCCTGCAGGCACTGTCACAATATAAACATTAAATACAAATTGCTTTAGTTAAAAAAAAAAAAGGATCCATAAAGTAGTAGAGGAAAATAGTTGCTGAATATTAAATACTCTTTTTAACCTGCAAAAACTGAGCTAGGAAGTGAGCCAGGAGAGCAATGTGAGAGCAGCCTGAAAATACATCTGCCTGTAGAGATGCTCTTTGTATTTCTAAGTGCATTGCACTGTCACCGGGAAGCTCCAAACCTGACTTTCATATGCTTAATAAACAAACAGGCCTTTACCTTTAGGCAAAACTTCCATTCTTGTACTTCTAGTGCTTCTTCATTGTCTGCTGCAGAATCACAGTTGCATCTAAAGGGATAGTATGTATGTGTGCTTACTGTATTTAATATACAGACAGTGTGTTATTGGTTAAAATGTGTGTATTGGTAATCAGCAACAGCTCCAAAAAAGCCAGTAAGAAAGCTGAAAGCTTTATCAGCATTGGTATCTAATGAAGTACCTTCAGCAAATATGTGCAGAGATAAAACCACGAAGGTCAGGCTTGTGCTGAGCTGTGCATTATATTTGAAACCCAGAAGAAATGGCAGTCTGTATTAAAGTTCACAACCTGTGTGAAATGAGACTTGATTAAAATAATACAAGTTGTTAGTTCTGAGATGGTTCTTTATGTGAAAAGAGCAAAACTCACCACACGTAACCGTGCAGTATAAAGAGCACTGAAATCTTCTCATGTGCATTTAAAGCAGTGCTTAGCATTGTAATAAAACACATGGTTCAGTTATAATGTGGGGTCAGTAATGCAAGGAGCAAGAAGAATAGCGTTAAATTAAAGAAAATGAAAGATCTGACTGACTATCAGTTTAGCACTATTACTCATGATGAGAAGTAAAATGAAGTTCATGACCCCATCTACTCTGCCTCTACTCTCTGCTCCTTCATGTCCTTCATCAGAAGGCATTTCCTCAAGGAGATTCATAAATCCATCGTTTTCTCCATCGAAATGACGCACACTTATTCTAGGTGTTCTAAACACCACACTTCTATAAACAGAAAAAGAAAAGCTGTTCTTTTGAGACAAGTTACTATGTCCTCTGTGGCTGATAGATGTTTAGTATTTTTCTCTTAAACTAGATGGTGACACCTTCACAGCATTTCTTCAGTCTGTTTGGCTATCTAGTGCTGTGCATACTTACATTATTGCAAACAATACATAGCAAAGAAGAACCAGAGTCCTCACAAAGCATATAACCTATTTATTACCCATAGTAGTTAGCTGGTACCAGTTTATTTCAGCTTGGAGAGTAACCTGATCTTCTCCAGAAAGCAGCTACCACTTAAATTTTCATAAGCAAGAGTACTAACAGGATCTTTGGTAAGACACATGCTATAGAGAAATCCATCTTTTGCAATAATAGCTATTAAGAGCCATAAACTAATTGTAGATAATGGCCTACCATTCAATGGCAGTAATTCAGCCACTTTATTGAGATATATGGATTTAAGTTGACCACTTAAAGACCTCAGCATGCATGAAGAAAAGGGAATAGATTGTGAAAAGACTTGTTAAAAGTAGCAAAGATGATCCTGAGTTGTCTGTATATTATGGCACTGAAATAGTCTAGATTTCAAATGAACTTTCAGTGACCTCTTACTGCAAACAGGATAGTGATGCAAAACAATCAGCAGGCCATGAAGAAGGGCAGCAGAACAGCATCAGCTGAGCAGATGGGAGGTCTGTTCCCACAATGGGCTTCCTAAGCTGACAAACAGGATCTGGGGTGCCCTGCACCATGCAAAACAGAGTCTGGGGGAACATGGCTTATTTTGCAAGTATTGTCTTAAAAATAACTAAGGCCAAATAAATGCAAAAGAAAGAAAATATGTCCTACAACAAATATTTCTTATACTTTTGATTATGTGGGCAATGGCTGCAAAGTGGTATTGCTGCCTGCGTGTAACTGAAGGTTATGCAATGGAGTTGGGATTAAGAGTCAAAGACCTTTTACACAAAGGGTGGTGGCAAGCAACTTCTCCTTGTTTCAGTCTCAGAGCTGCTTGATAACTCTAGGACATGAATTAGCCAGTTTGAGCTGTAAGTAGGACTGAGCTTTAGTTGTCTTCAGTCCTTGTTTTGTCTTCCATCTTCTGAGAACTGATTGAAAGAGACACTAGTAGATCCTAGAGTAAGAAGATCCTTTCCGATCTACTCTTAGCACTATGTATTTTCATGTTTTTCTTTCCTTTTTCCAACCATGCCTGGGGTAAACCTATATGTTTACATCTTGCCTACTTCAATAGTCTCGTGCTCTCATGACTTCGCAGTCTAGTTAAACCTTTACAGGTGTTACAGGATATTTTTCAGACAGATCCAGTGACTCCCTCCTTAATGCTTCACAGCCATCTCAAACAACACCTCTAACGAGCCTGATGTCTTTGTTTTTCACTCCACAAAAACTCATTTTAAAATAAATTTAATTCTCCTACTTATTCAATGAGTTATTTCAGTCTCATAGACAGAAAGGGGGCAACTATGCTTCCATTTTTTTTTTCCCTTGCTGACAGAGCTATGGGAAACACAGTCAGATTGGAAGGTTAAAAGGAGAGAAAGATAAAACACTGGGTTTAGTCAGTAGTCTGAAAAGGCAAAAGAAGAGTGACCCACTCAATTATGCTAACAGTTATGAAGCCGGTAAGTAAATATTAAGCAGGAAGATTGGTATCAATATTTAATTAATGGATTAATGCAAAGATATCAGTCCTGATCTATAAAACAGTGAAGCTTCCTGAAAGGTAGATTATTTATTAAAGGGATACCAGTTATACCCCGACATGGAGAACACGTCCCTGGCAGGGATGTGGAAAAGGAGTGGTGGGATGAAGTGGGCTCTTCTCCTCTCTTCTGACACAGAGTATGTGGGCACTGAACAAGGCTATTTCATGCTATGCACGCCTTAGTAATACGAAATGTAAAAGTGTTTGGGAAGGGAGGGAAGCAGAAAACTGGCATAGAGAAACATGTTACAGAGGAAAGGGAATAGAGGTGCTCAAGATAAAAATAATGCGTGAAGAATGCCCATCTTACAGTCCTGAGATGCTGCCTGGGTCTTCAAAGGCACGTCTGCACCCATTTGCCTCTTTGAGTGAAAAAGTTCTCTCTCTCTGGTACCAATGGCACTCCAGTAGAGCTGTCATTCCTTTTTCAATAGGATCCAGCTCACCCGATGATGAAAATGCAGCTGTCTGTGGGGAAGCACAGTGCATGGTGCACAGTGATGCTGCACAGTGACAGGGACATGAATTAAATGCCTAAGATGAATAAAAACAATGTAAATTTAAATAGGAGAATATGATTATTGAAGGTGAAATTAGGTTTGGAAACATGATAAGAATCCATCCATCTGTGAAAAGTGCCAGAAGATTTTTTAATGAGATTTTCAGCTATAACCATTGAGGCACCATCAGTCCTGAGGTGATAAGATTACAGTTTGAATGAGTGTAACTATGAAAACGGAACTGTATACAGGGAACTGACCTACTGTAGAAAACCAATTAGGGTCTACAGGGGGACTAATGGGCAAAGAAAACAGCTATACAAAGTATCCTATGGAAAAAAAAAAAACACTGTTATAATTCAACAAACACTTGTAGGTAAAATTGTGGTTATGGGTGACGATGCATAAGATAGTATAAAAGAAGAAATTAAAGCTCTAATAAATTAATGTTGCTTGAACCTATATGCTGTTAGGCATAATGCATTGCAAAGGACAGGATAATTAAAGAATAGGAAGGGAATTAGTTCTGGGATCTAACAACCATAATGTCTGCAAATTTACCTGTGATCTGAAAATCAAAACCAAATTGGACATTTGACTTTGGGAAAGTGGGTTAGGAGAACTGAATTAAAAATAGACTAATTACACATGAGAAAAGACATATGGGGATCAAGTTTAGAAATATGCTAGTAAGCACTTGATAAGTCCTCATATGCCTCACAGAAGGCAGTTTATGAGGACTGAGGAGCCTCTTTTTCCACTGGGGTCAGTAGGTTCGGCCCAGCAGGCAGGCTTGTACACGTAGGCATGACTGTCCTTTCCGTGATGCCAAGGGGCCTTACCCAACTGTACGGCAGCTGGGCTGCCCCTGCCTCTCCTGCGCATCTGCCTGTTGCTGTATAATCATATTTTATGTTCTGCTAAAGGGCAATGAAATGAGACTGGGTCCAGCACTGCAGCTACATGGCTGCTGATTTAGGGCTGGTTTCTTTGATTTGTAAAATAATGACAGCGTTTGCTTGTGTCTGCTTGCCTAAGACCCTTTTTGCAGACCATGACCCTAATATTTGAACCTCAGAGTTATGTACTCCTGGCTTTGGCTTTCTTTAGATGAACAAACTGTTATTTCCATCTGGTCACTATTTTCTTCCAAGTTTAGAGGTTATGGTGGGTTTCACTACCAGAACCCATTGCAGTATTTTTGTCTTTCCTTCATGCAGTCTCTTTAGTGTGGGAAATGGAAGGCTTAGTGCTAAGTAAATATTAGCTTCTAGGCTAATCAATTTCCCCTAAATGAAAGAAAGACAATTTTCTTAACTTGAAATACTTGTCTCTCTTTTCTCAACTTCATCCTCAATGGATTCACTTTATAGATTTTTTTTTCTTTTTCCCACTAATTAATTCCATTGTCATCTATTTTCCCTCAAAATGCCTTGCGGCTGATTATCACAGAAACAAACAGAATGCAATGAAGTACATTCCTAAGGAATCTGGATTTAGTGATTGTATGAACAACAACCTTTACAACTAGTTTTCAAGAGCAATCCCCACTCTAACCACAAAGCAAAGTTTTGTTAGAAGCATTGCTGTAGTTCCAGCTCATATTTTAAACCCATACCCACAATACTGCTCTCTCAAGGAAAAAAGATTTGATATTTTCTCTTCAAGTATCACAATCATCAAAAATATGGTAATAAGCACAATATTTTTCCCAGGAGTAGCAAAGTAGCTGAGGTAAGTATGTCCATGAGCACTCAAACTAATGACATACTGACAGTATGTGCATTGCTCATAAGTGCAAAATAAAGATTTGACAAATTTTAATGTGCAAAGCGCTTAGTATTAAAACCATGCTGCTAAAACCACCCTAAACAATGAACTGTCCTACCGAGGTGTCTGTCCATTGTACATAAGGATAGTTGAGACAACCAGATTAGGTGAGAAACTTAAGTTTAGAAACGTCCAGTAAATACCTAAAGCTAGCAAGATATATCCTAACTTTTATTCTAACTAATTGCCTTCGAACAAGTGTAGCCATGATTAAAACATTGTGCTTGTTGCAAGATTCTAAAGAAAAACAGACATTTAATAAAACAAATCCATTTTAGTATAATAAAATACATCAGGTATGGGATATTTTATGAAAATGTTTAATTCAACTGTTTCTTTGGAATGTAGTAGTCATAGTTTGGAAATTTAAGTTACAGTTCAGTTCTATGTGATTTTTTTTTTATGCTACTCAGTGTCTGAGAATACAAATGTCATTTAAAGTTAAGGCTTCGCTGTTCATTTTGAAACAACAATTTACAAGTGTCATATTGTCATAGAAAATAAAAATTTCTGTAAAAAAAATTTGCACAAAGTTTTATGATGGTACAAAACATGAAGCAATAATATACCAGTAAAATGAAATCATTTTACTACAGAAGATTTTTATAGTTTTTCAATAAAGAAAAAAATATGTTATTTTACACTTTAAAAATTATGAAACAATCTAAAACAATATAAACTGAACATTTTGTAACACTGCCTTTACAAATTAATAACTTTATAAACATATAATTTTTTTTAAATATATTTATCAGTGCAAGATACTTTTCAATGTAAAGTTGCAGTATCATTTTTCCTTTTTTGAAGGGCAACTTTCATTCTATTACCTTCAGAGAAATCAAATCTTCAGTGCTAGATCCTCATTATCATAGTAAGGTCTGAAGACCACAAAGGAGATACAATTCTTTTTATGTTTACTATTCTCAGTATGTTAAAATATTACAGAAAAACAAACAACCACCAGCTTTACTCTTCAAACAGACCAAGACCAAGAGCTAGCTGGTCCAGAATCTATTGAAATCCATGGGAATATTTCAAAAAGTTTTGCATCTGGGCTCCCCGGTGGGATTTTCTCTTCAAGGCAACATATAAATGTAACTCTCAGGCTAGTGGACTAGAAGTGTTTTGAGCTAAGGAGAGCAGATCCTAACACAACTGAAGCACATGGTGGTATGCTGAAAATAGTTTTGAAAAATCCATTATCTTTGGGTTAATTAACTAGCTGCTGCGATACCATGATGGTCAACTTACACTGTAAGACATAAATGAAAATTCTGCCTCTGCCAAAGTGAGCTTGTCACTTGGGCCATTTCATGGTCTAAATTTTGGGCTTAATTTTCAGGCCTTAGGTGCTCCGTCTCACCTTCTGGATGACCCAAGGTCTAGAGCCTGGGGAGGTAATTCTTACAATTTAGGTAAAGGTATGATGACCTGAAGTGTGTGTTTGAATATTCACTATAGTCTCTGCTTTAGGAGTTCTTTGAAGTTGCAACTGTCCACTGTTTTTTCTATTAAGTCTTCCTCTAAAATATTTTCAACTACCTACCTCATATTTTTAACCTTTAGTCTCCCTCCCTCTTCTTCAATTTCTGGGTTACTGGTTTCCACGGGATTTTCTGTTTTGTGATTAGTTTCTGTTTTATGATTAGCATTGTTTACATTGGTAGATATGCTTCAAAACATTTAATTGAGAAATAGGGGTGTATTCTGTTGCTGTAGTAATTCATTGGTGAATTAGCCCTTCTGTAGTCCTAACCCTGGGCAGGATACTTCATTGCTCTACTACAAAATCAGTTTTGGAAAGGACTAACTCCAGAAGTCACAATCACTTCCCTGGCTCTGTGGAGGGAATTCAGTGAGGAAGGAGTTCAGGACTTCGCAGGACACTCCTTCCACCAGGTTTGCATTGGCTGAAGCTCCCCAGCTCCAGCTGTGTTGTGGAGGTCACTGCAGATGGCCTGGGGCTGCCCTCACACTGGTAGGAGGGGAGAAACCTTCTGCCCCCTCACCTCCTCCTGTGCTCTCCTGAGCACAACATACTTGTTTCTTTTTACCCTTCTGGACCAGCTGCATAAGCTGTTGGATATTATTTGTCCAATAATATTTGTCCCTAAATATTAAAAAATTGCCACATAATTGTTGAGCACATTTTCCTGACAGCTTAAATTAGCTCACTGAATCTATCACTATCTGCACTTCTGGTCAAACAGAAACCTCGTGGTATGAGATGCCAGTCAGATACAACAGAATGGTACGAACATCCCCTACATGCACTGTGGGATTTTATTCTGCCCTCAGTACCCATGTGCAAGCCCAATTAGCATTGATTAGCATGAAAATACAGGTTTACTGAGAGAACAGAAGTCTGATTCAGGTAGTGGCAAGAGGAGGAAAGTTTCTCATTTTAAAGGCAATTGTTTCAGTGAGGGATTCATTTTCCCTAGTGTAATTAACAGGCAAGTTGTTCAGGATAAAAGATGTGTTTCATGACTTCAGGAAAAAAGATACTGTCACTTTATGCTGTTAAGAAGAAACCCAAAGTTCGACTTTGGAGGGTAAAGTTAAGAATTTTCCCTTATTTTTTTAACACAAACTCTAATAAAATCCTTTGCCATTACCAGCAAGTTAAAGCTGCAGTTTTCTTTCCTTGGCAATGGCAAATGTTTATGCAATCTACTCAGAGAGAGAAAGAGAGAATGAGAAGAAAAAGGGAGAGAGATTTTACATTTGAAAATACATTCTATATGAAAGAACAATAAAAGGGGATATTGCAGCTTTATACAAAAGGGTCAAGAGACATGAAGTTGAAATACAGAAAGCAGAACAATCGAGCCAGGTGGTCAAATCTGATTAGCCGTTGCCTTGCTTAGGCTACTTTCTTACCCTAAAATATACTTTTCTTTTAGTCAGTGAGCCATCAGTATATGATTAAAGACAAGGGCGCAACTGGAGAGAAGCAGAGCTGTAGTCAATGTTAACACAATGAGAAGCAGTACAAACAAAAAGGCACTTGAGAGGACATACACTAGCCAGTGCCAAGGACTTTTTTTGTTTCGATTTTAGGCAGTACACTCGGTTACCAGTTGTGTCTGATGATGGCACATACTCTTTTATGGAGTTCACAAGCACAAAATTTAGTACAACACTGAAAAACATCAATAAAATTTGACTGTATTGCTTCGTAAACAGAGCTGACACACTATATTGGTACTGATGCAGCAGTACTTTCAAAAACATCCTAAACCTTCTTTGCCTATGCACAACACGAGCAATTATACACAAATACAGGTGCAGGAGTCCACTAAATTGCTGTTACTCCAATAATTTCTGGGCACTGAGCTACAGACAGCATGTCCATCCAAAGGACCCCACTGAATACATTTTGTGACAGCATCTTGGATTTTGCACAGTAAAAACAAAATTATCCATTAACAGAAAACAAAAGAAAGGGAGAGAAAGAAAGACAAAATGAACTATAAGTCAATCATACTTGGTCTCAACACCAGCATTTGATTATTTCAAATAAAACCAACAGAAAAAGCAGACTGTACATGATTCAGATTGTTAACACAGGTTGGTGTCCATGTTTATCGGTTACACACTCATTGAAGCTCCTGAGAAAAGCTTGGCTCAGTGTCATCAATGCACTTTTCAGCCTGTACAGTAAAAGAAGATCAACAGTTCCCCAGCACGACCGAGCTATGTCCTTCCATCTCGATTCTCTGAAACTTCTCCACTCACTTTATACCTTCATGCTTCCGAGTAAGAATTCTGTGTGTTTAGTTTGTCTTTCTTCAGTTTTACACCATCGACCAGTTCAAAATTGTAATTCTCCAGTGCAGACAAGTTCCTCTCTGACATCCCATTGTGCCAGCAAGCACAGTACAGGACAACTCCACAGATGGCTCCTAAAAGCACTCCAAGTGCGCTCATGGCTATGATAGTAATAAGGATTGGATCTAGGGTTTTCAGGACGTTGCCTGGTTTCCTGGAGATGTTGTCATCGTAGTCCTCATCTGTATGATATCGAGGCGTAAACCCTGAAACGGAGTAAAGAATTGCAAAATGTTCAGAACAGATTAGAGTTAGAGCTTTGTTTGATGAGTTGGAAATTTAGAAAAAGAATATAAAGTTTTTGGCATAAATTGCTACATAATTTGAAAAGCTAGCTTCCTGGAGGGTAGTCATAAGCAGCTGAAAACTATAATGTGGCCCAAATAGTTGTTGATTTCTTCATACTGTTCTTCAGTCATTGAATCTGCTACATGATATTAGGGGTCTGACTCTGTCTTGATTTACATAGGAGTCTTGGGAATGAATAACCAGACCTTTTGGTTATATTTTGCCTGTGGTATTTAGCTCCAAAATGTTAAATAAATATTATACAGCTCAGTGTGAATATTTATAGTCTTAGACACTGATCAGGAATTTCCACCGAGTTTGAGTCCATCTCCACTTCACTGACTTCAGGATTGGACCTTGAAATGCAAACAGGGACAGAACTGACACAGCAGAGCACTCTGCCCCCTTGTGTAAATATTCACTGGGTATCACGTTTTCCCTCACCTCTTTGAGTTTATTAAGGACATAAAATAAACTTATAAACTTTGCTAATTGTTGCAGGAAAAGCAAAAAACTCTTTCTGGACAAATGCTGCTTTCACTGAAACCAATGATAACAATCCCACTGACTGTAACAGAAAGGAAAAAAAAAAACACCTAAGCTCTATGCCTGAAAAAATGCGACTATATTTTATTATTGGGACAATATGACAATTATGATCCATTTAATGATCCATTTACAGCTATCATCATTGAAAACGATAATGCTTTGGTAGACTGGTCATAAAATGACATTTTCAGCAAGGTCTGAGAAATGATTAGCCTGAAGAGTTTTGAGCCTAATTACCTAGACACCGCATGAGGCATAAATTGTAAGATATAATGATAGCTTTTCTTCAGCTTTGGGCATGCCTTCTAGATAACAAAATATTATGGATCTATAGTGTCTGTATGTATAGATGTATGCAATGTAACAAATATATAAAAATATAATTTTAAATGTTTGAGATAGTTATAAATGATAGAAAGTCTGTAAGATTGTGTGGCATAGAAGAATTAAAATATGAAATCATTAGTATAAGTATAAGCTTTTTTAGTATTTGATCTAGATAAATAAAAAACCTAGTACTATGAGCAGTTAAGAGAACCAATCTATAAATAAATAGATAAATAGAATACAAAAATTCACATGAAAATACACTTTTAAATTCATGTTCTTGTAACAATAACACAATTTTTACCTGTTTGATTACTTTCTGGGTCTTCTTCATCTATTTCATTCTCCACATCAGTTGATTCTAATGAAGCAAAGAGAATTGACATTGATTATTAAGGTTACAAACACTGATTGACTATCATGCTGGCAATAATGGTATAGCAGATTTTTCTGTGTCAGAGCATCATTATGTCAGCTTGACAGAACTGTTCATTATGATGGGCTCTGAAAATTAATGGAGAAAAAAGGATTTAAAAACTCCTCTCCACCCAATCTTGGCACAGTTTTAGAGTTATCAGCAGGGGTTTTCCATGCCTAGGAAAGAGAAATCAGTGTGATAAATTAGCATCTCATTCATTGTATTTACAATTTTGGAGCCCAATTCCATAACACTTCATCAGTGAAGGCATAGTTAATCACAAGAACAGTTTCACCGACTGCAGCAAGACCACTCATGTTTGGGCTGCAGACTGAGCTTTTGGCTTTGGCTCCTGAAAGAAGGACACCACAGAAAGATCGGGCACTGTGCCCTGCCTCTCTTTCCTGGTAATAGTCACTCTGGTGGCCTAGGATGAACCCCAGGAGATGGACTGCACAATGAAGAGACTGTACAGTCTTCTTATTTGGCAATGAAATTACCATGTAGTAGAAGCCTGTCATGTTATCCCCAAATGGCTGTTAGCCACAAAGGGTGAGGAACACCCTCTATTATTGTTCTCAGTTGTGCTGCCAACTCAGATGGCGTAAGTTTATATTTCTGATGCCGACGCTTCTCAGTTCTATTTCCTCTCCTATGTGAAAGTCATTGCTTAATCTCCATCGTGAAGGACAGGATTCAGTTTCTTGTGTTTATCTGCGGGTGCTGCTGCCAAATTACATGCAGTATGCAATGCAGATATGATCAGCAGTGACTGGAATAACTCAAGACTGGCCAGAAATAAAACCTCTGAAATAGTGGCTCAAGAATAGCTTGGCTCAGATGCGGAACAGGCCATGATCTAACATTACTCAGTGATATATGTCTGGGAGCTGGTGACTATAGCAAACGAGTCACAGCAACCTCAGAGCTGCAGAACAGCAGAGGACAGGACAGGGGCCATTGCACCATGCTTGCACATCCAATGCGGGTTTGATACAGTGCTTTAAAAAACCTAGGATAGTTTTCAAGTGGTAAATGACCTAAAAAGGGTGAAGAAATTAAATTGGAATTTTGAGCATTACTTAAGTCAGGTAAGAGCATTAGGAAAAGCAGAATAATTTTAAGAGTACATCAATAAAAATACAGGGAGAGATGTGAGGATGTGAATGCGCTGTGACCCATCAGTAGGGTGCCAGTTCTGAACCAAAAGACAGCATCACTGCAGTACTGAGGTCAGCCTATGAATTAAGCTATGGGCCAAATCAGGGTGTTTTCAGTGCAAAGTTTCCGATATAGGCAATAATTATGTGTCCCTTTCTCACAGAAAAAGCAAACAAACAGAAAAAGAAACAAAGAAAAACAACCAAAACCAAAAACCCCCAACCCCTCCAACCAGCTACCTAAATAAATCATATTTTAGATGAGATATCGATACATTCTTCCTATTTGTACTTACTTCTGCAATCCTCTTGTGCTACGTGATTGTCAATATTAATGTCATCCACAGCAATTCCTCCATTTCCTTTTCCAATTTCTCCCTCTATAACCACCTAGAAAAATAAGATAATTTTCACATTGTTTTCATGTTAACACACAATTGAAGCATTCAGGAAATTTTAATTAGCTGTTAACACACGTCTCCAGTTGTCACGATGCCATATTACATATACTTTGATTGTGGCCTGTCAGTCAGCACTGTAAGTCTTTCTGAACTTACACATGCAAACGTGAATGTATATAATGTCATAACTTCACTGAAGTCTTCTACATCAGCAGCAAAACTGTGGCAAGGATGCAGTTTTGTGACAGATGAGAAATGATTTCTAATGTATTTATTTGGCCTTCTATAACAAATTGCTTGTATCACTGTCATCTGAGATGCCATGAAATATGCCACTATTATTACTGTCACAGCAGCAGCACCTCATCTGTAGGTATAAACCTGTCTACGTAAATCCTCCAGTGACATTTTCTGCTAAGGCGTATAAAACATGACCAGCAAGGCCTCCATGGCATCATCTCTGTCAGCGTAGCGAACGATGGCCACACTCACCTGGTAATGTTTCACAGACTTGTGCAGAAGAACACGTCCCTCCTTCCAGCAGTTTGCCTGGTGCCCGCTTAGGGTCCACAGCACCTGGTCGTATTCATCTGGCTTTTGGTACCGCAGCTTGATCTTCAGGGTGCCGACGTGCGGGCCGGACATATGGTACCAGAAGGTCATGCAGTGGGCAGAGTTCTGTGAGTAAATCACGGGGCTCAGCAGCCGGGCAACTTTGCCTTTCTGGCTTTCGTCAGCTTGCGAGTAAATGAAGTTGCCATCTCCTGCTGTGACAGAAGGACTGCGTTAGAAATAGTGACCAAATGTCATTTTATTTGTTCACCTAATAAACCCCAGCCCCAGCCACCCCTGCTCGTGTTGCCTCCTGCCAAGTCTCACAGCTGAGGGCGGTGCTCTGGGAGCTCTGGGGAAGCACACGTGCCCCAAGGAGAGTTTATTTCTGCTGGCCATTGTCTCCTGTGCCGCTCACCAGGACGGCCTGTGCCAAGAATTGCTCAGGAAAGGAGGCAAGAGCATGTTCAGTGTGACAACGTATGCTGCACTAGTCAGTGGGCACCTCTTGAGGAGAGCCTGTCCTCATGCAGCAGGCTTGGCAGAAATCCCCTGGGCCTGCTCCACACTGATTGTGCAAAGAGCTATTTTAATCTCTGTTTAGTCTGTGTTTGAGAAGGCAAGGTCAGAATGGGAAAGCACTGGAGAAGAAGATAGCTGTGAGCAGCTACGCTCTGAGATCAGGAACTGAAATCTAAACAGTGTTCCTAAATCAAGTTATACTATTGTCACAAATGGTGCCAGAGATATTCCATTTGATTTTGGCAGCAATATATTGGGCTCCGTATTTTTGAGAGCTATTTTCCAGAAGATTAAGATTATGGTTGATATTTTCTGAAGAGCAGAATGGATCTATACGTGTTGAAATCTGAACACTGGATCCCCTTAACTTTGAAATCACTTGTTTAATCACACTGGGAGGGAAGCAGGGGCGAATGTAATTTGGTAACAAACAAATGCTAAGTGAGATACTGACTACAGTGAAGTGCTTGTGATTTGCACTAGCCAAGCTGCCATTTCAGTCAGGTGTTGAACAGCCTATTTGCAGAGGATTAGGGTAGAAAAATACAAAGTTCACCTGTTGTGGGTGAGTAAATTGCATACATTATATAGTCACATAACAGGATGGAAACAGCATTTACTGGCATATGTTATTTGCCTATATGTTCTTTCCAGCTTTGCTTCTGTGTAGAGAGCAGCACAACACGTGTGCAAATCTCATCAAAGAATGGTGACAGGGAAATCCAAAGGGAGGAAAAAAGGAAAATAATCACAGCATTAGGATGTCATCCCAGACGACCTAACTGGCCAAAATTAATCATAACGTACATTTTGAAGTGGTGTATAGAATATTCTGCTGTCATAAAGCAATTGTTGTTGAATATCACTTATGTGGAGTTTCTTCAGCTTTATACAAGTAAAGCTGAGGGCAAGATATACCTGGGGATTGCTCATTGCTGTTCTGCCAATGTGCAAGGTGGCTTTGCTGGTTAATGGCCACACTGAGGGGCATGGTTAGGATGGCAGTGCCATTCAGACTGCTTGTGGTCTGCGTTCACACTCACCCCGCCGAGATGGCAAACCTTGCAGGTGAAGGTGCCCTTGGAGATGAAGGAAAATTCTGGACAATATTGAAAGTGAGTGTAGCAAGGAGCGAAAGGAGCTGCCTGGAAGACTTATTGAAGTTACAGTTGATGGAATGGATAAGCCTTCTGCACTAGCAGGGCCCAGCAGAAACAACAAAATCTCATTTGAAAAATATCATTTCTTCATCTCTTGATTGAAGACAGGTTCAGTCTCTCTATAATCCTTGGTGGCAAAGTGCAGATAGCTCTCATTTCCAGAATATTATTGCAGTGCTGGGTCAGGAACTCTGTCTTCATTGTCTTAATTAGAGCTTTACTTATGCATGCCTTTTAGATTTTGTCAGTCTCTGGCTAACATAGCTTTTAACCTCCTTTCAATGTCAGATCCTACTGAGCCATTTCACTTTACTTTACATCAATTTTTCCACCATTACAGCCTTCACTTCAGCTAACTGCATTTAGTTAATTTGATGCCATTTATTTGTACAATGCCATTTATAGTCAAAGTATTATAAGTTTCTTTTTTTTTTTTTCTTTCCCTGAAACTACTGTACTTGTCTTAAGATTCAATTGAAAATGTCTCAGAATTTAAAAAGTCCAATTTTGTCTAATTTCCTTGTCATTCTCATTAGGCAAAGGGGTTGCAGAAGTGGGAAGGGGGGGTTCATCTCTAACACATTTGATTAATCTGCACGTATGCAAGAGAGAACACTGAAGTGAGAGGCTGTGCAGGTCACACACTGCCTTCCCTTCTCCACTAGCCAGCAGCATATTTATTGCCTAATTATGCAGAGCCATGAGTTAGATACTACAAAACCAACCAATCTATTTCCCAGGGTAATAATTCTGGAAAAACTCTGCATGAGCAAAGGGATCACTGCAATCGCCAGCTCCTGTTGGAGAGGAGGAGGACATCGAAACAAGTCCATTGGGGAAATTTTACTTGCAACACCTTTCTGTAGCAGACAGTAACTATAAACAGGAATAGTTCATGAGGTTTGTCCAGGACAGTATCATTTGGTAAGTTATATTTGCAGAATATTTGGCTTTTTTTTTTTTTTTCCCCTACCCTGGATGGCAGTTATCCAAAGGCTAGTCAGAAGGAGGGAATATCTTCAATTCCTGACCATAAATGATCTTTATTCCCCAACAGAAGGGACAATTATGGTCAGTTGTGTCTACATATAACCGATCAGTTTGCCCAGACTTATCTTTCCCACAATACATATTTTAGGTATAACTCACGCTCCTGTGGTTTTGGAAGGCATCTTGGTATAAAACAGAACAACTTCTTCCCATGTAAAATGCCTAAATCATGAACTCATGATTACCTGTGTGGTCTTGAATTGGCCCAGTTTTGCTGGTCAGAATTGCCCACTTCAAATCCACCTGGTTGTCATGTTCCCAGTGGCACAAAGTTTTGTGAGATCCCCAGCCAAACCCACAGTTGAAGTTGTATATTGGCAACTCTGCAGGAAAAGAGAGAAAAGAAGGAAGGAAATATGATTATTAATTGCATTATTCAGATTTTGCATTTCAGAACCAAATGTATTTATTTGATATTTAAGGGAGCCATTCCCACTTGAAAGTCTGAGAAGCCATAACAAGAGCAGCCCTTCTAGGAAAAAGATGAAGAATGGCTATGTCTAGTAAATGATATAACTGTTTTTTGTCTCTTTATGAACCATATTTTGTGACATTATGTCATTAGATTAATTCTTCTGATTTGCCCACGTTGTCTGATACACATTGTCTGATAACTCTGTTGTAATATATATGACTCAAAAAAGAAAGCTGTGGCTTATCAGATATATTCACTGGTTGTTAATATACATTTGCACCATAACTGTGCAACAAATCACAATGAGATTTGGATAAAAATAAGAAAAGTCAGGAATACTAGTGAAATGTCCTTGCCCATAAAGGATTTCTGGTGAAACGTATAATACGTGGCTTCAGTGTGAAACAGTATTTCAGCATCTTCCAGACAAGTAGGCCCACAAGATGGCAGCATTGAAATGGACAAATTGAGACAGAAAAGGGACAAATGTGGCTGATTGCCAAGTGAACTGAAAATAAGCTTCAAAACAAGCTCCACGTAAAACAAGGGAAGTCTGGTATTATGGTCAGGATGAGATCATATCTTGTTTTCAGCTTCTCTTCAATTCTGCCCAAAGGTTTAATACCTAGTAGCTTATTTTATTCAATACAACTTGGAATTTGGATGGGAATATTTTACAAAGATAGCACATAAATCCCTTGTATTTCTTATTTTCAGAACCAGTTTGAAATCTTTTGGGCTTTTGATTTCTACCCCACTGGTATGAACTTTCACCTCACCTTGAGCAATGGCAACTCCCACTAGAGCAATATTCTTTCTAAAGCAATGTGACCAAATTCTGAAGTCTTTTCTCAGACATGACTCACGCCTTATTAAAGGAAAAAACTTAGGTTTAATTTAACGAGATGCTTTGTGCAAATACAAACTGAGAACAAAGGACTCTGTGCTTCCATCACTATCAGCTCTCGGGGAACAATTGTGTTCTTTTGCTATCTCTCCCATTACGTAAAAATAAAAATTAATAATAAAAAAAAAAGAGAGAGAGAGAGGTAATGTAAAACTTAGAATGTCTTTTGTTTATTGTGGGAAAATATGGAGAAATGTGGGAAGTGTGCTGGGACCTGCAGCCGGGCAGACCTCTGAGGTGGATCTCCTTCAGTCTGAAGAGGCAAAGACCTTCTCCACACAGTGAGCAGCCCAGGGAAGACTGGAAAGGCTTTTGAACTCACAAGCCAGATTTTAATAGGAAGTAAACTAGAAATGTTATTTTATGAACCTCAAAGGAAACCTCAAGTGAGTAGGTTAAGACAGGACAGATACAAAAGGGGTTCATCTATCACTCTCTCCTTGCTCGCTGTGTCCTTGTTCAGTGAGACCTTGCTCCCAGACAAAGTTTTAACTCAACTCACCGTATTCCTGCATGGCAGCCACGGTGCCCTCTCCCCTCTGGGCCCCCCAAAATGCCCTTCTGTCAGCAGAGAGGTCTGGGTGCATGGCAGATCCCATCCATCCCTTCTGCTACGGCAGCTCAGCACTGAGCCCTGTCTCTTCTCCTGCCTTTCATCTGCCCCATCCCACCCGCCGCCCCCGCCCTCCCGCCGGCCTCCGGAGGGGTCTACCCGACATTGTCACGGATGCGGCATCCTAACTGGGAACAAATGAATTAAACAGATACTGTCTCTTGCAGGAATTCAATGTGGAGAAAACGTGTTTCCTGGCAGACCCCAGCCCTTTCTAGGAAAGGGGAAGATCATGGTGAATAATCTCTCTTTGGGCTCACAACGTGGAAGAAGCAGAACTCAGCCTGTGCACACATGGGTACAGAAAGGCAATCCATTATGTTTCTTACTTCAGTATATGTTTTTTTTTTTTTTTTCTTTCCTAGACAATGGGACCGTGATCAAAGAGATCTTGTCCGAAAGGGGACATCTGAAAATCAAGGGGAATTTTTTTAAAGAAACAGAGTGACATTGAAATGAATTAAAGGGTTTTAAGTTTGTGAAAAATATCCTTTCATTGTCAAGGAGGCCTAGAGAGAGCTATATTGCATGGCTTTGACATCAGAGCCATGAAACAGAACTTTAAAAAAGGCCCTAGAAAACCTAAAACAAAATTAATTTTATCAATCCCAAAGGATTATATCATGCAAAGCTTGTAATAGCCTGCGTGGTATTCAAACCACAAGAAAGGAGAACAGTGGTAGAGAGATCACATACATTTGAAGATGTAACAGCATAAATGAGCATATAGCACAAAGAAACAGGGATTGTTCAACTCTGAATAAAAATAAATAGCAGAGGACACAGGAGAAATATATAAATGAGTGAAGAATCTAGAGAAGGAAGATTACAATGTTCTGTTTTCCCCATTTCATAGCCCGCAAACTATGAGGCATCCAGTGAAGTTCAATACTGATCAAAGGAAATACCTTCTCATATAGTGTGAACAACACTGCTTCCCTTGAATGCTGCTAAAGCTGAGCACAATTCGAAGAAAACTGGACATTGAAATAGATGAGGAAAATATCCAAAATTTAATTGTTAATTCTCAAATGCATGGAGTCACAAAAGCCTTCTGCTTCATGGTTTGAAGCAAGCTCTGAACACTGGGATTAGAAGGAGAGCTTCAAAGCAGGACTAAATTTCACAGCACCATCTAATAAAGAATTTTTGTACACTTTCATTTGAAACATATAGGCCAGTAAACTGGCAAAGAGCCTAAGTCTGATACGCTTTGGCCATGCCTGTGTTCCTTGGCTTTGGTCTCACAGACAGCATAGAGTAACATAAAAATGAACTTCTTTTCCATGCAGAAGTTAATGAGAATCCCCTGAAATTGAGCAGGATTAGGCATGTAACCTGCTCTCAGTCAGCTACTTTTTGCTAGGTCCTTACTGTTTTCTCAGAAGTGATCGTGTTAATGCGTTCCTTAGACAATCACAGCAATGGAACTGAAGGTCAAAGGCAAGGCATTTCAGAGTACTCTCATTTTATGGGCTCCTTAAACATGCCATCTCTTATTGTCTGTTCTTAAGTCTCTTCCAATACTTCTCCCAGGGACCCATAAAAAGAAAAAATAGACCTGCTAGCCAATTAATAACAGACACTTGTAGCATCAGGATAGGTTCATTAGTCGTATGGACAGGAGGACTGTCCCAGCAAAAGACATAATAGTTCAATTCTTCTATTAAAGGTCCCAGGGGGCTGATACAGTAGCTCACAGTAATCTACAGGCAATCTGTCCTCTTCTTTGTCCTTGAACTATAGCTTGGCAGCTCTTGGGAAAGGAAGGAAAGTAGAGAGGAAGGAAGGATGAGTAGCATTTGGTGAGCTCCCTTTGCAGCGCTGGCCCATTCCCCTGCTAAGATAATTCCCTTGCCAAGAGGTGATTGATCTTGGGGTTTGTGCCTATTGAGAGGATGAAGAAAACCAGCTATTATGTAACTAAATAGCACCACTTCAGATGAGAATCTGAGAGGGAGGTGTGACGAAATCCCATATGTCTTTTTGAAAATGTAGGGTACGTGATACTGAATTAAAACAGATTTATCCTCAAAGAATAACCAACAGCTGTACTTCTTGACCACATCTTGCTCACAGCTGGAACCATTACTGCACACGAACAAGAAAGTCATTTGAAAATCTAGTTGAGTGAGTTTCTTGCAAGTCCATTAATCTTTTGCGGCCCACAGACTTTGACATATTTTTATAACTCTTCTGACAAGAGGCAAGAAAGAGCATGATGGCATTAAAAATGCTATGAAAATTCTCTATAGGATGCTCTTGCCAAAGGGTACATCAACATTAAAATGAGAAATTACAAACATAATTTGGACCACTTCAAAGTAGTATATTGGGTCTGATTCTTATTTGCATTTCACCTTTTTATACTGCTTATACTGGTGGCATAGAATTACCTTAAATGATAGTAAATTTTAATTTAAGTGCTTTAATATCCCTTTACATCCCTTTATTGATGCAAAGTTGTCCTGCCATAAATGAGGATCAGACCTATTCTACCTTTAAATTATTTCTTTGTGTAGATTTTAACCTCAGGATTTCTTATTTATATTTTCCTGAAATACCTCTTACATGGATGAATAACAAGATAAGTTACTTCTTGAACACTGCTTTACAAAGGACTGAGCTTACATTCAGAGAGTACATAATGTAAATGAACTGCTTGCTCTGGATGTAAATATCTAAGAGTCAAGAGTTTCAGATAGTTCTGTGGAATTAAAAGAGATGTATTCAAAAAGGCTAGATGTTGGTGAGTCGTAGGACTGAGGCCTGAAAGGTATTTATCTTGACGGACAGGTTTGCTAAAGGCACCTTTTTAAGTCTGAGGAGCAAAGTAGATCTTCTCTTAAAAAAAAATCAAAGCTTTAAACATTTTTAGCAGTTTGAAATCATGATTCTTTTTTATTTTCTTACAATTCAGTCCCCTTGAAATGAACTGCAAAAGTCTCTTTGATGGAAAGCTTGTTTATACACAAGGCTTTCCAGCTATTTGCACTTAACTGTTTCCACAGTGTATGAAAGCTGGCGGGAATAGGATAATCTCAGGCTTTGACACACACAAGTGTGTTAGTCTGGGATAACAAGATTAGGGGTGTTTGCAGGCATGAGTGCAGGCAGGTGGACAGCAACGTAGCTGTTAGCACGTATTATTGCAGAAGTACCTGTGCCACGGCAGGAGCTGGTACGGAGAGGGCTGGGAAATATGTCCTGAATCACTGTGACATGAGCTGTTGTGGCTGGCAATGGCACGTGTAGCTCATGCAGGGTTACCCGCAGGAGCCTGCATCCTGCAGCTCTTCCTCAATAGCTCTTTGGCTTGGAGGTCACCATTTGCCTCGAGGTGTATTAGTATCTTAAGGTAAACCTTAGGGGGAGTTATGGCTGAAGCTGAAGGCTCAGTCCTTGGTGTGTTAAATGGATACCTCATTCAGCTTGAGAATAGCTGAAAGAGCTGGAGTGTGCTGATCCCCTGATCCTCGGCCAGCTGAGGCCAGGGGGAGCCCAAGCAGCTCTGTAGCTTCAAGGCCAGTTTAAACTATGCTATTTGTGGCTGCTGTAGCAGGCTTTTGCTCCCTGCAGCATGGCCTCTAGCTCGGACACACTTTCTTGTGCCAAAGAGGTCCAGCCGTGCCCCCTCCATAGAGGGAGATGCACCACCGCCATGCCAAGAAGGCTCTCCCCATGTTGAGGGGAATTTCTGGCTGCCCCTTTTGGGGAGTTTTCTGGCTGGTTTTCAGTGAGGGATTACAAAGCAGCTGGAAACCTTTATGTCTTAAACTGCAGATTTGGGAAACCTTATTTATTGGCATCTGACTGAACTCTATCTCTGATCTTTGTAATGTGCTGCCATGTGGGAGCCTGGAGTTTGGGATGTGAACTTGTCCCTTATACCCCGGAAGGAAACAGCTTCTACCAACACAATGCAGGGAAGTAGCATTGGCATGCTCTGAAGGGAACCTCATAAACTTCTTCAGTAGAGAAAAAACTTGGCTCATCATGCAGTAAACGAAGGTGGTGCAGGAGGGAAGTAAGGAGAGAAAATGAGGATATCTTCATCTCTGGCAGAAACAGTCAATCTATTATTGGAGAGTCCCACCCAAGCCAAAGGGATTAAACACAACCTGTAACTGCATCTGGCACTGTGGAGGAGCGAGGAAAACTGCATACCACAGAGGCACTTTATGAATTTTCAATTAGCATTTGTTTAAATGCAAGAAAACAGTCAAAAGAACTGTAAAATAAATCCTTCATTTCAGCCAAATAAAAAGCTACAAGATTGTTTCAGACAGAAAAATCCAAATGTTCTACTCAAAAACCACTGCGATACCTCCCTCCCCTTCCCCAACCCTAAATTTTGGGGTTGGGGGAGAATTGCTGGCTGAGGGAGAATAGCACGGAGAAGTGTCCTGCGAAGGCACTGGTACCCCTCAATCTGCCCCACTCATACAGCAGGGCAGAGCTAGAAATAGTATACGCTGACCAAGCAAACTGTACAGCCCTGGAGACAAATTTTAGGGACAGTAAATGCATTTGCTTCTGCAATATCAGAACGCAGAAGCCGAGAGGGGGAACAATGTCAGAGAGAAGCCAGCTCTATCTCTTTATCAGCTCGACACCACTGGTGTCCTGTAGGAAATTTTTGCATTATTAGTACCTTTCTTCTACTTGAAGCAAAAGAGGTTTGTGTCACATAGTTGAGGAAACAATGATAAACACTTACCCACCCTGTTAATAAATCACTTGCAAGACTGTGTCTGACTGTACCTTAATGGAGGAAATGGGAGTAGCTGAAAACTGACCTCCTTACCGCTCTGCAATCAGTAATGCACAGAGCTTTAAACTGGTGTTCCCAGTCTCTACGGCTCAGATTTTCTGCCCTAATCTGTCCTCTCTTCCACTCCCAGTAAATTGTACAGGATATTAAAAAATGCTATGAAAGTTGCGGAAGGAGCAAAGTAAGGATTTTAAAAGCTGCTAGTCATTGTATTGATTAAGTAAAAAGGACCTGCTGCCAGTGACAACTTCTTTCTCCCCTTTCAAGTTCATGGTAGCAGTTTATGTAACCCCATTTTGAGAAAAATTGCTAGAAAACAATATTGTAAAACTGCCAGCTCCCTGGTGGAGAAAACTGGCAAACTTTACTTGTCTTAGTTTTGTAAAACCATGGATATAAATAGTGAATGGCTTGTGTGGCTCTGTTTTTGTTTTCCTGGAGTTTGCAAACACACTTTGTGTTACTGACATGCCACATTTAGAGACAGTGCACTGTGTGATTAAGTTAGTTCAATTTTGTCAGCATTTGGCATTTGCTGATGCAGAAGGAAATCTTGTTCTCTGCTGTGTCTACATGTGGATGAAAGGAATAAAATATTTACTGTACAGAGCTGAGAGACCAGATGCTTCTTTACTTCAGAGACTTTTAGGGAATGGGGAGTCAGGAAGTGCTGCAATTCATTATTTTGTCTCTGGTATGAAATTTGGGTATGGAATTTATTACGTTTTTAATAAGTTTTTTTTTCTTTTTACCTGGTTGTAGTGTATTGTCTATTACTGTTGGCTTTTCTGTATTCAGTACTGTAGTACCACCTGGAAAAGAAATTATGCATGTCATGATACATGGGACACAACAAAGGACACAGCAATCATCAGGAATATCCTATATCTAAATCTGAAATATTACCACCTTTACTAGACATGTAGGTAACTGAGTATGTTAAGCATGAAAATATGACATTAAAGGTCTGGTTTCCTTTATAAAAAATAAAATAAAATAAAAAATTAGTATTTGTCATTAAATAAAGCTTTTTGTCTTTGGAGTCCTTGCAAACACCAACTAATAAATCCTCACCATGTCCCTATGGTTGTCCTCACTTTATAGAGAGTGATTTGCTCAAAATCACGTGGGATATCAGTGACTGATCTCCCTAGCCCCTCCTAACACTCACCCATCTGTGCATTCAGCTATGACATGCTTGCCACATCAGAGACCTGAGCTCCTCCAGTCCCTGCCATGCTGGGTCCTCCCTGTGCCTTGCTTCTCGGCTGCGCTGTGGCCCCAGCTCACAGGAGAGGTGTGTGGGAATTGCCCAACTTTTGGCTACCATCTAAGGCAGGTTTCACTTCTGTCTCAAAAAGCAGGAGGAATTAAGAACTTTCCCTTTGTCTTCTTCTTCAAGCAGTTGAAAAAGAGGTGAGCAGGGTCACGGCCCTCTCCCTAAGCCCACTAATTTTAAAAATACTTGACTTTTTTAAGGTAAGCCTTATATTGATAAGGGGAACAAAAAGTAAATTAGCGCAATTATAAATGCGCAGTGGGGTGCTGATTACCAGTCAATGGTTTTTCTCTTCTCCAGCAAGCAAGTACTTAAAGCATTATAGAAAGGATGACTATGATGACTTCCAATGAGAATGAATGCCTGAGCTATATCAGCTTTATGTTTGTGAGAATGATCTGATGGGAAATGCTATACGCCACGCAAATAGAGCAGCTCTGTATGGGGTCCAAATAGAGCAGGAAGGAATCTGGCCTACAGCACAATTACAGTTAATTGCAAGGAAGGCTTCATTGTGATACTCACATATGTGCGAGTACCATCAGGGAAGTGACTCTAGCAGCCGTACCCAGGAGAACGCAGGCACCATGCTCGCACTGGGAGTGGATGGAAGAGGGGAAGGCACTGATAAAACCCCTCTGCCTTTCTCTGCTAGCCTTAATGGACCGTGAGATTTACATACTTTCCTTCTATGCATTTTGGAGGAAGAAAAGAATGTTTGCAATGAAATTATTGGTAAAATCACTTCTGTGCATTTTTGTGTTATATATAGCATCGTAAGTAAAACACAGAATTTCTGCAGTGTCCACAATTGAGCATGCACTGGCCAGGGTTTCTAGGTGGTGTAGTAAATTATACTCAAGTGTCTGCACTTTGGTAGAAGGGCAATGTAGTAATTTTCAATTTTAGTAGTGAAAAAGGTTCAGTTCCCCAGAAAGCTGGTGTTCAGGAAGGCTGATAGCTGTTCCCTTGTCTTAGAGGTTATAAATGGCTCCCTAAGCACAGCCTGCAAAAATTGCCAGAGGGAGTTTCTTCTGCTCAATAACCTTTCCCGAAGGGATATGTGGGATGCAGTCCTGAGCTGCCTGAAGCACACAGACTATGAGCAAATGAAGAGGAAGGTGCCTGCATAGATCTGTCTCCTTCCCCTCGCACAGCCTGTATGTGAAATGTGTCTCTGCCTATTGGGTCTTGCAAGACAACCCTCAGCGTAGGGCTTTGCAGGAAGCCCCAGGGTTTTCTGACCCATCTCTTTGCTTTCAGAAAAATAAAAAAAATACGTTTAGTAATATTGAAAGCTTCCTGAGCTACCTTAACGTGATACAGACTATTTTGTCAGACTCCCTGCATGGCTCTTATTCATAAAGAATAAGATTCATCTGGAACACTGATTTGAAAAGCAGTGACAGTGACTGTGCAGTGTCTTTTCTGCTTAAGAATTGTTTTTCAATATTTGATTTGCAACATGCATTTACATGAGACATTGGCAAAGCTCAGAAAGCTGAAACTGCACTTTCATTTGTATCTGCTGTTGGATGTTCTACTTCGCTGCTTCCAAAAAGCTGATCTCTCTCTTACCTAAGATTTCCCAAAGTCCTCTTGGCCAGCTATTGCCAGGTTTTAATGCTATTTTATGTCATGGATATAAGAAGTAATAAACATTTATTAGATAAGTACACCAGGGAGAAGTGATGAAATAACCCGTGTTGCTCTGTCCAAAAATAAGCTTAGCTGCTGTAGCAGTATGGATCTGCTACAGAAAGATCTCCTCAAATGGGCCCAGAGCTATGTGGAGCAAGTGACCTCCAAGAAGAGAGAAAAAATGTAGTGGTGCAGTGTCAGCTATATCAGAAGGACACTGGTTTGGTGCAGAAGTGAGAAAACAGGAAATTTAAGAAGCTTTCTCCCTTCCAAATGCAGACTACGCTATGTCCCTCCCTGCTATTTTTCTGCTAGTGATGGCAGTTTGGAGAACGTCAGCCCCTCTGTGGCTGTAATGCAGTGCTGGTGGGGAAGCTCATGGAAATCTTTCCGGTGGTATATGTGTGAGTATGCTTTGATGAAACGAATCTTCTTTGTTTCTGTCTGAGAAAGATTTGGGGCTGATATTTGAGTCCTACGCTAAATTTTAGGTGTGGAAGAGTATCTTCAGCTTAAACAATATTTCATTTTGAGTTCTTCAGTCTCAGACAATAAATCTCAAAAGGTTTGTCCATCTTTTTTCTTAATAAGAGGAAGTTTGATTAGGACATTTGATTAGACACAATTCCTGCTCAAAAATATGCCCTCTGTTCCAACTAGTCACTATTATTTGCTTCAAAAATTACATAGCTGAGAAAACAATCAAAAGTATTGTCATATGTAAAAGGCAGATGTCTATGTTTTGACAGCACTGACAATACAAACTGCATACCAATGTCCATTTATGCTGAGTGATTAAATCAGTGCAAACATTTAGCTGGTTACTGGCGATGGGTATGAGCTACAATGAAGCTGCAATGGAATGAGGATGGTTTCTGCACCTGTCAGTTGGTAGTCATCACCTGTGCCACTGTGACAGTTCGCCTGGTCATCATCACACTCATCTACAGGCTTGCCTTCGGAAACGGTAGGAACAGCTGTAGGAGCTGAAACAAAATTCAGTTGCCCAGTTAAAAAGTGTGCTGGAGAATCAACGTGCAATTGGCACTAACATTTTGATGAGTACCATATGCTGTCATCATGTGTTGTTTTTGAGGAAAGGAGCAACTCTACCTTGCAGGTTAGTTAGTATTTCTTTGCAACGGAAAGCACCTGTTCTGCCTCCTGCCCTAGGGCACTCTGCTGTGTCTGAGCTCAAGGGCTGTGCAGCAAAGCCCTGGACTGGCTGATGAACGCTTATTCCTAAAAAACAGGAGTGGAGGTCTGGCAAGGCAGAATGGGAGTCTCAGGGAAGGATAGAAAACCCATCATTTTATTGCATGGCCAAAGCACCTGTGAGCAGGCCTGTAAAAGGCAGCAGGAGGGCTGCGTGCTCAAGGTGGTGATTCTGCAGCACCTACCACATTGCCAAAGAAATCTCTCTGCAGAGCACGTATAAGAGAGGAAATGTCTGAGCAGAGTCCTGGTAACAGTGGCAGGAAGGCAGTGTGATGTAGAATCACTTTGTGCTCAATGAGAAGATCTGGAAGAAGTTGCTTTTGTTTTTGTTGAAGTTATAAATAAGTAAGACATCAATGATGTCAGTCATCCCTCCTGGCCACCTGCTTGCTTCTCACTGGTGATGACTTTCCGGTAGCTGCTGCATAACCAGTAAAATCTGACCTTCGTTATTACAATTAAGATCTTGAGATTTGTGAAAGATGCCAGAAAATATATCTAAATCCCAGTGTCTGCAAAACATATCACATCTGGAAAATCAGGATACGGATACCTGGTGTTATGTTTAAGTTTTATGCTCTAAGTATAGTTCCCTGGCTTAAGATAACCAGGCTGGGAACATGGTCCAGGCTTTGCCTGTTCTCAACTACTGTTATTTTCATTAACAATGCTTTACTGTATTATAAGCTGTACAATAATGCTTCTCTTCCGTGGATTCTTCTTTGCCCTTCTACTGCCTCCAGAGTCCACTGGCCACACAAGATCCTATGCACTTAGACTGATAATGTCAGAGGGGATGGTAGTTTCTGAAGTAGCTATATTGTGGGCTGAAACAAGGACCCCAGTCTGTGCTTTACAGGTATAATCTAGCCCTAGTTTAAGAAACACTTCTCTACCTGTTATGAATTATACAGAGTGTCTGTTCCCCATATCTCTTTAAAAACCCCTCTGGGAGCTCCCTCTAGCTTTCTACATTGAGTTGAGTTTCTTATCTTGATCTTCATGCCCCTGTATAGCCTCAAGCTTGCCTACATCTCTGCCATCATTTCATATAAACCCCCTGGGATGCTCTGAGCTTCCCCTTGCTCATCACTGCTGGAGAGCTGATTTCTACTCTTGTCTGTGCTTATCTCTATGCTTCTCTTCTCATCTCAGCTCCTGTCCTCCTCAGGAAATCTCAAGTAACTTCTCTTCATTCAACTCCCTCTTTAAGACGGTTATACAACAAAGTTTTCTTATTATGCTTCTCTCATGGGTGCTTTGAAATTGACCTTGCCTATCCGTGGGTGACCTACAGGTGAGCTACCTTCAGAAGTGCACCACAGTGGGAAGATAAATGCAAGTAATGTGTCCCAGGGGAACATTATGCTTGGTGAAGCAGTTTCCCAAAAAGCAAAGGCATTTTGCCTAGTTAGTCTCCTCTTTGGCTCCTCCATCTCACTGAGTAACACATTCTTGTAAGGTGGTCCATGGGTTCACTTCTTGATGTCTAGGTGGCTACAGGACCCCTGTGGCAGGAGGAGGTTACCCATGGGTTGTGAGTTTACACAGGGCAGGTGCTGAGTTTTCTTTTCTCTTTTCTGAGCAAGCAGCACAATAGTCTGCAGGAACTAAGAATTCCCACAGGAAATGAGGACTTCCTGCAGGAACTAAGAAGTATTTCCAACCTACCCACCTTCCGGGACAAGTAAAAACCACACTTATTCAGTCTGGCCTTCACTAAAAACAACACAGAACGTGGTAGTTCTCACAGAAAATACTTCCCACTTGTCTGCCTTGGGAATGAAATGGTGAGAAAGAAATGGAGGCAGAACATTCAGTTTCATTCATCTTGGGAGCCTGTTCAGCTACTTCTTTATGAGGTATCATAAGAAACCCCCAATAATGTGTTTTGTTACTATATATGTATTGTTAAGCTCTGTGATTTATAACCCGTGCCACTATAACATTATCCACCACATAAAAATGTGAAATTCATGTAGTTATCTGTAGTTATCTATGATGTTAAATAATTATTGTTTATATAACAAAAATCAAAGCATTATTATACCTCACATCACAGCCCAAGGATAAATGTCTAAACTTTGCTTTTCCTGGTCTTTCATCTCTTGACATACTACTGCAAAATTAAAGCTTGGTATGGAACACAGGGGACCTCCCTTGCTCCCCAAAAAGAGGAGCACAGACCCTATCCAGACAAGTAATCATTGTCTACCATACTGTCTGGTGCGACTTTCACGTTGTTTGAAGGAGCAGGAGGCATAATTGCTGTATTTAGTCCAACACACCCTCTGCATTCTCAGAAAATGTCTCTTCCTGGGTTGTATCATGGTAACACAAAATATAAGTTCCTTTATTTTCTCGTAATAGCTCTATGCTTCTTGAAAGTATAATCATAAGGTTGCTTAAGGGAACAGAAAACCATGTGGAGAATATCCCTGTGATTCAACAAAGGAATGGGAGAAAGAATAATATTTGTGCCTTGGGCATATTCAAATGTCTGCAGAGAAGGAACTGATTAGTCCAAGAAACAGCACTAATGGCAGTCACGGAAGCGAGAGTCCAACGTGCTGCCTGTACAGGAACAGCAGTGTTCAGCAGTAGTCCAAGTACAGAATGTATGTGTGAAAATAATAAAGTGCATTCATCTCTAGCAGAGCAATTACCTTCGAGTTCACAGCCCAGCAGCTCCATTCGCAGTCCCAGTCCTCCGTGTGTGGCTCTCTCAGGGTAGACACGGATGAATCTTGTCGATACAGGTTCAAAAGTCCGCAGTTCAGGTGTGTCGTAGTTGGTGTTTCCTTCAAAAGTCTGCAAAGCATAACAAATGCTACTTGTTAAAATGAAAATATATTTTCAACATTTTCTTCATTCTTTAGCTTTTTAATTAGGTGAGATGTAGGCCAGATTCTAACCATTTAATAAGTGTCAGACTTTCCTGCCCTAAATGAGAATGGAAAATACACAGTTTAAGCTTCTTGGAAAAGTAATGCATTTCATTTTTCATTTTTCTTTTTTCATAAACTCAGTAGCAACCAATCCATCAGGGTCATAACAAGAGCTGAGTGTTTAATGAGACATGTTTTTAAATGACGCTCTGATCTGGGGTTTAGCTGGGTGACATTTTCAACAGTTCTTAGGGAAAAAAAATGACTGAGGTGAAGATCCTGTCACCTTTTAAGTGGTTACAATAATAATCCAACTATTCAAGAGAAAATTTCAATCTGATTTCCCCCAGTGACAGAGTTTCACAAGTTGTAGTTATTTCAAAAGGCATAAATTAAACTCCAGGAACAGTAGCTGCAAGAGTTCTTCCAGTGAGACTGCTATTGAATAAGAATAAAAAGAAAGAAAGAAAGCAAGAAAGAAAGAAAGAAAGAAGAAAGCTGCTTCCTGATAAAACTGCAATATAATCTGACGGGTAAGGCAGGTCAGCGAATGTACATTTCAGACAAAAATCTCTTGTCTGAGTTGCACTCTGGGTTCTTCAGCCATAAAACAGCTCTCAATGGCATTTGTTTGATACTTTCAGCTTCCCGTCAGTGAAATTTTGCATATGGAACATGTTATAATTTGTACTTAAAGCAACACCCTGGGTGCATCCATGGAGATAATCGGTCATGAGAATGAATTAACTGTACAAAGAAACAGTCCTTGCCATGAAGTGTTTACGAGCCAAGACAGGCAAACAGTTATTTTTAGCCTATTTTATGGTAAAAAGTAACTCCAGAAGATCTTATAGAGAATAAAGAACAATATATGAAAATGCATATAACAATGAAGTAAAAGTAAAGTGTTTTCAACTTTTCTTTGTATGAATTAGTTAAATTACAAATCATTAAAACTAACTTATATGAATTGTTTAGAAGCGCTGTTACTTCCAACAGATAGCTGTGAGGTCTGAAGCTTTCTTCTGGAAGAAACCACCGCCTGTCTGCCTTTCATTTTGAATGATAACAAAACCCAACCTGCAATAAACTCTTCCTATTGACCTGGGGGCAGAGAAAACAGAAGCCATGGGAAAAACAGGCTGCATTGTCCAAGATAGAAAAAAAGCATAGGTAAAACCAATTGCTTCTTGTATTTTTAGTGCAGTCCTAAAAGCCTTGCTTGTTTTTGCTCTGCATCTGTTTAATGAACCAATGGTCCGAAATCTCTTCTGGCCATTGGTTAGAGTGCCAGTCACAAAAGCCAATGATGATGGGTGGCTATGACCAACTGGATTAAAAGAAATAATTTCTACATTAATGCTTCTGCTCCTATTTCCTAGGGAAGACTTATCTCCAAGGTGCCTTCAAGGGACACTGGCTGACCTGGTGTTCTGACAGTGCATGGAAGACAGTTGTCAAGAATTCACATGTAGATGGCCTGTCAGATCTAATTAAAATGCAATTATATATTATTATATTTCAACAGCAATGTAGTGCAAATGATCAGAAAAGCTACCTACCGTATGAGAAAGAATGAATGCCATTTTATGTGCAAAAAGTAGACAGACACATGTATCTGAGGAATCCTTGCTTCCTTTTTAATAGTAGTCTTAATAGCAACATATAATAATGAAAAATGTTTTATAAAAGACATCAATACTGGAGTACTGACACATAGACATTAGAATTCAATAGGCATCTAGAATTATATTGAATCATAATTATATTGAATCATTGTCCTTTGTAGTGCAGAGCTGCCTGTGATTCAATTTTGACTGTTCATTTAAAACACGTACTGATATTCTTTGTGGGGGAGGAGAAAAAAGTATACAGTAAAACTTCATTTTGTGAATGTCTTTTATATAGGCTATGTCACAAATCGCTTCTTGCATACTACTCACACTGCAAAAACAAGTATAATAAATAATTGCTAAACAAAAGAGAATATAAATAAGCAAGAGGGAAAAAAAGTCTTCCTAATAGCTTTTTAAATCAAAATAAATATGGCAGAGAAATTAAAAAAGGTTGTTCCAGATGGCAGGATATTCAGTTTCTTGTGCAAGACATGACCAGAGGAGGTGTGAAAAAAAAAAAGGTCATCAGTTGGTAAGTGGAAGTAGGAAAGAAGTATGGAAGACAAAGATGAATGTACTGAGTAAGCTTGAGCAAGACTTTGGAGAACAAATACCAGCTGGACTTTGAAATGAGTATGGAGTTGTGCATGGTCATTTGAGGATCTGAGTGGCATTCACCCCTGTGTGTGCTTGATAGAGGCTAAAGGGGGAAACATTCTGCACAGTCAAAAACAGCGGAAAGTGGGTAAGCTAAAGAGGAAAGAGTTACTGTAGTCCCATGGAAGGAGCTGCAGGTATGGATGACAAGATTCCATTGAGGACCAAGGTGATGTTTCATCCTTTGGACATATTCTGTTTTTACATTTAGCTTGTCATTGCTCTTTCTTTTCCTAACGTGCAGTTGTTTGTTTATTGAAAGTCGAGACTTTAACCAAGTGAAACGATGTGTTTCATTTCATAAAACAGGGCTGTTTCTAATCCACGTTCCTGCTGTGACTCATTATAGCATTCTGTCCCATCCAGCTCTACTTACATTTAAAAATACTACATTCCAGTATTAACATTTTAAATCCCTCAGACTCCCAAATCATAGGATTTATCTAATTCTCTTTAAAGAAAACTTGTGCTTTGGAGGAAAGTTTATTAAATGTCTTGAATTTTGGGGAAGGATTATAATTAGGCCACAAGAGATTTGAATTCCAGCCCTCCTAGTTCCATTAATCTTTGAAAGTTAATTTCTGGTAGTGATGAAAGCTGAGGATGGGCTCAGTGTGTTAGTTAGCACTCTAGTTTTCTTGTCAAACCGTTAACTTCTGACAATGATGGCAAGTGCTTGTATTAGAAAACAGAAAGCCATGCAGCAGACGGCGCACTGCTTTGAAAGCATATGGCATTATTTTTTTCCCTCATTGAGCCACAGTGCTCATGTACATGTCAAAACAACATCTATTTTAGAAAGAAAATGGTTAGATCCCATTGTTGATTTACACTCTCTTCACACTTTATGATGAAGTCAAAACTCATGGTAACAAGAGAAAGGAGCTGACTGCAAAGGCTGAATTCATTTAGTTTTAATCCCCAAAACAAATGATGAAAAGTGATGAGAAGTGAGAAAATGCAGACATATTCAGTGAGATTAAAACAGGAGAGAATGAAGTCCAATATTTACCAAATGTGCCTGGAAAAGCTACATCCCTGGGCCCACTCAGTTTTTCCTTTAACGAAACATAGGTTTGCCCAATTGAAGAGTCTCTATAACAAAACAGCTTTTACATTTAATTTCCAGACTGACACAGCTAAGATATGGAACAACTCTCAAGGTTTCCGTCTGCCAAGCACTGTACTGATTTGCCTTTTGAGGGCACGTTTCTGGTGGATCAGATTCCCTGATCCTTCCAGTACTGCAGCACCAGTCCCTGAACAATTGTGTATGCCCACTGTTTCCCTCAAGGGAAAGGAAGGAGGACTGAGAAAGGGTTGTGACTCTCAAGGCAAAAATACACTTTGTTGAGCAACAGTAGCAAAACTAGATGGAAAATAATGAATGGGATTTGGGGTAAATTTTCTAAACAGTACATTTTATGTCCTGAAGAGCATACATTCAAAGACAAAGCAAAGTAGGTACATTCTCAGAAGCTTTTCTGGAGAGTACTAATTTTCTTTTTCTTGTCATTTAACCCAGCAATTCATTTGACCCTTCCCTGTAAATCCCTTGCAGTTTTTGCTTGATCCTACAAACCAGCTGTCCTTTATTCCCAATCACACACCAAGATGCTTCACTTGTAATAGTACAATAGTACTTTCCACCTATGATGGGATAACGTCAAAAACGACATCACTCTTGCAGTGCGACTTAGATCAGACCATCATGGAGAGCCTGTGAAGCTCTCAAAGCAGCCTACAGGCAGTTCAGAAATCCAACAGGTACCCCATTGAGTTAAATAACACCATCCTCATTCAGCTGCTTAGAAAAAAAAGAAGCAGAGGAAAAATAATTCTGTGTCTCAAATACGCTCACTCACAGTCGGTGGAAAACTGCAGATGGAACTCTACTTTTTTGGTAGTGCTGGATATTACAGTTACATGGGATTTTGGAGTAACCTAGGGGCTGAAGAGGCGCATCACTCTTGGCAGAAGTCATCTTCTGAACTAGCTGCTGAATACACAAAACCTTTGCCAGAGTGGTTAATGTCCTGAGATCAGCTCCTGCACTCATTGTACCACTACCACAGCATCCCTTCAGTGTTTTTGTCCTACAAACCCTCCTGTTTAGCTTCATCCTAACATTGTGCCTTTCCAAGATCAGAGATAAAGGTATAAAAATTTAATATGAGCTCCTCCCCATGCAGAGAAATCCTCCTTACCTTTATCTTTTTCTTGCTGGAATCCATGATCATTTTCCAATCTGATCCATTGTTGCTGTAGCCGATTTTGAATTTTTTCATGAATACTTTGTTTTCTCGGTGCTTGCCTCCTTGGACAATTATGCCCCTCACCTGTTTTTCTTCACCAAGGTCTATTTGAAGCCATTCATTTGTATATGGATGAGTAGTTGGTGGCAGCGCCCAACCTGAACGGCTTGTTATGAGGCGAGCATTTTCTGGGATCCAGTTTCGATCAACTTGAGTAGATGCAGTAATCTGAGAGTCAGGAATGAGCCCAGACACCATACCCAGCATCCCAGAGCAAGGGTAATCTACAAAGAAAAAACAAACAAACAAAAAAACCAATGAACTAAATAGTTAATCTGAACAAACACCAAAACAGAAACAGGACATATCAATCTTTTCAACTCTCATAAGCAATTTCTTATTTCTTTTTTATATCCAAAATAATCTTTTTGGATTTGTATATAATTTTCATTTGTTCAAACTTGCACATCCTAGTTTTGGCAGGAAATGGAAGTACCAAAATACCACAAGTATTTCTGGCTTGATGGGAACCAAAAGGATCAGAAAATCTTATTCTATTCTTGTTTTCTATTCTTCTTGCTAAGCCAAAGAGTGCAGGGTCACATCTGAATTTGTGAATATTTCCCTAGGGAAAATTTCCCAAATCAGCCAAAACCCAGTTGCAGATTACTTATTTCTTATGATGCTGGAAATTGAAATCTTTTATATATTCTATAAAATACAGTTTATTGTTGTACCTCCATTTTTCTATTGCATTTCTTTGGTCTCAGGCATTTTCAAAGGACATAGAAACTAAATAGTTACTTCTGTTATAGTCCCAGATAAATATAAATTGAAAGTAGGAAAAGCTACTAACAAGGAATGAAGACTTCCAATATAGACTCTAATACCAGTTCTACTGATTTTACCTTCATCTAATCTGGAAGGATTTCATAGATTGACTTGGAATTTTATAACTCTGTATTCATTAATCTTATTTTCCTACTCCATGGAAGCCAGTCCTAAGAAACATTTTCAAGACTGAAGAAAGACATTAAGGAAAGAAAAAAATCATAGAACTACTAAAAATTAGTGCAAGTAAACTGTATTAAGTACTATGAAATGACATTTTATAGAAAAGTCAGATTTATAAAAATACTCAATAATTAACATTTACTTTAATATACACCTTGTAAAAGGTTTTATAGAAGATTATTTTTACTTTACATATACAATGTTAATACATTTTTGTAGGAGTCTAAAATAATTCTTGGTTGTGCCTGTTTATTTTTTTCAAGGTAGTAAAACACCTTTTGCTGTTACCTCAGAAAGTACTTTGGGCAGTTATTTGGGTAGGTGTCTGTGTGATGTAAAGGAGTTACATTCCAAGAAGTGAGCACCGGTGGGAAGCTGGGTTTAAATGTCTAGATGCTGGAATAGGCATCAGATCTCAGGGTCTGTACCTTGCTGTGTTTATAAAGCTAGATATGTATATGAAATCTGCTGAGATCAAACTACAAATAGCAGTCAGGAGAGAGAGGGACAGGAGGGTAAGGAAGGGAAAACAAGAGGTGAATTTGGAAAATAGCTGTGTATCTCAGGTAATTTGCATGGAGCTGTAAAAGAACTACATGAAAAGTAATTGCACTTTATTTATTAAACTACTTAAAGTCGAACACTTAAAAGAGAATGCTAGAACAACATTAAGATAACACTGGATGTTTGTGTTGTTGGGTTTTCTTTCTCAGTTTGTTTACATATCTACATTCAGACCACAGTGGAAATAGTGAAGATGCATTTCAGTAATACAAATAAAAAATGCAGCATAGGCACAAGAAGTTCCCTTGTTTTTAAAATCCTTCCCAAGACCTACCTGTTATCTTGCAGCCATATACTTCAAATCTCAGCGATACTCCATTTTCCCAAGACACAGGTCTAATTCGCACAAACCGTGTTAAAACTGGTTTGGCAAAAGGTCTGTAAACAACATCAGTGGGATTGCTATTCCCTTGAAACACCTTTATGTGGAAAGAAAAAGTATATATATGTTAGATTTTCTTTTAAATGGTGTTTATAATTCTGTGCTTTACAGATACTAGTGATACAAGGTCTAGCCAGGATTATTTTCGTGGGGGATGAGAAAAAAGACTTACATGGAGAGCTATCTCATTAAACTGCTAACACAATTTTGCAGAAAAATAAGCTTTCCTTTAGGAGGAAAAGATGTTCAATTATATTAAAAAAATACTTGACACCTGCCACGTCCCATAGCACACCATAACGCTGCAGAGCAGACCAGGGGAGCTCAGGGCCACCAGGAGAGCAGGAGCCCCCCTGAACACAGCAAGGCTCTGTCCACTCCTTGCCAATGTTGATGTATTCCTAATGCCCAGGTCTGTATGCAGCTCTTTGCAAATCAAGGATTGCCATGTCCTGGAATAATCTCTCACTGCCCAATTAGGAGAGTTTTATTCCTTGCACACTCACAGAACGATGCAAAAAACTACAAAACCTCATGCCCAAGTTAAAGGTTTGGATTTCAGTTAGACCATGTAAAAATCCCTGTATGGAGTTAAGCTAAAAACACATATTGTTTTGCTGTCCTTGGACATAAGTGTTTTTCTGAGTGTGTTGTGCAACCCTCGCTCTGTTAACCTTTTGTTTTTAAATCCTTTTAACAAACACTCAGTATTTCTATCTCCTTGCATACTGAGATGGAAGTCTATTTACAATCTATATAGCAGGTTCTAAGATTTTCTCTGAGTCCCCTGAGGCTAATGGGCAGATCAGATGAACAATAAGACTTCCACGAGAAGAGACAGGATTGTGCTGTGCTTTCATGTCGAGGATCCTGCAAACACACTCCTTCCTAGCAGAGCTGAAACGTTGCAATGTTCTAGTCCAAAGAAGGTGATTCAGCTTCCTGCCTCTTTCTCATGTAGAGGGAACTGACTTCCTGTTGTTTGCCAGGGCCGCGGGCCCCTGGCTTTTTATGGGATATTCTTCCATTTCTTACATACGGTGTCTACTTTCCTGTTTGTTACTTGCAATAACTGCACTAATTTGCAGCAGAGGCCAGAAGCACACAGCTGCCAGCTCATCAGGCCCGGTTATTTCTTAAATAATTTAATATTGGAGTTTCATACCCAGCAAGAGATTTTAAATTAATCTACATTTCTTTTCAGCAATTATTATTATTTTTTTTCTCTGAAGGACATGCTGCCATTCTCGAGGTGTGCCCCTATCCAAGGCAGTGAGTCTCCCTAATGCACACAGCTCCTGACGAGTGCACAACTCGCTGAGGCTTCCTTCAGGACATTGGTGGCTGCCTGTCATTTTTCCGTAGCCAAGCCTCCCTAACTTTTGATTTGAGTAAAGATACTAGAGGGAGACCGGCTGTACAGTTTTTTTCTTGTCCTAATCAACAGCAAAACATTGTTATTTTAGAACCCTGATTTTTTTTAATAAACCCTCTGAATAAATACGAGACATTTAGTTCAGTTCGCTATGAATTAAAGACAGCACGTACAATGGAAACTCATGTAAAATACACTCTTGGAGAGTTTACAAATTGAAGCTGATAATGAAAATCGGGCATGGTCTGAATTTGAAAGAGGCATTTGTTCAGATGACGGGAACCAGAGCCAGGAAACTCTGTGTCTTGTACGTGCTGCAGTGTTGGCTCCTCCTGTGACTTTGGGCAAGTCAGATATTGTACTTTTGCAAATCATTACATAGTGCCCACAGTGAGGCATGTGACCTTCTAAGTTCCTTCTCAACTGTAAAACCAGGATAACACCTGTCAAAGAGAGGCTTTCAGGATTCTTTATTATTATTATTATTATTATTTGGTTTGTTTGTTACAAAGTCTTTCAAAGAACAAAGATGAACACACTGATCACTGTTACCATTTTGACTAGATAAGTGTAGCAGCCTTGGCATAGCACTTACAGATGAGTAAGGGACAGACCAGTAACCAAATATTTACAGCTAGATATGGTTACACTGACAACTTAATATTACACAGCCATTCTGAATCCTTGAAGAAAGACCACAGAAAAGCTCTTTTGAAGACAGTCAGCACAAAACCTTTCCAGTTTCATCAGCCCCTCGGCAGTTGCTGGGGCTGCTGCCCCTGGGTATGTCCCAGGTGAGGCAGGAAGGGAGGCACAGCCTCACTGGGACTATTCACGTGAGAGCTGGAGCAGAACTGACTTCTCAGTAACGAGCTTTATGCTCACGGTAGCAGATAATGAAGATTTTTCTTATGAGTGTCTAAAGCTGTTTGATTGGGAGGTCACAAGGAGTAAATGCGCTGATAAATGGAAAGGTGATAAAAATCTATAAGGATGGAAAGGTATGCCTAATTATCTGCCTGCATGACCTCCACCACTGAAATGCTTAGATGTCTAACAAATTACTAATGACTCAGTAGCACTCCTGCAAGACAGCAGGGCTATGCTGAGGTACTGAAACCACACATATCCAGAGCTTTGCAGCAGACACATACATACATTTTTTAAAAGGTCCCCCATATTGTTTTCTCAAGGTCACATAGGAAATTCTAGCAAACTGGGAAACAGCAGCACACTCCAGGGAAATGAGCCAAACCACTCTAATTCTGATGGCTACAGCGGGCGATGCAGCACCTTTTCACCTGCTCGAGTCTGCCCACAAATAATTTCAGTGGCCCATCTCTATTGAGACAGTTTCTGTCTTTTGGATTTGGGATACTGTGAACCTTGATCATGCTGATTAAACCTTTATTTTTTTTAATTTATTTATTTAGAACAGATAGTAACTAAGGAGTTCAGTAATCTATTCCTTGGACAAAGAGAGGTAAAAGAGAAAAGACTTACAACAGGCTTGTTTCCCTCCTTAAGTGTAATCCAGTCCTCTCCATTGGAGCTGACATCTACGCGGTATGTTTTCAGGTAATATTCTTTCTTTGTTTCTTTAGAGATGGCTCCTTGGGTCCCAATTCCAGAAACGAAGCGGAGAAGGCCTAGATCCACCTGTGGTAATGAACGAATGGGGATGTGAGGTCAATCAGTTCAGAGAACAGCAGTGCTGCAGACGTGACCCCACCATCCCCACATGTTTTGCAGAGATAATAAGGATTTGTATAAGGGAAATTGCAGCATATTATTGACAACAACATGGTCATAGTCTCCTCTTTTGCTAACAGTGTCTCACAGGAGACAGGAACATTTGCCTGATCACTCAGGAGTGTTACCCACATCCCAGAGATTTATTTTTACTCTACGGGGGAGGAACCAGAAACCCTATCAGTGCAACTGGCAATCACTAGACTGCAGACAAGTTACTTGTGAAGTTCCTCAAGGACCAGTCTGGTGAACAATCTTCCTTAATACTCTCATTAACTATCTTGCATAGATGCTAATGAAATTTGCTGAGGACACAAAGCTGCCAGGCATTGCCAATACAGAGGAGAGTAAAGCAGTGAGAGCTGAATGACCCTGAGGATTGGAGTATTAGAAATGGGATGAAATTTACTAGTACAATATCAAAGCCGCGCACTTAGGGAACGATAACAAGAATTCTGCTGAAACCCAGGAGCTCATCACTTGCAAACAGACAGGGAGAAAAGAAACCCATAGTGTATTACTTAGTCATAAGATAATTATGAATCATGGTGTAATTTGTAGGGGAAAAGGCAAATGTAGCTTGCACTGTATGAGGTATTTGCAGGAAAAAAAGAAGGCAGCATTAACACAAGTGCAATAATTCTCTTCCAACTGACAACTGTAGTGAACTTCAGTCATTAGAAAACACTGGCATTTTGAACTTGCTGGAGAAATGGAGGCTATGGTGTGCACACGAATGCATGTTGGAGGCTTTCTGTCTTCTTCCACCACTCTCTCTTTCTCTTTCCCTCATGAGGTTACATTGCAACCAAATGGAGGATTGATGTGGGTTAACCCCCTTTTACTCTCCCCCCTAAATTATTTGCAATACAGATCTGTTTCCTCATCTAGTTCATCTCACGGCATCACTGAAGTTGAGCTGGGAGGATGATGCTGGGTGCCAGAGCATGGCTACCAAAGTCAGCTCTGCTAGCAAAAGAAGCCTTTGTCCCAGCTGCCAAATGGCTGAAACTAGGCACAAAACTTTCTCACTGCCTGGTCAGTAACCACAGAGTATGAAACACCTGCCATTTCCTTACTTCCTTTCTTTAGCCATAGCAACAAACCGATTAAAATCAAATTAATCACCCTGCCTTCTCCACAGCTAGAATATTCTCTTTGTTTCCTAAAAAAGCCATTTAATTTCAACACAAAATTACACCGTTCACAAATTATTAATCAAAGCAATTAATTCACCTCAACTTCAGTTGTCCAGACTTTAGTAGCACAATAATAGGTTGAATTAACCCTTCTTATGTAAATGTCCTATGAATGTCTCAGGCCTTCTCATTATTTCCAAAGCATGCAGGATGCAGCATATAGGTCCCCTGTGTCCCACAGGCATCCTTTTTCCTGGATGTATGTCATATATCCAAAGGCGCTGGAGCGGTTAAATCAACATGCTCTGCATTCTCTCTCAGAATGCTGAAGGAAGTGCTACTGAGGACAGGCTGGCTGCTTTCTCAATGCCCATGTCATATACAAGTCATTTTGAAGTCTTCCAACACAAGAATAGGAGCCTTGTGTGCGACAAATAAAACTGGCTTTCAGCACAAAGCTGCTGCCCCTGCCACAGATTTTAAAGCTGGTAAAGTCTATACGCAATATTTCAGCCTTGGTCTTCGGAGGTGAAATACTGCAACATTTTGTTTTGTCTTGATAAAAAAAAAATAAAAAAATCCAGTCTTTAAAAAAAATAAAAAAACGGGAGCACCGCCTTACAAAAACAATCAAGTGATTTAAAGTAACTGGAGAGTCTCAGATGTTAGATTGTTGCAATCTGAAAGTTAATGGGGGAATCTGGGCATCATTGCACTGAGCAATCTCAGCTTAACTTCAAATGCTCTCCAAACTGTACTCTGCTGATTGTAAAGTGTGCTGCACTGAGTTATGTCCAATACCACATTCACTTTCAGGCTGAAGTGCACTTGAAAATCTGGAAGTCTGAGGGAGTGCAGAGCTAAGTTATTTAAATGATCTGCTTCTCTTACAATTTGAAACAGCTCTTCAGTTTTGAAATGATTAGGGTCCCAAGCCTGTACCGTTCCAACTGATTTGAAATGATTCTAGTAGGGGCTTTTTAATATACAGTAAGTACTTCATTGTGAATAAAGTCAAGCAATGGCCTATTGCAAGAGTTCTAGACATCTGAGGACAAGTTAAAATTTAACATGGGGGATTTAGGGGAAGATTTGATTAGCTGAAGCGTGAACGGACAATTGCAGCTACCGATCACTGGCTGTTCAGGCACCTCATGCTTGTCCCATCAAAGAACTTCAGGAGCTCAAATTTTGCTCAGGCCCAGGCACCAATATTCAATGTACCCCCTTAAATCTTGGGGCATTGAAAATCCTAAAATACTTTAATCTAAAAAACCTGACAGAATCCAAAAGGTAGGCAGAAATTCTCCTGCCAGAAATTAACAGCTTACTGGGAGAGAGAGACTCTGAGAAGGCCTCCTTTTTTTTTTTTTTTCTTTTTTTGGCCTACAGGTAAGGAAGAGGCAATTCATGATGCTCCTGGCCCTGGTAACTGCGAAATACAATGTAGGAGGGGGGCATCTCCTATCATTAGGAAGAACATCTCCTCATGTAGATGTGCTCTCCCCAGATCAGCAAATCTTCATGTACTTCGTGAAAACCAGAGCTATGTCAGCAACAGCCCTAGCTCACCTAGGGGCAGGTGGCTGGAGTGTTCAGCTGTCTGCTGCAGCTTCAAATCCCCTGCAGAGGCAAGCTGCAGCCCCGGACCTGCTGCGTGCATAGGGATGTTTGCTCACAAGTTGATAGAGGAAAAAGAATCATATTTCTCCATCAGTGTTTTGTGAGAGAGGGACAGTGCATACAAAAAAGGTGGGGTTAAGCAGCTGGGAAGCAGAAGGGTTGGAATTAGTACTAGCTTGGTCTCAGCACGGAGGTCCAGAGGAGAGGTAGAGCTTAAAGCATTTTCATCCCTTTGGCTGTTCTTCGCTCTGGCCTCCAGAGGAACTGCTCCTCTCCAGGTGCATAAAAACAGAATTGCAACGCTGAGCACCTCTCTGTAGTGCCTAAGTGTGTTTGTGAATCAAGTTCTAAATTTACCAATCTTCTTCTCTAAGTAAGGGGATAGAAATAAATTATGTAGAAGACTACCTAGGAAACTGCATGAAACATCTTAAAGAAGCTGTTAAACTCATCTTCATTAATCACTTTGTGATGATTTTTTTTTTTTTAGCTTTACCTTTTGTAAAATGCAAAATTGTGCATAGAGTACACATTTTAAATGTCACGGGGACTGCTCAGGGTTGGAACTCAACCATGTCAACTGCTAATAATGACTGGAATCTGAAGGTACCAAAATGTAACAGAGGTAAGACAGCTCTTCTGTACTGTTACCCACAGGAACCACTGCAGAGTGGTAGCTAGTAGCTCTAGTATAGATGTGTCACCAAATGGTTAGGAACTCCTATGCTTTTTGGAGACTTTTGCTTCTTGAGTCATGAAATTTCCAGTCAGCTTAATATGTCCTCTCAACAGAGGCCTCCAAGTGTTTACATGACCAGAGGTAAACCATTTTTCTCAGATCCAGTCACTGCCAGCCAAGATATTAATATGAATCCTTAACAGCTAGCTTTTTGTTTTGGACTTCGTGTCCTTTTTGCTTCAAGAACTTGTGTTTCATGTAAAAATGAACTGCAGAGAGATGTGGTGATGAAACACAGTACTTTTGAAGATGAACATCAAATGCATTTCCCTGCAATTATTTGACATTGAACTTTCTGCAAGTATGATAAACAAACATCTGGTATTTATTTTACAGGATGCAAACGATTTTGTAAGTTATTGCATGCTGTATGGCTGTGATCAAGATAGGCAGCTGTCTCCAAGCCTGAAATCATGACATTTCGTTTCCATGACCAGAATTTTAGATTTAACTAACTGTAGTACACTGACACATTTTCAAAATTTTGCTCGCCTTCATTCAGACTAAAAAGCATCTCCCTTCTGGAAAATGGTGCCTTAGGGCCTTATCCAACAAATTGCCTGTGTTGCAATGTGACCACCTTTATTGGTAAGTACAAGACTGGGAGCAGACCTGCCTAAAGGAATGACCCTCGAACTTACAAGAAATGAGGAATATCTCTTGTATTTTTTTTTTCCAGGAGAGAAATGTTCGTGTAAAAAAGCCCCAGTTGTTCCTCTTTCTAAAATCAATTTATTTGCTGTGAAATCATATTGCAAGACAGTAGTGGTTTCTATATATGAATTATTTCCCCACTATTTATTCTGCAATATCTTTTAGCATCCAGGAAAAATATTTTTATTGCTGTCTTACTGTCTCCAAAAAATGTGGGTGGGTGACATATTTGTAAGACATAGATATGCAAGGGGTGGCATGCACATTTGATTTGAGAGCAGTTAAGGAGAAGGAAAAAGAATAACATTTAGCTCTGCACAATATATCATGTAGCAAGTCTTAGCAAACTGCTGGTTAACGAACAGCACACAACATGCATGACATGAAATGAATATTGCTTCTCCCTGTTGTCATACATAACCATGCCATTGTATGGAAGTCCTTATTTTCAGAATGAAAATCTGCCTTGCTAAATAAAATACAGTCATTGAGGGAGCTGTAGCAAGGGAGCAGTTTCACGAGCTTTTAACACTCCTACTGTAGGTCTGCTCAACAGCCTGAGAAAATAAAGGACAAAGTGCTGGAGTTTGATTAACAACAGGAAGCTTTTTGTTGTGGGCATCTCTTGTGGCTTGAAAAGCTGTATAATCCATCACTTGACACAACACACCAAAGTAAATATTTTTAGAGAACTGTGTCATTTCCCTAGATAGCATACAGTGCTCTGAGTTAGATTAACTGTTGTGATGCTTCACTGTTCTTCTGTCAAATATTTTAATTAAGCAAGATCTGATCTTTTTCATTAGTTAAGCCCATATTTTTTATTAGATGTTGCTGTTGTTTTGACCAATCATGTTCTCCCATGATGTATACAAAACTATCACTTAATTCTTTTATTCATTGAGCTTGAAGTAAAAAAGATTATAATGCTAAATAAAAATGGCACAGTCTCTAGTCGAAATTCTGAAAGGAGTTTTGTTAATTTGGTTGGAAAATTACTTCCAAAAGTCTTCATCCCTGAAATAAGTCATCATTACAAGAGCACAACTCCTTGATTAATGACAGGGTGTGAATATTCATCCTGAGTTTAAGTGAAAGTAGTTAAACCTATAAACCATCTCAGACTTTTGTGCAAGATTCTCGGTGTTATTTGTGACAGCTCCATAAACAAAGAAAGATGAAAATAATGCTGTTAGTAGGATCTCTCCTGAGTCACTGAAGTCTTTTTCATCGACCTTGACAGCAACATACTGAAAGCCCCAGAAGAGAAAGCAGCTAATCACACGCTCAACTTCTAGCCTGTGCTAAACAACTGCCCTCAGTCAGTATGCTTTACTGAACTGACGCTTATGTGACTTGGCAAAAACGGGAAGGTATGAAAGCAAAGATGAACAAATATTCTTGCCAAAGAAATAGGAACGCTTGGCAGAGAAAAGGAAATGAACTTTCTTTAGCAGTTGAAATATTCCTCACACTCTTTGCCCTCTGCCCAAATGCTTTTCTGCAGCAGAAAAAACGTGAGCGTAAAGATTCCCTGTCTGAAAACAAAGAATTGATTCAAGGCAGGCTATCATATTGAGATGCCAATGCTGGGATTGCAGTATTGAGTTCAGTGATTTCATTTATTTATTTATTTATTTTTGCAGAGGCAGATCAGCCGGTTTCTCCAAGAGAATATTCAAGATAGTCATGAAAACGTATGACTGACAGACATAAAAGAACCTCGGTCATCATTATGGGGCTGGCTGAAGAAAGAAAATATGCAGAAAGTATAAGAAAAATGAAATCCAGAAACAAAAAGGAAAAAAGAAAAGACAAGAAAAAATGAAAGAAAAGGCCTCTGTGTCTCTGACAGAGAAAAGATAATGCTTGTGTGGGCTGTGTTGCATCTGGATTCATGGCACATTCTCCCACTTTTATGTTAATTTTTTTTTGCATAAATCAGAAGCAACTAATTAAAAAAGAAATATTTAATTCTGACATGTTCTTTGAACTGGTGTTCCATCTGGTTCTGTTTGAATAGTAAAATCTGCTGTAGTTGTAAAAATTGGCAAGCAGCACTCTGGTGAAGAGAAACAAAAGAGACTCAGTACAGCAGGTTAATACACTAGCATTTCAACTTGAGACATTTCCAGAATTCAGCAAACCAAATCGCTCCAGTATGGAAACTATAAAGATCAAATGTGAAAGAGAAATGCTGCGAGTGGGATGAGAGAAGCGCTGCAACTGGTACACATTAGCTCTGCGTGATATTTTCAGTGTGAGGCTTTGAAGGGGTAGGGTGTAGAAGCTCGGGCAATGCCCTGTTCCCCTGGAAGGGGCTAACTGTATTGTGCGAAACGCAGCCGGTGCCCGTGCAGTGGCAGGGAGCGATCCTGCCGCTATTCATTCATTCCCAAGCTCCACCTTATGCGTCCTGGTAGGGCTCTGATGTGACGCGATCGTTATTCAGGAGGCTCAGAAAATACCTTCTTCTTAATTTATTTCTTACTTCAAAACTACTTAAAACCTGAACACCGAGATACAATAAACTCTGATAACAAAGAGAGGAAAATGTAATAGTATTGGGATTTCTATAGACTCTGGGATCCAAGTAATCAGCATCTTGTGCCATTCGAAACCTCTCTGTAGCAATGAAGAGAAAGGCTGATTAACTCCCAGTGCTTTAGAAAAAGATTGTTTTACGTCTTGCAGGAGCATATCTTGCTGTGAAATATTACTTCTTTAAAATGAAAACCTTTGCTTCAGCACTACATTAACTTGCAAATGGATAACCTAAGACATTTACAATGACTTGGTCAAAAAAGGAGGAATGTGAATGGCCCCTTTCTCCAGCTAAGATACTTAGGAACCCTTGCTGAGCCATAAATGAGTCAGGAACGTAATACTTTTAATTAACGTTTTCTGAATACTTATTTGTAATTTACATTTAATTTTAAACCTGAGCTTAATCCTCTGATCTGGAATGAAGACAACTATTTAGTGCAGTTTGAATGTAACCTTCCCCAGTTTGTGTTAGAAACTATAGAAAAGGGAAACTCTATAGCAATACTTGCAGAACCACTCTTTTCTGAGAGAGGGACATAATTGTAGGACTTTTTTCCCCCCAAGTGTACTGAGCAACTAATGCACAAATGGGAAACAAGTAATCCAAAGCTTCTCTATCAGACTGCTTCACATGTGAATAACTGGGCTTTGGGTAGAAAACACTGAATTTTGCCTATGAAGTTCTCATGGAGCATTTTTTTTCCAGCTGCTGTCCTGTTGAAATCAGAGGGTAGAGGCAGCAGGGCTAGATTTGAAATATGTTTTGGCATTTTAAATATAAGTACAATATTACACATGCATAAACACCCAGAAATAACCTCTGCTTCTTCCTGTTTAGCAGCATGCCTATGTTAATTGTGTAGGAAGCTCATAAGTGAGGGTATGATGTGTTATGCAGAATTAAACCTGTCTCAGACCTTGACAGTGAAGATAGATCTGACTCTGTGATCACTGGATTCAGAGAAAGTGTCACTGAAATCACTGGAATTTGCTATAAAGTTCAAACTTTGGGTTTTCTATGAAAGTAGCAGCAAAATGTGGAAAAATGCCAGCGTCTGAGATTTAATACTTTTAAAGCCTAATTTCACTGGCAGTTGGAATAGGTGTATAACCTGTGTCACATAGAAATGTATGTATTTTTTTTTTTTGTGATCTGTTTTCTCATCTCAGAAAATCGGCACAGTCTCTTTAAATCAGTCAGTCATCCACAGGAGTCTGCATTCATTTATTCTCTGTTAAATGGAACTGTCAGTTTCATTGCACAAAAATTCGATTTTCTATTTCATACACATTGTGTATGATGATTTTAATTTACTACTGGGTCACCAAACAAGTCAACACTTTAAAAAAAAAAAAATGAGTTTCTGCTACTTTCTAGAAAAATGTCAGGTAACTACAGCTACATAGTGTGGTGAAGGCACCGTAAATGTTCAGGGAAAAGTAAGAGACAGGCTATACATGCCAAGATTGTCCTGTTTTACATGCCAAGATCGTCCTGTTTGGTGTTTCCCTCATAGCTTCAGATGTGGATGAAATCCTTTCTGAGGCCGTGATTTGGAAGACCCGCTGTTGAGCATGGTGCTTTTGTCCCATGCTGGAGGAGGAGGAGGATGGGGACAACAGAAGGGATGCTGCAGGCTGGTGACTACCAAGGCAACTTCTCTGGTGCTAAAGCAAAGCAGGAGACTGGTTCCTCCTCAGCTCTGCCCTTCTCTCAGCAAAGCGTGTTCAAACTCCAGCTGCTGGGATCTCATATTCAGGGTTTTGCTGGCCAAAGCAGGGTGCCTGGTTTGTGTACTCCCACCTTGTCTCTCTAAAAGTTGCTCTATCTCTGTCTATGTAAAGGGCAAAGCTATTGATTTTTAAGTGCTGTGGCTTTGTAAAATAAACACAGGATGTATTTTCTTAGTTAAGCATATCACAGAAAGGGGGAGCACCACTATGGACTGTTAATTTTTACAGCCTGATAACAGCATTTTAAAATTATTCTGTGCTCTGTCAGCCCTTCAGCCCACAGTTTGAACTTAATAGGATTTGTAATGGAAGAGCTGCTGCTGTCTGTGTTAAGGCTGAAAGCCACCTTAATCCCTACTACAACCATCTATAACCTAAATATGACCAGTCAAAATATTCCCTGGTTTTACATGCAATAGGACAAATTAGTCATTTCAGCATCTTCAGAGGATCAACACCAGAAATGAATTTGGCCAAAGTGTTCAACACAGGAGGCTGCAGAGAAGAGAAAGACCAGACTGCGCAGGTACCACTGGCTGCTGGAAGCTGTCTGTAAACAGAGCTCCTCTGAGGAGAAGCCAGTTGCTGTTGAAGATGCAGGAACCCAAACTCAGCTTAATGTTTGGTTCACATTCTCTGCCAGTAGGCTTTGTTTATAAGACAGCTGTGAAGTTTACAGTGATGACTGTGAAGTTAGAGGTGAAGCAGAATCTCTGTTGAAATATACCTTTTTTTTTTTTTTTTTTTTTTTTTTTTTGTGGAAAGAAGACAAATTGCTGTCTGAAGGGCAGGTATTTACCACTTGCGAGAAATGTCATTTATCCTTCCACTTTACCTATTTTGCTACTGCTGTGAAAATGTCACCTAATGGGCAGAACAGAATTAAAGTGGGACAGAGAAGCAGAATAACACAAGGGCAGGGGAGGCAAATAATAACTCAACAGAAAATCTGGAGCATGGATGCCGGAATGGAGAAAGACCCACAGGACTCATGAACTCTTCAGCTTCATACTACTGTGCAGGTGTGGAAAGAGTGAATAAAAATGCACAACCGTCTCTGCAAAGCACTCAGCAGTGAACCTATCATCTCCAGCCCGGGGTCAGCCCCGTGAGAGCAGAGACCTTTAGCTCAGTAACAACTCTGCTTATTATAACATGCCTCAGCTGTGTGTTCCTACACAAGACTGTGTTTCTACCACTACCCTTAGTCATTTAACTTCTAGCCTTAAGCTCTGCCTTGCCTGCAGTTTGACACCTGCCTGGTCTTGTAGATTAATTTATTTCTGCTGGACACAGGAAAATCTCCTTTTGAGACACCGTCCCTCACCTCTGCATGAAGCACTGGCTGCAGTGGAGCAGATGCATTGTGGTGCTGGATGGGCAAGGCTGCCTCAGTCCACGTGGGGTCTGCAAAGCATCCGGGAGAGAGCTCCCCCGCCAAGCAGCATGGCACAAACAACTGTTTTTTCTTGGCTTGATGGCAATTAAAAAAATCAGCAAACAATAACAAGTGGTTTGAGTCAAGCTAAACACATGAACCCATTGAATGGGGGGGAAAAAAAAGAGGGAGAAGAATCATGCTGTTCTGAATGTTTTTAAGTGGTTTTAATTTCTGTGAAATAAAGTAGAAGGAAAAGATGTGATTAAAAAAAAAACAAATAACACAACAAAACTATGTGGCATTTACTTTAAAAGCATATTTAAAGGTTTTCATTTCTTTCCCTCCTGGAACCAACTATTTAGCAAAAGTGAGACAAATTTACAAAATTATTTTCGGAGTTGCTGATTCAGTGCTTTTGCTGGACACATTTTTAATTCGCTATATCAGCTCTATGAGGCCATCTGTCTTGCAGCCATTGAGGGGATGTGGGGCTGGACCGGGAAGTGGCTGCATAGGTAATTACAGAGTTATATACAAACCACTCAGATCTCTGCATAATGTATCCCCTGAAAGAACTGCAACTATTATAATGATTAGGCTGGTGGTGGAGGCTCAGAGGGGCTCTGCTTCTGCTGCTCTTCCATATGTTGCATGCAGGATTGCTCGAAGCCACACAGGACTCCCCTCTGTATTAGGGCTGATGCTGAAACATGTCAGTGGGATGTAGAGAGGATTTTCTTCTAAACTGCACTTTGCACCTGCACTTCTGGAGCAATGAGGCTGCCAACGGCTGCACACAGCTCTCTAAGCATCCCTTCAGCCTCCCCAGAGTGATAAATCTATGGCTGGGAACTTTCTGGTACTAAAATAGCTCTTAAAGCACTTTGAATAATCAAAAAAACCTTCATACTTTGTAGGGCCCTTTTATTTCTCCCTCTCCCTCTTGTCTAATTTCAGTACTTGCCTTTGTGAAACTCTACCATTTATTCCCGTGTCACAGTAAATAAAGGTATGAATGTATCCTGCTGGGTCAATTAACCCCAGTTCTGCACTGTGTCACAGCCTGCACTGGCTGTGATTTCCAGAAAGGAATATTCTTTTGTCATTCTTTGCCCGTGTGCAAACGTATGTTAAGACCATGAGATAACTGTAACACTTTTCCACACAAAGCTAACTCTGCTTTTTGTAATTTCTGGAGTGCAGTTATGAACTGTAAAATGACATGAACCACATGCACAACGTGTATTCTTAAGTGGTAGAGAAGACAAAGGACTGACAGTTTTTGTACTTTCATGTCAGTGTGCTCCCTAATGATGGGCAAGCCTTGCCACAAAGCCTCTGAACCTCAGTTCTCAGGCAGTCCTTCAAAGGCTACAAGAAGTGGGAAGCTGAGGTTTCCCAGGTTTCATGTTCTATGCAGAAAGATGATGCTCTTCACTGCAATATCAAACTCCAAAAGAAGCAGAAATAATAAGAATAAAACCAAAAGGCATTGTTGACTTGCACTTCCTTGGGCTTTCATGTGAAATATTTAGATAAGCTTGCTCAGTAAAGTCAACCCGAGCAGCTGCCTGATGTAAGAATAAACCTGTTAATGAAACAAATGTGCCGTGCAGCAGCAATATATAAATACTGACTGCATTTTTAAGTGAATACCTGATAAGGAAATAAGCTATGACACAGATGAAAGGTCGAGACACCAAGTGATGAACTGCAATTATTTTCAGAAGTGGTGCAGGAATAAATCTGTACTAATCTATATACCAGTTTACATCAACTATGCATGCTCGTGGGTTTCACTTACAAAGGAGCAAATAACAGAGAAGGTAGGTTACCGCAAATGTAAGGAATGAAGACAAATGTGGAAGGAAAATTCCACCTCAGAGGTCCCTCTCTTTCTGGTGTAGCAGTGTATACATAGAAGTGTTTTAAATCAATGGAAGTATATTTTCCTTGCACGGGAGAGTTAGTGTTAAATAAACAACTGATATTTCAATCAGTGGAGGTGAGGGGATCTCCCAGGTTGTGTTGTGAGGAGGCCACTTCTTACCTCTCCCTGGCCTTTCTCCAGAGCCCTAACTGCCGCAAGATGCAGAGGGATAATTTTACACCACGTCAGCTGATATTCCCAGGGGCGGCTGGGCTAGAGGTTTGCCCTGTGAGAGCCCTGGGTGCCAGAGGCATGGGGAGAGGTCCGGGTGGGCAGGAGGAGGCCAGGGGCAGCACACCAGGCCTGCTTCGCCTGTGGACCTCTGACCCTGTTTCCACTTCATTCCAGATCTGTGCCCTGCTGGAAAACCCAGCAGTGCAAATTTGGGCTGAATGAGCCATTTCTGTCATATTAGCCAGCACACACAACATGGAGTTCATCTTACTGTATGGTCCTGTGTCAGCAGCAGAATGGCAGATAATACCCAATCCAGAGTATAATGTCTATTTATGTTAACCTCTGTTAACTTTTTTGAACAAATTTGAACTGGCAGAGTGTGTTTATACCAGATTATGCTTTTTGTCTTATGCCTTTTGTCTTATGGCTGCAAAGTTTTGATCTGATACTGTGATACTAGGATTCTTAAAGCTGAATGATTTATGGTTGTGTTGAACCTCAGCCATAATACAAACTGAGGATCTTGTACTATTAGCAAACATGCTTTTTTGTTTTTTATTTTATTTATTTATTTATTTTTTTTCTGGGCAAGCTGTAGGTCTTGCTCAGTGTTACAGGATGGGAGAAAAATTATGCCACCCAGAAACTATCATCCAGCTTGGTGGGAGTGTAAAGATTTGTGTTATATGCATTAGAAGAAACGTTTTGATAGAAAGCATACAGACTCTGCAGTAAAAGTACCCAGAAGGTGTTGCTCCTTGCGGGTTTGAAAACCCACACCATTATTAGGATTGATGACAGCAGAGGTTCCCAGTGACCCTGGTAATAGGCAATCAGTTTCCCTTCAAAACCACACGTATGTGGGTCTCAAGTGGCTCTGCCTTAAGGCACTCTCTGGCCGGGCACCCCACAAGGATCCCTGCCTGTGGGCGCCGCTGCCACCTCTCATCGGTGTGACCTGATAAAGCAAAGGCTTGCCATGCACAGTCAGCCATGGCTCCTGCTCAAGGGATTCAAAAGTGAGATGCAAAAAGTTTCCTAAACGTGAAGACTCTGCACGTTACTTTTTCAGATGCGTGTAAACGTGACTGCTGTTCTTAAATACAAACATTAAATCTACTCTGTAAAAATGCAATTACTGCTGCCATGGCAGAAATCAGTCGTCCCTTTTGAAGGAATGCCTTGAAAATGCAATCATAAAATCCCTGCACATTATGGATTTCATTAACATTGTACTCCCCTAGGATTCCCAATTGCACAATAACAGCAGTTCTTTAAATTTTAAATACCACAGACAGGAACAGTTTCACTAAAACCAGATGTGAAACCCTTGCACTGGCCTTCTTACTGGTTCTAAGTACTGAAACTGGCTGGTAATTGATACCTATTAACATGTTTGTTGTTCAGATTACAGAAATGGAAACACTATACTATTTTTCCTGTGAAAGGATACATTAATGAGGGACAATGACTTACACTGCAATGGCAGTTCCCTGCTCTTGATTAAATTAAAAGTCTGTTTTTATTTTTTTATTTTAAATTATGCTATTTCACACTGAAGGGCAGCCGACTGTGGAAAACCTAAGCGTAATAAACAAGGACATTTAGCTTAAGTTTGAGGAGCTAATAACATCCCATATGACAATAAACTAACTTTGTGCTTATTTTTGGCAACCCTTGCCTCGTGCATATCTTTATTTCATACATATTAGAAAGTCCATAGACTTTATTAATGCAATTTTAAAGAAGAAATTCAATCTGGAGTGACTCTGTTTCTGATTATGGAGTCACTCCAAATCTCAAGTCAGTTAAGCAATTTTAAAAAGTGTATTTGAAGGTAAAAACAATGGAGAAGGTACTGTTCAGACTGATGATGTGAGTATGTTATTGATATTTTGAATCTAAGCTTTGGCATTTATTTCAAAACAAGTAAGGAAAGGAATGAACAGGCAGCTTTCGTTTCACAGAGCCTGGCAGGCAGGCAGCATTTGGATGCACCCAGGAGCTAGTACCTTGTCAGACACAAAGGAGAAACCCTGTTTTTCCACCAAAGAATGGATTTCATGTCCACAGATGGAATTCATGTAAATCCATTGCTAACAGCAAGACAACATTATTTTCCTAATTATTTTCAGTGAAATGGTCCAAAAGACGTCAACACCTCAAAGGAGACAATCATATCGCATGCCCTCTAGACGTCCTCTGTAGATACCAATCTCCCTTTGCTGATACGTAACTGAGGTTTTCTGTTTCTTTTGTCTTAGCAAAAACATTAACCTTGAAGGGAGGGCTAAAAGGAAAGGAAAGGAGACCTATAATATTTCCCCTATACAAAAAAAAAAAAAATACACTAACAAAATTAGTATTTGGAGCTGAATTTTCAAGCTGTTTTGGTCATGTATAATTGTACATATCTCAAATATATGCCCTAGTTGCATATGTGTCTTGGCAGTTTAAAGGCAGACATTGCTACTTAACCAGCTGCAGTGTGTGTGCAGGTATGGAAACCTGCAAAAAGTGGAATGATCAATGAATAATGATATACATAAAAACTCTGTCTCTCAGACAATGGCATATAGGCAGAAATTTTCAATTTAAAAGTTCCAGGTTCGTCACAGCTGTATCCTTCAGCCTCCTTTTTGCTACTGAATAATATCTAGAGCTCTTGCACTGTGCCACAAAAACTATTTAAGTTGTGCTGCACAAAAGCATATACTTCACACAAATGACTAGTTTACAATAGCATACAGAACAAAACAGAACAAAGTGACCTCAGTCCTTCATATAAAAGTGCCTTCCTCCTTTTAGAAAATATTACGATTTTTTTCAACGGGTAATTTCAGAGCATTTTATTATTTGCATGTCCTTGGTTGTTTGTCTGTAAGCTCTTATGGAGATGAACATCTGTTCCTGGGGATATTTGTACAGAGAAAACATGGGATTTCAATACTTTATCCAGATACAAACCCACAGCACATGCTTACTGCCAGTGGCATCAAGCCTTTGTAGAAGATGGTGGTTCACGTGCTCAAGGACACTGCTACTGAGGTACCTGGTGATCTGAAGTGCTTAGCACCCATCTCAAGATAGTCAGTTAACTTTAACGGGGAAGTACCTAAAGCACATTTGGAGTCTTGAATTAGTAGTATGGTTGTTGAATAAAACTATAATAATTAATTATAACAACTCATATTCTCATCACACAAATGGAACAAGAGAGGAGTTAGGCTGTTGTACCTTGTGAAAAGCCAGGGGATGGCAAGTCCACAGACTATCTTATCAGTGTGGTTGCTTCTCCTACACAGATGATGAGTGATAAGATGAGATGCTACACAAGTTTAGTGGTAGGTATGATTAACAGTTCTTCTTCAACGCGTGTAAAGCACGCGTATAAAATGCAATTAATCTACAAGCAGGATTTTGTAAGCTCAGTCTTGCAAACAAGACCCAGCTCTGCAGTGGAGGCTGCTACAGCTTAGTTTCTCTGGTGCGAAGTCTGCCTCTGGGGTGCTTTTCCCCCCAGCATGGCTTCTGGGCAGTGGAGGAAATGTCCTAGTGCAAGAATACTCAGGGAAATGGTACATGCTACCTTTTCCAAACCAGAGACTGGGTGAAGTAGATGAGAGCTGTGGCATGAGCAGGATAGCATACAATAAACCTCCAACTTCTTGGCTGATGGGGTACCTGGAGGCAGCGTAAAGCTGCTCAGCATTTTGCTTGGTAATTGTTTCAGCCACTGAGCACCCTGGTTTATGGCAGAACACAAAGGAGGCTGAGAAATTCCTGGGCAGGAGGCTTGAGGTACTCTCAGATGTTTTAAGCATAAACCGCAGAGTAGCTTGGATTCTGTTATGTGTTTGTTATTAAAAAAGTTAATGGTTAAAAAAGGCCTTTGAAACTTTTTCTCAGAAAGATCTAGTTCTAAGTGAAAGGATTAAGCTATACATATACGTATGTAGTCATCATAACTTAATAAAGTTAATAAGCACATAGAACACATGAATGAGATTTGACTAGTTCTCTTGTTTTGATTATCCAGTCATAAATGCATAAGTGACAGCAGAAAAGAAGGAAATAAAAAAAAGTGCCAGCCTTCTGACCATATGAAACACATGGACTTTGATTCTGCTGCATTCCACCCTTTTTCTACATGCATTCCACAGATTTCAAGTGGCAATGATTAATAACAAGCCTAGCACTTAGATAAGGCTGGGGAGATTTTAACTTTTATTCCGAAGTAAGGAAAAAGGATTAACAGAATTTTTTGCCACTCTGTAGCCTGATTAGGTCCATCATACACAATTACCAAGTTGCCAAGAGCTCAGGACATGTAGGGGCTCCTAAACAGGACACCTGAGAGTCCCATTGTGTGCCAAGGATCAGAAATGAAAGATTTCCCCCTCTTTCTTCTCTTTACTAACTACTACTCAACATGTTTTTAAGCTTTCTTGCAGACAGCAAACCTCACAGGAAAAACCAATGTGAACATTCTTATTGGTGGCTAACGAGGCATTGTTTTTATATGTCAGTTAGTAATTTCCTACAGAAAACAACAGGAGCAGGAAGAAAGTTTCACATACATGAACAAACTGTCAATATCACTAACATTGGTCTAATATGCTCAAGTTCTTCTCTTTTTTTTTTTGCCAAAAGAGATAGAAACTAGAACACAACAAGAAGTGTAAGTCAACCCACATAATCAAGATAAATCAGTATTTTTCGCCTAACGAAATTAATACTGGCCTGTTACTCTAGACTGCTATTTGCATACAGTAATTCATACAAGCACTTTTATCCTGTTCAGGAATCATGCACCATAACGCCTTAGAGCTGGTTACAATTAGCAAGCAACAAGCTTGAGCAGACCTGCTGAACCCAAGAAGTGCCTTCATGGGGGCACATGTTTGCAGGATTACTCCTGCACTATCACTGCAAAGCCCGAGTGTCCAGTCTTGCTAAAAAAGCTGTGTTTAAGGACGTGGAAGAATAGCCACTGTACAGAGACAGGTAAACTCATCTCATATGTGAGATATTCTAGAAGGGATTTAGGTCTTCTGAGGTGAAATCTGAGTGCATGAAAACACCGTCCTGTATTAATGCTTAACTATAATCAGCTTGAGACATAGCACATGCTCAGTTTACTGGGACATTCCACTTTAAGTGCATGTTAAGCTAATATTGACTTTTCCACTAAACCAAAATCTCTGTTATTTGTGCCCAGAAGACTGAAAAAACAATAGACGTAGGAAGCAGAAGAATTAATCTTCCTGACCTTTCCTTTTTTTTATACCTTTGGGAGTAAGTCTTTTTGTGTGTGTCTAATAAGGAATGTGAGCTATTCACTTGCAACGATTCTTAGATTATGTGGAAGTACTTTACTGTATTATTTTGCTCTTTCTTTTGCATTCCCCACGTTCAATAAAATTCCACAGAGTATTATTAATAATATCTTTAAAGTATTATCTTTTTACCTGTATCCATTCCCTGGTAGAATCTTCCCCTGGGGTCCATCCATTTTCAGGGTAATTTAGCCGAGACCTTTCTGAAGACCAGATAGCACTGTACTGGGAGGAGACAGTGATTTGATCAGAGTGAATTTCTCCTGACTCCATACCTAGTGGTTCCATGCACTGGAAATCTGAAGAAAAATAAATTACCATCATTACTATGGTCAGCTTTTTGATATAGACTTTGAATAATGAGAATGTTTTCCTGCTTTGAATATGAATATCTAAAGAATTTATTTTTATGTGACTTTGAATTCTTTAGCAACTTCAAGTGAGGCAGTATGGGGCTTATAGTGTCATTCTTAATACTGTCATTCAAGTTGCCATGGCAATTCCTGCAATAATAATGCTATACAAATATTTTTAGCCCAACATTGTTGCCATTTCAATACAGGACAATAGAATTCTCTTTTCTAGGGTAGCACACTCACTTCTGTAGATTCATAATATAAAACAATGTATGTTCAACTCATAATTATACACAAAGCCAGGAAAGACAAACCACATGACTGTACAAAACAAATTTATTTTAGAACTATTTACTCGAGTACAAAAAGTGTAAAATGTTTTAAAAATATTATCAAAATTCAAGCTATTCTTTTTAGGTCCTGGACACTGAAAAGAAACAGATCAACTAAATTTGAAACCAGGTCAGAAGAGTATTGACACAAGGGAATTACCACCTCTTCTGTAATGTGCTGTATTTTAAATGAGTTGACCATCTCCCTCCAATCTCTTTCTGTTGACACAAAAATTACCTAGATAATTTAGAGTCAATTGACAATCCAGTCCATATAGCGAGTTCAAAGGCTGATAGGGCATGGAGTCTGAATTCTTTTCTCTCTCTTCAAAAAGATATTACTACTGAAGCAATAGAAGCCAGTGGCCTTAGATGGATCCTCAGAAACAGCTGCTTGTGAACCCCTGCCAGGGGTTTACCACCCGTATTGCAAGGGCAGAACATGTGCCTATACTTCAGTTTGGGAACTTCACCATATATTAGTATAAATCATTCCTTTACTGGTAGCTTAAGATAAAATGCCAGTATGTGAAGTAGAGGCCTTGACATTTGGGTACATACTTGTTCTTAGCACACCTTGTCTGGATCTGAGAGAAGTAGCTGTGTCTCTAACAGAGGGGTGGGTGCTTAGTAAAAGTTTTCAAGACCCCCTACTAGAGACTGCTGTCTGGATTCAGTACTAAGGTCAGGACTACCATTTCCACGTTACTATGGGAAGCCTGCTCTGCTGCTGCCTCTGATTCACCTCATCTGTTGAGCAAATGCAATCTTGAGCTTTGAGAGCTACAGCTTACCGCTTCTGTGCATTGGACCTAAAGAGGAGGAAAGTAGAAAGCATTCTGTAAAGTGTGAAAGTGAAAATTTACTTAGCCTTGGAGACGAATTTGTAGTTAAGGTGCTCCATAACTGAATTATCAAGCTTGCTGAAAAAACTGCATTTCCTGTGATGTACCACCCATTTCCCCGTTTCCCTGCTGCTTCAGTGTAGTAGGGGCCTTGGGTGAAGTACAGAAACTGAACTACTTTAGGGTAAGACTTCAAGTAAATCAACTTCTGCTTGGAATCAGAAGGATTAGCCACTACAGAGGACACAAGTCATGGTAGGTTGGAGTGTTGTGGTTTAACCCGGCCGGCAGCTAAACACCACACAGCCGTTTGCTCACCCTCCCCCCTCCCACTCTGGGATGGGGGAAAGAAACGGGAAAGTGAAGCCCGTGAGTTGAGATAAAGACAGTTTATTAAGACAGGAAAATAATAATAATAATAATAATGATAATAGTACTACTACTAATAATGTGTACGAAACAAGTGATGCACAATGCAATTGCTCACCACCTGTTGACCGATGCCCAGCCTATTCCCGAGCAGCCCGGCCCCCCACCCTGGATAGCCACCCTTATATATCGTTTAGCATGACGCCAGATGGTATGGAATACCCCTTTGGCTAGTTTGGGTCAGCTGTCCTGGGTCTGTCCCCTCCCAGCTCCTGCTGCACCCCCAGCCTGCTCGCTGGCAGGACAGAGCGAGAAGCTGAAAAGTCCTTGGCTTGGTGTAAGCACTGCTCTGCAACAATTAAAACATTAGTATATTATCAGCACTCTTCTCATCCTAATCCAAAACACAGCACCCTACCAGCTACTAGGAGGAAAATTAACTCTGTCCTAACTGAAACCGGGACATGGAGTCATATTAAAAGATCTAAAAAACAGGTGTCCATTCTTATGGATTCTTCCCATCCATGCCAGCTGGGATATATCTCATTACCTCCTCCTTGCTATGCATCTACATGGAAGCTAATGAAGATGCAAGGACAAAGGAGAGGTGAGGACAAACAGGAATAATTTCAGTTTACTGATTTTTCCTTTGTTCCTTCTTTGATTAAACAGCTACATCAACTCCGAATCTACTCAAAACTCAGTCACAGAAAGGAGAGTTTGATTTAAAGCGTGTTTTATCATCAAGCAAAGCAAGGAAATCTGCAAGGACATGTTGTAACACAGCCCATTATTTTCCTGTGTCTCCCTCACTTGGTTTCATTCTCTGTGCAAAGAGTAAGCATGAAAATGAGGCAACTGGGAGAAAAGTAACAGAGAGAACAAAGCTTAGATAGCTTATGAAATGGTTTAACAAGAGCATGTATTATTAAATGGGTTCTTTTTATTCAAGAAATCGATCATCAAAGCTTTTTCCATGTAATAAAAGAAGGCTTTGGATAGTGCATTCATTGTTCATGTTTCATTGTTTTAATGTAACCGTTCAATTGCTCCGCATTCCTGTGTTTCCTCGGTCAGCACAGTTTTTCATGATAATTCTTCCAACTTCCTGGCAATACTGAGGAATAAAACTGCGAGGAAAACATAGCTTTTCAAAGGGTAGCTGTACTTAAAAAAAAAAAAAAAAGGAAATAAAAACAGAACCAACCCTTCCCCGCCATCTTATTTATTTAAGGTTTCTTTAAAGTTTAATGCAACACCTGGTGTGCAAGAAGACATAACAGAGAATATTCTCCAAGAAGCTCTGCAGGATGAATAAATACTGACCTTCCGATACACTGCTCTGCGACACGCTGTAGTTTGCTGAGAATCCCTCTTTTGCTATTGCACTGTCGGTGTAAAATACCATTGAAAGAATCCCTGTTGAAGAGCGGACGCGGCCTGGGTTGTTCTGCCCACAATAGCGCCCTATGTGTGGCCCAACTGCAAAAAGACAGAATATAATAGTAAACTACCACTTCTGCTGCAACAATAGATGACACTACAATAGCTTCCCAAAGAGATTCCCTCAGCAGGAATAAGTGAACCTCTACAACAGTTTAAAATCACAGCCTCATCAATAACTTAGCAATGAACAATAAATTGCTTACCCTGCCCCAGTAATCTTACTTCTAAAATGTTCCAGATAACACTCCATAAAACCTCTGAAAACGTAAAGAACCAGGATTTCAAAAACATGTCCTTTAAAGTGCACAGAGAGGGCAATGATGCACAAAATTACATGTACAAAACAGCAAAAGTATTTTCCAAAGTGTGGTTGAAGCACCTATTTATGACAAGGACATCTGAATGTCCTGATTTGCCCACCCAGCCAACAAGATGCTGAATACCCTTAGCTCTGGGAAAAGCTCATACAGCATTTTCCAGGATTTATGCCCAATGCTGCAGACAATCTTTTAATTTTATAGCAGATTTGGGAAAAAAAAAATAAAAATGCTCTTGTATTGAGGCAATGACCAGATTCTCTTTTTTTCCCTCCTGTTTAGACTTTCAGGACATCCTCATGGATTGTTCACCCATATGCTCAATATTAAAGAATATTGTAAAAGAATTCAAGAGAAAAATATTAATCCGTTCAAAAGTGCAAGGCTTTCTTAAGTATATCTCCATGTCACAGAACAAGCACACATGCACATATACATGATTTCTCTCAGTGTTAATAATGTATAAACTGGTTCCTGATATTTTTCTGGATTTCCTGTGCAGTGAGATAATCTTTTCCCTTAATTAAGCTACTCAAATCACAACTAACATATGTGGCCTTCTTGCACTTGAGCATTCCCTACAGATAGGTCTCTAGGCTGTTGAGTAGTGATACATCTGTGCTTACAAACAATAAGAACAGATAATGCTAAAACGCCATGCATGGAGTCAATCATAAAACTAATCAGAGAACGTCATTCTGATGCTTACACCGCTGGTTTCCAGGCTTAAATTAACACCTTGTCATATCTCTAGGAACTCCATTTAACTTTCAGTTTAAAATATAAAATGTTTATATATCCTAATTATTCACAGTTCAAAGAAAATCCACAGCTAACATCATTTTGTAGTCATTTGTTGGCATTTTCCAACAAGTAAAACAGTTCCAGCTTGGAATAACTTCATTATGTAAGCTACACATTTCTGTAAGGCCTTCGAGTTGCCAGAAAGAGAGAGCTCAGATGATACAGCTTTTCCTGCCAGCATCTATTTTTCAAACCATATTCTGGCCAGAGTTAGTCTTCAGTTACTTTGGCAATCTCAGGGCATTTATAGTACCTGCCAGTCCAGCCTTTTTCACCAGGGTTGTTCAATGTGGTATTGACAGTGTGGAACACCCTATAGAGCATATGAGTTGGTTTCTTTCTCATTCTAGAAATTATTAAAGCTTTACAGTTTTATTATCTGTAGCAAGAAAGTAGTTGTTTTGACTGTTATCATTACTAGCCTTTTTATAACAAAACAATACCCTACTTCAGGCTCCAATTGCTGCAGTTCTGGTACATATATATAATTCTGTATGTGTAAACAGCTCTGATCCTGCTCTTTCACATGATGGTCTTTTGACATTACAGTCGCTGATCTTGCTCTGAACTGCAAGAAAACAGGGAGTATAAGGCCATCATGTTAAGACATTCTGAGCCTCCTTCCTCCCATTTCCTGTGGGGAAGCCTCTTTCAAATGACAAACAGAAGAGAACTTTGTTTAAAGCAGACAGGCTTTAAAATTCCCCATGACTCACTGGTTTATAATTTTTAAGACACATTTAATGTTTCTGCATTTCAGTCTTCTGCAGATTGGCATTGCTATCACAGTACTATTCCCTTTGCTAGCTGTGTAGATGCGGGAGCCAAAAACTTGCAGAACATGACAGAAAAAGGTATTGAATTTTTTTGCACAACATGTAAACCTTACTCGTCTGAGCTAATACAGTATTGATCTAAGCAGAACTGGATCAAATAGACATTCTTACTTTTCTTATATAAATAGCTAACACAATTAAAATTCTTCTTTTTTCCTGCCTTTTTCCTTTTTCCTGACTCTTCTTTATGACCTGAAATGAGCTTTCATAATAGACCAGATACAGCCCCAGATGGGAATTTTAGGCTAGCAGGTGCTGAAAAGTCATTAGGCCCAGAAAGCTCTTTGCAGGCTCTGCCTGTAGACCATCATGTCACTTTGCTGGCATCCCGCAGGAAGGCTTACTCCAAATATAAGCCACTTGGAAATGTCCTCACTCAAGGTCACTTCTACATTACCTGCAGAACAGAGGCATTTTTGTGAGCCTGCTACTTCACTTGACTGCACATGCTTTAGCTATTCCTGAGACTTTGGCTCCTCTCTCCACTGGCATGGTATGTTGTAGTAGAAAACAGCTACTTTCAGATTAAATGACGGAGGAATAACTGAGAAAGCTGTTTTGCAAGCTTTCCCCAAAATGCAGAGTCTAATTTTAGTGCTTGAATAAATCCTTGGTTATTCTTAGTAAATATGTGTGAAGGTTTACAGGATCTGAGTTATCATCTGTATAGAATATAGCTGACGGCTTAAGGCTAAATAGAAACATTGTCCCTACTTATTCTTCTTTTCTTTTGCTTCATACAACTGACAGCATAAAAGGTGAAATTAATTCCAAATCTGCTGTTTGCCCTTCTAGCCTTCAGAGACTGTAAGTATCAGCTAATTTTGAGACTTGTTGAAATATGTATTTGTCCTTTTGGTTGAAATCTGAGCTTTTGGAATACAGTAATAATTAAAAAAAAGCAATGAAAAATACTATATTTTATTAGAACATTAGCATATGTTTAATATTCTATATTTTTAGAATATTAGAAAAAAATTCTAAAATATTAGAAGAAATGTTCGGCTAACTTCCCATTTTACTGAATTTTAAACTTGGCCTTTATAAGTGTGCTGGTGTGCTGTGAACAGTATTTTCACAGCAGTGTGATTGTTATTGGCAAAATATTTGCACACTATTTAGGATGCTAAAGAGAAAAGAATTGAAAAATGAATCCTGTTCTCACAGTCCACTAGTCACACTGAGCTTACATACACTCTTATATTGTAATGGTTTCTCACAAGAGTGTAGAAAGCAACCACACAGAGGAGGAAAACATCAAGATTAATAGCAACCTTCATTTGCACTGATGTTAACAACTGCAGTAAAGTCTCCTGTTTTGCTCTGTAATTCAGTGGAAGCTCTCGTTGTATTGACCGAAGCAGCAATGCTCAGCCTGTGGTTCTCAAACCGTATGTAAACTTCTTTAAATTACTTTTGAGCCCTAGTAGACAGTCTATAGAGTTTCAAAGAGAGCTGCATGATGAATATGTGCAATTCGTCACTTAAGCTGGTCCTGGTTTTGAGTGGGCTATTTTTCTTCAAAGTCATCAATGGACTGTTCTTGGCCAAGGCTCGTTGAGGTGTATTTGTGCTTTGGGCAAAGACATTTTTGGTGTCTAGTTTATTTATTCAAAATCATACATTTCTATTCTGTGATCTACTCTCTCCTGCTCCTGCTCTACCTGTTACTGTCTTCAAACCACCATCCCTTTTCTGCACAATATTTGCAAAATGCACATGTAATTCCCAAATACTCTCCAACAGTGTTTCACTTTTTGCTTTCTTTTAAAGAATAGACCAAAGGGTTCCCGTGGCATACAGTTATGTAGAAAAAAAATACCAGGATTAAGGCATTCCTGAATGCCTACCATTCCCATCCTGAACCGGCAAAACACTTACACTAGTGCTTAACTTCAGACCTGTAAGTGTCCTCTGTGAATTCCTTTTGAAGTGAGTCTAACCGCTCGTGTGTTCCGAAGATAAGCACTTGTTTTGCAGAATCAAGATGCAAGTACTCAGCACCTGCCAGATTCAACCAACTAAAAGGATGACCATGAAGGCTGAGGACTTCACGAACATGACAGAGATTTCAGAATTAACTTCTTCATGAATGATCATTATGGTTGCTGGTGAATTTTCTGAACAAAAAATATCCTTTTAAATATCATTGTTATTTTTTATTTAAGAGAAAATTTCTCTCTCTCTCTTTTTTTTTTTTTTTTTTTTTTTTTCTGGGGGGAGGAGACTGATGCAGGGGTGCTGTTCTCTGCTCAGGGACTGGCAGTACCTGGCTCAAACATTGATGCCTACTTTCCAGAGTTAGGGGAGAGCACCATGTTCAGCAGACTGCCCACCTCATTCTGCGCTGGTTACAGTTATGACTACTTTCCACCAAACTGTTCTCTGTGTCATATTATTAAAAAAAAAAAAAAAGAAACAACAACAAAAAGAATCATAATCTCTGCAAACCAGAGCTGTGTTGCTTGGATCAGGGAACTTGAACTGAAGGACATACATTTTTTTCCAAACATTTTTAGAATAAAATTTTATAGTAAAACAAAACAAAGTGTTAAACTCCTTGTACATTGCTTTCCTCTAAGGCCAGCTGTCTGCCCCATTATTAGAGCTAGACATCCTTCTACTCTGTGTTTATATAAGTGTAGTGCAATAGGGGCTTTAACCTCTACCTCAACAGGGCATGTGAGCAGTAATGTAGTATAGCAAAGTGAAATAGCTTCCTTCTTTATGTCTATGTCCACATGAGGAAATAAAGCTGGCCAGGGAGCATCCTCTGGACCTGCGGTCAGTGGCCAGGGACTGTTCCTGGGACCAGACTAGCAGTGTGACACAGCTCGCTCCCATATGGCTCTTCCTTTTGAAGCAGGATGGCCATAACCAGCGTGCCTGCTGGGAACAGCCCCCAGCTCCTGCTGCCCTCCAGACCATGCTTGGGAATTACGTGGGGAAGTGTAAGCTGATGTGGGCTAAAACTGTGCAAGGGTGCATGCCAATGATTAAGCAGTACACACAACCAGAGACAGCTCCTCAAGCCTGGTGCTTCAAAACATATCTTCAAAATGTTGTTTCATGGACTATAGGGAAACAGGAACAAAGACTTATCCTGGAGGAGCCTCCCTTGCTCAAAGGCAGCCACATTATTGAATATTTTTCAGAAATGTACTACTTCCATGTAGATGCAAATTAGATTTATGTTGCCTCTCTTCCCTCCCACCCCTATCTTCAGTCTATTGCCAGATCATACCAGCAGTTTCCTGTGTCATCTTTGCTCTTTGGCTGAAACAGTTCTCCCTCTCAAGTATTCATCCTGTGATGCATGTATACAGAAGCAATCACATCCTCTCTGCCTTTGTTAAGTTAAACAAGAAAGTCTGACTGCTGGCTAAAGAGCCTCCCACAGTGAAATGATGTAGGAAATGCTTCCCTACAACCACTACAAGCTCCAACAGTTTGTATCTAAGGAAACATTTCTTTCTAGTCTACAAATTCAGCTGAATATTTACAAACATGTAAACACCATTATTGGATGTCAGGAGCATTTTGGATTTAGACAGTTTGTGAGGGAATTGGAAGGCAGATAATGCCTGTTGTTAATTGCTCTTCAGTATGGCTCAGTCACTTTCTTGAACCAGGAAATTACTACTTTGAAACCCTCTGACACTAACAATAATGCATTTCTTTTTGGTAATATTACACATAAATTGATTGATTGGATCATCTTTTCACAAGTCAGTTGAAATCCAAGTTCTACAGGAATTTAGCTTGAAAAGATTTGGCCTATATACAAATAAAGCTATTATTAAATGTTCCAGACATCATTATTGTGTTGTTAGAATACTGTTTTCCTAACTGAGGCATTAAATACTAAGTAGTCTTTCAGTTACTGTTATGGCTCTTTCTTTGCTATTTATTGGAGTGAATTGAAAAGAGCCATGATAAAACCATTAAGCATAAAACAAAAAGGAAGAACAAATATATGTTAAAATGCATGTACCTATTTACCACAGCATCAATAAATACTTTAATTAAAATGATATTGGGGATTTATCTAGGAAAGCAGGCAAGTTTAGATGTGTTATTAAAATATGTTCCTGAATTTATGTTTTCATTTAAATGAAATATTGATGTAGCATTAGCAGTTTGTAGAAACTGCCAGAAAATATCTATTAATATGGGTTAGCACACCAGGGGAAAACTGAAATATCTGTAATTAGCACCCAACAAAACAACATCAATCATGAATTTTCATCAGTCAATGAATTTTGCAACAAGTTAAAAAAGAAAGAAGAAAAAAGGCAGCTACATGATGCTTCTCTTTATCAGTCTGCACCATACATAGAAATAGTGAAAAAGGCATCACAAAAAGTTTTACATAGAGGTTTGCACAATTTGTATGGGTGGTTAGGCATCCTAAAGGTTAAGTACTCAGCTTGAGCAGCCCCTTTTAGGCTGCAGCTGACCTAGCTGGGTCCATGGTTGCCCTACCTAGAGGGGACTTAGCTATTGTTGGAAAATTTACTTAAATGAAAAAATAAAGAAGTCACACAACTAATTTGTTTACCAGTCTCAGTGTAAAAAAGGGATGTGAGATTTGATGTGAGGTGAAATGAGGGCTCATTGGCTCCATAGAGTTAGCAAATATCTAGTTAGGCACTTACTGAATTACACAAAGTCAAGTGTGGTCAATAACGAAGTGGAAAATTATTGAGATGTCAGAGAAGTATGTTCCAGACGGGCACCAACACGCCCACCTTGGCATGTGTGCCCAGCTAATCGGAGATTATAAATTAGCAAAGTAAGATAAAGCCTTTGGATTTGTTTATACTGCTGGAAGAGAAAGCACTGTGGGAGAGGAACCCTGTGGTGCCTGATCGCCAATGCCACCTGAATGGCAATGGGACTGCCCGTTGACCTGGGGAACTGTTCAGTGAGTGTTACTATGGATGCCACATTTGCTCTGGCAAAGAAATTCTCTGCTTGGACAGCAGTTCTGAAACCTGGTTCCTCCTCAGGCTGGAGAGTTAGTACCTGAACTCCAATTTGTGCAAGTTTTTGGATATTACTGGAAAATCCTTGTGTTTTATCTGTAAAAGTTTGAGACTCATTATAGGGTTTCATATTTTAGTGTAGGAAGTCTATCACATATTCCCTCTAAAAATGCATTTTTTTTCCCAAGCCAACTGTTCAAAAGTACATAGATTTCATAAAAAAAGTACTTCACACTGTGATATGCTTTACTGAATGAATTTACAGAGCGTTTTCCCCATTTCTCTTTAATTCAACTCATTTCATATAAATCAAACAAGGACCTTTCTACTCTGGCATTTAAAAAAATGAGAATATGCCTTCTGCAGCACACTGTGGAGTAATGGTTATGTGTATCACAGTCCATTTTTCTCTTACCATCAGGGAATCCGTCCCAGATTTCCAATCGGTCATAGCGACAGAACGCTCCCCCTGGGGTATTTGAATCAGGTTCTAGTTCAAAGCTTTCAAATTCCAGTATAATCTCTGACATCTTTGGTGCAAAGATAATATAAGTGCATTCAAGGCTATTGGGATATTTTTCAGGGAATCCAGGGGACTTTATCACTCCACTTGATGAAGTAAAGTTTCTGGAGCATTCAGGTCCTGCGAGAGAAAGAAAAAATCACGTGGGTTAACATTATGCTACTAAGCAAAGTAGTTAGCTGGAAAACAAATTAGGCTGTATTGTCTCTCCAGCAGCAAAGGTGGCTTTTCAATGAAACACCTCATTTTAATCACTGTATTAATCATTCAGCCAGCTTGTTTGTATTACTGATAGTCAGGTTTTAAAGCGCAATTCACATACACTGTCTGATCTCCAATTTTCAATTTGTATGGAACAATATGAAAACTTGTACCAGCTCTAGAAAAAAATATGACAAATACAAAGTCATGTGGGAACAATGAAAGTGTAAGCTGCAGAAATCTCGACAGAGCCCTAGAGAAATAATTATAGCCCCTTCAAGCTCAAATCTTTAAATCTTATGGCTGACAGGCTTTTATTGGTGAAATAGATTTTTTTTTTTTTTTCCAAAAGCGGGTGAGTGAATTCAGTAGAGGGAGTAGTGGTTTCAGATTCCTGGAGCACTGACTCAGTAACTCTGCCAGATGTGACCTATGCCTCCTTGACAAACTAAATGTGAAAGGTAATTCGTACATGTACCAAGGGTGAGTGACTCATTCTGAGTGGTGTTGACACAGGTGCACCAGTAAAATGTTGCTGTTAGTGCAGGCATGATAAACTGTGTGATTACAGGCGGTGTTGCTAGAAGTCACCTAATGTCAATGTTGACACATTGGTTTCCCCAATGTCCCCACCATGGCATAAAGTGATGCTCCAAACACTGCTCTTGGTAGAGCAGGAAAGTGGCGCTGCAGATGCGAGGCCAGGTCACTGGACTTGCCTTTGTGAATACAAGGGACTAAAACAAGAGTCCATCTCTTGTTGACAGATCATGTTTCTCCTTTATTTAAGTCCCTCGGGAATCCTCTCTGTGGATCCCACATCTGCAGGTGTGCTCGCAATAAGCCGCAGGCACTGCCCACACATCTTCCCATGGGGTCAACTCAGGTACCCCCCTCTCTGACTTTTGACACTCCCAGTTTAGTGGAAAGTGATTTACAGGGTTTGGGACATCTGTGGATGGCAGCTGACCTGGGGAGTTTGGGTAGGATGACTCAGATGAAGCTCTTCTGACATGGAGTAAAAGAAGGACACAGGCAACAGAGTTTGGTTGCAACAGGTCTGTGCCGGGGAATGAGTGCGTGTGAGCTTTCAGCGTGGATGAGGATGCCCAGCTTCCTTAGAGACTGTAGTCAGGAGCCTTAGAGGATTTCCAATGCTTAACACAGATCATTGAAGGAAAACAGTCTGGCTTGTTGCATATATGAATACTCTTATTTCACCATAGAAAATGTTTTCCTTGTGAATGTGCCAAACATATTACCCCCCACAGATTTGGCCACCTCCCAAGTAAATTTAGCATGTAAGAGAGAGGGCTGAATGAATTTAGTCAGTTCAGGTATTTTTGTCCTTCAACAGACACTGACGGGAAATGCTTGAGCTATCACATCAATATTCAGAACAATTCATGGCATATTTTGGAAGATGTAGATATTAATGCTCATGTAAACTGGCCCATTCCAATTTGGGAAATTACATTTTGCCTATAATTATATCACCCCCGTACACATTAGCCAGATATTTCTCTTCTCTCCCTGTCATTCTCTTGTCTCCTTGTCATGTATGGGAGGGTTATATCCTAGTTGTTGCTCCTCACTCCCACCAGTAGCTGCTGTTCCAGGATACAATACCTTTGGAGTATGCCATTCATAGCATAAAGTGCTCTGTACTCCTCTTGGAATCCAATAAAAGATGCAATATAAAATGTAAGCCAGGATCATTATTGCTATATTAAATACAGCCAAATCCTGGCTCTGTGAGTGCGTGATCATCAGGCTCCTTACACTCACACATGGCATCTCAATACCAGCTTGCATTGTTTTAAACATGTTCAAGCCAATCTGGTGCAAGAAACAAAAAACTGTTTTCAGAAGAGCTGCCTCACTAAAATGCCCTCCACAGATTTTGAACCTTTATTGACACTGTGAAGAAACCTCAGGAATTAAATGAACACTGAGGCTACGATGAGCTCCATGAAGCAGTCTTCATGGGAAACTGGCAGAAAAGGCTTTTGCAGAGACCTAAAAAAATAGATACTTTTGAGGCGGGAGATTACATGTGTGTGTGTGCATGCAACATAGTAAAAGGGATGAGCTGAAGGGAAGGGAGAGGAGACAAAAGAGAGAGCAAAGAAAGAGAAAGGGATCATTTCATTTGCTCTCTATAGGTGTCACTGAGCCAGAAGATCATTTGCCTTCTTGGTTGACACTGACGTTTCTTTCAATTTACACCATAAACTAAGGTTAGGAATGTTGGACGTGAACTATCTTGATCCTCTTCTAGTCAGTAGGCCACTCACCCATCCTATGGGAGGCTGGCTGCCAGAGCCAAAATAAGGAACATTTCAGGTGAACTAAATGTTAGGCAATATGGATTTCATGTTGTTCTGGAACTCAACATCTCCTTCAGTGCTTTGATGGCTGAGGAGCTGGATGAGAAGTTAAGGCAGATCCTACTCTCAAAGACCTTAATGCATTTATCACTTATCACATGTGCTGGTCTCTCCTCACAATTTCCATGACTTGTAGCAACTTTGAGCATCAGGTTCAGGATTCAGCTTAGGGCACAGGTAGAGTAATGCAAATTTTTTTTCTTCTAAAACTGAAGACGCTTTCACATCCTGGGATGTAGGAGTGCTGAAGTGCAGTTCAGCCTTCGTCTCAGTGCTGCAGGAGCTTGGGACTGGGATCATTTTAATGCTTCTCATGTCTGGGAAATGATAAGCGAGGTGGTGAATATGCTAAAACAGGGCATGCTAGTCTGGTGTGCACATCTGAGCTTCATCTGCATAACAGGGTAAACTGGTCAGCTTTATTTGGTACAGAAATTAAAATGCAAATTTGGAATAGCATCTATGCATTAACTTTGAAGTTAAAAAGGGATGTGTTCCCACAGCAACTATAACTTGTACCCTTTGTATACACACAGCTTTTTCTAATGCTGTACCTGGTGATAACTTTTCTGCATTAATATACAGTTTATGTGGAATGAACTAGAGTTAAAGTTGCTCCGGGAGCCATAATTTTGAGTTTCCTGACTTTCGCGTGTGTAAAAACACATTCATAATGCCAACTTAACGTGCTTAATGTGTATCACTGAGAAATGTAAATGACCACACAAGGAAATAAGCACAACATTCCTGTCAGAGTTCTGACTTGCCACTACACTATTAGAAAATAAATAAAAGCTTTTCTTCTTGAAAACACTCAGTTACTAAAACAGATTGTTTCACAGGTCATTCTTTCACTTGTTCTCACATTTCAGCCTTGGTCTTTATGAAAGATGGTACTGTATATATATAAGCACTGAGAAACTTCAGGACACAATTTCAAGAGTTTAGCCTCCTAAAGACACCAAAATAAATAGAGATATTTTTCAGGAAAGCTTGGTGTCATTTTGATGCTGAGCTCTTTCAAAAAATTTGACCCTAAAGGTCACCAAAAGAATTTCTGGGAGCCCAGAGTGGATTTACAGACAAGGAAGATGGTGAACAAGAGGTCTGTGGCCCCAATTAGCACTGTGCAGAGCAGCACTAGTGTGCAACTGAAGAGAGACCCCACTACTGAGATTCTCCTCATTAACAATATGGTTACCGCCAAGTGCGTGTGCTGAACACAACTGAAAATCCAGCTCTGATTTAGGTACGTAAAAGGGACTTGAACTGGTTCTTAAAACATAGCAATGTCTGGGAGTGGTTTGCATCGGAAATTTGGATTTTTGATCTGCTTTTGTAAATATGACTCAAATCATTGATGTTGAAGTCAGTATTTAATTTTGGTTGGTTGGTTGGTTGGTTGGCTGGTTTTGCCTTGTCTTAAGCTTCTTGTCTTTTTGTATACTATCTGGTTGTGGTCCTATATTCTTCAGGAATGGGATATATGAATTATTTATCTCCATCCAACTATAGGGAAAGCATATGACAAAAAAATTAGCATATGACAAAAAAATTATCTCGTGGTCTTTTTAGCTATTGATTCAGAGAATTATCACAGAAAGACTGTCTATAGGTCTGGTTAACCCTGGATTGTTTCTCTGGGCTTTTTTTGCACCCTATACCGCTATCTGTGCTCCCTGCACAAGCATTCAGTAGGACAAATTTCTGAACTGTGTGACCTTCCCCACTCCCTTACCTCCCTTACCTCCAAAAACACGATTTGTGAAAGGAACAGCAACATCATCTGCTGCCCATGTGTACTCTGGTCCTTTCTGAGCTCACAGCTGTCTATTGGGAATGCAGAGCAAAGCACTAACCAGAATAAGACAGGGACTCAGAAGGTGCTGTTAAGGCAATAAAATGGTAAATCATACAGCAATTATTATCACAAAAAAAGAAGAAAGCTAATGGTTTTAAGAAGATCCAAACAAACAGCTGATGAAGACTATCAGATTACACCCAGAGGAGTCAATCCTCAAATGCAGCTGACCCATTGGATTCATAACGATTTACACCCATTGAATACATGCCCCACATTGAAATGACAAGGGCAATACGATTTTATCTTTCAAGCATTTTCCCATATTCCTGCCATTCCTAAAAATTGTGATGAAAGCAAAAATCACAAAGTGATCAGCTATATAACAATAAATTGTTTCTCACCTCTTTTGAAAACTTCGTAACGGATAGAAAATCCTGCTCCATGTGTTTCATAGTCGGAAACAAATTTAATGAAAAGATATGGTCCTGAAGACACTAAAGGAGGGGGAGCAATTTTTCCACAGTACTTTCCCCATAAGCGTCCTTCAGCATTATCTCCATCAATCACTTCAACATAATCATACCTGGTAGATAAATGGAAGGAAGAAACTTTTAACTTCCAGGAAAGAAGGAGACCTAATTAATTTAGAAACCATAACACAACATAGATAATCAAGAAAAATGCTAGCTTGCTTGGAAAATGCATTATGCTGAAAGATGTAAGCAAAATGAAATAATTAAAATGGACTACATTATGTCTGTAGACATCATCTGGCAACATGGAACTATTAGGAAGAATGGTGTCCATTATGCTTGCAGACAATGTCAGCTAAAGTAACCAATTAACAAGAAAAAAAAAAGGAAATCTCATGAGCACAATTCTGTATTATTAAATTGTGTTTCTTTGTCTGTGTAGTGTTGTTATCAATACATAATGCATAGCATTCTTTTCAAACTGTGAAGTTCCGTTATGAATTCAAAAATGTCTTTTTGGCTGGAGCTCTTTATGAACAATACTTTGATTTCCATATGCTGTCCTCCAAACATATGTCCACAGAATAATAAATAAATCCATAAACATTAGTTTTTCTTCAAAACTCCACCATGTTGCAGCTCAGTGATAGAAAAATCTGTTATTCTCCCCGTTATTTGGACAACTAATTTTGAATCTCAAAATCCACACATCAATCAACACTTCAGTTTTCTCAGACAAAACTTGTTTCATTACAAATCACCTTTGCTTAGGTATTTGAATCAAGAAGAGCACGCTACAATATTCATGCTTGTTCAGCATATGATTACTGAACAGGCTGGGCTAAATCCTTCTCTGTTACTTGCTAGATTCTCAAGGACTTCATAAGAAAAAGCAATAATATGCAATAGTGATAGGCCTGGGAGCACCAGTCATGTTAGGGTTCCTCAGCTGGGTGACCAGAAATGCCAATACGTGAGGCTGGGTCTCACAAATTGGATTTCAGTGGGGTGGGGAGAGCCCGGCAGCTTGGTGCACTGAGCCAGCGCGGAGAATACAAATGAGCATCATGGTCACGGAGAGGCATGAGCTGCAGGTGCGGAGACAAGTCGGGTTTTAAGTTTTACTAGCAGATGATTTCACTCAACCCTAGGCGGGAAGGAGGGGCAGACACAGTCTGAAGAATTGGTTTAATCTTTTCCTAAAATGCGGTGGCATTTGGAGGCTGGGTTCTGGTCTGGTCTCTGTTGGATTGTAGTGAAAGGCTTTTCTCTGCCTGTAATTCTTTGTATCTCAGGCATGCTGCCGTTTTACTTAACAGGTTGCTGTTAGCCAGACAATCTCATTTACTTTTCATTAGCCTACTACAACTGACATTAAAATGTAGCCATTAATTTGTTTAGACCTTTATTCTACTATTAGGTTCACTGAAATGTTCTGAACATATTAATATACACGGAAGAGCTAAAAATGACAGTAAAATAAAGCGTGTCTGACATTTTTAAAGAGATCAAAGGAAAAAGAATGTCTTTGTGATGACCAATGTCATTTTTAACAACCCTGTTCCAAACCGTCCAGGGCACATTACTTATGTTTACATGAAGTCCCGTGAGACAACTGCAAAGATGATATCACTAGTTAAAGTGGCCGGCTTAAGGCTCCTTAAATTAAAAATGACATTACCTCATCAGTTAAAACTGTGTGCCAGCTTTGGTGTATATCAAGTAGAAAATAAAGCTGACACTGATGGAACTGTAAGCATTAACATATGTGAAATATTGTGTTAACTGCATTTCCCCCTATGTATTTGATTTTTCTAGTAGCAATTGCTCAGCTAGTTAGCTTCACTGTCCCATTTCAAATTGGTGGAAATACAAAGAGGAAATGTTCATTTATGAGAGAATTTTACAAACTCTTTGAGTAACCTGCATTTTTTTAATGAAACCTCTGTTCTTGCTACAATTTCATTATGATGGATAGGAGGATCTGAAAGTTGTGAAAGGAGTTTTTAGAAGACCTCAGAAAGAGTGGGGTTTTTTTTTGTTTGTTTGTTTTTCCATTAGAAATATACTTAAGAATACCAGCTCTAAGTTCCCTGGAATACCTACTGGATGCACTCAGGGCTGTAGGCTGCTGGTTTTCAGACCCTAAGGAATAATAAGTGCTAAGACTTTTTAACTAGACAACCTTTCTCCATATCCTTAACTGCTTATTAAGGAGAAAGAGTAACCACTCAAAACCACAGCATTCCAAACACTGTGATGCAGAGAATTTTATTCCAGCTCAAGAGCAGATGCTTAAAGTTATTTGCGTTTTGCATCCTCTGACATTAGTGGGGTTCAGATATGTCAGTCCCTTTCTGATTTTGAGTGACATTATTTGCTCTTCTCTGACAGCATTACTTCATCAGTTACCTAGGTGCCATTCAGTGCTCAAGCCTCAAAAGCACCTGATTTTTCAAATTAATATTGAGAACTCTACTGCTGAATTGTTACATATTACGAACAATTTTATCTATAAATGTTAATCCAATTTTTCATAGCTTTACTATTTGTATAAAGAAAGAAAGAAAAAGGTTTGAATTCAGCATCTTTCTTCTGCTGCACCTTAAGAATAAACAATCTTCTACAGTCTTACTAAAGCTTTCATATACCACTAAAAAATCATCGATGAGTAAGTACCAGCTTTGCTATTATATGAAATAATATTAGGCAAAATACATTCAAATTAAATTCTATTGCTCTCCCAGGTTTCCTCCTCTATAGCAATAGCCTGCCCACACCTTTCCATTGTCCCTTATAGTGACAGAACTGTAATTTACAGTGCTCTTTCTGGCTGCTATGCAGTTGTAAATGAAACAATTTGGTTACAAAAAGGCTGTCTTCTAATGGATTTTGCAAGTTATAGGTCATGCAGGCCTGCAGAGATTGGAGGATTTTTTTTTTCTATTGCTCTGAAAAATTACTGACAGACAGAAAAGTTTAGATGTGAGACAATAGGTATGAAGTAAGATTTGAAAAAGGGAAGCACTAGGGATCGTCCCTACAACCTTCATGTTTTAGGGATCATGGCTTTCACCTGGCAACCAACAATGGGTTTGAATTCTCCCACACTGGCAGCAACATCTGAAATCTGGGCTGCAGTAACTGAGTATTTTTGTTACAGGGAAATTAACTTTGGATTTTACTAGTTTATCCTTGGAAACCGAAGTCCTACTGTCATTTTTGCACTTTTCAATATCCTACGAGACCGTAGTGTATCACAAACAACTGTTCTTGTAAATAGGGGAAAGTACAGTCACAACTCGAAAGTGGAGTTTCTGCCAAGGAAGCTCAGAAAGCAGCTTGCATCTCCCTCTGGACTTGGTAGCAGTTCTTCTCCATAAGTATGTCAGGAGAAGATGCTGTGCCAGGGATGCAGTTGGCACATTGGCTTCCCTGTGAGGAGCCTGAACGTGTCACCTCCGCAGCGCCCAGACAGCCTTGGCACACAGCCCAGAGTACTGAGTTTGCAAATTCGGATTTCCCACTTGGCAATTCTTCGCTCAGTTACTGCTGCCAATGGTGTGGCAAATATTTCTTGTAATGTTATAGTCCTTTAGGGTTTATGGCATGGAGATGTAAATATAAACACGGTGCTAACCATTGCTCTGAGTTTCAGGTGAAAGACTAGCACATGAGTTCATGTGTGAAAATAGGAAAGGTGTGCCCACGCCAGTGGCTTGTCAGCGGCTTTACTCATGAAGCCGCTATGCCAGCATGCAAAAAGCACTCCCTTTTGCTTGCCTGGGTCTCTCCGGATATCCCACTCGTGTTCACTTTCAGTTAGCATTGTAATAAAACTCGCGGTTTTGTTTGGGGTGGTCTCTTGAGGGAAGCCTGCTGAAGCTCAGGGTAGGGATCTTGTGCTGCCCCACTCCTCCCAGCCAGTGCTTGGGCATGCTCTCACTAGGCGGTCCTAATTTTATGGTTCAGCAACACAATGGCTGGGAAATATTCCCATTGGAGTGATGAGGGAATCTAGAATTCCTCTGCAAATTCTTAAAGGAATTGCAAAAAGCATGCTCTTTTTTTTTTTTTTTTTTTTTTCCTTTTGAAAGTGTAAGTTATAGGTTCAAGGAAAAGGCCAACCCATACCTATAAAAATGAGCAATGGGCAATGAAAAAAACATAAACAGCTGCAGAATACAGATTTTGGTGGATTTTTCATTTCCAGTTTCTAGTAGGTGATAACAGTGCTCACGTCTGTTTTCAGTTGTGAACATGCTGGCGACCACTGAAATGCACCACAGCACAACGTGAAGGGAAGTGAGAGTGCTGGAAAGCCCTGCCAGTGCTGCAGCCAGCCGCCCTGCCAAGCTACATGCTTCTGCACATTTTCCTATTATTAGGGCAGCAAAAGCTTATGCCTTTTGCCTTAAAAAAATCCTTGCTAAGACCTACGTAGAACTCAGCTGAAATGTAAATTTATGTTATGAAGCAATCAGTGAAGTGTATACAACTATAATTTACATCTGAATATGCCGTATTTTTCTGCAGCCTACAATGACATTCACCTATAGGGCAGTTATGAATATTTTGGTTATTCACCTGTTAGAATGAGAAGATGTTCCACCTCTCTGTTTCTTTTCTTTCTCTGATTCCCCTTTCACCAAGTTGTTAAATCTCTCCCTAATTCAAATTATCCATGCTGGACAGACTATCCTTGGTTATGAGAATTTGTTTCCCAGAATATATCTTTCTTTTGCCTTTATTCTATAATAAACTTTTTTATTCCTCACGATTCTCCATCCTAGCTGAACAGAAGGCAATGGAAGAGGAAAGTTAAATAACAAGTTTCAAGTGGTTCTGCTCTGTGGATTTGTGCCCCATTAGTGACTGAAGGTTAGCGGTGTGGGATTTACTGCAGTGCTTGTGGCACAAGGCAATCTGTATCCCAGAGCTAAGAGCTTAAGAACGGCAGGCTCTCAAGGGATACCAACCTTAATCCCAGTTTATTAGCGACAAGAAAAAGAAGCACATGCTGTTAAAAATAAAAAAATTAGGCACAGCCCCAAAGAGGCTGTTTTTCTGCCAGGAACCTCAGCGTCTGTCAGGTTGTTCTACGTAAGAGCTTTCGCACAGCCCGACTGCTCTCCAGGGCTCCTGTCCCCAACCCTGGTGAGGTGACACCTCTGAGGGGGTGCTGAAGAGGCAGCCTTTGCTGATGGCTTGGACTCTCGGTGGCAGTGTCCACCCAGAGGGGAGGTAACTCCCACTGCAAGAAGACTTCCCAACAGAAGTCTTCCTCCATCCTGCCAAGTCAGCTGTTGATGTGGACATGTCTTTGGCAGAATGAGTGAAATGACCATTCTGTTTTTCTTGCTTTCTTTCTTAAATCTATTTGAAACCCCAGGAGATCATTTCTCAGAGTGGGAACACACACACAGTTGAATTAGCACCAGCCAGGGCACGCACACTCTGTGCAAACAGGGGAGGTGGGAGCGAGCTCCCATGGCAGGAATCTTTTCAGCTGGTTCTGGCTTTGCAGGATTCACAGTGTGGATGGCGCACCCTGAGGGAAACAGTGTATCATCTGAATCACACAGTTCTCTGAAGTGCTGGATATTTAAATTAGCAATTTGTAATCAGTTAATGATTTGTAATTTACTGAAATCCTTGTCAATCTGGGAGGCTTTTGTTTCAGTTTGTCTTCTCTAAGCTGCTGTTTTCATGGTCTTCATCCAGGGCCAAAACTCACTGAAGTTACTCATGCTGAGCTCCTGTCAACCTAAGAGATTTCTGGGAATAAGGCCATTGGGATTTGGCCACTGTTCAGTAATTTACTAATGCCATTAACTGACAGTGGGTCCCCATTAAGAATGAACTAGTGAGGTTCTATTTTAGTGCAAGACAATGCTGTAGAGAAAAAGAGAAAAGATGTAACAAAGACATCAATGAAGATCTACAGTTACCCACTGTAACAGTTTGATTACAACTAATGCTAGCAACGGTTTTGTTATTACGCTGGTTTCTGGAATCATCTAATGCTTTGGGATTTGACCTTTTATGTTAAAATCAAGCTTTTAATTCTCTGCAGAGCCGGGGAATCTGATATACAACATACCTTAACCAATAAAAGTTGAAAACCCAGAAGTAATAAAAATAATCACTACTATTTTAAAATCTGATTATCCTTCATCTTATCACAAGCTTCTGGTTGTTTGGCTCATGTGTTTTGAATACCTGGGACTGGCAGAACCAAAGATCTGAACTAAATAAGCAAGATTATATCTGTACTTTTATCTATACTGCTCCACTGAGAACAGCAGAGAGATCTTCAGCTGCTGCAAATGAGATTAGCCCCTTTATGTCCATGGATCTAAGCCAGTTTACACTGATATATGGTTAAAGAGGGTGGAAGTGGTGACAGAATATTTTTCCTTATATTTATTTAGTTCTATTCTATTTACACCAAATAAAACCTGGAAAATTCTTCAACAGAAATGTGAACACCAGGATTCAGTCCAGGAATGAATGTAACAATGTCACACAGAATCGGAGGCTGTGGACCAGGTTTTACCATTTCAGTTTTGCAGAGTCCTAGGGGAAGTAAGAGCAAAATTCATCTGCTAAGGTCTTCAGCATGTCTATCTGCAAAAATCATTTTACCAATGAAAAGATCTGATCTTGGAAGTTAGGGCAAACTCCACTGATTTCATTGCTTGTCACACACTGTAATAAATTATAATATAATGATCCTAGTATATAAAAATGAAAACGTCTTCTGGGAAGAAACATTCAATTTTAAACCTCTTCAGTGAGGAACTTCAGTTCATAACTTTCTGGCATAGGAAAATGCTGTATTTTCACAGAAGAAGGTTTCTGTCTGTCAAATAAGACAAATTTACAAATCCATGACTTCCACTTTAAGTGGGGAAAAAGAAACACTTAGGAGTTGAAAGGCTTCAGAGACGATGGAGCTTTCTAGTGTCAAACTGGTGAAGTTTAGTATTTATAGGAAATTCACATGCCTCTAATTACTCTAAACTCAGTTCCCAAGTAAAATATGCCATCTGGAAGATATTAGAGTCATTTACAACTTGTTCACCTCCCTATTTCACTGCAAAATCTTACCTCTTGCCAACTTCCCAGTGTTCTTCACAAAATAAAATACAGGCTAATTTTTACTGGTTCTTTCATAGCTACTTTATCTATGTTGAGCCAGCTAAGGACTTAAGAAACTGGAACAAAGTCCATTTCTTTTTTTAAGTAATTGCTTTTATCACTGGCTATATTTTAGTTTTGTGCTCCTTTGTATGCACATTTCAGGTATGAGGGTTATGCTGTGGTTTGGTTATGTATAAAGCCACTAAGTCAACATGGTTAGATTTGGAAAAATATTATAGGTGATAAGAGAGAGAAAAAAGGAGGCACAATCAATCATCTTGCATAAGACTTGGCTTATGAAAGCCCCAAAAATAATTTCCCCAAACTCAATTACAGAGATGTGTTTTTGTTTTTATGACCTCCCAAGAGACGCCCATCCATCAGAACACTTCTCGTTAGTTGAGCAACTTCACCCAAGTATGCCAATCTGTTTATACGTGGAGCTTTGCAACATTCCTCTGAGGTAAAGTTGTCATTCTCATTTTACATATGTGGAGACAGAAGAGAGAGATGGAGTGCCAACAGTCTTCTAGAAATTTTGCAAACAGCAAGGAACAAAGCCTAGATAGCCAGATATCGTGTTTTAAGTAACGTCAGTCTAGCTCCTTCTGAAATAATGGAAAGATTCCTAGCAGCTTCTGTGGGTGTCAAATAAAGCTTCTTAACAGAGGCTCAAAACTTGGAAGTTTTCTTAAACCATACAACTAGAAGAAGGGGCTGAAAAGTCTCACATAATTAAAAATCAAATACATTAGTGTGATTTCTGTAGGAGAGCTAGACTAAATTACTTACAGAGACTCGTGCTTATATACACACGCACTGTTGCAGGGAGCCAAACTTTATCTGTATGCCTCTGTATCCATTAAACATTGTTTTCATGTGCCTAACTAGTTTAATGGTTTGTGGTTGGATTAGCGCTGTTAGCATGTACTGCTGAATTCACTAAAAAGCCTGGTTAATTGCTAAGTTATTGAAGCTTCAGGTTTGGTTCCTCAAATGCCTAAAGAACAGAGAAAGGGCTGAATCAAACCAAAATCAGGCTCTTCTGTGATTATTTTTTCTTTCTGTGAAAGTAGAAAAGGAATGCTTTAAAGGGATGGCAACCTTATAGTACTCCATTTGGGAGTTTTGAACTGCTGATTAATTTGTAATTATCCTGTTGGGATCTATGTGGTATATTAATCACAACCTAAGGAACTTGACTTTCAAAAGTATTAGGTAGATGTTAGCTTTTCACAGAAACTGTGAAAGTTCAGAACATAAAATAAGTTTCACGCTTTTGAAACTCTCAAATATTTTTCCCTTGTGGGCTGTCTACAACCTCTCTGAGCAACACCCGTAATTAATGAAAGTAAAAGAGGCTAAAGGAGAAAGGAAATTGCAGACATACATATCAGCATTAGGACACAAGTTACGGCAATTTTCTTCCATGGCAACCATGTCCTGAAGCTCTGTAAATGCAGTAAAATGATGGGTATTTATTCATTTATTTTCAGTTAGGAACTGTATTAAGAGAGCATTAAGGATGCAGTGTTAGGCACTCAGAACTCAATATTTCTCAATGTTTTTCTCTTTGTTCTCTTTTCTGCATCACTTTCCCTTTGGGCAGGCCATTGGCCAAAATGAAAAATCCACTGTTGGATTAGTGTCTTCATATACACAGTTGGTATTGATATAAATGATTTCTCTTGGTCCTGCTTGCCTGGAAGTGTGACACATGTAAATGAATGCATTGATTTTTGCTGAAACTGCATCTAAAACCTGTATATAGACACACAACTACAGTGTACGGCATACTTACAAAGAAGTAGAGTTATTGGAGAACATACAGCTTCATTGCTGACTTTTTTGACCTGTCAGCATTTAATTAGAACTCTTTTCTGTTTGTTTGTTTTTGGTGGTGAACATGGACTCGTAAGTTATTGTCAAAGAAAAAAGAACGTATTTGAATTCAGTAAAGAAGATCAAAATTTTCAAAGCTTTTCTAGCTTGAAAATTAATTCCTAGGGTGTGTGAAATGTGGGGAATTACTAGCTAAATATTGTCATAATACTGAGAAGACCTTTGGCAGTTTGTTGTAACACTTAGAGATGAAAACCCTCTCTCCTTACTTCTCTCATATAATACAAACATGGAAAGACAAAGTGTCTGACCATAGAATCTAGAAGCACTCTCTGGCACGGGAGGCACACAAAGCTGAATAAGAAGCATTTGTAGTTCAGAGATCAACCCACTTACAATGTCTGCGTGCTTCCTGGCGGGCTGTTATCTCAGCACAAAATCATCTGGTTGTGTACATTGCCACTTTAACAAACAGCCCTTAAGCAGCATGAGTAATACGTGTAGCTGGCAACTTTAAAGAAGCCATGGCTTTGGGAAATCTAAACGATATTTTGCAAGAAGAGCGCAAAGAACATTTACTCATGGCGGCTGCTTTCAAATTTCATCCTCCTGGTCTCAGTAACTGGTCTGAAGAGCTGCCTGAAAAAGTCCCACGGTTCTTCTGTTTTGCAATGGCAACATGTGAATGCATGTATGCGTGCTTCCCTCTGCATGAGTTTTTATATTCCTTGAACTACAAAAGACCTGAAACATTTTAGCTCTCTCTTTCCAAAGTTCATTATCGTGCAGAGGAGCAGCCTGGGAAACTTTCAGCACAGGCATTTCAAAACAACTAAAGCAAATGACAACAGAGAAGCAGAATGGAAACTTCTGCAAATTAAACTATATAATATATATATATATAATATATATAATGGCTACCAATTATATTCTACTGATATGTTGTCCAGCTTCAGTACAGACATTATGAACAGAACTAGTATTGATAACTGAGTGTGTTTCCTTATAGGTATAGTTGGTTTTTGCACACATGGGTTTGTCAATCCAGCATGTTAGTTCAAACCTCCCCATAAGGTTCTGGTCTTGAAGTCTACATTAAGAAATTCAATAACATCCTCAGCATCATTTTCTTATAAAGTACATGGATACTTAATGTTTACTGCAAAAAAATCAGTATTTCTCTTAAGCTCAGTTTAGTACAATTCTAGTACATTTGTTTTTTTGTTAAGAGAGCTCGGTTAAACTGCACCAATTTGGAACGTCAGTATATAAAATTTTGTCCCATTGAGCAATTTTGTTACCATTTTAATGTGTGTATCATTGAACTAAAAAGTTTATATAACTTCAAAGAATATATTTATATTATGGTGAAATATATCATAGATGTTTAAAGCTGCTAAGCCTGAAGTTAGTTCATTTGTATCCTGTATCACAGTGAATGTCACAGTTTTTATGAGTTTTGTGACCTTATGATTTATATGGGTCTTGAGAAATAACTATGTGTTTAGAATGGAGGAAAACAGTGGCCAATAAACATTCCCAGTAGCCTACAAACAGGAACAGCTTGTTAGCTGAGGTCAGCCGTATGACCCAGCGCCTAGTGAAACTGCATTGTTACGGCTGGAGCATGGGGCAAATCAGCCATGCAAAAGAAACCCACCCCAGTGATCCACCTCTCATAAAAATGTCTTCCTTAGAAAGAGAGGCATGTGATAATGACTTTCAGGAAGGAAAATGTGCACAGCAGATCAGCGTCATCCCTGGTGCAAATTTACAGGGTTTAGTTGAGTTGCATCAGAGGTGCATTGACCTACACTGTTTTGAAACTGAGTTGAAAACCTGCCAGAATTCACAAGTGTCTGCTAAGGATTTTTGCATAGTTTTCTTCTAGTACTAAATACTTACTTGAGAAAGTAAGCAGGGTAATGAACGTACACACAACCCAAACACATACACAGCTCGTGGGCTCCAATAATTGGGACCATACTGCATAAATGCGCCAGCTCAAATCCCCAGCGGGAGCTGCACATATGTCAAGGAAGTATTCATTAGATGGGATGGAGTTTGTCTTTCCAGTTCCTTTTCTTCCCTCAACAGTGCAACTTTTTGAGATACAGTCTTTTAAATTTTCTGAGCATTTGGACCTAAACGTAATACGTATATTATAATATTTATTATCTATATAATATATAGATATACACACACTACACACAAAGCCTAAGTCAGAACTAATGCACTCACACAGGAATTGCTGTTTTTCAGGTCTACAGTAATGTTTTCCTGTAACCACTCTCTCTCATCCTTGTCCTGTCTGTTTCTACAGCTGTGATCCAGACAACAACATAGTCTTTTGGAAATGGCTGTTACTGGGCCCAAGCAAGCATGGGGTAATGGTGTAGGCTTGCCTTCTGTGTTTCATAGGTCAGGCTTCTGTCCTTGCTTTCTGCTCCGGGAGATGGACAGTGTGACATGGAGCTATAATAATGCATTATCTCAAATATCAAGGGAGCCTGCAGTAACACAGTGAATTACGAACATAGATGGTATTGCAACTTCATTCCCCTTCTAACCCATAAGAGAGTGGTGCTCTAAGTCTTCATTAATCAATTACAATAAACAAGCCTTGAAAGGCAATAAACCATTATGAGGCTGATGAAAACACCTATTCTGCAATTAAATGGATAAAATCCTGATTCGATAGCTTTTGTTTCATTTACACTTCCAGTCAGGTATCTATTAATGCATTTATTTTTGTTTGTCTATTTGGTAGTGATAAGCATACAAGAGCAATCTCTGTAAGGCTCTGTGGTATTAAGCATTGATTCCTTCCTCTCCTTCACTCACGGCAAGCAGCACACTAACCCAGACAGACAAGCCGTGAAATACATTTGGGCCAGATCCTCTCGTACGTGCAGAGAATCTGAGCAAGATAAGCCAGGTCTTCCTTTGCAGCTTAATAATGCAAAAGACAGGTTTTCACACACTGGGGAGAACAAGGTTTGTTTGCCTTATGCATTCTTAAAGGTATAAATTGTCCAAAACAGTAGTAGGAAGTCTGGGAAGGAAATGAGATAATGCCCCATCCCTTTCCTTGCACCGAGTCCCCTGAGCTGGCTCACGGAGATGTCTGGCTTGCACAGAAGGAGCTCGGGACTCCTTTTGGCAGCAAAGTCTCTGCCCGCCCCTCGAGCCTAGGTGTCAGTGTACAGCCCCCTTTAAAATTTTACAACATAACATAACCTCATTTTGTTATGTTGTAAACATTTCCAAGATACAGGATCCTGTTTTTTATTAGGGGGTGAAATGGTAATAATCCCCCCCTCTTTCCTGAAACAGGCAGAAAACCCCTTTAACAAATTAAATGTACGCGTTCTTCATTAGCTTTAACCTGAGCTGGGTCTCACGGGCACTGTAAAGCCGGTCCTCCTTTCTCTCTCTGAACAAAGGGATGTTAAGAGACTAGCAGAATATTACTGAGGCAAAACTCTGCCCGACTCACAGTAACAACACATGTTGAGGCAAACAGATTCCTGAAACAGCTCCAAAGAATTGGATTTTCACGTCCTTGGCATATAATATCCCATATTTCATCTTTTTCTCTTTTACGACACATTTCTCCTAAAACAGACACCACGAAGTGTCCTCCCCCCTCCTTGCATGATTGCCACATGTCCGGTTTAGGAAGCACACCAGGCAGACGACTTTGAGAAATATTTCAAACCTTTGGCCCTTCCCCTGTGAAAATTCCGCATGGCAATTCACCAAAATTAGAGCTAGCAGTGGGATAACAGAGGAATTCATGAAGGATTGTCTCTTTTTCTCATAGGAATAAGGATCATGGAAGAGCCTCGTGTGCCAACAACAAAAGGATATATGAGCTGGAAAGAATCTGAGTAAGGTTTCTGTGCAGAATTATGCTCTGGGAAAATCACAGTATTTCTCATTAATGCTGCTGCTCAGAGCAGTGATAACTTCCACCAGAATTTGCTATTCTTGCATTTGGAGATGTGATTACAGCACAGGGACACATGTCTGAGCTATTTTTACTTAACCGGTTGAGGTACTAATAATGTCATAGGCTCTGTTCAGTGCTGGATGTTCCCACTGGGGACAATAAAACCTATGCCACTACAGCTTTGCCACTAACTGGATAAAGTTTTTGCACCATTACTGATACTGCAGTCATGTCTTCAACTGCAGTGTGGACACAGCCATCCAACATGTGGCAGGTTAGAAGCTGGGAGTCAATCAGCTGCCAGAGTCTGACCCTCAGTGTGATGGGGCTTGGGTCATTCGTGGAGACGGGAGATGACAGCAGAAAGAGCACAAAGCAATGGACTGCAAGGCTGAAAGCACAGGCTCTGTTCCCATGGCATTGTTATTCAGTGAAGCCAGGTGTCAGCTAACTTCTCTGTGCCTCAGTTTCCTACTCTGGAAAATCAGTGATGTTTCCCTGAAAGCATTCGAAGCTGTTGGATGAAGTGAGATGGCTACGACAGTGACACTGTCATTAACTCAGTGATTTAATACATCCTTTGTAGATAGCTAAATGTAGTTGAAAGAGCTGTGTTCTTGCTCTTAATCCTTTCTAACTTTGATTTAAATTTTTACCTTTGCAAATGGACAATGAGCAAGAAGGACAAAGGGACTTGTAATACTATGTATTTTTGTGAGTCTCCACTTCAAAATGTGCATAATGAAATACGGCACTGTGCGACTCCTGCCACTACATCATGCCTCGTTCTCATAAGCACATTATAACAAGCAGTAACATTTCTTTATAACCCAGAAATACTTGTGGATATAGTCTTGTCTAGGTGTGCAGACATTTACACAATTAAAACCCCAAAGCTTTAATAAGTGTTCTGCATACATCCCTACGTGCGGGAGGAGGCTACTGTGATCCCTAAGCTCCTTAGAAGAGGTACTTACGACAAACCTGAAGAACAAAGGATCTGGGGGAGAGTCTGTTTTTAAGCAGAAAATGATTGTCTGACATCTGAAGGACCCAGGATTGCCCTGAATTACCCTGTGCTGAGCATCCTGCTGCTCTGGTGATCTGGTGAGCTGAGGGACAAGCACTGGTGTGCCGTGGTAAGGGGACCCAGCAGGTTTTCCACGTGTTTCACTCTTGACTAAACAAATTGGTGAATGAATTCAAAGGATTTCTTCTGTGAGGAGGGCTATGTCCTGTACCTGAGCCCAGGTGTGAGAGGTTGGACACCCTTCCCCAGACTTTCTAAGTAAGTGATGAGGGTGGCTATGCATCAGCTAGAAAAAACAAATAGGGAACAAGGATATGCGATACCTCCTTCACATTCCTGGCAGTATTTTATTTTCAAAGCTCAGCTGATTAAGCTTTTTCACCCTTTGATAATCAGCATACAACCCAGTAATTGTACTGTGGGATGGAGTTTTACCACATAAAGTTATAGCAAAAACCATCTTGTTTCATGAAAGCCTTAGCCAAATTGTATACAAGATAGATTGCATACACACCATGAAGTTGTCAAAACATTGTGATTTGATTAATGAGGCTGTTAATTTTGAGACTTGTCTCCCATACAGATCCTGAGGCTCTTCAGTCACATCAGGGCTTGTGAGGTTAACAGTATTCCCTGCCAGCCTTGCCGTGAGCCTGTCACGTTGTAAGGACTCTCTCTGTTTGCCATGCAGGAGCTACCTTAGCTACCTGGGGTATCAGGAGAGGAAGCAGGCACCATTAGTGAAACATTTCCCTACAGCAAGTCATGCTGTCTGTGAAGTGCCTGTCACCCAGTATGACTGGTGCCCTTTACACCCAGAGCTTAAGCTTGCTCTTCTCCAACACAGATTTTAATGCTTTTAATCCCTGAGGATGCAAGTCCCGCTCGCTTCAGCTTTGCAGTCCCCTGCCCATGCTTTAAACCAACACCCCTTGCATGAAGAAAAACAGAGAGTTGCTATAAGGTAAGTGACAATGGTTTCTTATGAATCCTAAAAATAGCCCATCCTGTTTTCCTTATTCCATAATATTTGTGTTATTCTATGGAAGAAGCCCTGGGGCATTAGCATAAGTAAGGAAGACAGAATGGTGCAGAGGTCTTTGCACTCATTTCAGCCCACTCTTCATACACAGACACGGAGACATGCAAACCCCTAATTAGAAGGTATGAAGAAAACTGTTTTTAAGTGTGATCGTCAATCATGTGTAAATTGATGACCTTTTATTTCCATTTCTTTCATTTTAAACACATCAGTCTCAGCTGACTGGTGCTTTATTAAGTCTGTACTATCCACTACTCACATGATGTAGAAACATAAATTACTCAGTAAACCAGAGAAGTTTAATACTCAGCCAGTCTCTTACCCAGGCCATGTGTTTTACCTTACAAAACCTGCGATAAGAACAACAGTATCAAGAACTGATATGTTCATGAAATACTTTAAGAGTTAGACTGTACCACCCTGGTTTTGTTTATGCCAGCGAGCCTACTCGTGTGAAAAAGGATTTAGCAGCATAGAGCTTGGACACAGAGCTGCGGAGAAAGGTTTTACTGTTCCTCAGCATGACATCAAGTTGGGCCAGCATCTAACTTGCTGCAAATAAGCCAACATAAATAACAACAACAAAAAATCTCTTCTTATATGGATTTAGTGATTTCAGTTGTCGCAAGCTCAAAACCCCCCAAACTTTTAAGACATGCGTGTGAATTAGAAATGCGTAATTCTTGAAGTTGAATCACTTAACAAAATTACAGATAAGCCTTCTTATATTCCCCAAGTGCCTACATTCCCTAAGTCTCACCTAAGGCAGGTTCCTTTAGTTCCAAATTAGTTTTATCTCAGTCAATACTGGTAAAGAATATGTTACAAATCCTCCAGCTTCTACATGATTCAAGTACCTTTGAATATTACACTGTTTTACAAAAACATGTTTTCAAACATTATCCAAAGTGATGCTGGAAAGCAGAAATACAATTTCTACATGCAATTTGCACCAGCCTGTCAAAAACAGCACAAAAGGGAGAGAGGTAAACAGGCTACGTGATATGTTTTGCTATAGTTAAAAGCAAGAATGCCTCTCACCTAATAATTTAAATAAGATCCTGTCACCTGACATTTTTAAAGCCTTTTGATCTCTTTCTTCTAGTTCCCTGGGTTGTGGCTTTCTAGGGTGCAGTGGATGGAAAGCTATGGATTATTTTTTTGTGTTGCATATGCCCCCCTTCACTTTGCCAACCCCCCTGTTAGTGGGCAAAATGAATGTTTGCTTTTGTGAAGCACCGCTCCATTGGCGATGGTGGAGAACAACCTTTACTAAAGCTTCTGAAAGCCATGGGCTTTTTAGACACAGGCCAATCTATAAAACTGCCAAGTTCAAATTTGCTGTTATTATCAAGGCAATAATTCTTTGGCCCTTTGTTAAGATGATTTGCCAATTTTGTTGGCACAAATTAGGGACTGAGATTTAACCTCACGTAATTTGATTTTGAAATTGAATTTAACACACACTGTCCCCCCCAAATAATTCAGAGGTAATGTATTTGTTTTGCAATTTTCTGCACTTGGATATAATGCTAGGAAATGACAAATTTTATCTTTCCAGAGCAAAGACAGAAAGAAAGATACGCTGTTATCACCAGTTTAGTGCAAGCGGATAAGCCTGAACAATCTGAAGATAAAAACCTTAGCAGAATATTTAGAACTTCAGCCTCACATAAAGCCTATGCATTTTGTCACTGAATGCAATGTTAACACATTCATTAACTCTGAAAGTGGAAGGGACTGGTGAAAAACTTAGAAATACTGTAACTGAAACAAGAAATAATGGACATAAATATGAAACAGGCACAAGAAATCATAGAGATTGGGGCAGCCTTTTTCCCTGTCGTAACCCAATTAGTCCTGAAAGAATTATACGAACTATTATTATGTCCCCTTAAATTTCCAGCGGGTCAGATGTGGTGCAGGAGACTGTAGGCTGCTTTGTAGTGAGCAGCTCAAAGTATTTGCATTCAATTTACATTTAGAATATGTAACACAAGCTGAGAAGAGGCTGGAAGACTCCTTTCAGGGAGCTGCGTTTTATCTGTGCGAGGCATTCAGCCCCAGCCTGCCTGCTCCATTGGCGGGCTCGTTTGCTCTGGCAGGGACCTCTAGCGGAGCCCCGCACCCCTCCCTGTTCAAAGAGAAATACTTATTAATTATTCTGCAAGCCATCTCTGATGGAAAAGTGTCACTTCTAGCCTCGGCTGTCTCCCTTGACAGCCTGCTACTTTGCTTAAGCAATCTTGCAGTTACAACATTTTTCATAATATTGAACCTAAATTTTCCTTGCTGCAGATTAATCCTGCTCCTTATCAAGCACAATAGCTTCACGGCTCTCAGCCGGTATTTCTAACACGAAACAGGAATCTTGCTCAGAGTACGTGATGTCAAACTGACCTTTGACTCTCACACTTTAAATACATCTCTTGGCATCCTGTGCAAACGAAAACAGACACCACTTGCTTCCTAAAGATTTTACAGCTTACTTGGGCTAATTACTCAGTCTCCAGCACACACAGCTCTGCGCTTACCTGTCTGGAGGAAGTGCAGATCACAGCAGCAAGGCGAGGTTCCTCAGATCTATCGTGCACCAGGTACTTCATTAATTACTGAACAGACAAAGGGAAATCTGTCCGTGGTTGCTTTTTCCCTCCCTGCTACTGTGCTGCAATCCCATTACCCATTTGGCCATTTCATTATGAGCAAAAGTAGATTTGGGTTCCATTGCCTGTTTCAATTCCTGGTGTAGCTTAGCCACAGCCAGTGAAATTCCAGTAGGAACACTTTGGCCCACTGTGTTTAAGTATTTAACCATCTGCACAAAAACCACAAAAGAGACGCCCAAACCAAAACCACTCATTTACATAATAAGGATGTGAACCTACTGCAGCCATGTGAAACTATCATTTTTCACATGTGCCTGTGAATCTTTTCCCAGGCTTTTGCAGAGGGAGGGGCAATCTGAGGGCTGGGATCTCTGAAGTGAAGAGAAACGTGTGGGTGGGGAAAAATGAGGGTTTTAATTTTTTTTCCCTTTTATTCTTTAAGAAGTATGCAGCAATTGCTTCTGTATTTTAAAGAAATGGTAAAAATACCCAGAGGTTATAGATTGATGTTTTTCCTTAATGTTTATACAAACATAAATGCACAGCTAAAATAAATACAGAAGTAAAAGGAATACACCCACCTCTACAATTACAAAATCACTTTCCCGTGGGGAAATTTCATCGTATCCCCATCTGTTAGAACTTGGATTGTGCCACGAACCATTATGGCTTATATCCCTTAATTATTTTGTATCATATGAAATGTAATTGTGGATATTCTACATCTTCCTTGCAAATCCTGAATTTTCTTTCTTAAAGCTACCTATATTCTTGGCCTTCTGTGTGGTGGAGATGAACTCCCAGGGCTAATTAGGTGTAACAGGGTAAGCCACGGTCCCGATCCCACGGTCTCAGCAGAAGCTAAATTCTCACAGAGATGATGGAACTTACTCTAGGCTGAGAACAAAAAGGGAAAACCACAGCCAGACCAGTCTGCCATGCAACTCAACCTGGGAGCAACAGGGGAGCTGAGCAGCGGCGCTCCTGCATGGAGGACCAGGCAGGAACCTGGCCCAAAAGGGAGGCCCAAAAATCTGCATTCAGCCATCACACCCTCCTTGTCTCTATTTCTTTTTATGGAACTCCATGGATGCTGGTAGCTGAGGGACTCACATGGTGTCCTGTCTGGCTGCTACAGCTCCACCAGAGTCAAAAACTAACAGGGCTCTATCAATTTAAGTGGACACAATTTAACACTTGGAGGCCTTGCCCAAGGCAAGTCCTCCTTAGTACACCTAGAAACATGTAGCACAAGGCTTATTTAATAGCTGCCTTTATGTCTTGCAGCTGAAATGCAGTTTCAAGTGTTCTTGCTCCACTGAAGAACGCGGAATTTGTAAATTGAGGTGGTTTGACAAAACTTGCTTAAAACCAGAAATCACAAACCTCCCAATGCATTGTACACATTCTGCTTCCAAGATTTGTACATCAGACTCCTAAGAGCAAAGGGAATCTATATTCTCAGACAGTATTCCTAAACGAACTGCCCTTGGGATATTAGCAGCTGATGAAAATAATGGTTTTGTAATTTTGACTTGAAAACTACCCGTTTTAAAGCTGTACACATTTTTGTGTACTGTATGCTTGTGTACTGGGCTTTTTTTATAGCAGAAGCGTCTTTGTAATATTTTCATGATGGTTCAGCGGAAAGTCTCAGATCCTCCAATGCAGAGGCTCTATATAACAAAGACAGAGCATCTTGTTTGAATTGCAAACCCCTCCTGCCAGAGCAGAGGTGATGGATTTCTTACACATCATTTCTTACTGGATATTAGATATCCTCTAATAGACTCACAATAAACCCCAGCAGATGTTTGAAAGGCACATAATTTGCAATTGATTATATACATATATCACAAATCAGACTTTGTATATATAATAGTTGCCCTGTAATCATACTGCTTTTGTGAATCAAGAGAGTCAACTGTTCAAGCAATTGTTGAAATTTTTCACTGGTCTTCTACAGTAAATAAAACTCTGAGATACTAATAACTCCCAGCTACAGCTATGTTTGGGATGCAAGTTGAAAAGCTGATCTGTGGCTGTGTGCAAGCACATTTTGCACCCTCAAAACTGAACTGAGCAGACCAGAGTGGTGGCATGTTCATTACCTGAATTTCACTTGCAGCTCGTCACTTAGCAAGGGATCTATTAAAGTATGTGTATAAGAGGTGGACAGAGAAAGAGAAGCCATCCTGTTTTGCTGCCAGGTGAGGAGGGAAGTCACTAAATCTGGGTCTGCTCTCCATTCCTGAACTGAATGCAAGAGAGGAGGCTCAGGGATGGAAACCCAGCACTAAGAGAAGAGCATCAGGCTGGAAGAGTCTGAAATGAGCTTCCTCATGCCACTTGCAAGCTAGAAAAGGAAAGGAGGGTTTCCTCTGAGGATTTTGAAAAGAAGAATAGATGCATCATGATCATTTCAGTATTATTCACCCTTTTTGACATAATCTTTGTCTCCTCGGTTTGTTCCTGTCTACTTTCACATGAATTGAACAGTGTTGAAAATATACAGACATTTCTACACAAAAGAACACAAATATATCATTTGAATGTGAAAGAGGTGCTAAGCAGTCCTCTCATTTAAATGATGGCTAGAGCCAAGAGACACGGGGCCTAAGATGTATGAGAACAAGACACAAAAAGACGCATCTCTACCATGTTTAAAAACACATTTGTTTAACTACACCATGCTGAGATTACATTCAGTATTTTTCCCTAGGCCTGGAGTTGTTGAGACAGACCGAACATAGCTGACCTTTGGAGTGGGATTTTTGTGAAATAAATAAACTGGATGAGAGAGTATAAAAGTTACAAACTTCTTTAGCATGCCATATGCGAAAATCTTGTAAACAGTCCATAAATATCACCTGCTGGGTAGGGCTTGAGGAAGCTGCTGCAGAATTCTCTGCTAACATCTTTCCCCAACTCCCGAAACATTGAACCATCTGGTAATGATGCTTTATTCTATAGCTTTTCTGTTGGCATGTGCCTATAATTACAAAACATGCTATTACCAGCTTCAGTCTGGAAGCACCACAACCCACGGCTGGGGATCAGAAGCCCTGACGCTCTGACAGAAATGCTGGGAAAGGCAAAAGCACTCTGAGGGACACCAGCACAACATTTGTCTTCCTATCTTTGAAGGCAATTTTACTGACACTAAAAGTGACTATTTTGCTAAGTATCGTGGTCGCAAAATTGAGCTCTTAGTTTTTCTTCCAGGACCTAACTTCCTGATGAAGAAGTTAGCATTTGATCTAATTACCATTGAAAGTAAATGCTATTTTCCTTTTTTTTTTTTTTCTTTTCTTCCAATAGCTACACAGAGATGGACCAAATTCAACTGTGCAGCAGCTTTAAAGCAGGGTAACTTGTTAGTTACAACTTATGTTCTGAAATAAAGAAGCCATTGATTGCTTTAAGAGTTCATTCCTTATTGCGTTGATTTTTGAAATAGACCCATTTTTCAGTTACAGATCTGCAGAAAGTATTTTAAGGCCTTCCTTTTTACATATAGAACTTCTAAAATACAAAAATGACGTATTTTTCTTTTAAGAATTTAGGTTTAAATATTCACTTTTTGGCAGACTTTCATCTTGGGATTGAATTTTATAGCTCATATTTAAATCCCTAAAAATAGGGGTTTACAACAGAATTTCTGACATGTTCTAAACCACTGTGCAGCAGCCCTGGCTGGCACTGCTCTAGCTAGCACTGCTTTTAATCTACTGTTTGAATATACTGCTTAAGAAATACTTTAGATTTTAGTGGACAGAATAGATGCAGATCCTAAATGACTTGCTATGAGAAATGGAATTAAGAACAGTACATATGGTTTAATAGCTTTATCATTATGAACAGGCACAAAGGCTGACATTTTAAAGTCATTATCCTCTTGCACAAGCTGGTACAATTATACTTTTAATCAAGAATTTCAACTTCTTTTGTTACTTCCTGCCTTTCTGAGTTCCTGTGATATACAGTTCCCATTTTGGCCTCATCCTGTTTTGTCCTACTTCTTGTATGCTAAGGAGTCTATTTCTACTGTAGGCCAGCATTTTTCAAATGCAGCAACATACAATAAACACGAAAGATTCCCTTAGAGACACTGTGTTTTTTTTTTTTTTTTAGCTGATCAAAAGGCCACTCTGACATCCGCTTCTTGCTCAATAAAAATATTATTTAAGGAAAAAGAGAAACAACTCTAGATTAGCATTGCATCCTTGGCTTTGCTAAATCCTCAGCAAAAGAAAATGCTGGCATCATTGCTGCTTACCCTATTGCTGCTTAATTTTACCCGCCCTATTTTAACTACGCAAGGTAGAGAGACAACAAATCAGTCTGTAAGTGACAATTTAGTGTCCCCTATTTTTCCTGACTTTTAAAGTACACAACTACTTATTATAATTTAGCAAAACATCTGAAACTTGAGGAGGCTGCCCTGACAATTTTCCAGGAGTCTACGAACTGCGTCCGACCTGCATCTTTCAAGTCTTTTGGTGTTTTGCAGCAATAGCAACTTCAGGATTTGGGCTTCTTGATCTTGGAACTTGGTCTAAGACAGGGTCATTACTTTGACCCTGATTAGGAAAAAGTTTCAAGCTCAGACCTAAATGGATGCATGTGAACAGTCTTCTGAATTAGAAGCATTTCGTAGTGCCTCATCTTCCACACGGTGTGGTCTACAGCGATTACAAGCCCTAGCATGCAATGCTCTTTCTTAATAGAAACAGTCTTGTTCATGTGCTGAAGCAGGAATATTTGGACCTTATTTCAGTCACGTTACTAAGCACGTGCCTAATTGTAAGCACCTGTTGGCCACATTAAATTAAGCATGGTTTAAGCATATGGTAAACAGAGCTGAGGATGCACTGAGGGAAGGCTGAGGAAACTCAAGTGAATGAAATGTGTTTGCTGAGTTAGGCGGTCTATGTTGTATGCCGTTCCTATACTTTGGTATTTTCTTTCCATTCCCTTCTACTTCACGTTCTTATGTCCTGTCAAATTTCTTCTTTGCTACAGAAGATCCCTCACTGCCAACCAGTGTGCTCCTGTGGTGCATGTGCTCTGCAGGAGCGACTCTGAATGCCACAGACCAGTGAGCACAGGTTGTCAGCTTGCCCCAGGGGGATTCAGGACAGTTTTGAGCCAAGCACAGTGGCAAGCCTCGTCTCAGAAGTTGCATGTAGCACTGCCCCAGCAAGTGCGCTTTTACATTGTAAGCACATCAACAAGTGATACGTATTAAAACAGGAGTTTCAGTTCTTGAAGAAAATGTTTACTGCTAAATAAACAGAACATAAAGTTCCTGTGCTCATTTTCTGTTTTCATTTTTACTGGTAACCTGACTATAGCACTTGTTGTGCATTAAGCCTGTCACGTGGTGAACTATTTCCAAACCTCTGCAAAATTTTTCGCCTCGCTGACATGGGCAATACTGTACCAGCCCTGGCGGCCAGCTCCGTGCCCACCACGACAGAAATGAAGTGGCTGCAGCTATCTCAGTCTGCCACCTTTCCAGCCCACTTCAGGCAGCTATTCCTGAGGACTTCAGGAGGAATTTATTTCACTCTACAGTAGTTATCTAAAAGTCAGGGAGGTGCTCTGAGCTAGTTATCCCTTGGTAGTCTGGGGAGAGAGATAGAGGCATCTATAAGGAATGATTTAGCCTGTTGATCAGCTTTAGGATGGAAAGTGTTTTTGCTGGAAGTATTTCCCCTCCCATAAATCAGAAGAGAAGCCCAAGTATCCAGGTTAGAGGAGACACCTAGGTTTTAGGAGTGTAAATTAATGAGATGAAGGATACTCTCTGCATTTTGTCACTATTTTACTCATAATCATTTCTAAGTAGCACTTGCTCGTCACTCTGGCTCATGCCTTGCACTTCCAGCTGCATGGCCACTCTGCAGCAAATATACTGTTTATTTCCTACACACATGCTAACACTGCTTTCTGCTACATGTTCCCTCCACACAGTAATTAATATTGTGCAGCACTTCTTTTGCCAGCAAGAAGCTTCTTTTGTAGATTGTTCTTTCACAACTGTTTCTTTTTAGACAGCATTAGTAAGCTCAGTTTTGAATTGCCAGAGGAAGAGGGAAAATTGCAAAAGATTGCAGCATTGGGAAAGGCAAACAGGAAAGTTTTAGACACTAGCAATGACCTACAAATCTTCTGGAATTTAAATTGGAGATGAAGTTATCAGTGTGGATGAGAAAGGTGTAATGCCGGGGAACAAAGATGAAATTTAGCTCATAATTTTGGCTTCTGGCCCTTACTTTCATGTGTACACAGTGCAGCTAGTAGACACCTGTGCTGTGGACTTGAAACTTGGCTGGTAGTTGCATCCGCGTAGTGTAAAATGGCATATTAGGGCTTTGATCTAATGCTGTGACCTAATCTTGCAGGAAGGACGACTCTGGCTCCGACACTCATGCTCTGAGTGAGCTTAGTGATTTTTGCGGGTGAACACGCAGCAAGTTTGGAGAGTTCAAAAGTAAGGGTAGCTGCTCTTGTGGCCAGAGCCAACAAAGGCAGACACTTGGCAAATACAACCAATTCCTGCCTCTCTTATCTTTGACATGCTGCCACAGCTTTACAAACACCTTTCAAAGGAAACGTGCTGCAGTCGGGCCAAAGTAGCTGCATGCCCTTCCACTGGTTTTGGCTCACCAGGGTGCTGAAGGGCTTGGGCACGTAAGCACGGAGGATGCCGGGCGTTCCCAGAGGAGCACGTACTTTGTGCGCATTAAAGGCAGCTGAAGCCAGGAGCCAGCCAGCAGAGCACATGTCCCTGCTGTTTGCAGCCTGCAAAATGCAAGGAAACACTCCCGGTGCACATGTGGGAGCTCTTCTCGATGAGAGAGGACTCCAGGACCCGTCTTGCAGATAGCGGCTATGGAGATGTTTGAAGTCTGATTTACTGCAAATTGGCCGCTTGTTGTTGGGCTGTTGCATGTGATCAGAATGGGTCATCCCTGCCAAGGGACGTGAATACCGTTCTGTCAAACAGCATCTAAGCTCTTCCCTAAGTGGAAACAATTGCTTCTCCTCTCTTTTCAGGCTCCTCTGCAAGTTCCTTAGGTGCCACTGACACAGTTCATGGATCAAGTATGCCAGTAATGCTAATATTAAAGAAATAACTAGAGAGAAATATAGGAATAGATTTTTTTTTTTTCACCACAGTAAAATGTCAACTTCCACTACAAAGAAATATGCAATAATGTTACCATCTGTGTCACTTTATTCAGGCCAGATCCGCATTACAGCTAGAACAGCATTCCCATGCTGAAACACTGCATCATTATTAGCAATTACCAACATAGCTCCATTATTAGCAATGGGATGTCTACAGCCAGTTCGCATCGTCTGCGCTGCTTTTATTTATTTTGGAGAAACAATGAACATAAAATGTCTCTGCTGGACTTTGACATGGTATGCACAAAGGCAGATGTCTGTTGCAATCTAGGGGGTGGACAGGGAGGAGGTGACGGAGGGAACTGCTCAGCCACTGAAAGTTACTTTCATCAGTGTTTCCTTTGGCAAAGCCTGCTCAGAAAATGTGTGGGGAAAGGGGGAGGGTGCTGAGAAGGGGGAGGAAGGGGGAGATGAAAAAAGCTAAAGATGAAAAGTGTTTTTTTTTTTTTACTTTTTTTTTAAAAATTATTTTTACCATAGTAAGTTCAGAAGTTTCTTTTTTTTTTTTTTTTTTTTAACTCCTCTTTTTACAGATAATTGCTAATTATTTGAGTGAAGGGCATTTTTTTTTTTTCTGCAGATAACTGTCTCTTATGCCCTAAAAGCCTGTAGAGTTAGGCTGAAATAGCCTTTACCACATACTTTAAAAAAACAACTAAGAACCAGCAGACAGCGAATGATCTATTTAACACCTGGGAAAAGTAGATATACCGCAAGAAAATATTAACCTCTGTTCAAAACCAGATGATTCAAGAACGTATTTTTAAAGTGCCTTTTGATTTAGACACCAAATCAGTTTTCTGGTTACTGGGTCAGGATGCTTAATGGCTGCATCAAACACAGGGCGATGCACGAGTGAAGTCCTCAGCTCAATGACAAGGGTATGAGATCTGCTCGAATGTCTGAGCGCACAGTTGTGACTGCTTCTCTTCAGAATTTGCCAAGAATGCGCATTAAAAGAGGCTGCAGGGTAAAAAACTACAGCTGCCTGACAGACAGGCAGCAGCCTCATTTTACACAACTCTTGTCTGTACTCCACTGAAATAAAAACAACAGGCTGATTCATAACTTCCAAATTATCCATGCAAGAAGAGTGGATTTTTCCCTGCTATAATGAGAGTGTAGGAGCCTCCATCCCCGATGCTGAGCTGCGATCTGCCCCCTCACTGTAGCCGCTCCAGACCATACACACTAAAACAGGCTTTAACAGCTCACTTATTAAGAGCTTTTTCATTGCGTGCGCTTGATCCAGCCCTTAGCAGAAAGCCTATTTTTGATCTTTTTCTCCAGACCTCAGTCTTGGGCCTGGATACTCTGGGTGGGGTTGGTGACACTGGCTGCATCCACAATCTTGTGCTCTTGCCATGGACTCAGGGATATGCACAGCAGCAGCTCCCCAGGACTGTGGGCAAGCTCTTGGACATCTGCAACCTTCACGAGCTTTGGGCAAAGGTTACCCCCCTCTGGACCAAAGCTGGCAGTTTTGGCCCTGCATCCTGCCTGCCCCAAGCCCTGATGCTAGATAGCTCATCCTTAGGCTCTTTAAAAAGGCATTTTCTGGGCTTAGCTGAGATGGTGGACCAAGGCCCACTCAGGCAGGGACAGGTTTGTGGCCTTACCCCTCAGCTCTCCTCCTGGGATGGCCAAGAGGTACTTGACATTTTCATGTGTTTTAAAATTGAAAAACAAGAGGACTTTTTTTTTTTTTTTTTAATTAAAAACATGAAATCTAAGGTTTTAATATGAATAAGGAGAGCTAGTGAGAAACTAGTACTGACCTGGGCAAAAAGGCTGGGATATGACATGAAATAAAGGGTCTTAAGCATCCTAATTCAGAATGAAAATGTCTTCTTTTGTTTTTATGGAAGCACTTCGTTTATATGGATTACTTCATTTTAGCCTTTGTACATATAAAATGCAACTCCTTTGAGTAGGAAGTTGGATGAGATGATTTCCTGAGGTCCCTTCCAACCCAAATGATCCTATGATGGAATGAAGCAAATTAATTACAACTCAGTGAAATTATATTTTCATCTAAGAATCAAAGAAAAATAATCAAATAAAAAAGATGTTTCAACATTTTCTCATCAAAAATTGAAAGAAATTCAAGCCAAAAATTGAAATGAATGCTGCCACTTCTCTTTCTGGGGGAAGAGAATTGGACGGTTTGAATTTAAGCCATTACATGGCAATTGGCTTTGGAGCCAAAAGACTTTGCCTGTTTATATATTACATTAATGCTTCCTAATATGATTTAAACTACTTCTTCCCATGGAAAAAAAAAATATTGTTAAATGTTTTCAACTAGTAGTAAGCTGTGTTGCATTTTTCAGTGCCGTTCCCACACAAGCAGAACCCACCAGCCATCTAAGATACAGTTTCACTGTTTTTGAGACTGAACTTGTCTGGAAAATTCTTCAGTACTCTTCTGGCAAGAACTATGTAAGATCATGCTTTACTAGACAGAATTTTTCTCTCCAACTTCCTTAGTGTAGATACAGCAAAAAAGGTGTTCCTTGGGATACAACAAATGAGCGTGTGCATGGGTACATGTGCAGATGTGTGAGATTTCTCCAGCACATACAGCTGAGGCCACAGGAGTGACAATTCTTTTATAATCCCATTTTCACATGCTTGGAGCTTTCTGAGCTGTATTATTTTGTCACGGAGGTTTACATGTGGCCCCTAGCTCAAAGGTGATATTTTTTCTGAGGTTTCATGAAATCTATTAATCCATTTTTGAGATCCAGAGGGTAAAGAAGTGCTTTTCCTGACTCCTAGATTCTTGTAGCCCTCTTATGGCATTGATTTTTACACAGTATTCTCTGCAGAGTTTAATAGCAATCAGCAGCCTGATGTGCCTTAATGACTTCCTCTGTGCATTCAAAAAATGGCTAAACTTGACAAGTTGAAACCTTCAAGGGGCCAGTGCTCACCGAGTAATAGCTCCCAGGTCAGTTTGGGATTATTATTTTAGAGTAATAACAGAATAAAGACATTAAGATTTCCTTGACTTCATAAAAATGTTTTGAAAATTAGTTTTGTCCTCAGAACAGCCCCTGAGTTTAGAGCTATATGGCTGCTTCTCAGCTGGTGCACATCAGAGCAGCCCCACTGCAGTTAACGTAACTACAGCAGGAAAGGATCCGGCCTGTGAGGGAAATACAAAGCCATCAGTCACAACTTTATTGTCTTCACCTGAAACATGCCAACATAAAAATGGCATAGTTAGGGTGAGGATGGGACCCTTAATATTTGCTGTTTTGCACATTTTTTTTGTGTGTGTGTGTGTGTGTGTGTGTGTAATACTTGAAAAACAGCAATCCCCTGAAAACATAAGCTTGTGCAATGCATAAAAAGAAATGGAATAAGAAAGTGTTTTTTTTTTTTTTTTTCTTTGTCAGTCCACTTAGTTTATCTCCAGTACATTTGCCAGGCAAGAACAGTGGGAAAGTGCAAGAACCCTGCAGCAGCCAATATGAGCTTTGCCCAAAATATGCCAGTAATTTACAGATCTGTGCCTTCCTTAGCCAAAAGTCATGTCCTTGTGCTTATTGGCCTTTATTTTTGTTTTTTTCTCCTCATCTCTGTAAATTCATTTTGAAGTCAAACAAAAATTTTGCTTCCATAATTGTAGGATGCCTAATGTTATTACATATATATATACTCAGAGATAAGGATGGTAGACTAAGTGGGATTTTTTTTTTTCCTATTGATTTTTTTTTTCTGTGAATTCTGTTTTCTGTAAGTTTTGGTCATGCAGTGAGAGGTGAAGAAACATAGATAAGCAGTGAAATCAATGGAAGTTAATATTTTATTTTCCTTTTGATTATTTATTTATTTTTCTAGAAATCTATCACTTGAGTGATAGAAGATTCAGGGCTGTGGCTGAGGAAAGAAGCAGCATCAGAAAGCTGGGACTGTAACAAGAATACAGCATTGCCAGCTCTCATGATTTTTATCACCAGTGTCATGAAATTTGATGGCAGGTTTTAAAGCATCAGCTGCTTATATCATGGTATTGGCAAATTTCTCATTTAAGATGAAGGAATTTTCTGGCTATTATTATCACAGGGAAAATCACCAAAAATATACTAAAAGGAAAAAGAAATCCTCAGTCCTTTTTGAGATTCAAGGAGTTTTATAAAGTTTCACAATATTTTGAGACCTGACATGATATCCAAAACTTCGAGAGGATGATATGAAGAAAGAAAACGACTGTGTTTTAGTCAGGAGAGTAAATCACCCACAGAGAGGAGATGGGGAAGGACTAGGCATCAGGGGGATCAAGTAAATCACAAAGCAGCCCTAATTGTTCTGAAAGCAGGTTAGGAAAACAGGTAGAACCTGCACCATACACCGTGAATTAAATGTGCAAGAGAAAATGGGGTATTTTTTGAATTTCATTATTGCTCTAGCAGTACAAATGCATTTGAAAACTCATGGGCCTCTTTGCTCTCCTACGTGCACTGTGTGCTAGAAAGAAAATAATGTCCAAAGTCAGAAAAAGTTTACAAGATATACTGGCACCAGAAAAATGTTCTTCAAAAAAGGGTTTTCTGGAGCCTAAAATCATTTTATTCAGTTCAAGTGAGAACCTAGTCCCACACAGGTGGGGAGAAATTTTGCTGCTGACTTAAAGAAGGCCAGAATTTTATCCTATGTGCAAGGGAGAAGTCTCCCCTGCTGCAGACAGAGCAGGCCCCAAATCTTTCTGTCATCTGCTTCCACCCAATAACAGCTTTATAGAAGTAAGTTAAGAATGAATAACTTAAAAGCTGCCCAAGGCGGCTCTAAAGTGCTGCTTTCCCTCGCTGCACATGAGAAGACAGCCATTAGCGCTGCTGCTGCGTGGTTCACGGCTCCTCGGGGGCCGCCGCGCTTTCAGAATGGCCTGGTTTCGTACTGGCAATATGCACACACTGGAAATTGCTTGCATTTGGATGCTATTTGGTGTTCAGTTTTGAGTTAGTGCTGTGTCTGTTATAGATTCTTCTCATCACGGATAATATGTCTCTTGTGAGCACGAGTCCTATTCTTCATTTTTGTTTGGATAACACTTCTCTCTGAAAGTCGATAGATTGCCACATGCATTTTTATACAGCAGTATATTGTTTAAAAAAAATAAATTAACATCTATAAGATTAAGAAATGCAAAACAATGGCAAATAACTATTACACTGCACTACACTTCCACCCAGAAGTCTCTAGGGACTTCACAAACATCAATAAATGTATCCTCAATATATTTGAAAACACGAGAAAGAGGACTTTGGTCTATATTCTACCTTCTTTTAAGAAGTTCCTACCCATTCTCCACAAGTATTGAGGTCTGATCTTGCTGAATGGCAGAACTTCACTCTAAGTTAATAGAGTTTGAGCTACAACACTGGTCTTCTGAAAATTTCTAGGGTGCTGTTAAAGTGTACAGTCAGCTCTTGCTCAGCTGACATAAATCTCTGTAGATCCACTAACTTCAGTGGAGTGTTCTTTGGACAAATTAAGATTGTGGACCATGAAAACCAGCTTCCTTTCCTTAGATATTTAAATTTAAATAATCTGAAATCTTTCAGATGAGAAATAGCTGAAGCTGAGATGTGGCAAGGAAGGATATATTTTCCTTTCTATGCTGAGCATATGGGGACATGCAAAAGTTACCCGGTGATCAGATGTTTATTTTCAGAGCACTCAGAATTTGATTTCAGAGCATCAGCTGAGCTGTGGTTACACCTATGAATGTGTTTTCAGTTTGCAGCCTTGGGGGTGGGGGGAGGAATAACTAAAAAAGGGATAAACTACATTGCACGTCATATGGAATATCACGGGGTGAGAGTGTGCATATGGATGATTTCCATGGAGTGAGCGAGGTGCTTGAAGGTCACACCACAGTAATTTATCTAGCTGCCTAGTGCGGCAAGTTAAAAAAAAACCTTCCTGGAAAGAATAAGTTACAGTACGCAGAGGAACTGCTTAGCTTAGACACTTTGCCTGAGATAGCGTTCAAAGAGTAAAAGCTGGGAAAAAATCTACTTGTCAGTAAGTACCCCAATAAGTACATATAAATATGTACATGTATATATATATATATTGCAATCCCAAACTTGCAAGCAGCAGGGGAATCTTATTAAATTTGCTCACAAAATTAGCTATTACAGTACACAAAAATCTCTACAAGAGTTATGTACCAGTCTATACACTGTTTTTACAGCCACTTTAGCTATACCAGTTTAGAAACCATTATGGATAAAGCAGTACAGCCCCTGCTACAAACTGCTGACACTAGCAAGGTTTATTTCTGCAAATGTACTGACATAAGGCATCTTTATACTAGAATAAACGTATCCCCCTGTGTGTGCTGAATTGTTTTAACTATACACAAAGAAATCCCTAATTGAAGTCATTAAACCAGTACAAAAATCAGTGCATGAAGACTAGGCTTTAGAAGACAAAGATTCAAGTCTCAAGGAGCACACAAGTATTGTTAATAAAATATACATTATATATATATGTAAAAACTTAGAAAGTAAAAATGTAATAGGCAACAGGGGTACGCTGATTGCCTGGGAAATTTGAGACTGGCTCTTGGTAGTAAGTTTAAGTTTAGTTTGGGGGAGAGCTATTTGTGTGGGAAAGGCTGAGGAGCACTGGTTTCTTGAATAATGACATGCTATGATGGGAAGAATGAGAAGCAATTTGGGCACTATTAGCTACACTGTTCAAGAGTAATAAGGAACTTGAAAATGATGTCAGAGAGATGAGATAAAGAAGACTATTATACTGTCTGAAGGCCATCATCTAGTATAGCTGTGGAGCATAAATGAAAATGGAAACCAGTAAGGAAAATAATACGATATGTTTGTGGTATTTTATGTTTGAGATGCTAGCAGGTGCAAGACTATTGGGCATCAGCGGAACAGTCTTCACTTGCTCCCCAGCTCCCTGTGGTCCTGCATCTATTGTATACACCTACATTATATAGTACATATGCTATATATAAAAAACAAAACAAAACAAACAAACAAACAAAAAGATTTTTGAAATGCATTAGAATGATGTTAGACTATATAGAGTGGTTAAAATGTGTACTTGCTTTAACTGTTTGCCATCTGAAATACACAGAGATTAACCTAAATTTTCTGCTATAAATACATGTAAGGAAGTTTTGTATTTGAGCCCAAATAGGAATATACAAATAGATAAAGTTTATAGAATTGTGATACAAGTCTCAGGGGTTTTGTGGGAATGTCAAAAAAACAAACAAACAATAACAACAAAAAACCACTCAGCAATCAGAACATATGCCTTCCATGCTAAAACATCTTATGCCTCTGTCTCCAAAACAGATTATGGAGATGGCTATGAAACAGAAAAAAAAAAAAAAAAAAAAGGAAAGAAAAAAGAAAAAAGAAAAAAAAAAGCTTTTATTTAAGAGCCACCTTTGCATATTTTTCCAGACTTAACTAAAGCTACTCAAATGGAGCAACAGACTAGCATTTCCTATAAGAAGGGTTTTTAGCATGGGAGACGTAAGCCTCCCATTTTGCATCTGGCAAAGTTGAGTGATCGCTATGGAAATAGGCAGCACAGTCTACATTTCTGCATGGTGATCAAGCTAAAGCTTTTCTAAATTGCTGATCTGCTTCCCTTGTTACAGATGAATATATCAGACGAGAGTCGGCAGAAGTTGCCTGGCTTAATGACAGATTGGCACAAGATTCTACACTGAGACAAACTTCAGTTCTTACCAATGCGCTTAGCAATTTGTCCCAAACCTTCACTGTTATGAGCTCAGATTCTGGAGCACAAATTATAAGTTACATATGGTGATTTATGAATTGAGGGGACAATAAAGATTGAAGCTGAGTTTTCTACTGTACAGTAAATTTCTCTGCAAGCACCTGAAATCCATTGTTACAAAAGTGACTACTAATTTGTATAGTGCCACAAATGTATGTCCTAGCTTTCAAGCACTGCTAGCCCTGCACAAGTGAGTCTGTTGTTTTAATTGACTTCGGTGGGACTGTTTATGTGAACATGATGAGGAAAAATTTGGAATTTGGCTGAGGGAGCATTTCTCAAAGCTTGAGGCAGAATAATCACATGCGTGTGAACAGACCTCTCAATTTTCCCTAGGTGCCTAGCTTCCAATTGAAGAAGGAGTGTATTAAAAAAAAAAAAAAAAAAAAGAATATCTGTATCTTCTTTTCCCATATGAAAAGCAGTGGGGAGCAGCCCCAGTGTAGGGCTGAGCTCTGTGGGCAGTGTGGGTGCTCCCAGCTGCAGTGGGGTGCTTCAACCCCTCTCCCGCCCCACAGCCCTGATGGGCTGTGTCTGCACATGGGGGCAGCCCACAGGGCAAATGTGCAGTGGAGCTCGAGCTGGTGGGAACGTAAGGAAGGGATTGTCCCAGGCTCCCATTCAGCGTGAGACATATGTATTTAGGGGAGGCAAGGGGCCACTGCAGCTCCACATCAGCGTGGAAGGCAGCAGACAAGTGCCCCTGTTTCTCCTGTACAACAGCTGGTTATTGTACTTCTGGGATGTGCATAGTTTCCTCTGGAAGAAATCACCACGTCAAGTGGGTGTCTCTTCCATATATACATATATTTTCTCAATGGTGCTTTTGAGCCATCTAAATTCTTCATTTTATAGCATTACGTAAAATATTTGTAATGTTATTAACATGCAAGATAAGTCTAAATAAGGACAATCATTTTCTGTTTAAATGTATTATGATCACACAGTTCACAACCAGCTTTGTGGCTCACAGTTTCCAAGTACCTTATGTGTGAGAAATGATCAGAAATTTTATTCTTTGAGGTTACGATTTTAAAAACCTTTGATATTGCCCATGAAAATCAATTTCCTCTGTGGAAGTTTAGGACTTGGGAAGGGGGGTTATTCTCACATTTTTGTGAATTCGTACAGAAAAAAGAAAATGACCTGTGCTCCCAGAAAGTTGGCAGGTGACTTATTAAACCACTCTCAAATCTCCTTCAGGAAGTTCATTAAAACTCTATTTGGAAATGGCCAGGTGCTTGCTTCCCACAACGCAAGAGGGAAATCTGTCACCCTGTTTAAAAAATTGTTTGGTTACTTGGGATAAAGAAATAATCATTATACCAAACTGTGTGGTTTTGTGATGGAAAACTGTGGCTTGGTGAGAAAAGTGCCAAGGTCAATGCAATGAAAGACCCACAGTGAACTCAGACCTGATTTCAGAAGTCAGTGGTGGATGGAGGCCAGGAGAACAAAATCTTTTCTGTGGTTCACTTTGAAAACACTTTTAAGATTCGGGATAAAAATAACTCTTTAGATTGAGAGTTTTTAGCTTGAAAGAAAATATCTTTAGAAAAGATTTTTATATCTTTTATGAGGATTGCTAATGCTGACAAAATTACCTTGTTTGACAGTGGATCCTGACCTAAATATTACGGCCAAGTCAACTAACAGGAAAATAGTAGGGCTAAGCCTTTTTCATTCTTTATACTGCCAAACCACTGCCTCTTGCAATCAGGATTGATTACAAACACCCAATTAAGAGGCATTTGGAACATGATCTGAACACTAATCCTGTCTCCTTTTCTCTTTATACCTAATTATCAGCCTTAAGATGGGTATTAGCGCTTTAATTAGTAGATTTACTTTAGGAACTTCTAATAAACTAACAAATCTATACTGTATGTATAAATGTATGTACGTATGCACAGTCTTAGAGATGTGCACGTAACGTATACGTCTGTATCCAAGTTGTTCTGTATGACACATAAGTCTAGACATATACATGTGAGTGCATGTGTATCCTGTTTTCAGACATAATTTCATTCTTTGGAAATACTACAAAAGAAAATAATTGAATTTGGTTTTACATCAGCTCTCTCTATATCATAATTATCAATGTTATAGCTTGCAATAAACTATAATTAAGAAACTAATTTTCAGCAACACGTAGATTTTTGTTTTAATTAGATTAGCACGGGGGAGGGGGGTGAAGATGAGAGTGGGGTGGGGTTGACTGGAAGCATATTGAATGTTTCATGGTGTTAATGCCAACGATTCTGGGTTTCAGTTTAGAAAGGACTCAGCCCTCTGTTCTGAATTTGTTTCTGTGTCTGCAGAAAGGCTGAAGGATGAGGCTCATGGGAATCCATATCTGACCCTTAGATTTTTTTCTGTCTGAAGGGCATCTGGTTGTAGCACATCAAGATAGAGTTTTCCCCACAGTTCACTTAACTGTCCGGATTAATATAAACACCTGCATAAAACTGTTATAATTGCACTGTGCTACATACAGGGACCCAAATCAAGGCTCTACAGTGCCAGGCATGTACCCATGTCCACAGAGTGCAAAAACAGGCTCTGCATCCAGCATCTCCATCCCTAACACATACAAACAGAGATGTCTAGTTATGACCAGGTAGTTTGGTCGTGGTTCCCCTAAAAACTTTTCCTGAGAAAACTCAAACCCAAGCCACCACTCTAAAAGAAAGAATTGTTAGCCAGGTTAACAATAGAGACTTTCACAAGAGCTAACTGCTTAGATAAACAACAAAAGAATCTATTTATTATACTGTGTAATCAGAAAAACAATTTAATTTCCAACTTCTTTCAACTCTTATTTGGTATCAAAACCACAATAAAATAGCAGAACTATTTTTAGATACTTTTGTCTGATACGTGTATGGAAATACACGCTGAATCCTGTAGCAAAGACCAAATACTATGATTCAGAACCTTTAAGTTAAGGAAAAGTATTATCCATGTGCACACACATGTAAGCAATAACATACTCTGACTCTACTGCAACAGGTTTTATTTGCTTCCCTGATCCTGAGCACGCTCTAGCCTAACTCTTTTCCTTGGCACCATTTACCACAGCCTTTCAGAGAGTATCACATAGTGGTGGTCACCAACAACTCACTACCTGAGAAAGCCTTTCATGTACTTTAAATGAAATAGAGAAATGCTCTAGGATTGCACCCAGAAACATGAGATATTATATGTCCCTCAAGTCCACTGCAGCAACTCTCACCCTAAACTCCACCAGAAATGCTTTTTTTTCTTGATGTGGGGACCAGAATGAAGGACGAGCACCTCCATCCCCTCAGTAATCCCAAATAATCTCTTAGTAGCCCCAAGCAGCTAGGTGTTCCTATTGAAGGAGAGGTTTCTGATACAGAAAAGGGTCTGGAGAAGCCACCCCTTCGGCCCTGGTGCAGCCTTTTCAGCAGGTCAGTGCTGAGCTCCACATCCCTCTCATGGCAACATCGGGCCTGGCTTTGACAGGGAGGCAGGCATATGCCAGCCTCCTGTGGTGAGGTGCTTGGTGGGGTGGCTCAAGGTATGTGGGATGGGTGATTTACAGATTCACAGATTTCTCTAGGTTGGAAGAGACCTCAAGATCATCGAGTCCAACCTCCGACCTAACACTAAGTACTCCACTAAACCATATCCCTAAGCTCTACATCTAAACGTCTTTTAAAGACCTCCAGGGATGGTGACTCCACCACCTCCCTGGGCAGCCCGTTCCAATGCTTAATAACCCTTTCGGTAAAGAAGTACTTCCTAACATCCAACCTAAAACTCCCCTGTCGCAACTTTAGCCCATTCCCCCTCGTCCTGTCACTAGGCACGTGGGAGAATAGACCAACCCCCACCTCTCTACAGCCTCCTTTCAGGTAACTGTAGAGAGCGATAAGGTCGCCCCTGAGCCTCCTCTTCTCCAGGCTGAACAAGCCCAGCTCCCTCAGCCGCTCCTCGTAAGACTTGTTCTCCAGACCCCTCACCAGCTTGGTCGCCCTTCTCTGGACTCACTCGAGCACGTCCATGTCCTTCCTGTAGCGAGGGGCCCAAAACTGAACACAGTACTCGAGGTGCGGCCTCACCAGAGCCGAGTACAGGGGCACAATCACTTCCCTCGACCTGCTGGCCACACTGCTTCTTATACAGGCCAGGATGCCGTTGGCCTTCTTGGCCACCTGAGCACACTGCTGGCTCATATTCAGCCGACTATCCACCAATACTCCCAGGTCCTTCTCGGCCAGGCAGCTTTCCAGCCACTCATCTCCCAGCCTGTAGCTCTGCTTGGGGTTGTTGTGCCCCAGGTGCAGGACCCGGCACTTGGCCTTGTTGAACTTCATGCAGTTGACCTCAGCCCATCGCTCCAGCCTATCCAGATCCTCCTGCAGAGCCTTCCTGCCCTCGAGCAGATCGACACACGCACTTAGCTTGGTGTCATCTGCAAACTTACTGAGTTTTAGCTCATTCAAATCCAAAGACACACATGGACATGGGCATTACTCCAGCTGCCCTCAGCAGATGATGAGGGGACATTCACACCTTTCTTATGTACCTTGTCCTGAGGCAAATGGCTAAAAGTCCAGCCCTGATGCCCAGAGGAACAGGGCCAGGCTGTTAAAATTGTATTTCTGGTTGAAAGCTCAGAGGCCTTAACTCATTCAGGCTTCTCTACTGTGCTCAACCATGGTCAAATATTGTTCCTGTCTCTCACAGGCCCAAAGTAATCTGCTCCTTTGCTGTCTCTGCTGCTTAGCTGGTGTTGTCAGCTCACTGCAGTCACCTCACTGCCCACCAAGCTCAACAGCAGCTGAGGAGAACAAATTGGGAAACTCTGATTGTCATTTGACATCAGCATGACTGATGCAGTTATAAAAGTCTTACAGAGCCAGTGTTCCACCTTTCTTCACAGCCAGAAAGAAGAATGGGATACAGCTCTGTGAAAGTGGAGGACAAAATTCCCACTGCTTTCAACGATAACAAGACAGTATGGGGTCCAGACCTTGCATTACTCCTGAGATGACCTTTGAACAGTTTTTGGGAGCAATTCAGGGCTGGAAAGCCCTGAGCCAAGCTCCAGGCACAGCTCCAGGCAGTCAGAAAGCAGCTATAATGTGTGCAGCCCTTAGTAGTTCAAAGGATCCTTCTGACACATGAGGCTTGACGGCAGCCCAGCTGTGCCCTTCGCGCACAGGTCTCCTAGGACATCGCTGCATTGCCACAGCAGCTCAGTGCCACCTGGGGCTCAAACTGCCTCTGCACAAGAGAAATACAAACCACGAAGTCTCCAGAAAGCAGCCTTCGCCGTGTGGAGGAATGGGAACCAGGATTTAGACAAAAGTAAATGAAAGCTTAAACTTTGCAGAAACTAAAGAAAGGCTGAGCCATGGCTTGCCTTGCTCCTGTTTATTTTACCAGCCTCAGTTTGTTATGCCTACAGATTTACAGCATAAATCCATTGACATTATTTAGAAATACAAAAGATGGATGAATTTCTAACATCATTAAGGGCTACAGAAGTTCTGCAGGGCTACAGTTGCACTCAGTATGTCTGGCTAGCCATGCTTTTTTCCAGACTCAAGGGTCTGGAGGAACTGCTTTCTTCTATATAAACAAACATAGGTATTTTTTTGCTCTGCATTTTATAACTGACGGCAATTTCTATACAGCCCTAATCTCATCGGTGTAACTAATCCTTGGTAAACACAATATAAAGAATAATTACCTATGACATCTCTCCTATGACTGAAATGTTCCCAAAATGGGCCAAATTTTCCACCCAAATTGATTTGACAGCACTGTGTATACACTCTATAATTGTCGCGTAAGGATGATATTTATTCTATACATCTATAAATGATGGCCAATAAAACAATTGTGCTGTGTGGTATGTCTATGAAAACCTTGTAAAACAATACAGTCAAGTCTGGCAACAAAGTCAATAATTTGTCAGTAAGAAAACCACTTTTGGGCTTTCTCTACCCAGCCCTCCACCTTTCTTAAGCCCTTTTCTTCTGAAGCTTCACATTCATTTTCTTAATGTTTTTAACCTAGTGTCTGTGAAATTTTTATTGCTCCCTAGATAATGACATCTGATCTGAATGTAACCACACACCTCTTTGCTCAGCAACATTTGTCACAAACCATTATAAATTATCATGCTGATAGTGTGCATTGCTGGGAAACCGGAAAAGTTCCATAAATTCAAAGTACTGTATCAGTGACATTCTTGTTTATTTTCTAGGTATAAAGTTTTACTGGATTCAAGATGGCTACATTTACACAGTAGGATACTTCAGCAACACGAGACTTGTACAGCTTGCACTGAGTGCTGAAAAGCATTTACCACATGCAACAAACATTGCAGCATTTTAACTAATATGTCGCCATATGTTTTGTCTCTTCTATTGATTTTTACCATGCTCCTGACTAAAACAAATGCATGGATGTTATCTGAGCTTGCTTGAAAAAAGTAAAATAGCAAACAGAAACTGGTTTTCCCTTAAAGTAAACCATAATTTCTGTTCCTTTGCCTCCTGAAGAGGAGGCATAACATTCATTAAAGTTAGAAGTTAAAAAGAGACTGTGTATTTTTTCATTATGTATTAATATTCTTGATAACAATCTGTGGTTGACATGATTGTATGCTTCCCGTTGAGACCCAGTATTTCCATTATGCTGTTTCAGTAGTTCTGACTAGAAGATTTTTTGTTAGATGAACATAGCTTGTGTGAACATATTTTTAATAATTTGCATATCTTTATTCTTCAAAACTGTGAAAGTTGAGTCCTTTGGACTGTCTCCAGAAAAACAGGATTTTTCACCATGTTTGCCTGAAACAACTCAAATGATCATCAGAAAATCATACATCTATGAATTTTATTAGGAGTCATTTGAGAAATACTTATCCACTAAAGCACAGCATAGTAAGTAGGTAAATCGAGGGCACATTTTTAAAATGAATTCCAGACCCTAACATACAAAGAGACTCACTGCAAACAGCTTCAGTACATCTAACACTTAGATTTGCTTCTTTTGATTCTCCTCAGAGAATCAACCTTTCACCAGTTTTACATTTCAATATGCCTAGCCCTCTATATACAGTGATATTTACAAAAGTTAGGCAAGGCCTCCTGATTTTCTTGTTGACACTACAGAAAAAGATGGTAACCTTTCCAAAGTCATACTGTTTCCCCCCTTGGGCTCAGGGGTTCTTCTTATTAAAGTTATTTCCAACTCTAACCAAGGTATGAGACGCAATGAACAGCATTATAAAGAGGATTTTGGGAGCTGGGCCAGAAAGCTAATCTTCTCTTCTAGTCCACTTTAATTGTATGGGGCATTTTTTGTTCCCAGACATGAATTCCCCTATCTCTCATTTTCTATCTGCATTTCATATTTAAGTGCTTATTAATTTCCAGTGATAAACCTTTCAATAAGCTAGTGTGTAACCTAAATTGCACATTTCTAGATTGCACACTGAGTTGATAATAAATGAAGAATATTAGGAAACCAAAATGTACTTAGCTGCAAAACCAAAAAATCTTGTGATAGGTTTTATTGCATTATTCTCCATTTGTACGCAATATTTGGTATGAGGAATGTGAATTTTGTAAGTAGACAGTGAAATTTGAAACCACAGAGCTTGTTGACAAATTCCTGTTGCTGAAATCATTTTCTATTATTCTGGTCCTAAGGTTCTTGGCACAAACACAATCCCTCTCAAGTTAAAAAGAGCAATTTTAAATATAAGTGAAGTAGCAGCTGAGTAATTTATCATACCCTAGAAGATTAGCATTTCAGCATAGACCAAACGACGGTAAAGTCATCACCATCACATACTGCAAAGACAATGCAAACAACCCTGTTTAGAGACTTCCTTCCACCCACTACCATCTCATTACTGCACTGGGCCCCCTTTCAGAGGAAGAAATAATGCAAGGGGGAGAGTGGACAATGAATATTGAGAAGGGAGCGATGAAGGGAGGGAGTCAATCTCTTCCCTGGACCCAGTTCAGCTCAATCTGGCACTGTTTAGCACAACGCTATGCCACAAAGATTACTTGTTCCTTAAATAATTGTATGCTGTACACCACTTTACTGCTGTCAAAGACCATGTTGGTTTTATAGCGTTGGAAAAACATGTATTCTAGCAAGGAACAAAAAGGGGCTGACACTGAAATATGTTTGATTTAATTTCCTAATCTCTGTCTAAAAGACAAAGAGAGAGAGACACACGCAGACATTTTTAAGCATTAGCACTGTCCCACAGAAAGAAAGTAAAATCTGTATCAAGAAGGCACGGGGAAGTGAATCATTGCCTGAGTACAGCAAATTAAAAATTAAAGAACGGGAAGTGAGCGTGTGAACATATGGTGTGAATATGAGCCGCAGCTCCAACACCACAATAAAATTTCATTTTAACAAAGAGTCAGTTTAGTTTTATGAGCATAGGGTTTTCCTGCGTTATCACTTGACTGTGGTACTGAAATGCTGATATATAAGAGATTATAAAAAACAACAACAAAGCGGCTAAGCACCACCACACTGCATCATTAAAGAACTTCATTTTAAGAGAAATCAATAATTATGATCTAAGTAATCTATTTATTAAACGTTAGGAACAAAGGCTTGCATGATAAAAATTAAGTGCTTGAGTACAGTCCCTCTGTAAGTCCAACACTCTAACCTCACAGTCTGTTACTACCACTCCTGATGATGCTAAGCACCACTGTACAGTACCAGAGCCTGTAAAATACTGAATACGCACATGAAATGTCAAGCACCAATGGCAACTGAGTTTAATCTCTCTCTGACATGCAGAGAAAATCTTAGCTGGTAGCATTAATAAACAATGAGTCTCGCAGTTATCAGAAGGGGATTAAAAACCCATGATACTCAAATTTTTAAACAGTGAATCATTAAAATATTTTCTTCATGAAATAAGTAGGCTGAATTTAGAGGGTGTATTAAAGAGGGGAGTGATCTGACCACGTGTTGTCTTGTGCAAACTATGTGGTTTCCAGTCAAAGACCTGGGGAAAAGTGGAGAACAGTGTTCTGGAAGGCTCTTACTCCCCTTCCCACTCTTGGAAATGGATGGTCAGTGGGAATACAAGCACAGAGGAGCACAGGAGCCTTGTTTTTTCCCCTTCCTCCTCTCAGAGCACTACAGAAGAGCAGGAGGAGGGAAAAGAAGAGCTACTGGCTATAAATCAGCAGCAAGGGGAGAAAGAAGGAAATACATCTATGGACCTGCAGTCCACTGCATCTTAATGGGTGAGAATAAATGCCAGACTAATTCTGCATTAAGCAGAGCTGGCAAATTACAAGGTGCCCGTTTCTGCCACAGGCTGCCAGTAGCCGTGGGGACGCAAAACGACTAGAACCGCTCTTTAACACTTTAGAGCCTCATTCAAAAAAAAAAAAAAAAAAAAAAAAAAACACCAAACACGGCAAGCAGGAAAACGAACGGTGCTTGGCGTGGCAAAAAGCGCAAGCCGCGACCTCAACATCCTGCCTCTCCCCACCCCGGGGAGGCCGAAATCCAACCCACATCCCCCGGAGCAAAAGTTGCCGAGCCTCCCTTCAGCCTCCCCTCGCCCCACGGAGGAGGCTCCGCAGGGAGGCTCCGGCAGAAGGGAGGCTGCAGCCGGCGGCGGGGAAAGCCCCGCGGAGCCTCTTGGAGGCCGGAGGAGCCCCTTTGGAAGTCGGGGGAGCCCCTCGGAGGCCGGGGGAGCCCCGTGGAGGCCGGCGGAGGCCGGAGTTGCCCCTCGGAGGCCGGCAGGTGGCGCCGTGGCGCTCCGGAGCGCGGCGCCCGCACTTACTTGCAGTCGCGGTCCTCCAGGTCGAAGTGGGGGTTGAAGTTGATCATGATCCTCTGGTAGGGCTCCGGGGCCTGGATCAGCCACTCGCACTTCTGGCTGGGGTGGTAGGACTGGGGGTAGCCCGGAGAGGTGAGGTACCCGGGGTTTAATATTTTGATGGTGTCGCCGCATTTGTCTGCAGTGGGAACGAAACAGATTTGGCTTTTTTTGTGGTTGGCCCCGGCAAGCACCCGGCACGGCAGCCTTCTTCAAGCAAACTTTTACCGCACGCTTACGGGAAGGCTGCATTTTCTGAATGACAGGGGCCTGACACTCCTTGCCCACCCATAAACCCACCGGCAGAACCCACCGGCAAGGAGCGGAAGATCCCCCGCTCCTCAACTTCTAAAAGCTCCCCTGAGGAAACAGTGCCCCATACAGCGTTCAGTCCTTGCCTCCTCGCAGCAGTGCTAGTGCTGCCTTAGAAGGGTGTCAGAGCCTCAATTATTCCCCCAACTGTAATCTGCTTAAGTATGAAGTTTTAAGGGAAGCTGGGGGTGGGGAAGCTAAAAGGCTGCCATTTGACCCCCTGTCCGGCTCCGTGAGAAGCCTGGTCTGTGTCACTGACCACTGGGATTGTCTTGGTGGATCCCTGCTTGCTTGCAGCAGACCCTCCCGTTGTTTTATCAGTCCATAAATCTAGGCAGTTCGAAACTATCTATGCTCTTCAAACCCAGGCTAGCAGAGAACAAAGTGGTTTTAGTGAAGCAGAAATCATCCACTATTTATTCCTTCAAGGAAGTTTGTTCATGCTTGGAGACTGCATCAAAGTAATGGAGCAGAACAACATCCTTTCCTCTTCCCTCTGTTCCTCCCTCCCTCCCCCCCAACAACAACAAAGGTTTATTTCTAATAACAAAACAGTTGCCAAAGTTTTCAGAATCACTGAGTGTAACTCTGAAATGTGGCATGCTGCACCTTGGTCCTTTGGCCAGTGTTGTCAAGGTTGCATTTTAAGGCTTGTGCGAAAAATATAAGGAGGCAAGAAACCCAATCTACGTGGTTGCTTGCTTCACTGTCCAGTGCAGATTTGTGTTTTCACTTCTTTACTACTATGGTTTTCTACTTACAAATCTTTGGAGAGGAAAAACTTTCCCCACACACTATTTGTTTACTTTTGAGCAATAAATATGACAGTAAATTACAGAGAGGAAGACTGTCTGCACTCATAAGTGAGCCTATACATCACTACATCCCCAAAATGATACATAGGGACTGCAATGCTATATCTAATACCCTCCCTGTGAAAGCAAAATGGCATTCTTTGCTCTCAGCATGAATTTATAAATGTAAGGGATTTTATTGCAGGAAAACCAGGTCAAATGGAAATGAATGAAGAAGTATACATCAAAAATGCATAAAGCTACACACTTTATAGATATTATTTGCTGTAAATTAAGAGGGAAGAAGATGATACGTACTCAGCTGTGGGGTCCACAATCAGATATTGCTAAGCATGTTGCTGGGAATGGCTATCTTATTATTTATTTCTGCTTTGCCTTTGCAAAACAGACTGTTTTCCTGTGACCAAAACAAAAGGCGCTGCAGCTCAAAGCTCAAAAGCTGTCACTGGTGATCTTGCTAATCCGCTGTCTGGGGCTCTCAGGGAATCTTGCCTTTTCCTCCCTGTGTAAGCACACTCGGAAAGTGATCCTGTCTCATTAAGCCCACTCCAGCCCTGCAAACAACATGGCAGAGTCTGGCATCTGTTAAATGCCTGAAATAAAGCAGTGCTGCTTCTAGTCACTTGACAGAGTCACTTCAGAGGACACTGAGGTGGACTCGCTACCACCAGCGCTCCTTAATCTGCGACTTCTGGGAAAGTGACAGGGTAATAAGATAATGCGGTCTGCTAGACTCCTTGGCTCTGTGCAATCTCTCTCACACTTGATTAAGAAGAGCAGTTTCTAATGACTTTGGACCATTAGCTCTAAATAAGGTTAATGAATTAATTTAGCAGACACTAGTGCTGGACGTAGGTGAAGGTGGCATCAGTGGGTCTGGGAGGTTACGGAGGAGGCTGATGGCCTTGACACCAGCAGGGCCACTGCATTAACTGCTCATACAGGAGGCTTCTGCCTAGCACCCTGCCCCACTCCCCATCTTCTAAAGGGAAGAAATGAGCAACAGGAGCGCAGGATGCCCCCTCTCACTCCTCATAGGGTGCAGGGCTCGGGGCACTCCTGGCTGATGTAGGACCAGCGGGTGGCTGTCCGTGCCCCCACCTGCCTGGGGTGAGTGAAGCGCTCCCGGAGCATCCCCGTGCCTGGCTCGGTGCACGCCTCTGATGCCTTCGCTCCTGTGCCACGGCGCTGGGGGAGGCAGCTCGTCCTGATTAAATTAAGCAGCCTCCTCGAAACATATTGGGAAAGAGATTAACTTCCATCATAAAACACGCGATTTTAATACTCTCTCTTACATGACACTCCACTTGCGGTCTCTTATTAAAACAATATACCAGCCTAAGTGGAGGGTGCTCCCTTCTTTTAATTACTTTGATTGAAAACCCAGTCAGGCAAAAGTAAATATTTGATAATTAGTTAATAATAATTGCACAGGATCTGCCGGGAAAGGAAAACTCACACGAACTGTTTCGTGTGCGAGAGCTAAACATCAAGCAGTCCTACAATTAGACCGTCTTTAAAAATGCATCATGCAGTAAAAGATTCACGGTGCCCGGGCATTGTGCGGGCAAGGAGAAGCGCGGTGCTTTTAATTAGTTGTGTTTTCGAGGGCTGCCTGATAGTAAACTAAGCTACATCGGTCATGTGTTACGGGATTTCTCTCTGAGAGGAGAGTCTTGAGCCTTCACAGAGAGGCTCAGCTTCTCTCTTGGCACCGTGCAAGTTGCACGTAAACTGCAGACTTCGCAAAGGGGTAGGCGAGAGGGCTCTCCGTCTGAGGGCTGCCCGCAGGTATACGTACAGCTAGTAACATGCACGGTACTCTGAAATACTACGCTTTGGAAAAAAAAGAAAGGGGGAAGAAAGAGCCTTCCTTTCTAAATGCTCATTATCTCTCAGATATCGGAGGCGAGACTTATTTAATTGCCTATGGGAGGAACCACTATGAAGGTAATTGGCCGTCCTGAGCCTGCGAGAACGAGCACCCTGCTTGATAAAACGACCCCAAAGAGCGGAAAATAAAGCCGGCGGCCGTGGCCGTGCCCGGCCGAGGGGCACCGGGGCTCGGACCCCGCCGGTTCGGTCCTCGGGCACAAAGTTCCCCGCTACCGGGCGCGGGGTCGGGGCCGGCCCCGGGGCCGCCGGGCCCCGTCGCCAGCCCTCGGTTCCCCAGGCTGAGACCCGACGTCCCCCCCGTGGCACTTACCGCTTCGCAGAGCCCTGGCGAGGGTGAAGGTGAGGGCTGCGCAGTGCAGGAGAAGTCCCCAATCCATTTTCCCTTCCGAGAGCAGGGAGAGGATGAATGATAATAACAATAACAATAAAAAAAAAAAAAAAGCCCTCCACACACAACTCTTCCTAGGTCTTAAATCCTTCGGCCGGAGCGAGGAGCAGAAAGCAGTGTCCGCAAGGGCAGTCCCCGGGGCAGAGGGAGGCTGGCTTCTCTTTCCGTGCCTCAAGTCGCCCGCATCCTGTCATTCAGCTCCGGCTCCCTCTCCCTTTCCCCACACTTGTTCCTTCTCCAGGCGCCGCTGCCCCTGCCATTCCCAGCGAGACTACAAAGCCAAATGAAAGCGAGGGGATAAAAAAAAAAAAAAAAAAAAAAGGAAAAAAAAAAAAACACACACAAACAAGACAGACAAAAATCCCGGCGGCTGCTGTTGGCACCTCGGGGCGGGCTCCGGGGAGTGCTCTGCGGAGGGGAGAGAAGGAGAGGAGACCGGCGGTGAGCGGGGACGGGCGCCGGAGTTTGGCAAAGTGCGGCCCCCCCGCCTGCCCCGCTCCCCGCTGCGGCCCCGCCGCGGCTCCCCGGGGGTCGGCGGTGCCCGGTGGTGCCCGGAGGTGCCCGGTGGTGCCCGGGGGCTGGGGCTGGGGCCGGCCCCGCACTCACCTGCCCCGGTGGGGAGCGAGCGGGCGGGCGCGGCGCTGCCGCGGGGAGTCCCGGCCGGCCGGGGAAGGGGGAAGCGGCCGGGCGGCTCCTGCTCGCAGCCTGAGGAAGAGGAGCGCAACTCAGCGGCAATAAGAGAGGCCGAGGAGCCGCCGTCTCCCAAGCCCCAGTCCCCTCCCCCTCCCCGCCCTCCTCCTCCTCCTTCTCCTCCTTCTCCTCCTCAGCCCCCCAAGACATCGGCAGCGCGGAAGAGCCGCCGAACAAACAGGGCACAGCCCCAGCCCTGGCACCCAGCCGGGGCGGGGGGCGCGGAGGGGATAAAGGGGGGGGAGAGGAGCGGCTTCCCGGCCCCGGCAGGTAGCGCCGAGCTGGCCGGGGGCACCCACCTGCGCCCCGTTGGCTCCTGCGTGGCTCCTCGCAGCCGTGCCGAGCCGTGCCGAGCCGTGCCCCTCCGCCCACCTCCCCTCTCTGCACTCCCCTCCGTGGCGCCCCGTCCCTCACCCACTGCCTTCTTTCTCCCCCCCCAGGACCCACGCGTGTCCCCCCTGAGCCCCCGCTGTCCCCCCGTGGGGCACCGCCATGCCCTGCCATGCCGCGGGGTGCTGGCTGTGCTGGTGGGGCTGAGCTGTGGGGATGCCTCCCCTGGGGGGAGCCCCGGGTCGTGGGCTCACCCGGACCCACCTGCATCTCCGGGGGGCGACCTCCCCGCACTCCCTGCCTCCCAACCTCCTTCCCATCCCCGTTGTCGCCCAGCCTGTCCATCTCCCCCAGGAGCTGAGGAGTGGCCGGGGTCCCCTGCTCCCCAAGGAGGCTACGTAGCACGAAATCTCCATCAGGGAGGGCTTGTCTTCTGAGCAATCCCTCCAAGCTGGCACCAGCGAGCTCTGAATCCTGCTGCTTTGCCTGCTTGGTCTGGCGCTCACCAGCAATGGGGCCTGTCCCTTCCGTGCCCCATTGCCCTGCCTTACAGGCTGCCCCTGCACCCCGGGAGTTATTACCTAGCTGAGCCTGACCGCTTCTTTTATGTGGAGCGCTTTGAGCTCCCGCTGCATGGAGGCAATCCGGTCACTGGGGTAGGAGATAGATGAAGAGCTTGAAGGCTGAAACCTGAAACACGGCGTTAAATGGTCCCCAAAGATGGGTCTGCACTAGGAAAATGACCTGTGGCCAGCGGTGAATGTCAGCCACTCTCATCTCCCACAGCAGAGTCTGAAAACAATTGTTACTGGTGCACAGCCGAGGAAAACTGTTAACGCTTCGTCAGGAAAAGGGCCTGTTAGAGGACCTGCTCTGCAAGGAGGATTTCTGAAGGATGCAGAGGGAAAAAAGCCAGGCTTTGCTGGGACAGGGTCACCCCCCCCAGTGCAGCCGCAGCAGTAAATCTCTGTCTGCTCTGAAGATGTAACCATGTTTGAAATAATTTTCAAACATAGCTGTAAGTCTGCAGCCACACAGATTAACTACAAATGTGTTACATCTGTGTTCAGAAATCGTACACAGATTCAGCCTCCTCCATCCCTTTGTCTCCTGTCCCGAGTCTAAGCCTTCCACACTCACACTCCCTCGCTGCCCTTTTGAAGCCCCCGACTTTAAGGTCAGCTCAAGTCTGGAGATTAAGTCTGTAGGAAATCTGTCTGCTGCTTTCATACTGCACACTCTCTCATCACTACTTTCTGAATTTTTGCCAGCCACTCCCGCTCTCCTCTGTGATTGCAGTTCTGCAATATCATGCACTAAAGCAGAGTTTGATCCTGTTACATTCTCTGCACACCTCATCCTCTCCTTCCTCAACCTCCGACCTTGCTCGTGGCCATGCCCACATCCATGCCCGTGTCCGTGCCCATGTCCATGTGTCCATGCCTCCAGACAGGCCGTGGTCCTTGCCTGGAAACCAGGCAGGCTGGAGGTAGTCAGATTGACTTACTTCAGGCTCATTTCCCTGTCTTTAGACAGTCTCTGGATCGTCATATACAATACCTACACACTTCTGTGATTGATTGGGATGTATACATTCTGGGTAGCACATTAAGCCCTCTCTCTGTTTTTCTCTTAGTGAAGTAACCAGAACAAGGGAGGTGAGAAGTAACAGTGCTCTCTGATTATTAAAACTCTCATGCTGCTGGACAGTCCTTGAGATAAATTGGTCCTGTCCAATGTGTGCACATCGTAGTCTGCATTGACTGAGCGACAATATACACTTTAAAGTACATCTATTTTTAAATTCTGAAGTTATCTGCTGATGATAGCTAATTGGTGTATACGCAAGTGTATACATAAATGTTAGCTTAAAAAACCCAGTCTCAGAAGCCACTATTAATTTTGTAAGTGAAAAGTAGCAGTCAGATACCCAGAGATTGTGCATATTGTGAATTACAGATGGCTCTCTTGCCATCATTAGCATTGTCCTGTTGGGTGGTGTCTATGAATCCGAAGAGAGGGAATACCCATTCCCTGTTGTAAAGACGCTCCAAACCAACCAACCAACCAACCAACAGCGGAGTTTTTTCCATTTGTTTCCATATCAGCTTAAAAAGTCACCTTCTGCAGATGTGGGCACAGTGTGCTGCTACCTAGTGTGCATTTTAAAGATATTCCATTCTCTGAAAGAAAAATTAAATACTTAAACACTGACAGAACGTGTACATTAGTGAGGATGGTACAATGTGATAAATCATAAGACTAATGATGAAGGTTGCTTTTATCACCTCAGCCTCCCTTGTAACTGCTAATCCATATACCAAGGCTTACTTCAGTGTGCTCAGGTCTCAAGTATCAGTGCTTCCTTCTCTTGCACATAGAGAAATGTACAAGGCCACAGCTGGACAGGAATGGCCTCTGTTGTGTCTGAAGTGGCCCACTAAGGAGGACTTCTCCTTTTCCTCAGCACTCTGGACATTTTGGGTTTCCCACCAGGATTTTTTTTTTTCTCTTGACTTCTCAAAGCCTGGGAAATATAGCAGAGTCTGGTACATTAATGTCCTTTCTTATCATGATGTGAATGGCATTGGTCTAGATTTTCTACCCATCTTTTTCCCTCTGGTTCACGAACACAGGTGCATGTGTCTTCCATGTATGACTTGCCAAGAAATGATGAGTGAAGACATTTTATCATTGGTTTACATATATTTATCTGAAAATGTTTAATCTTTAATCATCTTGAATATAAACTGGCATCAACTGAAACATTCAGAAGTTTCTTTTTATAATCCACTTCTCACATTTTAGTCATGGTAGTTTAGATCTTGATCCTGCAACTACTTACATATTTGTTCAGCTCTCCATTTTCACATCAGTAATGGGATTTTATGGCGAGGATGAGTTAGTGTTACAAAGACTGAATCTGAATCCAGTGTATGTAAAAGCTAATGGAGTGGCAGGCTCTAGGGTTTGGGTTCAGGCCCATCTTTGCTTCGTAATTTGACTTGGTGCTTATAATGTTTTTTTGGAGATTGTCTGCACTTCTGTTATAAACCTGTTTCTCAGGAAGTTTATAATTCAGCCATAAAAAATATTTGCCTTGAGCTAAATCATGTAATATAAAACTTAAAATTCCAAAGGAAAAAACAGTTTTCCCATTTTAACAATAGCAGAACAGAGCAACTTTGATGTTTACTCCTTTATGCGCTCATATAGCACAGTAATGCATTTAATTAAAAACTAAGTCTGGCAAATGATTAATCTATGGCCAAAGACACCTTTATTTTTTTATTATTTTGAAAAAGAAACACAACAAATTAAACCCATCCATATTATTAAGTGCCTGAAAATTGAGACTTCCTACAAATATTTAGAGGAGAACTAGAAATGCATTTGCTTTATGACTAGTACCTACTAATGCCTTCATATATGTAGTCTGGTACTCATTTATAATTGCCTTTCTAATGTTTTCCTTTTCTTTCACTTATCTTCCCCAAGAATCTCTCCCAAATTAGACTTCTGTTTCATCTTCTGTCCTGTTGCTTTGGCCATGTGAATCACTACTTGGCTTCCTATAGCTTGCTGTACTGTACTGAAGGTATTTACCCTTATCTTTAAGATCTGACATACATTTTCTCTTGTCTATATCTCTCTGCTCTCAACTGTTTTATCTCCTACATCTTTTATCCTCCTACTCAGTCTCTCACACCCAACGCTTTTTCACCTCGTCCTCTCATGTTACACCTCTTTTCCACACACAACCGCATGCATCTAAATGATCCTTCCTCTTTCACCACTCATCTTACCCTCTTCCACATTACCAGTGCAAATATTTTTTCTTTATATATATATATAATCCAAACTATCTGGTTTATACATTATTTAAACTTACACATGGCCATATATTGCAAGATATACTTAGAACCGTAGATTCATTTGCATTTCTGTTACCTCCCCTTTGACTACGTTGTTAGGGTTACAGTGACTTTCCAAATATCTTACCAAACTCCTTGGAATCACTACTGTGCCATCTCACAAATGCCTTATCAAAACATGTTCATCATCCTGTCTAAACACATTCCACTCCAACAAATTAACACAACCCAAAGTTTTTTATCTGATTATCTGATTATCAAAAGTCAAATATTTTCATCTGTGTCAAAAGCAAGTCATCAGACATATCACTCTATTCCCATTTCCTTTTTGACAAGCTCGTCAGGTCTCTCCTAGGCTTAATTCCTTTTCTGCCTGCAGTACTATGGCTGCCAGATCTGAGCATGGTCAACACCATGTTATTCCAGGTTGCCCCACTCCTTTTCTGTTCTTCAGTTATACTTGCATGTTCTCAGTGTTACTTGCTTTTTCTCTGAGATAGGAAGTAGGGGATATAGGCAGCATGAAAGTGTATTTATGGTAGTGTGCTTTCTAATAATGCCTGTTGAAATCAAGGGGTTCTGAAATAGCTCTTTCTGTGATGAAGGAAATAATACGTACCAAATCTACTGATATGGACTAAGAATCTGATTATATTTCCACTGAAGGCAATGACAAAATCCCACTGACTTCAAAGAAGAAAAGAAGCCCCTGAACAATGATAATGGACCCTTAGATTATAAATTTGTTTTATCAACTTCAGTTTCTTCCATTTGGTTGCACAATGGGTATATCAATGTCTGTGTTTACACTAAGATAACCACTGCAAGAAGCCAAAATAACAGTTCCTTTCAAAATAAGGCTCTGCTAGACTGAAGGTCTATAATCATTAAGAAGAAGGTGAAAATACTGTTAGATGTATCTTTGTATTTCTTGTCTTGCTTTGTGTTTGGCTGGAAAATTAGTGTCCTGCTCATGTAATCTATTCGTCTATACAGGTCCATATAATTATATCATATTATTGGAAATTATATGCACTACTTTATATGTTACATCTGATAGAATAATACTAGGAAGGGTGCAATGTTATTAGGGAAATGGAAGCTGTCACAGCGGTGCTGCATGGTTGTCATGCACCCCCTTTAGCTACAATGCAGCAATCATTGTAAACAAGCAGTCGCACTGCATTCATTACAGATCAGATTCCCTTTCTCATTCATCTCTCATCTTTCTCAAGAGATGTTCCCTATCACAATTTTCTTTGTCACTTATTATAGCTGATGTTAAATGGCTTTTCAGCTAAATGCTTGTTTGGATTATTTATTAACTAGAGAACATTTACATTGGCATACTTTGATGTTATACATGGAATGGAGGACCCATTTATAGACTGTAGTGGATAAACTAGAAATTCAGGGAATTGTATTCAAAGGGCTTAATTTTCAGGCAGTGGATTGCCTCCAATTGGTTAGCTTCATTTGAGGGAAACAGAAGCAACGGGTAACACATAGATCTTTGCTCAGGAGTTTAAATGTAGCGGTAGGAGTATTATTCAAATAAATTAAATACAATAAGTTTATATATCTACTGCCGTTGGTCTTGTACCTTAAGAATATGGACTGAAATCTGGAAGGAGCTTTAAGGATCCATGGGTTAATTGTGTTTCAGTCCAGAGCTTGAAATTGAAAAGCAAGAAACATAACTGATCTGATCAAATGGGTTCATATTCAGAATGTTGGTTTCTTTCAGTATTTTCTTCTTATTGCTATGTCTGTAGAAAAATTGCTCTGAAATGATGTGTCTCATAAAATTGCTTTTAAAATAAAACACAACAAAGTAACATTTTGTTTTGTTACTCTAACAAGAAAATCCAGTTAAAGCAGAGAGATATTTTGGCTATGGAATAAGGGTGGGTAGGCAATCTTTTTATATTGAACCTGTGGGGTGCAGAAGATGGATGTAAGAGAAACCCAATGGAGTGACAGAATATTGGACTCTCAGACTCCCCAGACAGAAAAAGAACAAAAAATAAAGAAAATGAAAAACAGTCTGAAGAAGGACTGACTGAATAGGAAATTATGTTTTAAAAGGCATCACCTATTGTGTCTGTTCTCCCTCCTGACTTTTCTACTGCAGTTTCATCAGTATTGGGACCATTCACTTGCCAATAAAGTTAACTGAAGAACTCCTGTTTTGACTTAAACAATATTTTTTGCCTAATTTATGAAAAAAATGGGTTTCCAAAGAAGCTTCCACAATAATCAAAGTAATTTTTAACACTTCTCACAATCTTCTCAATCTTATTTCATGAAATAAGAACCATTGTATCAGATTTCTTGTAATCTCCCAGGTATGTCTTTTCATTTCTTAGAGACCTTTCTGAAATCTAGTTTTTACTAGGTTTTATATAATTCAGCCAGGTTCTCAAGAGGAAAATCACAGTTGTCCATGTTGTCATAGCAGCTAAAACTTTCCTTTTCATGAAACTATCACCAGGCCCTTGGCTTCGTGTAACCAAATAACCAGAAACATTATTAGTTTAATGAAGAAGCTCTCCAACAGGCTGTTTCCAAATCTGTAAGTTATCTGTCCAACAAGTATGTCACTGCTGTGTGCAGTATTTTATTCACAAAGGCCATCTGGACAGCCTTGACAAAAGATTCATATCATTTGCCAGAGAACATCTTGTTTGCTGTGAAAAAAAAAATAATAAATTCACTGTTTTTCTAAATCTATCTGGAGACATTGCTTTTTTGTTCTCAACTGCTCCGTTGGCTTTACTGTGTTGAAGCTTCTTTGTCATGCTTTCAGAATTTATATGTTTGAATTTGTTCATCCCTGTAGTTATAATCTTATGCACACTTTTGCTCTTTAAGATTATTTCAGACTCTGATTAGCAACGATAATAGATGTATTCTGGTGAGATTCATGTTTGCATGGAAACTCCGTGACATTTATGTGTTATGTTGTTTTTGAGACTTCCTTCATGGCTTGTTCACCATAAAATATCATAAAACTTTCAATTATTTTCTCCTCTTTTGGGTCAAATTCTTCCATCATGAAGACCTTAATGAGTAATAAACAGACAAAAAATAGGTATCACATATAGACTGGAAAAAGGTCAAAGTCCACTTTAATGTCTTAGCAACTCCATGTACTGAATCCAAAGGGTGCTTGGTTTTTATTGACTGGAATGAAGATGATTTCATCTAGGCAGAAAATACCATGTTGTGACCAATGGCCAAGAGCCCCACTTCAAATTAATCCTGCAAGATACCAAACGATCTTATAAAACATTGAGTTACCTCAGCTACCGCACCACATGGAATGGGAGCTGATGTTTTTTCAGCTCCTTAGTAAAATGCTGAGCATCTTGCTTCAAAGCTCTGTATCCTTCATGCAGAAAGTTCACATGCTAATATAAATTCAAATGTTTTTGACCCAATTACCCATAATTAGAAAAGGACTTTCAGACCTTTGTGATTCAGTATCTGGATGAAACATTAGAAAATTAATGAAATTGATTTTTGACATGCGCAGTATCATTTGCTGAAAATAATTAAAATATCATTTTTGAGAATGATGGGAATTTGCTTGATTTGTTGGAAATGCTCTTTCATATTTATTGCCTTGAATTTTGTCTTACAAGATCATTTTGTGGCATGCATATATGATTCTAGTGTAATCAATATAAATATAATACACTGCATTTGTCAATACATTCAGAATCTCTATGTCTACATTCAAGTAAAGTATAGATGCTCTGTTTTGGGGAGCTTAAGGTGAACTGAAATTAAAAACAAAAGTGTATAAATGGTTCTTAATTATGTAAATGAGGTACTTGGAGAAAGAAAATGAAGTTCTTGATGAGACTGTGTTGACGAATTATTTGTGCTTTTAAATGTCATTTTTTAATGACTAAAGAAGACCAGGGATGAGCTGGTGCTCATCCTTCTAAAGTAACATGCTTTAGCAGATGAAATGTGAGCATTTTACACACTGATTGCTTTCAAAAATAAAAATTCAGCTCAAAAGCTTAGCATTTATAACCATAGTAGCAAGACTGCACATAGATGCTAAAACCCAGCAGAGGGCTGGTAACAGGTATGTAAAGGAGGCTAGGGATATTCATGTGTAATGCTTCCCTCGGCGAGGAGAGTTACTGGAGAGGTTAAGCTCACTATTACTGTCTGCTGCTGCATGCTGGCAGCACGCTGCGGTGTTGCCAAGTGAAGCACGCTCAGGTCCTTTAGCCAAGACATTAACCTATTGACCTACTGCCCCAGAAGGAGAATGCTGCCAGCTATAATCAGCTCCCATTGAAGAGTAAGGTATTACAAATGTTGGAAAGAAACAATTCTTTAGCACTGAATGTGAAGATTGAGAAATTCTGAGAGGTACTCATCAAAATAAGTCAGTTTTTCTTGGGAACTCTGCTTGCTTATGCCCTATGGAAAACTTATTTTTCATGAAATTCAACTTAATATATATTAAACAAGATTAGGATAATTTCAGTCAGCTGTCAACTTATTTTTGAGTGTAAAGACAAGTTTATTTTTCTAAAGGATGAGAACAAGGAAATAACGTCACTCTGTAACTTACTGTTATTCAAATCCCTACTTATATCAGCTTAAAATAAATTCATATTTCAGGGAATTAGGCAGAACCTGGATATACTGTTAAACTAACCAGGGTACAGCATGGACCTGAGCGCTACTCTTAATTGCCAGCTTGATTTTGGTATGTTTTCGGTCAGGGTGAGCTAGTGCTTGCAGGCAATACCTGAGTGAGGGTCGGGAGTTAGCATGGGCCAGGGACCATTCCCATCTGGGCAACTGAGGAAAGTCATACCACAATCAGACTAGGCTAGGCATCAGGTCAGAGCACAGCCCCCGACCCATCTTATCAATTAGTATGGATATAGGTTTAGTAGCTTCACAGACAGCTACCCCATCTTTACAAAAGCTGGTGTTGTCCAGCTAATGGAAAACTATCAAAATAAGAGTTTAGTGAAACGAAAGGCTGCTTGTTTGGGGAACGTGTTTTTGGTGTGGAGAGGAAGCAATCAAAGTGAAAGGTGCCCCTGTGTTCTACAGCCTGTAGCTCAGCTTCCTAATGTGGAATGTGGTCCCCAAGTTGATGCCCAGGAGCAAGACACTGGAGTGGATCCAGGCAGGGCTTTTGGGAATGCAAACGATTCTTTATCACTCTACCATTCAAATTAGTGCTATTCATCTAGAAGATGGTGGCCTAGATTTCTCTGTGCTGCCACGCCAGGAGGCACTGGCTTCCCAACTGCTCCAGCTAGCAGAAGGGCTAGGAAGCTTTTGAAATGGGCTAGAAAGCATCCAGCAGTGAGCTGCTCTTCGTCAATGGGGAAATACTGAAGGCAGTGGGACAAGACCTTTCTCATGGCATGTTTCCTGCCTTTTGTCATACCTCTTGCCTTCCTATTCTGGATCTGGAGCCTGTTCAGTGTGGTGCCCATGGTGTGTCCATATGGTGGATCTTCCCACTGCATTGTGGAAGGCGTAGCTAGATCCTTCCGATCCCAGCCTGGGCCAACTGTGAATGGAATAAACACTGGAGTGTAGATAAATACCAGGAAATTAAGCAAGGTCAAGGCAGGGAATTGCTTTTAGATGTTGGCTTTGGGATACTGTCACGATATTTCTGGAATACTTTCAAAGCTGTGTGTGGATTTGGACTGTGCCTACTGCAAGAGTGGATGGGGGTGGCGTGTTGCAGAAGCTATTTCATTTTGCTGGTTAAGTGTAAGTCAAAATCAAACTCTGGCAGTTGAGCTCACTGTATTTGGGATAAGGGAGAGTGCATAAGGCTATTTTGCAACTGAGGTGTGGCGGCCGTTTTTAGGGTAGCCTCATGTCTTCTGATCTGTGAGGGAGGGGAATGTCAGGAGGGTTGTGTATATGGATGCAACCATTGGCAGTTGCCAAGAAGTCATTCTTGGTTGGGAGATTTGCACAGCTTATTATGTTAGATGACATGGTTTTTCTTAGGTCTTGTGGGCAGTGACCTGATCTGTGCTCTAGTTGGTTGTCATTCCTAGCTGCACATTGCTCCCTGATGTTGCAAAGGGAGACTGTCACTTTGAGGGCTGACAACCTCTCCTCCTTGCTGGTACCTTCTCCTTTTCTGTGTAGGCTGTCTGGTGTCAAAAGGTGTGTGAGCATGTCCTCCAGCTTCCTTCCAGTGAAATCAACTGTCAAAGAACTGACATTAATCTCTGAAAGAGGAGTGGGAGAGGCTTCTGAATGATGCAGTGAGGCTAGGAGAATACTACAAGATACCTTCTCACCTAGGGTTTCTCTTGGGTCCTGCTCCACAGCAGTGATGGGCAAGAAAGGAGACTGTAATCATATTGGCTGCACCACAGCCTCAGACCATGGGCACTGAAGGACATGGTGGCGGCCAAGTGTCTAAAATAATTCATGCAGCTTAGCATGGATCTGACGCATACATCAAATATCACTGGATCTGTTATTTCTATGGTGATACCATATGTGAGCAATTTATTTATTTTTAACTTCTCTCTTGTTCTTTTGAACTTGTGTGGTGTTACCAGTATGGCCTGTGGATGGTGCAATATCCTGCTGTTTCTTTTGGGACATTTGTTTGGACCTCCCCTCCTAAGCTTTATTTTTGAACACTGAAAGCATGGCTGTTCTCTCTGTGAGGCTCAGGCCATCTTCACAGTGCCCCTCAGGCATTTGTTGACACGATGTTAATAACACTTGTCATCAGGGCTGGGTCTATAGGCCAGGCTGCTAATGTGGAAACTGTTCTGCAGCCTCAACAGTGGGATTTTAATAAGAGTGATGTGGAGAGTATACACATGCCTTGGAGTGTTGTGTGAGTATTTTGGGTTGTGTGTGATGGTATGAGGTCTTCTGGGATAACAGTGGAAGATGGTGACAGATGGAGATATCTGAACATGGTATGGCCTCATCCATGCTGTTCGTTGGTGAGCACTAACCCCAGGATGAACCCAGACTTGAAGAGATGGACAGGGAGAGTCCAAAGGAGAATGCAGTGTGTATGTCAAGGGCTGAATCTCCAAGCCTATACCCTCACCCTCTTTAATTTAACAGGGTATGGATATGCACTTAGTCTTCAGTGCAGCTTCTGCCTTTCCTTGGTAGTAACCATGATTCTATTGCTTTCATAAATTACAGTGTTATTGCTGTGAGGCTGAAAAGACACTTTTAAACAATTTCATTTAAAAAGTCTTACTTTCTTCCCTATGATCCACCTCAGTTTTCTGACACAAGAGTGTGTTTGTATTTCAAAGGTGGCTTAGACTGAGTCACATCCTTGTGAACTGTGGTCACTGTCACTGCTTACACCATGTTCTGATTGCTGTTTTGCAAAGACATTAATGAGTTTCCCAGATCAAAGCCGGCTCTTTCTCAGCATAGTTTAACATATATAAACAAAATCTGTTGCAGTAACTGTGAAATCATTTGCATTCATAATTATAGTGTTTTTTCTCATAAATTGCAATCATATCCAAGAAAACATATAAAAATAGAAATACATTACTTATGCTTTATTGTTCAAAATGGGCTTCTGTTTTATCAAGCTGCAATGATAAAAAAATACACTTACTCAAAACAAGAAACCTGGAATATCATACTGTGGCAAGGTGGTGACAGATCAAAATCAAGTATAGTGTAGTTATCTCTTAAAAAGGAGCTGGAACCTTTGAAATTTCTATCACTGTAGCATTGAAAGCCCCCAACTAAAAACAACACCATACAATGTAGACATAAGATGACATTATTCTAGCTGAGGGCCTCAAATGAACCAAAACATTTGAATTTTTTATAAGGTTTTACATTTTTGATGAAAACATCTTAGTAAGGAACTGTTAGTAGATTCAAAAATATGTCTGCCAGATAAATATTCAGGTCTGTTCTGTTGTGAAAGCTCTTGGAAGTCACGATGGATGTGCCGTTGATCAAAAGTCTCAGCCGATTTAAAATGCTCGGTAAAATCCAATTAAGCAAAGTAGAGACCAAGGAATTGAAATGTCTCCTTTTCCATCCAAGCACCTGCATATCTTTAGAATTTAAATTATTATTGGTATACATAGTCTGCATAGTAAATAATTAAATCTTTTTTTTTTCTTTTTTTTTTTTTTTTTTCCGTCCAAGATTTATGAATTACATCTAAACTCCATTTACTCAGAATATTTGAGATGCAAGAATCATTCAGATAACAAGGTCTGAACTGGTCAGCTGTAGCAACTGAGGAAGGAATTTGATTCTGCCGCTGTTACTCTCAGAAAGAGATAACTGAATCCTCAGTGTCTTACAGTGTTTTGACAGTTTCACTGCTGATGGAGAATAGCATTATCTGACATGGATACAGAAAACAAAATTTGTCTAAAAGAAAAGATTTTTCAGTGTTCTGCATTAAATATATAACAGTATAACTCCTGGCTGCAGTATTCTACTTAAATTTTCCCCCGTAATGGATGATTTAGCTGCAATGAGAAATGACAGGCTTTTTTCATCTAAGGACTACACATAAAGTCCTTCTGGAATTTGAAAGGAGTATTTTAATGTCCTAAGAATTCCTTCCTGCAGGTCCTGGTTTTAGCTAGAATTAGAAAAGGAAGTGCTGAAATGTCGTAAATAAGACTATTCTCTTGAGTTTTCCAAACCACTTTTGCTAATCCAAGAGGCTGGTCAGAAAAATATTGAATCCTGGGAGTGCTCATCTAAGCCATGCATTTTGAGGAGCAATGTGTCATGGATGGGATCTTTCAAATAAGAATCGAAAATTCATGGCTGTTTAGATTGATTCTTGGTGTCTGTTCAGTGTAATTTCATGAAGATCCTATAACTCTAGTGCAATATTAATGATAATGTTAAAAAGCTCATGAATACAGATGCAATTACTGTGAGATTCCCAAACCAGTCCTTTGTGATAAGCATGGTGATAATCCAAAGCTAGGGAACAGTGAAGGGTCATTTACTGTGCCAAGCTTAACACATTTGGACCCTGCTGGAGTAGTAAGGGATGCCAATTTTGAAGCTGAGAGCTGTTTGTTTTAAAAGCATTGCTACTGCCTCCTATTTGTTTAATTCTAGATCTCTAACATTATATTGTCAGAAATTGCTTTGAGAGTTCACTTGGCAAAAAGTGTTTGCTCAAGAAGATGGGACCCAGGTCATTTAACACTAATTCATTGTTGAAGCCAGATTCAAACAGGGAGGGAACCATCCCTTTGCTGGGGAGGGAGACAGGATTTTTGCCAGAGAAGCTATCTAGTATGTGCTCCATGGCTCCCATTGCCAAGCAGGAAAGCAGCTGGTTTCAACACGCACTATTGTTTCCAGTTGGTCCTCATCTGTAGCCCCATATAGAGCACATCACAATAATTAAGTCTAGAATTTACAAAGGCATGGTTTGGAGGTGGCACTGTCAGAAGCCAAGAAGACATGTGATAGATGCCTAACCAAAGCAGATATGAAATGCTGTCTTGGGCTCTCAAAGCCACCTGTGATTTCAAATAGCAATAGGAATCCAAGCTCACTCCAGGTCAAACCACCTCCACCCTGCCAAATGGGAAATGGAAAAGTAAGATTGCCCCTATTTTCCCTTAGCACAATAACACCTTCTCCATCTTGTCCAAATTAAGCTTCTGTCGGCTTGCCCTTATCTAAGTATTAATCTCTGCCAGGCACAGGCAAAGCAAAGATGCTGCACCATCTGGGTTTGATGAAAATGAGGCATAGAGCTGTGTGTCATCTGCATCTTGGTAGTACAACAGCCCAAATTGTGTTATTATCTCTCTCAGCATCACATAGAGGAGGGGTGCTAAAATATAGCCTGGCAGAACCTGTGTGAAAGTGTTCTTTGGGCAGATGAGCAATTGATCAAAACCGCTTTATTTCATCTCCTGGGGCCCAAACCTGTTTTAGATGAAGCCTAAAGCAGTTTTGCACTTGAGTTCAGTAGAAACTAGAGATGACATTTGGAGAGGAAAGAACAAAATCACTCAAGTGAGTGATAGCATAAAAGCTATGCTGTTTATCACAACTAAGGACCATGGGTATCAAAGGCTGCCAACTGATCTAAGAAATTAAAACAGACATCCAAGATTTTTGCCCATTGCTAGAAAGAAAACGACAGTCAGTGAACCTAGAATAGTCTCTGTGCTATTCTCCTTTCTCAAATTAAAAAAAAATAAATGGACAAAGGACTTCATCTTCCTCCTTGAAGACCATTAGAAAGGAGATTGTGGAGTAATGTGGTAACAACAGAATAGCAAAAACTGAGATGTGATTTTTTTTTTATGAAGATCAATGGCTATATAGTTTTGGGAAAACGCTCTCTTTAGTTCTTATGAGGAATCAGAAATACCTGTTCTAATATGTTTGTGCTCAATTTGGTTCCAAAATCCGTGCTGCAAATTTAAGTCCTTCCTCAAACTTCAAAACTGTTTTTAAGTAAAATGTACAACATACTACCAGAGAAGAGGTCACATATATCTCTTCCAGGCCAAGCTGTGTGACTATAGGTAGAGATACTGCTTGGCTTGTAGAGCGCTGAGGGTGACGAGTTCATGTGTGCATCTTCTATCCCCCAGGTATTTATTGCAATGAAGTAGGTTGGCTTGGTTTCTCCTGTGGGGCCACTTTTGTCCTTCCAAATGGAGATCCAGCTTCCACTACCCTTTGGGTTCTGCACAGCTTAAGAGCCTTATATATTTCACCTGGGGTCACACAAAGTTATATTAAGGATAAGTAAAGATATAAATATAGGGTGAAGGTGAAGGGAAGAAATAGTTGCTTTTAACACAGTTCCCCTAGTTCTTAATTTTTTGTTAACCACGGCATAGAAATGTGCTAATGTCCTGTTGGAGTGGACACACATGCACATGATTGTGCTTTACGTCAACCTGCACACGTCCTTTGGATGGGATAAAAGAATTCTCTTTTAAGAAATCTGGACTACAGGCTCACATGAGTTGAAAGGAAATCTTCATGCATTTAATCCTAGCAATTTTCTGGAAATTTGCGAGGAAAAAAATGACTCAGATTAAAAACTTAAGCTCTTATACTAGTTAAGAAAACCCAGTACCTTAACGTGATTAACATTAATAAGTAGTGATTTTGAAGTGGCAAAAGTGGCTAAGCCATGGTGAAGCTGTATTTTAGGATTTTTAAGATAGTAATTTGTGTATTAAGCTGTGAAAAATTGGTCTGTGCCAGCAGGAAGCTGCAGGTTTGATAACTAATGCAGAAGGTGAAACAGAGAAGAGAAAATCCTCTACAAAAATTGTGATTGAATGTAATAATGATGTGGGGATACATATGAAAAGTAAGAGCTGAAGCACCTATGTTAGAAATAGCTATTTCAAAAAACAAGTAGTTTTCTGATGATCCCTGAGGGATGAAGTATTAAAAGAATAAAAGAGAAAAGGACACTTTAACTCATGTTAATATCTCTTTTTAATTTAAACACAGTTTTATGATAGGCACTACTTCCTTGGAGTAGTAATGGCATTTAAAAAAGAGTATGCACGTTAACTTTTATGGTGTCATCATGACCTGTAAGTATTCGGATGTGGTGCATGAAGACAATGTCATAGCTTTCTAATTGTAGAATTCCAAATCATTTAATAGTTTATGGACAGTAAAAAACATTATGGCTTTTATAGGAGGGAGCAGCAAGTTCTTATTGTTATCTTTGCTACATTGTCTTTCTTGGATTTGATATAAATATTTTCAAATGTATTTTATTATTAGATCTGGTAAGTACCCAGGGTCATAAGAAATAACACTGAGAAATGAAATTTCTTCTTCACAGAAGCTTCCATTTGTGTGCTGGTGCAAGCTTTATAATGTGAATGTGTTTCTTATGATTTTAGGTTAAGCTGTGCAGGCTGTATTCAATATACTTACATTAAGATTCTGATGACACAAAAGTTCAGAGTTCATTTTGCCTAAAGCATTCTTTCGCTATTGAGATTTCAGTGAAAAACAGTGAAATGTGACCAGAATAATCAAGTAATGACAAATATTCTAAGTTATCAGAAAGATAAAAAGGACTTTGAAATAGAGCTCTGAACGTGCAAAATATTGGAGAAAACATTTTCTGAGAGAAAAGAGTTTATACGCTATGTATAGATTAACAACGTTCTGTTAAAAGAGGTGATTGAAAGGTGAAATCTGTCCTCTCAGCAAAGTAAATCAACAGAGAAAAACAAGAAGTCAAGAGGTCTTTCATAATTTGAAAAACTATGTATGAGCCATGCATACTTACAGTTTGTATAAATTAAAGATGTAGTTTTATAACATTGATGGAGCAATGCATCATACAAATTAGAAGCATTTTCTAGCCAAAAAACATTTTAAAGAAGATAACAGATCTCCTACCATTTTCCTCTTTGTGGAATAAAATAGATTAAATCTGACTGGAATCTACAAATGGAGAACAAAAACATTTAATCTGGGTATGAAATCAATTGATCAATTGCCCCAAATTGTCATGCTTTGTATGTTCTTTTTACGTTTCTTATACCAGTAGATGTATAGAACATTTTTTTTTTTTTTTTGAGCATTTAGTGGTGTGAACAGTACATGGTTGTTTGCAAAGGGGCTTAGACATCTCACTAAAGGGACTGAGCTGCGTGTGTTCCCTAAGTAAAGGGGTCTAAAGACCACATTTTAGAGTCAGCCAGATGCAAGGGGCTATAAGAGGAATATCTGGAATCAATTGTTCATTCAATTGCATGGTCAGCATACATATAGACATAATTACTTCTATTCACCACTTCTACCTGCATAATTTTCACAGTTTTAAATTGACCAGAGCAGATACATAGGACAAACTGTTTGGGATGAACAGATCTGTCATTCTGCCATAGCTCCCCTGAGGCAAACTGTTTTGCAGGTGGACACGCTGAAAGCACACCTAGCACACTGGCAATACTGACTGCCACACAACGTGACTTTCACAACAAATGTGGTTGGGAGGTTCTTAGAAACAGTTGAATAGAAAAGCCTGTTGAATATTGCCTGGAAATTAAAGACCTGAAGTTTGTGCATGTGGAGAAAATCATTGTCCCAATACTTTAAGCATTCCCAAATCTAGAGGTCAAGGTTTGGACTGAGAAACATACTTTGAGCTTGGTGGTTACTATGTCTTACTCAGGAAAAGGAGGTAAAGAAAGAGATCACTAAAGCTATCAATGTTCCTGTTTTTAATGTGCTCCAGGCATAATGAAAAGTTAGTTCATTATTCCAGTGTCAAAATAATTAAAACTTTTTTCTTTTTACTTTTTTTTTTGTAGTATCATAAATAAAGTTAATGCATAAATTGCAGTTTAGCAATAACTAGGAAAAAAAAAGCATTTCAATGGGTATTCATTAACTTTTAAAAAATGAATTGCTCTTACTGTTTTTATTCACTCGAAAGGGTCACATTCTATGTACATAAAGCATATCATGGAAGAAACATTAACAAAACAGTCAGGATAAGGCCCAAGCCCCTGTGAACTCCGCTTAGTCGTGGTAGTACCTCCTTTCTCTTCTATAGCAAAGTTACTGGCTATCAAGCAGTTTTAAGTTAAATTTTGGAGAATTTATACTGACAGCAAATTTAAAAATCTAATCACACACATAAAAAAGGTCATAGTGGCACTCACATTATCAAATAATAATAAAAAAGTATCATGTCACCAGAGAATTTACTTTTTTGCATTTTGAATTTTAATGATCAAATACATGCAGTGAATGGTTCACAGATGCGCCATGTAGCAAATATTACTCGACAAATTGTTATGAACAATAGATACGTTAAAGGAAGATGTTACCTGTATGTAGAAAATGCATAGGCATAAAAGAAAAGTTAAAATTAGTCAAATAAATTATGCATTGCAAATCACTTTCCCAGCTCTTCTGATATCCTATCCCTTTGTTGTAGCTCCTGCTTTCACCATATGGAGAAATAAAATGCATTTCTAATTTGTTTTCTAATAAGTACTAATTAGTCCAGGCCTTTGAGATCCATAAGGAAATAAAGTGTGTCCTTGTAGCCTTCCAAATAAAGCTCTAAAGCTGCAGCTGGTACAGTCCCACATTGCTGTTCCTTCCAGCCTCCAAGAAGAAATTGAAATCATCCCTCATTTAGATTTTAATATGAGTTTAAGCTACAATCAAAATGACTAAAAGTAGCAGCAGTCATTTAGTCAATGGGCAATGTATGGAAGCTGTGCCTTTGTGGTGACTTAGAAGAGCATGATCCGAAGGAAAACATACAGAGAATATTAAAATAGGAAGAAGCAAATGGTTTGAAACTGTTTTTTTCTCCGATGGTACTGGCAGCAGAAATGGTTTCCCAAGAACAATGAGTTGTGCTGTGGAGGGGCCTGCTCACACCACAGAGTGCTCTGGAGCAGACATGCGGGCTGAGGGAAGCATCTCTCAAAACTAATGGCTGGAGCAACCAAAGTGCTCATCCAGCTGGTCTCCTCCACCCGATGAAGAATTTCATAAAGTAACCTTCAGCACCTGTCCATCTAAACTTTGCTATAAAACTGAACTTTTTCTTTAAACTGTAGACTCACCTTTTCAAGGAGTAATAATGCATTTGGATACTTTGCGTGCCTCACTTCTTCCCGCACAGGCCTGCTTTCTGGGATATGTACCCTGGTGCATTTTTAGGGGGCTCATCATGTCCAGACGTCATGGTATCTGCAGATACACTCTTGGTGTGTGAGGAGAGCAAAGGAAATGCCTCACCACCTCCAGTATTTCCTCTGCTCCCTTCAGTTGCTTTTTGGGGTCCCTACCTGTGCTTCTTTGCTTTTGTCTCTCACTTCAAATCTTTCCCCCAAATGTCCTTTCTGTAGCAGGGAAAAATGCCTGCCTATTGCTCCATCATAAATAAACTGTAAAGAGAAAGATGATTTTGCCTTGTAGAAGATTCTCATATTTTATTTTTTCCATCTGTATTTTGGAAAAAGCAAAAAAAAAAAAAATCCAGATATTTTTAACAGGAGAAAAGAAAAGATGTTTGGTGATGGGCCCTGCTTCTGTGGGATCATGCTGAGGCTCTCCATGCCCCACAGTGGCTGTGGAAAGGCTGGGCAGCCACAATGGCATGAGACCAAGGAGACTGCCAGCAGAGACTTGGCAGGCAGGTAGGTCCAAAAGACCTGCTCAGGGCTGTTGTGATGTTGTCAAAAGCAAACGACTTCTGCCAAAGTTCTCAGCGTTTATGAGATGGCAACTTGGGCAAAAATATTTCCCTAACATTCTTGTGACCTGCTGTAAGAAAGTGTGGCTGTATCTGCTTGGGTCTGGTGATGAATGGCAAGAAGTTCAGTGAGGGGTGGTAGCGTCCTGCCTGGGAGTACTTGCATATCTTGAGACCTGCCCAATCTTGAGGCTGGAGAGAAGACAGGTCTGCTGCCTGCTGAAGTAATGTGAAGGTTTAACCTTGGCTGGAAGCCGGGTGTCCACCTCTCTCATTCCCCTCTCCTCAGCAGGACAGAGGGGGAAAAATACGGTGAAAAAAGCTCCCCCCATGTTGTGGGGTGCTGCTCCGAGGCAGCCCGGCCATTTGCTCATGTCGAGGCTGCTGGTGGGGCACGAGCTGCTCCGCTCTCTGGTGACAAGCTGGTTTCTGCAGCTCACAGCGGGCTCTGCTTCACTCAGCTGAGCATTAAGCACGTGCTAAACAGAAGCAGATGAATCATCCTGCTGACATGAACTTGAGCTGATGAACAACAAGCAGCGAAGAAGAAACAGCAAATGCTTTTGTTCATGCATGAAACTCCTTGGTTGTGCAGGGATACTGTTATCTGTATGAATAATACCACATATGCCAGTGTTTGCCTGAACACCTGAGGAAAAGTGGAAAAATGCAGGGTACTGATGCTGCATAATGGTAGTCCTTGGAAATTTTACAAATAATGTTGCATTCTATTTTTTTTGTGTGTTATTTGGTCATCTCGTGTAAGGACCATCCATAACATTTTCTGGCATGTGCAATAAGCTAAAATGTCTTTGATTTAGCTGGTCAAACTAGGCAAAACCAATTTGCTCTGTTCACTTTCTAAACATTATAAATGCACCCACAGAAAGTGTTTTTGGTGGCATAGCTGAACTAAACAAACCTTTCTAGGCACAGCCCTATGTGTGTTGGGGTGCCTGCCCCCCAGACATTCAGTGTTTGTGAGTCTGGACATCTACAGGAAGAAATCAAACCTATGCCTCCTAATTCATGACTGTAAGTATTATCACCTTTTTATTTGGTGGGAGAGTAATTGCCACCATGTCTGGAAAGAAGTGTCTCTGTTGAGAGCCTGATGCTGTCAGTAATGCTTCAAAGGAAACTCAGGTGGAGAAAGGTCTATTGTCTAAGGTGCCTATTGGCATTACTGATAGAGTTTTACAGGATATCAGAAGGGGATATATACAAAGAAATGTCTGTAGGCACAGAGTGAACTTCATAAAAAAAAAAGAAAAAAAGAAAAAAAGTCTTTAAGGAATCCAGGCTGTTCTTGAGTTAGCTGGCAACCATGACCATGGGGAGAAAATTGAGAAGAGCAATTAGTGAAAAGGCTACCCAAGCTCTGTTATATATGCCTACATTATTTGCTCTGTCTAGCCTGTGGGGATGTGCTAAATTTCGTTTTGCAGACACCCTTGTCTTCCTCTTCTCTTTCTGGGAATGATAACTTCTAAAAAGAACACTGGATGTCATATCTGTTTTTGGTGCATGGGCTCTTAAAGGAGATAGACTCTGATGTGAATTCCTAAAAAGTGGTTGTGAGCCAAGCTCATGTTCTTTGCTTGTTTGTTATTTTTACTGGTACCTCTTTGGCTGCTTCTAGCTTGTGTGTTACTTTTTCTGCTCATTTCCATAAATAAAACCTTCTTTCTCTGCCATGTTGCTGTTCCCCCTGATTATATCCCGCTGTGGCCTTGGTGTAATAGTGTTTCTTCTTTTACTTAAAACAGCATGCAATTGCATTTTGAGTTAAGTTAATGGGGGATGGAAAGGATGTAGCCAAATCTCTACAGGACTCCCTGAGTCTCGCTGTAGAATCTCTACAAAACCTTCCTATGGGTCTGGCTCAGCTTTTCTGCTGATTTCTGTTGGCTTTGTTTATTACCTACCAAAGTAGAATATTTTGTATGTCACTTACTATTTAATGAAATAGCCTACAGTAAGCTGGATTTCTAGTATTAGCTTCCAGGGAACCAGTAAGAGTCCAGTTATTGTTACTTTTTAGCTGTATTGGTTCTTTGCCATCATTAAAAGAATAAAGTATTACATCTGCTACCCTTGCGTTACAAAGCAGCTACATAAAGCTCAATGTGAGCTTTATTATCTGTTGGACTTCCCATAATGTCTAGCATACAATACAGTGCACCTATTTAGCAAAAAGGTTCCTTCTGCAACTGAACCTTCTCTTAGAAATAGAAACGGATTTTCAGGCTGTGAATCTGCAGGTAGTAATTTTAATAGCCACTAATGTGAATTAATAATTCTAATAGCCTCATTTCTGATGCATTATCAGAGTACTGGAGACTGGGTTGCCATGGCTGCTGTATTTTATCACTCACAGCTGTGTAAACTCTTTTAGGCCAGCTTTATTATTATTATTATTATTAACAAAAAAAAAAAAAAAGAAAGCTTTTGCATGACTTCTCACTGAGGTTTTTCTTACAGCCCTCATTCACCATGGACAAACAGAGCTCCTAGAAAAGTTTTTTTTTTTTTTTTTTTTTTTTTTTTTTTTTACCACTCTGGCACTCTGGCAGATTTAGCCATACTATTAGCACCTTAGAAAAAAGTCACTATCCAGGGAAACATTCAAGGTAATACCAGTTGTCATCATGTCAGCTTATTTATCATTAGGAATGTATGGTGTGCCTTATACTCCTTAAGAAATTCAATTGCCAGTGAAATATCCAGTGAGACAGAAGAATATGTTCTCTGTTTGCCAAGGTACAGCAAAATCCCCAAAGTGCAGCATGTTTTTTGATTTGCAAAACTGTTATATGAGGATGGGATTTGCATGGATATAAATTTAAAATTTGGATTTTAATAACAAGGCAAATTTCTAAGTATGCAAGTAGCTTCATTCCTATTTGGCAAAGACCTTGAGCACATGGGACTTAAGTTCTTGCTTAAAGTAAGCCCTTACTTGATTGCTGTTTTTATAAGATGGTCATCTAAGGGTAAAAAATAAAAGTTCAAGAGGTACAGCACTCTGCACAGGGTTTTTTATCTCTGATATTTTCTTTATTAAAATAAAATAATTTCTGCCATTTGTGGGCAATTCAGTGGTAGCATTGATTTAGGGAGCACCTTAATCATGTTGGCTAACATCACTAGTCCATCCATATGTATAAATCTTTTGAAGGTAGCATTGCAAACATTAATCTCAAGGAGATACTACCAGATTTGTACAATAGTTATACTTCAATGTCTACCTTATTAATGGGTGGACCTTAGAGTGGAGATTTACATCTGGTAATGAAAAAAAAACTTTCAATTCCTTATCTGAAGAGTATCCAGATCCCTTCAGTCAGCAAAACAGCTCTGAATCTCACAGTAAGAGACTTTCTAGAGATAACAATGGTTTTTCCCAGAAGTGCAAGAATGGTCTTTCTCTCAGAATTTCAGCACTTCCTCTTCTGGCTTTGGATTCTAGAAAAGAAAGGGAGGGACATTGTAAAAAATCTAACTCAATGTCTTAAAAGCAAAAAACAACAACAAAAAAAACTAAAAACAAAAAACACTTATTTCTTTCTGTTTTGGTGCTACAAGTAGACAAAGTGAGACGAAGTAATTCGCCTGTGTTCTTATGCTTTTTGTTCACCCATACCTTCTTTACGTTATGATTTTCATGTGAGAAAACTGAAAAATTTTCAAGTAAATCTTGTTCTGCCATGCTAGGAAGTGTTGCAATTCCTGCTTAATATGAGAGTATGAGATGGGATGGGATGAGAGTAAGGATGGAAAGCATCCTTAGAAACTTGTCTGCAGTCTTTTTTAGGGGCAGTGGGACAAAGACATTCCCCTGCAGTTTGGGCTCTGTTAGACAGACCATGCTTGTCCTTCAGTGGATACTACAGCTTGCTTTACAGCCTCTCTGCTCTCATTTGCAGCGTACTCACCTTCACATGATGCCTCATTTGCTTTCACAGTTGTTAAGTCACCTCAATTTTTGTACTTATAGTTAATGTACATTTTGTACCCTTTTAAAACCATCCTAAAAGGATGACCATGGCAAAGCCAGGATTAAGAATCTTTGACAGATGACAGTCTTCCTCTTCATAGAAAGCATTTTTGTCTATTAAATATTAGAGCAGATAGACAAAATTAAATCTCTTTAAATGTCCCAGAGTATGTCCTTCGTTGTGATGAATCACACCAGCCACATAAAGCAGCTAGCACAGCACTAAAATGAATCCTCACATGGCACAACTAACCAACAGTTTCTCTGCTTACTTGGATTCAGCAAGGCCTTTTCATGTAATGTAGATGTAATATAACCCTACAAATACATGCACACATACATATAGTTAATTTTAAGCACAAACTAATGTAAAAATATTCTAATTTTAACTATGGAAAAATAATCCAATGCTTCAGGATTTATTTATTTTTTTTTTTTCTTGACTCATTATGCTTATTAAAAAGAGTTGATAACTGAATCATTTTAGATTACAGAAAAGTACCTTTCTATAGCAAACATAGATACTCATACAGTCTCCCTCAAGAAATAAGTATATAATCAGATTAGAAGATATTTCAGATTTGGACAATGTTAATTAAATTACTTCTAACTTTTACTGGCCTCTGTCGATCAATCTCTTCATGACCTTCACAATCCATCAATATAAGAAAAAAAAAAAAAACACCCCAAAATAACAAAAATAACAACAAAAACCAGACCCTTCTATCTCAAAAAATGTCTTTTTCTTATTAAAAAGAAAACCTGTAGTTGGGTGGATTTGCTATCCACTTGACCTCATCATGCATTAACATTAGCTTAAAAACCCCACATCTATATTTTTACCTTCACATTCTTCCATGGTACAAAGCCCATGTAAAGAAATTCCTCGTGCGCTCTGGTTTTCTTTTGCATACATCATTTACCATCTTTCGAGGTAAGGAATTTAAATGTATCCTGATGCCTTTATCATCTTGACAGTTTAAGGATAAAAGTTCTGTCCAATGTGATGAACAAAAGACTTTCCCCTTTAAATGTATAAAGTAGAAGATGTTTTCTTTATATCTTTTAGAAGATTAAATGCCACATATTATTTTGCATCACATTTAGGAGCTCTTTTACTTGAGAAGCCCAGAATATGTGTCTTTGAGGTCCTATTCTGATTCTCTGCATTTACATAGTGTAATTTTAATCTGATCATGTGTCTCTTCGCTTGCCACAGTAATGGATGAGGACATATTCTGCCAGAATTCTGCCCTTTTGATGTGGATGATGTGCCTCAACAGTAGGCAATTTCAGGGTTCTGGAGGTAAGACTGCATATTTAGTTGCTCCTGCTGTGAGTACTATGTGCTTAAAATTTTCAATGTTACTGTTTATATAGAAACAACAACAAAAAGAAAAAAAAAGGAAAAAAAAATTATTAAAATTAGCTTTGTTTTATGAAGTAAATTTAATTACTGTGATGCCAGTATGCATAAAAGTGAAGGTTGCTGCTATGAAACCACACAAACTGAATCAAAACTGTTTTCAGTCAACAGTGCACAACCACTATATCAAATTCAATCTTGGAGTATACACAAGCCGTCTCAATTAAAGCCATGACATTGTGTTAGTCAAGACCGATTTTTTCCCACTAATTTTTTGTGTAATTTAATGGGTGCATCTGGAAGAGAAATGCAGCCTAATGCCTTTATCTCATGTGTAGAAATGATTCATCATAAGATTCACACTGTCACCCTCGAGGATAGTTCACTGACCTTGGATGACCCTGCTTCAGAAGGATGACCCAGCCTCAAAAGTAGAGAAGTGTTCAATATGTCACATTTAGGAATGTGCAAAATATTCTTTTGGACTGATAAATAAATTAATGCTTCTGTGGAGTTTTGGAACTTCATTGAGAACAAAAGCTACTTCTGATAAAAATATGAAAGTTTTTCTAAATATTATTTTTTTACTGCTCAGAAAGAGGATGCTTGCTATAGCAATGACACTTTTTGCCAAAGTGCATAGTAAGAGTTACTCACAATTTTATTTTAATTCACACTTATAAATTTTTGGAGCAAGAAATCTTTAGTTGCTAGGAGAAATAGTAATGTCTTTCTCTGATAAAAATGTATGAACCTACATAAAATGAAAAATAGCAAATCAGGCAAACTTGAGATTTGTCTTTTACAACAGAGACTTCACAAAGACATATAACTTGGAAAAATAAAAGACAAATAAATAATTTCTTGACTTCTATTACTCAGATTCCTTTTCTGTTCCTCTAAATGCTACTCTTTAGGATGCTTTAGATGTTCACTAAGAGACGCTTAGCTGTCTCTTCTCCAGATATTTTTTCCTCCTTTCTACTCAATTTTTCCTCATCAAGCAATTGAAAACATCTTTACTTCTTGCCCTGAGGGAATTCAACCATTTAACGTAAAATTACCCAGGGATTCTCCAGATGGAATACGTGAGACATTTCCTAAAATACCAAGTGAATGCTTTCTATGCATGGTGAACCGAGGAAATAGTTTGTGTTCAGTTCCAAAACTCATCCAGCTAAAATACAATGGATGTTTGGTACACACAGCCTCAGGTGCCTTCCTAACCACATACTCCTCAATTCTCTCTCTCCCTTTTTCACTTAAATGATCACTGCCACTGTAAAATGTAATATCCACACCCCCCCCCCCCTTATTATATCACCATGAATAATGAAGAACAATTTTGCATGAAGCCACAGTTCTTCCTAATTTGAATCTAAGCTGGGCTAACACAAAAGGAGTTTTTCAGCAGTGACCATAAAAACCGTTGAATTAACCCCCCTGCGGACAGACCCGCTAGGCGCAACCCAGTGCTGCAGTCCATGTGAGGTGGGGTTCTCCTGCATGCTTTTCTCTGTCTCTTGGGCAGGACCACTAACATGCACAAAGCAGTCTGGGGATGTCATCAAAAATCTCTACCTTTGTATCAGAGGCCCAATTTGTAAAGTATTCTCCATAAAATAATAGTAAACAGAGATGTGGGAGTAGTGGGAAAATCCGCTATAAAACTTCCATTAGTAAATGAAAGTGGCTGTCATAATCATGTGAAAAGTTCAAGGAGGCAATCTTGTTAAACAGCCATTTTGCATAAAGAAATTTATACTGCTATAGACCTTTTCAAATAACTTTGATGTTTTCCAGAACAATTTATGAATGCTGAGCTTTGGAAGAACAAAAGATCAATCCACAACAAAATACAGTTGGCTAGCAATGGACATTTGATCACAGCTCATACAACTCCATGTTCATTTATAACACACTTCTATGCAACTCAGGAGGCATTTGTCTCTGCTGAAGATCTCCACAAGGTTCTTTGATTCCATTTCATATTGTGAGTTGTTTTAAAATGTTCCTGCAATCACATTAAACGCTACAGCAACAGTGTTCCTAACACAGATGACAAATTACTCTTAAATGAATGGTGCCAAAGCCAACGGCCTCAGACACAACTAAAATAGTGTGTTTTCATTTGTATTGCCCTCTGAACCCTTGAAATCTGTCCTTGTCTTGAGGTGACCAACCTTTTGAGGTTAACATTCACACATAACTCTGAATTTCTTGACCTGCAGTCTCAGAAACTGCAAACTTCAAAGACAAAGGACAAAAAATCAAAGAGTTTTAATCTGTCTTCTAGGCCAATTGTTTCCCATGTATCTAAATTTAACAGCTAGCCCTCAAAAGCTGGTGACCAAACCAGTCAAATACAAGTAACGAAACATTAGACCGAACACTGGAACCCATGTCCCTTCAAAGTACTACGCAGACAGCCGTGTTCAAGACAGGATCTGTGATGTACACATGATCTGAGTTATGCACACATGGCTGTGAGGTATGGGGTAAGGTACAACCAGTTGCTTTTGTGGCAGTGTTATTGGTACACCTTGAAGATGCTCCACCTATGCTATAACCCTTATGGGCAGTTTCATTAGGCTGCTACATTTGTCTCTATCAGTGACTGGCCATGTGTCTGACTGCTGGGTCTCTGTCTCCCTCCTCTTCCTGTATTTCCAAGGTCTCTGTTCCATGGTATTCCTGGGGGTCTTACTGCAGCCTTGTGATTGCTTTCTGTTACATATGTCCTTATCGTAGAGTCACCAGTAATTTATTTTGCCCAACCGTGGTGTTTCAAAGCATATATGTATGTAACATATTATTTCCCTTTATAGGTATTTATCTCATAATTTAATTTTTAAGAGGTTAGAATTTAGTTTTGTTCAGGCCTTGTTTTGTTTAGTTTTGTTTTGTCTGAATATTTATGGCAACTTGTTCAGGTAGCTGTAGTCCTATGATCCAGTTGTTTAAAATGTATACCCCCTGCATTGGCTGGTTTTTGGTACGTGGAAAGAGCAGTGTATTTTGAATGCTTTTATCTTTCCTCATAAGGTATTGTCTTTTCAATAATTATTTGTAAATAACCTTGGTGTAACACGCAAAAGGTTTTGATAAACTCTGAAATATTATAATGATACACAGCAGTATCCTGGCTTGTATTATAGACAATATAATAAGTGGATAAGATGCTGTAGAACTATAAAATATCTAATCCCATCAAAAAATCCATATATTGTTTCAAGAAGTGATGCCCATGTTGTGCCACTTTGCTGGACTGTTCAATCTTCTTTTAATTTTGCTGGAATTCTCTTGTTGAGTAAGTAACTCGTTGTAGACTCATAGGTATGAGATTTTTTCCTTAATTCCTTCCATCCATTGGCTCTGTTGGAGTAAAGTTTTAATCAGTGTAAAGCCTGTGATTTTCAATGTAATGTCCTTGTAATTTTCAATTACTGTAGTAGGCTGAATTGTATGTTTGATTATGCACTTGAACTCATCTGACTGAATGCTCAGAGCACCAAACATCTTCAGATAAAGTTTTGGTTTCAATTACAAAATGTTGTCTAACTGCCAAGATACCACGTGACAAAGTACATAAAAAGTGTGCTTTTTCCAGACTGAAAAAGATAACTTTTGCATTAAGTGATTCTTCATGGTAATGGATATTTGCTGCTGTTTTCCTGGATCAGGAGAACAATTGTTGGGCATCACTAAAAATACTTGATTAGCTCCTTGAAAACAAAAGTATCTTTCCACTAAATTGGTACATGTTTCCATACCACACAGATATGTTCTTTTGTTTGTTTGTTTGTTTGTTTTTCTTTGATTATCAGTATACCTCCACAGTTAAGGAATTTATGGTCTCCATAATTTTCTAGTGTTTTCATAAGGCAACTTGAGGTCATTAATTATACATACTCATTTTAAGATATCTTAAAATATTCCCAATATAATATCATACAAACCACCATAATTCCAAATCATAATGCTGTAGTGGTACATATAAGCACATGCAGCCTTCAGAAATATTTACCAAAGCAAACATTTCTGTATTTTTACCTGTTTTAAAGCTTGGAAAAATGTATTTAGTAGCAAGCCTTGCATATCATCATATCCTACAGGCCAGGTAATAATCCAACCAGATTTTTTTGCTGTTGTTATAACACTTGAAATGAATGAAGGTGTGGATGTTAGAAAGAACATGGACCTGCTTGGCTATGTTCTAGTATGTGTGAACTTAGATTTTCCTGTAGGAATGCTTGTATCATGTAATGTCATTTACCATGCAAATACATTAGAAATGAATCTGAGTTCTATACTATTTAATGTCCTACTCAGTACCCCTATACTTCTCAATAAAATACTTAGGTGTCTATCTTATATTCTACTAATATATTTCTTATTCCATTTTTTGCATAAGCATAGCCCAGGAAATGTTCCAGGTGACAATTCAAAAGTATGTTCAAAGGAATATTTAAGATTTGTACCATAGGTAACTCTTCACTCTAAATTTAAAAAACCTTTCCACTTCATAGAGGCTTCAAACACATGGGCTTCTCTCCACGGATTTAATTTTCCTTTAAGAATTATAACCTATAATTTAATTCTTCATTCTGTTCCTTTCTTATTTCTCTGTGATTTTGTCTACAGTATCCTTTCGGATCAGGCCAACTCTTTCACCCTTGTTGCTAGCTAGACAGATGTTTCTGTTACAGCCTTGTCCATGTGAATAGTGGTTTTTGTTTTGTTTTGTTTTGTTTTGCTTTTCTCCTTATAAATCTGGTTGGCTTTTAACTTTCACAACCTTCTTGTAAAATTTCTTCATCTCTTCAAACCTTCCCACTTCATGGTTGTTGGATTTACTGGGTTTAGTCAACTTTGTAGCCTAGTTTAGCTCTTCATATACTGCTAGTTTGAAACCCTCTTTATAAACATTCCCTAATGTTCTCAGCCACTAACCTAGCTGCAGTCCCCCTAGGTTTCTTTTGTTTTCTATATCCCTTGGCCATTATAGTTTGCTCTTTGTTCAGCAATGTGAAACAACTTGCCAGTAATTTACCAGCATCTTGAAGAAACTGAGACCAGTAGAATTCACCTCCTTAATGCACTTTTACCCTTTGGATTACTTTGCATTTTTGAACTAGGTAAAGCCCAGCCAAACTGTATTGCAGCTGCTCCATCAATTCAAGTTTTATCTTCAATGTTTAGCCCTGGATATTTCTCTAATGCTATTAGCCAATTAGTATGTTTTTCTTTTTTAAGTATCCTAAGTCTTTTTTTGGTTATTCTAACACGATTGGTGTCCATTTCTGTTTCAACAGTGATTTGTTCATTTGTCCTTTGCTACTTCTTCTTTGGAAACTCATTCAGTGATTGTTAATTTTACCTTTATTGCATTTGATTTAATGCTATTAATTTGAATTCTCTTCTCGTTGAATAAAGTGTATTATGTTTTTGTGGACTCTCATTAAAAGTCCTACAAAATATAGGTTATACCAGATTCTCCAGTCAAGCTATTCTCCATTTGTACAGCTGCTCAGCTGCAGCAATACCTGTTTTTTTTTTTTTTTTTTTTTTTCCCAAGCTGGTATTAAAAAAAAAAAAAAAGAAAAGGTTTTAAAACTTCACAAATTTTTTGGTTTAGATCTTTCTTCCTCTTACAGGAACTGGCTAGTCATTTTTGTTATATTATGTTCCTTTTTCTAGAAAAACACAGAATTGCTGCTACTCCTTTTGTGCTGCATTACTTGGATACATTTTCTTCTACCTCTATTTTGACTCCCTCAGTTTATCTTCTGAGGTGTCACTAATTTTTTGATTAATCTTTAGCTTCTTTTAATATATGTATATTTTTAGGATATTTTAAAATCCACTTTTTAGTTTATTTGGCTTCTTTGGTTTTATTCTCTTCTATTCTACCTTTGGCTTCTTCTCACATACACCACAATACACAAAGAGCTCATCTTCTAAACTCACTGGATTCTTGTAACTGAATTTCCCACTTCCTGTTAATATTTAGAAGTCAAGAATTTGTCCTGCTTTTTCTAATCCCCATGGAAATCATTCTGTGTCCATGGATTTGGACCCCACAGTAGTATCCATGATTCTGAGTATTCATTTTCTCCTGTGCTAGAGATGAGGAGATGAAGGTTGTGATCATTTCAATCCATCTGCTGTGTTTTTCTTGAATTCTGGTATGGTGATTACCTGTTGGCTAACTGATTCCTGGTGACCTAGGCAGTCTGGATACTTAAAACTGTGTTATCACCAAATGGTGAAGGTGAAACAGCAAATGTTTATGTTAGGTACTTAGGCTGTTGAGACTGAATTGCAGCTCTATCATGACAGCAAGATAGAGTGAGTTTCCCACTTCATGACAGATATATTCAGTAGAACTCAATTTCCTAGATTGCCTAGGTCCTTCATCAATAGCTCTATGCAGAATTAACAGCCACTCCTCAAAAGCAGGTAACTAGTCCAGTTCAGCATAATCAAATATCAAAACATTTTTATTTTTATTGTAGAAAGACCATAGTATTAAGTACTATTAAACATTACGATAATATAAAGTATTACCACACTACTATGACAGTTCTCAGACAAGAGTTAGGGATAAGATGTGAGCTATATGTTCTGCACACCCAATTCTGAAGTACAGGATAGAGTCAGTCAGTTGCTTTTGTGGCAGTCTTACAGATACACCTTAAGGATGTTCCACCTATGCCATCTATCTGTTATGGGCAGCTTCATTAGGCTGCCACATGCCTTTGTCAATGACTGGCTGTGTATCTGTTGGTTGGGTCTCTGGCTCCCTCCTTTACCTGTATTTGTAAGGTCTCTGCACACTTGTCTTGTGGTTGCTTTCTGCTACACACCCCTTTATCCTAGAGCCACTCTGACCAGTCATAGTGTTTCAAACCACATATGTATAGACATATGTAATACTTCCTTGACATCTTGTTATTGATATCTATCTAATTCTGGTAATGTTATTATTGTGGATTTGGATTTGGTTCTTTTCAGGTTATAACACCCAGAAGAATAAGTACAGAATATTTTCACTAAAAATGAACAGTGTGGAACTGTGACAGATGGGTATTAATCTGTCAGCAATTACATCGGACACAGAACAGAACAAAGTTGGAAAGCTGTAAGAAAACACGAACCTTATCATTTGTAAAGAAAAAATGAGCTGGACAGAAACTGACACCTCAAACCAGAATAGCTAGGTTGTAAATCCATGATTCTTAAGGCAGGAAGGAGGGACAGATGAAAATGAAATGTGGAAGTTAGCTCTGGAGAAAAAGCATTATCTTTTCAGAGGTTCAACTTCAGAAGGACTCTCCATGACATGGGGCCAAAAAAGCAGGATCACAAATTATTCATATAACGGTGAGTCCATTGGCATTGGTAGCATTTTCAGAGAGCTTCTACGAAAGTGTCTTTGGATAAGGTGCTAATGGAAGCAGACAAATTTCATATGAAGAAGTATGACTGGTTTTACCAAAGGAAGGTGAGCGAGGGGACAGTTAATAAACAGCATTCCTACCAGTGTCTATGTTAGTGACAGTGTGTCTTTTGGGCAAAAAGATCAAAGACAAATTAAGAAGCTGGACTGTCCAGAGGACTCTAAGAGACTCCCCGTTCCTGTGGATTTTGCCTCACAGGATTAATATTTGCAGTGTGTGAACTAAGTGGAGCTACAGTCTTTTTTATTTCACTTTCCTTTTCCTTTTTTATTATAGTAAATATTGTATTTCTGTAGTGTTTGAGGTTTTGGAATGCCATGATAGACTTGTTTCAAATAAAAAATCTATGTATCTGCCTATTTTGAATAATGTCACATTTCTAACACTTGCCTGATATTGCTTGCTCAGAGAAATGCAGGCTGAGATCCACCCAGCCTAAGATCAGCTTGTCATTAGGTCTGAGAGTTGGTAGATGAATATAGTAGCACGGCTCCTGAGCTAAAAGGAGAGCTGAACTTACAAGGTTATTAAGGGACAAATATGTACTTTATCACACTTGCAAAACATATGATTCATACTTGCAGTTGCCTGGATAACTGCTTGCATTGATTTATCTTTTTTTTTTTTTTTTTTTTTTTTAATATAAAATCAAGAGTATCCTTACATTTAACTATCCTTACATTTAACTGATAATTGTTTGTAGGCTAACTGAAAAACTCTACTATTTTTACAGACAGAAAGAACTCCACTGTAATTATCAGTTCACACAAAAACATAAACAGATGCCCCATAGCAACACATTCTATTGCTGAGAATGTAGATTTTGTAAAAATATCCAGAGACAGTGCTGTGAGTAAGCACAACTTGCATGACTAGCATTCCAGATGCCCTCATGTAATGGGCACTGGATCTGATTTTCAGCGGTATTAAAGTTCTTACTGATTTTATAGGAAGAGTCGGGTACTCTGGATTTCTGAAAATCCAGTCCACTCTTTTTGTGGATCATAATGTGGCACTAATAGAAAACTGTAAAAACTCTTCTGGCTGAGGCTTTTACGAGGAGTGCAACTGGCTTCTGAGAATGAAAACTCTTTACAAGAGATGTTTATTTGCTTGATGCATGGTTTAATATTTCTGCAGTTCCACCTCTGCTGTGGTGAAAATATTTACATATATTTGTTTCGCTCATTAATTTTCATAAAAATGCAAGGTATAGTTTACCCGGACACAAATATTAAAAACAAACAAACAAACAAACAAAACCAAAAGCAACAAACAAACAAAGAAGAAAGCTCAGAATACAAAGCAAGTTCTCGATGAGACTCAGGAACATGCCAAGGTCTCCCATTCCTGTGTATTTTTCATCTGCCTCTATTTGCCATTCCCAGGGTTAAATTCAAGATCACCCTTTATTTGAGGCCCCTGCTTGGTCACCACCTCAGCAATACACACACATACTGGTCATGCCACATCCCATCTTTACATACCCACCATGGAGAAGGGCTTCCTGGAGTGGAACAATGTGCAACACAGAGGCTGCAGAGAGAGTGCTGGGTACCACTTTGGATGTAGCAGTGGTATCTGGAGCAGCGCTGAGCTTCAGCTGATCATGCAGCAGCGAGACAGACCTTATTACCTCAGGCATGGAACAATGCTAATGTAATTATACAGCTTTTAGGACTAGAGCTAATATTTCCAACAGAAATCAGAGCTGTGTTATACCAGATTGGCCAGTACTAACTCAAGGATCCTTTTGTGAAAGGGGATGAAGATTATCTCTCCTGAAGTATATAGGGCTAGATATCCTTCTCTTGTTTTCCAATGTCTGATGATAGCATCATTGCTATGGTGCTACTGATATTATGGCTATCAGCAGATCTCTCTGCAAGTGTTAGACAAGGGATGGGAAGCCTTATTTTGAAAATGTATTTTGAATGAAGTCTCAGATTGCAACTAACTTCACGGTATGATTCTGAAAGATAGGACTGGAGGCATGTTGCTAGACTTGTAGTATCACTTTGGCAAGAAAGGTGCCCAATTATCTGCTAAAATCAACATCAGAGACAGAGAACAAATAGAAAATTCTTGATGGGTAGAATACCTTTGTGAAAACGCTGGCTCTAGTTAGCTTCTGTCACAGTGTATTCTCATACGACATGTTTCACTGAAAAAAAAAAAAAGAGCAACAGCTGTCATGAGTAACACAGCTAGACAGAGTCATTTAGCACAGGTAGCGCAGCTAATTTCAGGGTTATCAAACTGAACAATGTTCCTTTAACCGTGCTAGAACTATCAAACTCATTTTGTTTTGGGTTTTTTGCCATCATATTTCAATTACTGAGCTGTTTCTGGGGGATGCTTTTCAGTTACTGTCTGAGATATTTTGTGCAATTCTTCCACTGCACCAAGAAATTTTGCCAGGTCAAGCAACACACACGTTTTCCTGTCAAATAAACAGATGTGCCCATCTGCTCATCTTTTAAAGTTGTACCCTGTCTGATCTTTACCTGACTAATACTTGAGGCCTTGGAACTATTTTGGAGATAAGGAGTTAAATAAGAAATGAACTATTATTTCACTGTGACCTCACAGCCAGACAGTTTGAACAGACCTTCTGCTTCAGGTTACTTCTATTCTGCTCATGGCTGCATGGATACAGTATATTTCCATCTGTCCTTGCAGAGGTCGAAGTAGTAGGATATTTTGCCCTATTTACTTAGCTACAAACTTAGAATTGCTTTTTTTTTTTTTTTTTTTTTTTATGTGGAGGGACTGTCTAGCCACTGTCTTTATTGTGGTAGATGGGATCCAGGCATAGAAACTGAGCAGTGAGTGTATAGAGAGCTTTTTTTGCAGATTCCATGTATAGATGATGCCTATAGTTCCAGTAGTTTTATCTATCTGATGTTGAAGAGTGAAAGTGTAATAACACAAAAGGAGATTACATTTTCATAACAACTTTCAATCATGGGCCTGTAGAATTGTAGCACCAGAACGGTTTGCAAAGTCTCATCTCATCTGATCCTGCCCAAAGACCATTCCTGGCAAGTGTCTTCTCCTTAAAGAACTCCAGTGATACATGCTAACCCCAAGAAAAAAAGTTTCATTTCCCTGTTTTGTGTATCACTAGAACATTGGTTCCTCGCATGCACTGTTATTCTGCTTTCCACTTTCACTTGATTTTTTTTTTTTTAATTGTGTTGTACCTCAGTCTTCTCTGCTTTAGGCTGTACATCCCCTCTTCTGTCAATCTTGCCTGATAGATCATGTTTTCTGCACCTCCGATTGTTCTTTTAGCTCTCCTCAGGGCTTTCTACAATTAGTCCACAGCTCTCTTTGAAGTGTAGTAGCCAAAACTAGAAGAAATACTTCTTCTAAGTTCCTGTCATTGCTGAAGAGAAGTGATGGATTACTTCATGCATCCCACAGGCTACATTCCTGCTTACACATCCATATCCTAATAAACACATAGTCTGTACAGATGAATCTATAGAATGTAATATGGAGTGTTCATTAAATCATGATACAGCTATGTAATGCCATTGCTGTATTTGTTTTAAAGTTATACTGTTAAACATCTTGCACAATTGTTACACAGTGAATCAATACAGCACCATCCCAAGGGTCTTGCTTCCTATTGCCTGAAGCTAGCCTTAAATCACACTACAAACACCAAGTCTGATCATTATTAATTCTGAAAAATCTTCAGGCATTCAACTTGTTCTCCTGGAGTTAGTAGGATCCTTCATACAAAGAGGATGACTACCATGAAGCAGGCCAAAGGATTAGCCCAATTTAATTTTGAACCAATATTGACCCATGTGAAAACTGAGGAACAACAAATGCTAAAACAACTGAAGGCGGTAAATGATATAGCATGTTATATATATTGAGCTGATATCTCCACTTTTAACTGAAAATCAAAGATCAAACATGCAGTGTCTGAGAATTTCATAGAGCTTGATATTTGGTGGCTTTACTCCCACTGGTGTTTCATGCAATTTGGGCCTCTAAAACAATACAAAGGTCCCTGCCCCAGCTGAAGGTTTGATTGTTACTGATAAATCATTATGAGAGAGCAGACATTAATTATCTGTGCTTATAATTTAATTTCATTATTTTTAAGTATTGCAGCACCTTGTCATTAAAGTATAGATGCTGAAAGATTGGAGTCTAGAGCCCCACAGAACTTGTCAGCAGATTCCTTGGTAGGTATTCCCTTTGGAATCAATTAAAAACATCTTCTACAAATGCATTTCTTCTTATCCTCATTTAGAATGAATACACAAACAGCAAGTCTTTAGCATCAATTACATCAAATTAGTTAAAGATTCTCTAATAAATTGCTAAGCTTGACACCATATGAACATATTTTACTGAAATCTTGACTCAATATATTCAAAGTATTCACTTCGTACCATGAAAATAATTTTACTGGGTTTGTTGGTAAACCATTCTCTGTTTTATTAAAAAAAAGAAAAGAAAACAAAAAGTCTTAATACTGAAATAATTCCTCCACAAATACTTTTTATGCAATGTTTAGAGGAAAATACCAGGAGAAGGTCTAAATCTGCAAGCACTTGAGCATTTCAGCCCCCTAATTTCTGTGACTAATGAAACTCAAGGTTATTTGTTTGCATCAATGCTTTCAGACTCTTATCAGTGCAGACTGAGGTCACCAGGGTTGTCCTTGGCCTCATCTAGTTTAACTAAGTTAGGGTTGCTCCTGGAGAACTAGCAGTGAGTGTAATACCAATGCTTCACTACTTTTTGCTTGCAACTAGAAACAACTCTCTTGCAAGTTGCAATTTCTTCCATTACTGGTAAATCAGCACAAAGGTCCCTATTCTGGAACAATCCAGGGAGTCAAAGAATTCCCTAGCAACAGTCAGTTCCTTCTCAGGTCCTTGTGTATCCAGGGAACCTCTTCAGCATAACCAAGGTGGGCTGAGGGGACAGATCAGGAGTTGTCAAGATGTTATTTTATCCTACACTGTTGCCATTAAGGAACTGTGCCTGTTGAAAAATGGAGCAGCTGCCCTTATTAGTTTTAAATTCAGGGTAATGGCTCTGAGTTCAGGCTGATGCTCCCCAAAGCAAGTCTCATTTCTATAGAACTGGACTGGCTTTGTGGAGTCGAAATGCAGGCTGCCAGGGAAGTCTTCTCCAAGAGGAACAAAGTTTATCTTTGTTAGGTAATTAGGCTATGGAGCATAGAACTGAATAGATTATTCCCATAAATAAAGCATTGCTATTAATGAGGAATGGAAATTATGGCAAAAGAGATAAATGGGGAATTATATTATAATGAAATTTTCTATTGACGGTAGGGTTGATGCTCCAGTGTGTTTGTCTCACCAATACAATACAACTAAGTAATTGCTAACATTACATACATTTATATATTTGTAGAAAAATTAAAATAATTTCATGAAAAAAAAAGTTCTTTAAGAAAAAAAATGTAAAAACAAAAGCACTTATTAAATCGAGATTTGTGTGCAATATCCAGTTTTAAAATATTTCAGGACCAGGAGAAAGTCTTTAAATATACACACACACACACAAAGTGCCACACAAGAAAACGAGAAGAGAAGAGAAAAAGAAAAGAAAAGAAAAGAAAAGAAAAGAAAAGAAAAGAAAAGAAAAGAAAAGAAAAGAAAAGAAAAGAAAAGAAAAGAAAAGAAAAGAAAAGAAAAGAAAAGAAAAGAAAAGAAAAGAAAAGAAAAGAAAAGAAAAAAAGAAAAGAAAAGAAAAGAAAAGAAAAGAAAAGAAAAGAAAAGAAAAGAAAAGAAAAGAAAAAGAAAAGAAAAGAAAAGAAAAGAAAAAAGAAAAGAAAAGAAAGGAAAAGGAAAGGAAAGGAAAGAAAAAGGAAAGGAAAGGAAAGGAAAGGAAAGGAAAGGAAAGGAAAGGAAAGGAAAGGAAAGGAAAGGAAAGGAAAGGAAAGGAAAGGAAAGGAAAGGAAAGGAAAGGAAAGGAAAGGAAAGGAAAGGAAAGGAAAGGAAAGGAAAAGAAAAGAAAAGAAAAGAAAAGAAAAGAAAAGAAAAGAAAAGAAAAGAAAAGAAAAGAAAAGAAAAGAAAAGAAAAGAAAAGAAAAGAAAAGAAAAGAAAGAAAAGAAAAGAAAAGAAAAGAAAAGAAAAGAAAAGAAAAGAAAAGAAAAGAAAAGAAAAGAAAAGAAAAGAAAAGAAAAGAAAAGAAAGAAAAGAAAAGAAAAAAGAAAAGAAAAGGAAAGAAAAGGAAAGAAAAGGAAAGAAAAGGAAAGAAAGCAAAAAGCGAAGCAAAAAGCAAAGCAAAGCAAAGAAAAGAAAGGAAAAAAAAAACAATAATGCCAATAGTCTTCTATTCTGTGTTGTCCTGGAGTAGACATGCTTCCCCCTTGCCTCCCCTTCTCCTTTTTCTCAAGGGTCTGCTGAAGACATTCTTTGCTGTCTACACCCAGGATTAAGAGAATGACCTGGAAAGAATTGACACAGAAGACTCTCTCATGGGGAAAAGTGCTAGAAGAATCTCTAAAGAGTTTTGAGACTTAAATGTATATGCCACAACATATCAGCCAGTTTTGTCAAGATCTGAACTATTAATTCCAGCTCTAGACCTATGGGAATACTTTCAGTACTTCTCTTCTTCCTGCAGTCCAGGACAAATCATTGATGACTGGATATATCTGTCTCATATCTTCCACACTTTTGCATGCTGAGATTTCTGCTTAACTAGTAGGTCTCACAAGTCTCATGATCTGTGAGTGCAAAGAGTAGAGATTCATGGCAAATGTAATTAACTGGCCAGAGAAATGGACAAGCTGTTTTTTCTCTTGAGAGTTGTGACAAAAAGTCTCTGTATCTGGCAAACTATATAAACCAATGTGACAAGACATTTCACACAACCACCACTGACCAGAGCACATAGTGGGTAGTAAGGAGATCGAGGCCCTTGATTAAGTTTTATCAGTGATTCTGGTCAAACCACCTCACTTTTATACACTTCAGTACTTAATCTGTACCATGAGGAAAAGATAGCAAGTGCTTTTAGAACTGGTTTGGGATCTAGTGATAAAAAGTAGCTGGCTATTAGAATCAAGATATGAGAAGATATATGAAGTGTTGTAATGCATGTATCACACAATCCAGGAAATACTGTTTGTGGTGAAAATACAAATTCATCTTTTGCTTATACGTTCCCATGATATGACACTAATTCAAATATTAAATATCACACATTATTTTCGTTCAACCAAATGTATAGTCACAGGGTTTTTTTAGTTTTGTTTTGTCAAAATGATGCTTGTTTTCATATTACTTTGCAGCCATTTACATTCCTTATTATTCATTTTGCTATTGCTTGTTCAGGAAAAAGACACGTAGGTATTCAGTTCTCTACATAAAGTCAATAAAAATTGTGTGTGCACAACAGGGAAATCAGACTACTGTCATTGTCTTGGTTGCAGTTGTTGATGCTGACATTACATCAAAAATTGCAAAACAGCATAGATATACAGTACTTCCTATTTAGATATTCTTCATGCCAAGATTAACCTGTCTAAATATCAAGGTGCATTTGAGATACCATCTGAGGTGTCCAACACCACTATAAAAGCCAGCAGATACTAGTCAATATTTGCAGATACCTACACCTTTTTGGAGCAAAAACTGGAAAATGGGCAGTAAGCTCCAGTGTAAACTCCTTGCACATGTGAGCCCTAAAATCAAGATATTTTAACTTTGAAAATATTTTGAGGATGTGCAATGAACACAATTCATATGTCACACTACAAGAAAGCTATCTCAAATCCTTCAATGGTTCTTGTCATATATTTCTTCTGTAAGACAGAAACATACATCAATTATCTATCCCTGAAATATGGATCCAAATCAAGGTCTCATAAAATGTATTGTTAACAACACATACTGGTGGTGTGTTTCCATTGCATCAATTGTTTAAATGATAAATAACCCTCACAAAAGGGAATGGCTTGTTGGCAGACAAAAGCACCATCTAACAACGGACTTTTTAGACTTGCAAATGACAGAACACTTAATTATTCCAAAATAACATTTTCCTGTTAGGGTATGATCATTAAATCCATCATCCTTCAGTTTATATGCATGAAACATTTATCATGTCTTCTACAAACAGGAGTCAGTCATCTAAATATAGATTTTTGGACCATCCATTTCATCATGGCATTTCATCGAAAGCCTAGGATTTCATTTATTTTCAGTTACAGAGATAAAGTGTTTGTAAATGATGTGATAAGACCATAAAGAAAAGTGAAGTGAAATTCAGCTCCATACAAAGATGATAAATACAATACCTACTTTAACACTGGGATTATTGTGAGAGAAAAATGAGATATCGGAAGTCAGTAGCTATGTTTAAGATAAGAACTTTTTTCTCCTGCGAATTTTTCATTAAAGTCAGGGGCCAATAAAGAATTATCTGAATGATTCCATTTTTTAAAATGGCCATTACAGACATCAAACCAAACCAAACCAAACCAAACCAAACAAATAGAGAACTGGAACTAAAAGGAAGCAAATTCTGTGGTACTCTAACTCTTTTGTGGACTGACTAAAGGGCTGATTTTCAGTTACTGAAAAAGCCTACGACATTTCTATTGCATTAAAATGTGCTCTGTTTTGAAGATGTGTGACTTGCAAATGCTCATTCAAGAAAAGCATACCAGAATCCTTTTCTTCAAACAATACCTAATCTCTCTGTTTGCGTGTTTCTGGGTGTTTCCAGCAGAAGTTTGAACTTTCAGTTCAAAACCTTTTTTGGGCAGCGTGCTTACACACATTTGGGACATTTAATCTGTACCTCTGGGCATTTTGGCTTCACCTTCTCATGAGTTCACTTTGGCAGGATTTATTTCTTCCTTTGCCCCCACCTCTTTGTTCTCTTTTTCTATTTGGCAGAGTGGTAGCTTCTCTCCAAACCACTGCACCCAAGCCTATTTCAATGATTGTTTTTACTTTTGTAATGCAATCTAAATCATAACTATCATCATGAGAATGTGTTAGCTTAATTCCAGCAAGACATATTTTTAACAGAGTGAAGACAGAACATTTGTATTTTAGTTGCCAAGGTTAAAAAAAAAAAAAAAAAAAAAACACAAAAAAAACACAAAAAAAACATCGTTCTTTCCTGTAATTTTTCTTAGTGTGACTATATAGCAGAACTTTTTTCAAGTTTCTACTTTTTGTTTTTTGCGATAAACAAAATCTAAAGAAGAAAACTAGATAAATAATTGATGTACAGAATGTTCTTGGCTTCTGTAAATGCCTACAGGTGTCCTTTCATCGTATTCATTTGGCTGCCAATGTGTGAAAGTACTTACAACCTGAAAGTTAGCTTCCATAAAAAGAGACGTTCAAAATATGGCACAGAAAGGGAATAAACCAGTAAGTTTTGTAAACAGCTTTTGTGTCCCTAGATTGTTGGTTTTGGGGGGAGGGCACAAGAGATTAAATACATATCTCCATGATACCAAAAACTGTATTAAGGAAATGTTAGGGTTACAGAATGGCTGAGGTTGGAAGGGACCTCTGGAGGTCATCTTGTGCAACCCTTGTTACAGAGAAAAGAATTTAAAACTGAAGAAACATCAGATTTCATGTAGTCTGTATAGCCTTAATTCATCCTTTCTGTGAGTATGCACGTAAATACAGCTTTGATTACGTATTCATCTTTTTTTTTTTTTTTAGCTGACTCTATTCCCTCTGTAATGTTCCTAAGCCTTTCTTTAATAAAAAGTAATCAAACATTTATCACCAACAAAAGCATTATATTTCTTCCTGCATGTTTATCAAGATTGGAAGGTGAGAATCCATTGACATACTTTGTCTTCTAGTTCTCATTTTCAGTTCTTATAAAAGTGTAGATTTCTACCTCACTCCCTCACACTGGAGGGACAATGAAAGGACAATGTTGATTCAAGCACTTCTTCACTTGTGAATCCTTCAGAAATTAATGACCCTTCTATATGTTTACTGCCTTATTTATTTATATATTTATTTATTTATTTATTTTATTATGCAGGTATTTCAACTTGTTTGTATAGTACCCTGTGAGCAGCCCACCCAGAAGGTTTAGCAAAGTTCAGGTCCAAGCAGTAGGCTACTGCAATCACATGGACCACTCAGTATGTCCTTTTTAAGACACTAGGCATTTGAGATCCTACAGGTTCACTGTGAGATGAAAAGAAGTCTTGAGAATAGACTCAGGTACGCTGATCCATGATGTAAATGTTTTCTGATCCTTGTTTTAAGTGCTTTCTGTCTTCGTTGCTGTAACTAAAATCATCTACAGTGTCCCTCAAATGAGATGAAGTCTAATGCTGATAGATAGGTGTATAGGACTATCAAACCTAATTTATGCTAAGTGTATGAATGTTCATGTGAGCGCCCTGACTAGCTATACATTTATATACACATATGTATGTATTTGTGTAGGTGTTCTCCATAGAGAAGGCAAATGTGTACTGTTTAAGATGTCAGAGTTGTATGAGAAGACTGCTCTTACTGCAAATGGAGTATTTGGAGAATTTACATTTTAACAGAACATGAGCATGTGAGATTATTTTTTTATTATTATTATTTTTAGGAGATTACAGATGGATCAGATTTCTACAGGAGTGACAGAAGATAAGTCTTGACATCAAAGCAATTTAATTATGGAGTTTCAAACTTCAGCTCCAAACCTCAGACATGCTAGTGCTTCTCAACATAATGGTTGCAAGAGTTTTTAACATGACTAAAAGGATGTAATTTTACTAACTATATTCTTGAATTTATTTGAGCCATTTTAGTGAAAACTTTCAAAAAACAATTCAGTTAGAGACAGACACCCTCCATGGAAAATTTAAGCTGTAACTGTTAAATTTTGGCAAACTATAAGCAATTGAATGTAAGTTTACAAAGAAGCGTTAGCCAATCTTAGCTAAAGGCATTACTTCTCCTACTATGTATACACAAACATAAATAGCTAATACATTTACTCCTGCTATGCATGTACATACACATTATATATGCATATGTATAACAGGGAATTAGTGTAATAATTTTTCATGCATCTGGCAATCAGAAAGACATAGCTTTTTGTGAAGCAGTAGTTTGTAGTCTTTAGGCAGAATCCTGAGGTTAAACACTAACTTCCAAAGCCTCCAAATTTTTCACATAAATTCAGAGTTCATGAAAAGTGTCAGCCTGATGTTTGTTAAGAAAGAAGTCCTTTGTTCATGTACAGAACAGGGTGGTACAGAGAGCAGCAGCCCAAGCTTCCTATGCAGCTCTATCAGATGTCTCATCCCTGACCTGGCATAGGGGGGAGGTGAAAGGTTAGTCCATTCTTCATGCTCATTCAATACCTCGCTTCTCTGTTGAGTGCCAAAAGAGTATCAATTACTGCCAGTTGTGTGTTGCTTTTTGTAATGAGGACTCTTGTCCATTAAGAATTGGACTCAGGCCACAAAACCATCTCATTGAGCCTGTTGGAAAGTCATCTGATGCTGATGGCTCTTCTATCATTTCCACAATAGTTGGATTTGAAACTGGTACCTGGATTTAATGTACTTCATTACTTGAGTCATACGGCTTCCCAACTTCTCATTTGTGTTTGGAGAGGAGATGTCAGGGCAGGAACTCTCTCTATTAATACTGATAAAATAGAACGGTAATTACAATCTTTCAGTACAGCCAGGATGCCTGGTAAATCTATGCTTTTCTAGTCAGGACCTTGTTGCAAGAAAGGTCACAAAGCATTATTCAGATAAAATTGCTCTAGTCAGGCAGTGCATGCACATTCTTAATACTCCCTGCAACAATCTAATTTATGGGATACTGGAGTGAGAAACAGGCTGTGATGGTGCTAGTGTAACAGTATCTTAGCAGCAAATAAACACTGCACAAGAAACTCTTCCTTTTAAAAACAATGTAAAGGAAAGACATTCAATCCCTTGGGCAATTTCTTTTCAAAGTATTTGCATTCTACAATACCAGAGAGATTCTCAGTGAATCACGTGTGGGGATATGGACAAATGCCATCTATAAGTTAATTAGTTTTGCACATGCATTTCACAGACAACATTTCAAACACTTTGCCCTTGATATGACTACTTACCGGTCTGTACACAATACAGTTTTTCCTAAAAATACAGAATTACATTTATAGATTATGGCTTTATAGATATAAGCAAGAATGTTGTACTAATATAACTTCAGCCATTTTGTAGCTTAGTGACGTTTTTGCAAAAGTCTAGCATGGGCGTCCTAGAGCCCAGGATTTGAGTCCTTCTAAACACAGGCTTTCTGCATCCATTCCTCTGCCTCTGTACATTCTTCTTCATGACCCATATATCAGACATGCCCTTCCTAGTTCTGTCACATGCATATGTAGCAGGACTGGGATTTCACACACCCTCCCTTCTAACTCTTTGCCTAAGGAGCAAGAGGAGCTGGAACAGTGGTAAGTAATTCAGAAAGGAGGGGCTGGTATTAACAAAGACAGTTCCTCTGCCAACGCAGACTCCACCCTGGTTCACTGATGGAGATGTGGAAGCTATCCTGGAGAAATATAACTATGTGCTTGCCCTGTGTCTGTACTCTTTTGTAGTCAATTGCTACAGGACAGTGTTGGAGACAGGACTCTGTGCTATAGAGCCTTATATTTCACTGCTGTGCAGCTGGTTCTGTATTCCTACTGCTGGGTTACTACACCAAAGATGCCGGCAGCAAGTGTTGAGCCCCTTGTAAGCACAAGCCCACGTTGTGGTTCGTGCACATCACATCATTAGAGGCAGAAATCTGGGCCCACTAGTCTGCAAGGGCCTCAGGTTGTGGGGCTCAAATCTGGTTCCAAGCTCCTCTGAAGTTTCAAGTTATTCAGGTCTACGGTTTTGGCTCTGGCTCATCTGTCCTAAAAACAAAGTGAAGCTGAGAAATGTCTCTTCTAGGCAGCTGCCCCAAAGGACTGAATATCATTACAAAAAAGACATTAAAATACAAAAAGCCTTAGTAATTTGTGTAGGGTCTAGTTTCCAGAAATACTATAAGAGACCTGCCAGCACTTTGGTGAAAAGGGCCTGCAGCACACATCTTATTAACCAAACTGAATGAGGAACAAAACAACCTCGTTTTGCACTCCCACTGAAGTCAATGGCACGACTCCCATTGGCCTCGGCAATGTGTAAGCCGGCCTCTGCAGTATGGACTATGAGCATGTTCCTTTAATTACCTGGTCAACTAGCTACCAAGGGCTTTTCATTCCAGAAAACAACCCTGTTTAGTGCACCATTTATGTAGGATGTTTGAAAGCTGCATTATGGTCTCAAATGTAAATAGATTTAAACCTGACTTTTTCCTGAACACAAACCTCTGCGAATAACAGTAAAACATAATTAATTTAAAACATATTACAACCCAGGACCTGATCATCTTCATAAAAAAACTAATCTTGTTCTATTCCAAAATTAAAATTATAGAACACTGTCTATTTAGCACCAGGTCTTCATGAGGACACACATGGTAAAGCAAGTTTACTCCTCCCTGAAAATGGAATACCTACCTTGCAAATAGAGTTCTCTAACTACTGTGTTCATGAAAATATTTAGAGCACAAATCTTTCTAGCCTTAGTGGGCCTGTGTTCTAATGAAAGCATCCAAGCAGAAGGTGAGAGGAATGCATCTGGTGTGCTCTAAATTCATGACCCAGCTTACTATTAGAAATATGAGAAAGCAACACTACTGATGATTACACTGCTGATCAAAGGCTGCAGATAAGTACCAATTCAGTAGTGCCAGGAGGGTGCATCATGGGCTACGGAGAGAGCTGGAGGGAACTAATTTTTTCTCAGGTTTCTCATAGATCACACAGATTAAAAAAACCCTATAGTAATAATTTAAATCACAATTTTGACATTAATTAATTAATTTAAAGAACATCCTGTACTGGATTCTGAGTTATTTTCATTTTAAAAATGTAATTTATGCTATGCCAATGATTAATTTTTATTTATTTTGCTCTTTTTTAGTTCAGTGATCTTGTAAAAGCTTTTAATTCTCTCCCATCTTCCTCTACTGCCAACATTGCTCAGTATAACCCAGACTTCTTAGCAAACATTGCTACACATGCCAGTATTCTGTCTAATTTTAACTAAACATTCAATAATGCTAAGCTATTTTAGTAGCTTGGGCCCACATTCTCAAAGGTATTTAAGCAGAGAACTCCTGTGAGGATCTTGGCTTTGTTACTTTCTAAAAATGCTGGAATTCCCATACGTGCTAACATGGTAATGGTAAATGAACAACTAATACTGCTGCTATATTTACATAAACTATTATAAATTACATTCCTTCAGTGTAGAACATGATTATTAATCATCCTATTCAGTTCTGTGTTATATGCAACTAAATAAGGAACACAGTAGACCCTTTGTAATTACTTACCCTAACTTCGGTTTTAAAGCCAAACACGTTGTGACCTTATACTGATTTGGGGTGTATTAAACAGACTCTTCTATTATACGAAAGAAAAGAGAAGAAAATGTTTACGTACTATTTTTGACATTTATTAACCCTGACAAAATCTCTCATACAGTAGTCAATAAAATGTGCAGTATGTACATATGGGTATAGTAATTAACATGTATGTCAGAGCAACAAATGAACTCTCTGTCAACACAAAAAAGAGCAGGAGAAGGGTAAATCAAGATTACTCTTTACTCACACAGAATCTAAATAATTCAAAAATAATCTGCTGTCCTTAAATGCTACATATTATTAAAAGCAGTAAAATATTCAGATCTATTTGCCTGATTGTTTGTCCACTAAGTTATTACCACCTAAAGTCCTCAAACTGATAACCCAGCTCTCCCCACCACTGCCTATTCCCCAAATCTTTTGTATTGTCTAATTTTCTCTTGCTTAATTAACACTGACACTATATTTAGAATTGTCACAGCCTAAAAAGGCAATTTATGATCTATGCATTCCTGTATTAGCACTAATGGAAATACTGCTTGGGGAAATATTAATCTAAATTTGAACATTAGTTTAGGGTCATATTTTTCTCCATCCTGCCTGATGTATTTGCAAGCAGATGTAATGCAGATAATAGATTTCAGATAACAGAGATTTAGCCACAGGAACTCAAAACACTGGTTTTCAGACAAAAATATCATGCTTTGACAGGGCTAGTCAGGAGTATTTACAGGATTGCATGCCAGCAGAACACAGAAAGTGGTGGGAAAGAAAAGCTGAGACTTTTGTTGATGTTCTTTGTGGATGGGGAGAATACAGTTTCATAAACAGTTTGGACTGCTAAAAGAGAAAAACCTGTACCTCCCCTGCTATGAGGCTGGTGGAAGTGGGAAGTGAGAGAGGGCAAACCCTCTGCTTCGCACTGCAAGCTCCCAGCTGCAGGAGGTGAGAGACACTTCTCTGTTCCTCCTACACTGCCTGCCTGAACACTGCTCTTGTGTACTCTGGCCCATAAAACCCATTTCTTGAGAATCTGGCCCAGATTGTCTTGAGAGAATCAAGACTTCTGAGGTTCAGCATCTAATAAATTCTGCCCTTAGGCAAGTAAGTGAATGGCCATTTAATCTTTCTGCAGCTGCCCAGCAAAGCAGCATGAGGATGGAGAGACAAGCAAAAGAGGTGAACGATACAGACAGAAAAGGGTTCATGCTCTTAAAATACTAGACATAACCAGGAGCTGGAAAATGGATGTAGACCTAAGAAGAAAGGCCTATGCAAATAAAAGGCGAGTTTTAGATAGGCAAGAGTCCCAGAAAGGAGAATCATAAAAGTGTCTTGAAAAAAAAGGAAGAAGTGGAGGGGAAAGAAGGTGAGGGTGAGGTGAAATCCTGAAAGCAGATTCAGAAATACTGATATAACTGAGGAACCAGTGGGAGAAGCAATGAGCAGAAGCTTAAAGGAGGTGGACTTAGAAAGGTTGTGCACGATGCAGAGAAAAGTTGCTAAGATATGAAGGGCTTCCAGAGAGGGGAATCCGGGAAGCACAACCAGGGACTGTATCTTGGGGGGCTTCCTGTGAGGCACAAAAGATATAAATCCACAGTTTTCTTCTGGCATAACCTTAATTTCATGAGACATAACTCTCTGGGGAGTTCAAGACTTTCCCATGAAGGGCCTCCCAGTAATTGAAAGAAAAGCCTTTAGAAAACTCAGAAAACTCTCCAGGTCTCCTGCTAGTCGTTCAAGCATTTTCCCAGGAAACATATTTCATTTTAGAATAAAACCTCTGTTATGAGTCTTGTCAAAGTTTTCAGAGATAAGAGGGCAACTAAGGTGCTACCCTGTTTGTTTACCGATGCACAACTGATCTCATAGACTATGTACAACTCAGCGTGGCTGAGAAGTCCACTCAATAAATAAATAAATAAATATACGTATTAGAAGAGAGGAGTATCTCAGATATCTCCAACTGATTATTTGTGTGGGCACATACATCTGACATCCTCCCAGAGGACAATTTTTTGAGATCTGTGTGGAGGTCATTAGCACAGCCTCTCTCATAAAGGTTGCCTGCATTGCAACAGCCAAATGGATAAAAATAGTCTTCCTTAACACAAATTCAGAGAGGTAATTAAAGTCCATTTCCATTATAGTAAGAAAACCCACAGATAGTTTATTACTGGAGCATTCTTTTTTTTTTTTTTTTTAATGCATTTTTGGTCATTAGCTGCTCTTCATGGAAAACATGTTCATGCTAAAAAAAGCTTTATAATCTGCTTCAATAGCCTGTGGTCAAATGTATTTAAAACAACAACAGCAATAATGCATAATATCCATTTTTTTTCCCTGAAAGGTAATCTTAGGCAGTGTTCCCAAATTATTGTAGATAATTTTGCCTTAAAAAAAAAAAAAAAAAAAAAAAGCTTATTGAGTACTGTTGGCTAAACCTTTTAAAACCTCTCATTTGGGGGATGCCACCATTTCTCATCTCACTGTGCCTGAGATAATACAACTTCACACTCCTTCGGTTTTCTCAGTCTGACAAAAGGTTTTTGATATTTCTTATGAATTTTTGATTCTGCATCTCAATCATCTAGTAGCTGAATAGCCAGAAGTTTGAAAGATTCCAAGTATTACTCACCATGACTAATTTTTTCTTTAAAAGAGCTTTATGCCACATATGAGTGACTTCTTATCTGCAGTTTGCAGGAAAAAAAAAAAAGTACAGGGAAATAAACACAGTGATCTGTTAAATTATGGATAAAGAATGCACTATTTTATGGCTATTTATAAAAATAATGAGCAAAGCATCACAGAAACTTTGTTTTTGAATTCTAGTGAAGGAGACAGATTATTTCCTTCATTTTTCCCCTCTCACAATACACATAGAAAGGGAAAATTGCTGAGGACAAAGAATGCAAACCCTTAAGAGCATGTTTTTTCAAGAACTTCTCCACAAATTGACCCAGGAGTTTCTAGACATGTTTGGAAATCAACCAAGCATGGGATAGTGGGAATATAAATCATGCACAGAGAGGGAAAGGCTCTTCTGGAAATGTTTTTATGGTATGAAGGAAAATGGGGAACACAGAACAGAAAAGAGAGGACCAATTTAGACTGCTTTTCTCTACTTGGCAAAAAGCATAGATAAAGCCAGCTTAAATTGTTCTTTGAGGATTCTTTGGTATGTTTTGCAGTGATTTTTTCTTTTATTATTCTGCTGGAACATCTTACAAATGGATTAGAAAGGGGTGTCCACATGTCTATCTCAGTTTATTTTAAAATTTCCTTTATAATAGATACTATACCACCTGTAAATTTACAGAATTAAAAGGTACTTGAGGATGGAAAGGCATATAGCAGAAGTCCAAACTAACAGTATTTGGAAGCATGCCGATCATCATCCAAAGGAATATCTCATTTTGCACTAGTCCTAACAAAGGGTTTTCACACTGTGGACACTGTCTTTACAGAAGCACTGGCTCAAGTTGGATACATGCAGAACTGACACGAAGCTGGCTGAAAGGGGGAATGATTTGGACAAGTAGTCCAAACAGAATATGTTCCTCAGTTCATTAAATGGTTGAACTTCTCTTCCACACTAGTCCAAACGCTTTTGACAGTCAATGGAAGAAAATAAACTACTCTTCTATTTCTTCTTGCAACAGGTAGTAACTAGCACTTTCTTCCCAACTTGAAATTTGGCCCTGCCTACACATTTAATCGGCATCTCTAGCTAGAGATCACACTTCAGAGACTTCAACTTATTCAGTTTACTGCTGTTATAGGCTAGGAAGAGCACACTGCTCCAGCCTCAGAACTGTTCAGTTTCCCTCCCTCAGACCCGATCCCTGAAACTGTTGGCAGCTCTGGTCACTGCTATTTCAGAGAGCATCTGCCTGTCCATAGTCCACCACACTGGTGAGGACCCTGCTTGCAAGTGTTGTCCAAGGAATGTCTGGCAAGTGATCATACATGGTTTTCTTAATGTGTATGCTTGTCTGGTTTGGATAGTCACAACTGATAACGTATATTGCTTTCTCTCCTTGACAGGAAAACCCCCAATTGTCCAGGGCTAGCCTTGGACAATCACCACTACAGGACTTGCACATCTAACCTAAAATCTGGCCTCTATGAACACTCGGTGAAACTCAGTCCCTGAAGCAATTATGGAAAGAGAAAGGATACAGCACACCTGAAGGGAGCCCATTAATAAAACTGCAATTTTTTTTTTTTTTTTTAATTTTTTTTTTTTTTTTTGGCAGCATTACATCCAGTCTTGATGCTTTTGGCACAAAAGAGGTCCAAGAAGTGAGTTTTTTCCCTTACAGCACAGGCAACCAGGTGGTTTCCCCAAGGCTTAGCATCAGTTGTGAAAGGGGCTGGCAGCGAATATCAATCTGATGGAGGTAAGGGGCAAATTATTTCAGCCAGTGCAACTGTGGCACACTAATGTGATTGCCAGGGAACTGAGAGCTCTGGTAAATCATTGCTCATATAGCAAAATACACTGCTAAAAGATCTCAGCAATATTTAGAGTCAGAAGTTTATTTTTTTTCCCCAGAATTGCTTTTGTTTTCTTATTCCATTATTCCTATAAACATAATTTTTCTTCTGTTTCTTTTCAACATGATTGTTTTTCAAATCCTAAACAAAAGAATAAGACAAATTATTCTGCAGCAGTATATGAGCTCGCATAGAGTAACAGAAGGAGCCATTATGATCTGTCAGACAACTACTTATTTAGGGACTTTTGAAACCACTGATAATTGACTTAGTAGAATAAAACAGCTTCTCTGGAACTGATGGAGTCTATTGTTTAAGCACTTACCACATTTGCTGCAAGTCATTTAAAAAATGTTATTGGCCCTGGTTAAACTATTACAGACATAAAAGAATGGTGAAAGTGTGTGGTGCAATGGTGCTATTTAATACAGTTTTACTAAACTGACTTCATAAATACAGATCTGAAGACTAGGGTGAGGTGGAGCAGAGGAAGTTGCTCACAAATCTAAACCCCAATGGGCAATGCCATCAGTAACAGAGGCAGCTGGAGACTAGAAGAGACAGATTATAATATGCAAGGCACTCGGCTGTGTCAGCCTGACAACCTCTCTGTCTGCACCACAGGAGTCCTGTGAAGGTTGCCATGGGCTCAGATCCATGCGTCTCTGATGCATATTCAATACCAGACCCCATCTCACTCTCCAGAACAGGACAAGTTATGCAGACATATGAGACTGACACATGCACGCAAGCAGCCACAGAAGCTGGAGCAGCGAACTGGATGCCCAGTGATATCCAGTGACCTAGGGGACTGGGTAAGCCCCTAGATCCCTGAGAAGCAGCAACATCCTGAGAAGGCATTTGTAAAATCTAAGTCTTAAAATCTAGGCACCTTGTCAAACTGTGCTGTCTTATTGTAGTAGTTGCTGTTCAGGGAGACAGATGTGGGCTTGCTTTAATACAGCTACAGCATTGCTGTTGCATAAAGGAGCTCAGAGGCTCCTCATTTCCAGTTTTATGGCTAGGACACCATTCTGGGAGGTCAGAAATAGGGGTCTGAATCATCTCAGGCTCAGAAAGGCACTGAAGAGTCTCCCACATCCTGTGCCCCAGGCTCTGTGAATTCAGACTCAAATGATTGTATTTCCAGTGGGAATTGCCTGTGCTTTGTATTAGAGAGAAAGAGGGGATCAGTTCCCAGTGAGAGACCAATGCTCTGTCTCCTTGGCAAGGGGACTGCAGATAAGGACTGGCTGACATATCCTCATCCAGGTTTTCTGAGACAGGATGAGGTATACAAACCCAGCACGGTCTGGCAGCAAATGACCCATGTGATTTATTCTCATGTGCTCCCACAGCCAGTCTGTACATTTGCAAGAGATGCAGTGCAACCTAGATGGCCCATTGTCACTGTGCATGTGCTGTCCTCTTCATCTCCACACTGCTGTGGACATAGTCAGGATTTCCAAACTGCTCTGATTCTGCTCTGACCTGATTGTTGGACTTCAGGAAATCTTGTGTCCCATCTGACTCTGTGCACAGTCCTCAAACGCCACTTAAAATTCTAGCTAGAAAGACAGAATATTTGTGGGTTTGACCACTTCCTGTATCTACCAAAATGCAGACTAAAAAAGCCCCAAAAAACACTAAAAAAAATCTTAAAGAATTATAACTTTTTCCCTGCAAAACCTTTTTTACTATTGAAATGGTGAAATATTTTAGAAAGATAACTTAGCATACTGTGGCAATTTCAAGTCCCAGTGATAATATGGCCATCTTTTTACCTGAAGTACAGAAATGTTAATGGAGATGCATGTGCTTATTGAAGATGCTGTCAGATATTATTAAAGAAAACAGAGACCCGTCTATCTTTTTCAAGTTCATAACATGGCACTGGGAATAGAAATAAAGAAATTATGAGGTCTGAATTTGCCTCTACTGTATTTGTACAAATTCAACTCACTTGGTTGACTTCAGTGGAATTACTCCAAATTTACACTGAGAAAAGAGCTCAGATTTCTATCTACCTTACTTAGATTTCTATCTACACAAAATAAAATAAAAGCAACTCTCAAGCTCTGAATGCCCTTGACTTTCTTTAAGGAATATTAGATAAAACTGACTGGCTCCAGCAATTGTATCTTGACCATGATACCTCAGTTGCAACATAAATATAACAAAAATTTAATTAGTCCCACCAACAAAATCACTAACTTTGTTGTATGCTAAGAGTGAAATAACTCTCCTCTCTATGACAATGTCAATTTTATGGGTTAAGCCTTGGATTCTTGATGTAATGAAAACAATATTTATTGAAGAGGCCATTTATCAGCTAAAGACAATAAAGGCCATGACTAAATTCACAGGCTGTCTGAGACAGATAAAACAGTACTGGTGTTATGAGCATCTTGGCAGCACTGTACAAATACATCGTGCCGACACTCTGCAGATATATTTACTTACATGGAAGTAAATATACACCTGTATCTTAAAACCGGATGTAAAGCAAAGTAAAAGCATATTAACAGTATGAAACTTAAAAAGATGGTGCTTTTCTACTGCCATTTCCCATGAAAACAATCTGTGTAAAGGGGTAAGAAAATCTCTTTCACTGGAAAAAGAGGTCACATCCTTAGCTTTGGGGAACAGTCTGAGTGATACACCCCTAAATCTTGTGGAGACAGACTTATCCGACAGGGACATCTGTGTCATAGCAAGCACCAGTCTCTGATCACTGACCATGACCAGCTTCTTCAAAGCAACACCAGGATTTCCTTAGGATGTCAGTACCTCTCCCACCATTAAGGGATCATAAGTGCGTAAAGCAGTGGTTATGAAAGAACATCATTGCTTCCACCTGTATTACATTTCTATCATAAAGTTCATAAAGCCTCAGTACTCATTCCTTTGGACCTGTTGTTAGCAGAAGAAGCTCCAGTCCAAATCCATTTCTTGGTCATCATTCTGAAAAGTGGCCTTTCCCTGTAGGATGAAAACAGCTTTGTTCAGAAGACCCCTTCAAATGCACCTCCTAGGGCATAGTCATGTCAGCTCTTACTAAAGGCTGTTATAATGAACTTTGCTTGTATAAAAAGCTGTTTTCTCTTTTCATTATTCTTGGGCTTAGCCAGGAACATTGATATGTTCTCATGCTGAAATTGCAACAACTGTCTAAGAGCTGCCCCAAATGCAGGACCAAGAATGAAAAAGGTAGAAGAAGGTAAGAGAGGAGGAAAGGGAAATGTAAAATAATAAAGCTAAAAGACAACATATTTCATTTTTTCATGCCTTTGGTGTGTTGTTTGTTGTTGTTGTTGTTGTTGTTGTTGTTGTGTTAGCTTGTTTGTTTGTTTTATATTTAATGAGAAATAGAAATCTCCTGGAAAGAAAGGTGACTTAAAAAAGAGCTTTATGCAGAACTGGTGAATAGTATTGAAAATCCATCAACCTCTAGTAACATAAGGCAAATTTAAGCCATAAATGATTTGATCTGGACTGGAATTATGTATGTTCCTTATGGAATCATCCTCAGACTGGCCAGAATTCATTTTTAAATCAAATATTCAGCAAAAGAACAGCACATAAAGTTTATAGGTAACATGACTTACTCTCTGTCTTTTCTTCTTTCTGTTGTCACTAAATTTAATCATCATCTACTATCATCAGATAAGCCATAATAGCAAGTATTGGATCTTACTGCTTATTTGCAGGACAAGTATATGCAAATTTATTAAAACATTTATGCAAATCAAGTTCATCTCTCAGGCTGTCAGATTTGCAAATGTTGTGTTTTTCAGCACAAAAGGCTAAGCACCTATGGCCTAGAGTGATTTTTTATAGATGTGTATTAAAGGGATACTAGCATTATCATAAGTGGTGGTACTCTAATGTTGCTTATGACTATTTCTTAGTATTAATTATGGAGGGACAAATCAGTTTGGAAAAAAGTAATGAGTGTAAACTGAAGCAGAAATGTTAACCTCCAGCTTCTATAACTGCTCTGGTAAGAATCATTGCCTGACTCCACTGCCCACCATTGACTTACCCTCTGCCCCAGACACTTCTCTTGTTATTCTACCCTTCTGTTGAAGGGCCTTAGCCAAAAAGTGAACCAGCTCTAGGCTGGCTGCTGATATCCAATGTCACATGCACTAAATGATCTGAGGAAAGAAATGTACAGGTTCAAAGTATTATGCAGACTTTGCAACATCTGTTACTGTTCCACAAATAGTTTGATGGGACAAAAGCAGGAAGCTCAATGGGATTTGTTTGAAGGAGTGTGAAGTTAAGAGTAAAAGGAAAGTCTCAAAAGAGGGTAGGAAGGAACTAGAAGGGCCCACGTGAGTCAGTCAAAACATGTACAGAATTTAGAATTTCACTAAGAGATACAGATGGTTGCAAGGTCACAAGCAAAGTCAAAGATATGACAGAAGGGCACATATTAGTAATGATTCTCCCTTGAAAGAGAGATCTATGACAGAAGAGAAAAGGTAGTAGAGGAACCAGAAAAAAACTTGGGACACTTCCAAGTAATCTTACAGTTCCTACAAGAGTGCCAAAATTTTTAAGGTTTCCATCCCTAAAAAGAATATGAATAATAGCCATAATAATCCGAAATGGAAAAAAAAATTCTCTCTCGGTAGATGCTAATTAAAAAGCAGTATATTATTGCTGCCTGCTAAATATCGCCAGAGATACAGGGATCTATTAATCAGAGAATCCATTGTATCTGTTAGTTATATTAATTCTAGAGTTTTATCACATAAGAACTATCAGGCTATAAATTATATGAAAAAATATAAAAACTTCATTATTTAAGTAGGCCCAGGTGAATGGGAAAATTAGGAAATATCAAAGTCTCACTCTCTTGAAGCTAACAATCATGTGATGATTGAAGTGACTTGGCCCTCAAATTCCAGCTCAGAGATTTGAGATTTGTTAGTGAGATTTTAAGGCCACATACTGTTAATTTATTTCCATAAATGTATAAAAACCTTGTTTAAAAGCCTCCATCCACACCTGAAGACATAAAGAATAAACCTATTGGTGGTGTGCTCTCTGCTCAGATAGAAGCCCTAAAGGATCTCCTTTCTCTTGGATGTGTTTGCTTAACACCTACCAGTCCTGTAACTTCTCTGAGACGGAATCAGCTTGGCTCCTGTTTTACACGTTTTCTGTGTGTGTCAAAACAATACACTGTACAAGGGGTCTTCAATAACAATGTGGAAACATAAATGTTAAATTGGATTGTATAGCTATAGAAAATGAACTGGAGAATGAACCAGTACTGGAAGTCATCTAGTATCCATTTCCATCTATTGTGTTAAGATGAATCATACCAAACCATCATACGTATTTGATGACCTGTTTGTTTGTTTGTTTTTCTGCAAATTTCCTTGAGAATTTCTTAAATTTCTTTATAGACAGAAAAAGTAAACTTTGCAACTTAAGTCCATCTTTTATTATGATTGTTATAATTTTATGGATCACAATAAACAGGGAGAATATTTATTCTCTTCTGTCAGAGTTTACATGTTTGAAGAAGACTGACATGTAAGTATAAAAGCATGAATTTGTACTGGTCACTACTCAAATGATATGTATTCAAATTCCACATGGGAGAGTGAGAAAGTTTCTAAGTAATGTCTTTTGAAAAAGGTAATTAAAGGAATTTTAGAAAGGGAATAAAACTAAAAAAAAAAAAAAAAGAGAAAGCTAGAGTAAATGAAACAGAAACTACATGTATATGAACAAATTCCACAAGAGGCTCAAAATCAATAAGTGGAAATGATAATAAAGACGACTAGAAAGGCACACAGTCCTAGATTTGTTAAAAACAAAATCACAAGAAACATGCAAAAAAGATTTGGAAAAACTAATCTTTAGTGATACAGAAGCTGCTTCTTTTTCAAACCTATCAAAATAAGAAAGCTAGTTTAGTTCCAAGGTATGGCTCAGAAAAAAATAGGAATATTCATGTAATATAAGTGATCGCAGAAAGGCTGACTGATTTGTTCCTATATCACAGCCACACTTTACAATGAATGAGGAAATCTTTCAGATTGATGTGTGATGTGCCAATGAAAGAGTTTTAAGATAAATTGATACACTTAATAATAAATTGATAGAACCTAGTAACACTCTCTAAAGAATTTCAATATATATGTGTGTATATATATATATAATTTTTTGAACTGCTAATTGACACTGGTGATTATTGTTTACATCTGTCTTATTGTCAGAAAAGCAGTAGATATTAAAAAAGATGATAATGAATAAATTTGGTAATACTGTGAGGAATATGACATATTTGGCAATAAGCTTTTGATGGAAGTCATAGATTTATTATAGTTCACTAAAGAATAAATGAACATGTGGATATGGCTGATCCAAAGGATATAATGTGTGCAGATTATCAAAAAGCATTTGACAAAACTTCTTTTAAAGAAACTAAGCACTCAAGGGATAACAGAGGAATTTTTCTTATGGATTAATGGCTGATCAAAGAAGGTTAGAAACACATGACATGTTTACACAAAGGAGAAATGGAAAAGGGTTAGGTACCTCATAAATGAGTAAAATCTTCTTAAGATCAGTACTGGGACAAACGTAAGTTCAGCAGTATGGATCTGAAAATGGGGATGAACGTGTTGTCTGTCACTGTTAAATCTCTGTATGTTATAGAACTTTTTGGCATAGTCTGTTTTGAAATTGACTCTGAAGAGCTACAGGAAGATCCTCTGGTCATGAATAACTACAGAATAACATAACATTTTAATAATAAATAAATAAATAAAAAAAAAAAATTAGTGTCAGTGAAAGACAATGGCTGTGCACAAAAGGCATAAGTTTTTCTCCAAGTACACAGGCATTGTAAACAGATTTTTAGCAGATACTATCACTGTGGATAATTCTTTGAATGCAGCAGACTAATACTCAACAATAATGAAAAAGCTAAATAGAAAATTAATCAAAACAAGATTTTTTTGGGGAAAAATCACTTTTAGTTGACCAACTTACATTTATTTTTTATTTATTTATTTTTTTAAATGCATGAAGCTATAAAGAACACTTCAGGTCACCTACTCAAAATTTGGAAAGCTATCCTGCTTATTTAAATAATTCAGAGGTAGTGTTACAGAAACTAATCACTAGTTAATACCAACATTACAATGAAAATTGTACTTGCATTCATTTCATTACAATGAAAATTGTACATATTGTACTTAGATAGTACGACTTTTCTCTTGAAAAATTTCTACCCACCCAGTCATTCCCAAGTTTGTAGATGTATGCTTTTTTAATGTACTAAAGTTTTTTATCTTTTTTTCCAAAGTACTTCTACAAATTCTGGTTGAAAACAGTCAGTAGGTGAGACCGCCTCTAGCCTGTCACCGCTATCACTGGAACAGGACAGGATGCTCCTTGTTGTCTTATGGCAAACATGGAGCAAAGCACTGGCCTTGAGTGTTCAGGACTTTCACCCTTACATCTACTTTCTTGTGATGCTCCTGCCTACTAGAAATATTTGTTATATTTGTTCTAAAGACAACTGACCATACAGTTATAATTTTAAATCCTTTTTTTTTTTTTTTAACAAGTGATTTTTCACACTACTAAGGCCGTGAGGGCACCCACAGGCCTTAGACCCTCCCCTCGCCCCACCTCGGCCCAGCCCAGGGCCATCAGTCCCCCCCCAGTCCTGGGCTGCCATCTCCAGCCGCACAGCTGTACCCTGCAGGACTTGTGCCATGGGGCCAACTAGGCCCCTAGGTCCTAGCCCCTAGGGTCAGTGTCCCACCCGTCCCCACAACAGTGCCTGATGCCCAGGGAAGGGGCTGCCCTGGTGCACCCTGGCTGCCCTGTTCCCAGAGGGGGCAGCGAGATGGGCCCTGCCTGCAAGGCCCTGCCCTGACCGCTCAGGGAGCCCTCAGCCCCTGGCACCTCCCTGTGTGGCCCACAGCTCCCTGACACCTATGTTTACTTTCTCCAGCATGTACGCCAGAGAGAGAGAAAATGCAGTTAATATTACTCCCGTGAGAAAAATCACTGTCTCCTGTGTAAGTCCTGCCAGCATTCCCTAGGTGACTATGAAATTCCAGACCTGAAACCTATTTGAAGAAGACAAATAGGCATCGTTCTCTGAGTCCAAGAGGGGCACAAAAGCAGATATTCATTCACATGAGAGCTGGGTCCTCTGGTTTTCTTATTCTTCTGTGCAGGCCCATTGTACCTTGTTAAAGAGTAGTTTCATCTTTACCCCCAAAATGTCTATTTGTCAAAAAATGCATAGCGATTTCTGTGTACAAATGTATATTTTGGCATGGCATCTTGAACTTTTAAAGTATTACATTAATACATAACAACTCATAAACATCTCATCTCGTTAGCAAATCTTGAATAAATCATTCCATCTAAAGCATAATTAAAATGAGGAATAGTAACTGGACTTCCTACTTCAGTTTTATGTTTGCATAATACAGTTAAAATTAAAAAGAACTTCCCCAGTACATGTCAGGACTGGTGTTCTCTTTCTTTTTGGAAGTACTGGTACTCAAACTTTCCAGCCTATTTCACGTTAAGAAGACCAAATGACAGGAAAGCACTGACCAATCAAATAACTGTCTAAGGCACTTAAATGTCATGTTCTGTAAAGAAGATACAACTGGAAAGATGGTCTACGAGAGAACAGACTGAATTCCAGAGAGGAAATCCCATCACATGTTGCAGAACAGTAAGAGATAAATACTGAGATAACTAATTTTTACTAGAACTTGAATGGTACCTTGAAAAGTACAATATATATAACCTAGTTCTAAACTTGGTTTCTAAATATTATTTCTTTAAAATAAATGACAACTTGGCAACATGACTTACAATGCCTATTTAATAAATAAACAGAAATCACTGATTGAAGATATTTAGTTAATTAGTGGAAAAGAGCTTTGACAAATGCCAGGAAATAATTTCACAAGCAAGGCATAGTTCTACCCGTGTTGCAAATAATTCATAGAAAATGCTCCTCTAAAATGCCAAATATATTATTCCTGGATAAAGCTGACTGCCTTATTGTCTACTTTATAAGTCAGTTATAGATTATGTCTACCTTTTAATTCCCACAAGGAAATGACATGTTTTTATCCCGTTAAAGATTAACACTCTTTTTGACCTTGTATTTTATGAAAATAAATTTTAAATGTTACAATTTTTGATAGCACCACTGCTCTAAATTTACTGATTAATATGCACTGGGATATGTAACTCAGGCTGTAAGCTAGTTAAAATAAAAAAGTGTTCCTTGTGCTTTGGTTGCAGCTCAAAGAATAGCAGGTGGTCACTGTTTACCCTGCTAAAGCAAGCCATTCAGTTAGAGAAAGCTCATTTTGGACCAAAGCTGAACGCCATGCCTGAGTGATTCTACTCTTGACAAAGCAGCCGAGAGTCTCATTGGCATTGTTTCATTTATGTGAGAATTAGCTACCAGTGATTGCATGTCGTTCTTTTTTTTTTTTTTAAATATTCTCCAGATGTGCTTGTTGATGATTCTCAATCTAAAAATTTGGGAATAATCTCTTAATGGGTCCACACTTTCCAGGTTGACTTTATCGATGAAAGTGAACAAAAAGTGCCAAAGAAAGGAGCAGGGGGCAGGGAGGCAACATCCTCTCTCCCTGACAGCCGCCCTTACTGCCTGGTGAGCACCATGGAGGCAGTAGGTATATATATTTTCATTATGGAAAGGAAATGTAACTTCTCAGTGTGATGCCTGTGGAACTAGACAGGAATCCATGCTCAGAGAGCACAATGTAAATGCTGTCACAATGCATGCTACTGTGACCACTACTATTTCTTGGACAAAAGGTTTAAACAAGCTGAGGTATAAATGCTATTATTTTTGTAGGTAGCAGATTTCCTGGCATGCACTTGAAAAAACTGTTCTGGAAATTTTTTATTTTTTTTTTCTTTTTCCCCTGGTATGGATCTGCTTTGCAGACAGGAGAATTTCACCCTACGCCTCTGAGGCCTGGTTGTGTAATAAGAGGGGTTACTCCTCTCACATGTACGGATTGTCAGAGCTCCTTAGAGAAAGCAATTCACATGCTCTAAATACCAGAGCCACACTTCTCTTACCATTCCAGAGCAACATGAAAACTATAGGTGTCTAATTTCAGCTTCTCACAGGCTACCAAAAAATGTTAAAAACATTGCATGTCTCATTAAGCCACCTTTTTATATATATAAATATATATATATATACCCTCCTATGATCCTCAATATATGTACCTTGCTATGATGCTTAGATTGTTTTAGTTGGTCAGCTAGTAATTCTCTCAAGTCATTTACTGTGGGGAAATGGGAAAATGGTAAAAGCTCTTATCTGGATTAATTTTAGGTATCTATGATTTCGAGGTCACCAGAAACATATTATGTGGGTTCTACACAAGCAAAGTTAAATAATAGAAGAAGTTTTAAAAATTCAACTCTCCTAGCAGACTTGAGATGGTTTAGGCAATAACTTTACTGGAACTGTGGAACAAACTTTTTTTATTTAACATACATATCTATGGTCACAAGTGAAAATGCTGAAGTACTTTGAAAGATATTTGTATTTTGAGAACATTTCAGATTGTGTAAGAACAATGAATATTTAAAAACTTGTGAGAAGTTGTGAAATTTACAGTTATAGAATCAAACTAATAGCTAAGATAAACTGAATTAACCCTTTGATGTATGGAATATTTATCTAAAATTTTCTGGAACATTTGAAATTTTACTTTAAACAGGGTCTGGTTATATATCTCCATTGAACATTTTTATTTTTAACAATTTTTCAATACAAAATTAATCATATAGTATTTGACAGTTTGCTGCCATTTAAGAAACACATTGCAATTTTAGCTAACATGCTTACCAATGCGAGAACAGTGCAATCTAATCCATCAAAAGCAAAGATAGAAACTTGTCTTTTTTCTTTTATGCTAGATCACAAAACAGTCTCCTGTAGCTCTTGAAACATCCTATCAAACAAGATTCATTTCTTTTTGTAACTTATTTTTCTCTTCTATTTAATAGCAACAAAAAACAGTGAACTCCTTGGTAAAGCAGTTTCTGATCAAATGATAAAATATGCTATGTGAGAACTAGGCATTATTACTAAATCAAGATCCAAAATAATGACCCATACAAAGAACCTCTGGCTTATTATGCTTTCAAACTTGAAATCCTTCCATTGACTTCCAGTGAAATTCTTCATTAGTGTTAAAAGTTTGCCTGATAACTGAGACACTTTCTTGGGTTCATATGTTTTAGAATTACTGGAGTGACACAGTCCATTTCTCCCTCTCTGATCTGCTGACTCATTCATTTCCTCTTACCAGTGAAGATAAGAGGAAGTCTGCTGGGTTAGAGCTTTTACTGTTCTTGTCCTATGCATCTGGCTGTGCTTCCTTTAGAGATTAGACTATTTCCAGCTGGTGAGCTTTTAAAATAGCAAATTAAAATCTCTTTTTGCTTGATAAAGCATTCGATTACTGAAACATCAGGACTAGGTATAATCTCTAAAGTTATTGTAAAAGTTTTTTTTTTTTTCTCTCCTTTAATATTTCTTTTTTATACACCCTTGAAAGAATATGAAAATCATTTGTATTTCCAGAGTATATACACTGCCAAATTCCTTGATCTTTTCTACTGCTTCCCTTGTGAAGATTTTTGCTTTTGGAATTAGAAGTTGGGACACTTTCCTCTCTCACAAGTCTTTGTTATAACTTAAAATATACACCAGTAACAGAACTTTCAGCAATGTGTATGTTCACAGAGTTTGTAACCTTCTCTGCAGATTAGCAACTGACAAAAAAAAATCACACCTATTAAAAAAATATCAGCAACTCTAAAAGCCATTGAAGGTCTCTTTGAAATGGTTGGAAGAAGTGGGGATCTTTTGCAGTGTTTTTCAGAGTGATGACTCATAGCAGAAGTTGGGCGGCCAGCTTTGCTGGCACATGAGTGACATGTAGGAAGAAAAGAGCAAGATGCCAAGAGTACAGGAGGCAAGGCATGACTTGACAGGTGGTTAGGGACTTATTCAGTCTCTGCAGAAGGGGAGTCAAAAGAGAAGGGAAATATGAGTTGGAGAGCTTTGTTTCATTGCTTTGCTGCAGCTCAGGGCTTTCCAGCAGCCCATTGTAACCTAGCTGTTGTCTGGAGTCTGAAGATTCTTTGAGCTGTTTGACCTAAGATCGGGTCTGGACACTTTTTTTTTTATTATTTTTTATTTTTTCCTTTAGGCTGTTAATCAGAAATTTGGTCATGAATCTACTGTCAGCATTGGACTCTTGTTTTAATGGCCTGTGCTAGAAGATAGAAACTCTGACGAAGATATTTTTCCTCCCATCGGCACTCTATTGATGGATTTAGACCTAGATTTTACTCTGAGATTTCCTCCTCCGTAACTTTGCACTTGGAGATCACATTGATTGGGGTCATCCAGAACAGTCCAAGAGGGCCAGAAAGTAGGCAGAGCCCACAATGGAGGAATCTCAAGCAACAGCTACCTGACTGCAGCAAAAATGTGCTAAAAACTCTAATACCACTGCTATATTGGAAGCAAAGAAGAGGTATGTTGCACATAGGATTTAAAAAAACCCTAGTTGCTTTAGGCTACAGATATCTAGAGAACAATCCAACCTTGGCTCTACTCCATGACTGACATGAGATCCTTGTGAGAAAAATCAAGCTGCTTTCAGAACAACATGGTCTGTGTGGAGGTAGTGCAATAGCTTCCCAGCAGAAACACCACACTTTTTTTCTGCTTCATTTTTTGTCCCTGTCTATGCAGCAGTGAAAAGATTGGTGACATTTGGGCCATGACGTGGAGGCTGAAAACATGAGTTTCACAGCTATTAAATCCTAGCAGGAGGTATGAGGTCCTGTGCAAATGGAAGAGTTACTTCATGAGCCCAGGCAAGCAGCTTTGCTTATAGCAGCAGTGATATAGTTAGTATTAATGACACCATCAGCAGGCACAGGTGGGCTGCCCAGCTTTGCTTTATGTTAGCTCTTTCATTTGTGATGAAGCTTGTTGACAAGGTCATGGTGAGACCAAAATTACAGGTTTTATCTGTGTGTACCCGCATGTATGTATATTATATATTCACATATAAACATTTCCAGTCAGGGCACAGTGTGAGGGTGGACTTTATCTAGTAACTGATTTTTCCTGTACTGATGGATGAAGTCACAGCAGTTATGCATATCCCTTTGGCTATCCATTGGATACTGTTAAAATATCTCCAAACATAAGTGGTATGCACTGGTCTGCTCATATACTAGATAGTTCTAGTAAGTAATGTCAGACAGTTGGTTTCTCTCCTCTGAGGACTATTTCTTTGCAAGAGTTTATTCTGCTCTGTTTCTCTTGCTCTGCTTGAAAACAAGCTATTGAAGGTGCTGGTATGAACACCTGGTTACCTTGCCTTCAGTGCACAGACACACTTGCTTTATCTTTTCTTTTTTCTGCTGCAGATGGCACTGTTAAATGCTTGTTCCTGGGTTTGGCTGGTATTCTCACGTAGATACATGAAAGTTAAAGCTTGTATTGGGTGGCATTTGCTTTACTGGTATCTTCACAATTATATTTACCTTCCCTTAAGTGACTGGCTGGGTAGGGCATGGGAAAAGGGGAGATTGTTCCTCCCCCCTAGGCAGCTGAGCATATTTGGGCACAAAGGGATGGAGAAACTGCACCATGAACTTATCAAAGGCACAGGGAGCTGGATGCTTGCAGCATGGTGCTGTGAGAAGCCATCCAGGCCTTAGAGATGATGACAACAGATTTCGTAGAATCCAAAAGGCACAGGGAAGAGTTTGCTGCTACTCCACAGTCATGGAGTTGCCTGGAAGCAAGGATGCACTGGATGAGGATAGAGTCTTTGTACACAAGTTTTAACACTTAATTAATTTAATGTGATTTAACATTCATTTGTCCTTGGTTATGCTGAGTTTCCTTTATTTGAAAGGTTACTTTTTTGTTGTTTGTTTGTTTCCCCAGATAAAAGCTAGCTGTTCTTTCTTTGACCTTCTTTGAGGATTTCCCTATAGAGCAAAAGTCTAAACCCAACCCCAGCATCACCAGTGTTTTATCCTGTCACAATGCTAAGACTGTTAAAAATCAAACAAAACAGGGATTATTACAAATAATGTTTCTTCCTGTTGGATTGCAGGTGTTTGTCAACCATTTGTTTTTTATTTTACCAGTGAATAGTCTGATTTGATTCTCAGTTATTTCTTGATTGTCTTAGGAGTAGCCAGAACACCTTTCTTACCTTTATATGTGGACAAGAAGGTGCAATTTTCATTCATAGGTGCAAAACCACAATAAAATGGTTTAAGTAAAATCTGCTTCTTAAATCTGTTAAAATAATTTTGTTGGTGCAGAGGAAGGGATTCCAGCTATTCACTGGAGAAATGTTGAGATGATTATATTTTGGGTACCCTGTGATCTATGTTGATTGCTTATTGATTTTTGGGTGGAGTTTAGAGTGTTGGTTTGGATTTACAGTATACTAACTGGCTTAATTTCTCCCTTGAGAAACTACTTTTTTCTTTATGCTGCACTGATGCAGCAGAAATCTGTGCAGAATCACACTTTATCTTCTGAGCTCTAATAAGAAAGGAGCCTGCCAGTGGAAGATTATGGTTCTTGAGGGGCTCTGACTTTAGAACTTACCCATCTTCTCTGAGAAGAGCAGACCTCTAAGAAAACCTGACTATGAGGTGCCCGTGCAAAACTTGCCATTTCTGGAGTGCTTTTCAGAAAGAAATTATTGTTTGAGCAAGACTGTTGGACTTCGCTTTTGTGCATTGGAAAGATTAACCTACATGTATTCAAACCTGTGGTTCCAGTAAGTCTGGCTATTTCAGAACCGAAGCTTAGCTGAAGCTCAGCAAACAGCGTGTAAAAATAAAACAGGCTCATTTGCTTAGTTTTAGAGATAAAAAAGGCTCAAGGTTATCAGAGGAGATACTGAAAATTAGGAGATACTCATTGTTTGAATAATGTATTAGGAGCCTGGGACACAAATTACAAACAAATATTGGAAGGTGGAAACAGCAAAAAAGGTGAAGAATACATGCAGAGACATAGACCCATTATCAGGGCCCACAAGGCAATACCATTTTATTTGATTTCTCCATTTTCCCCCAGAGATGGTAGCTGGAGCATGATTTATTATATATTTCCCATACTTTTTTGCCATTTACTTTAAAAGTGTAAGCAAACCATTAGACATAAGAAAAAAAAAAAGAAAAAAAAAAAAAAGAGAGAGACCTGAGAAATAAATGGGTAGAAAATAATGTTCAGAGGAAAAATAGAAAATGAGAAATAAACTACTAGGTCTTGATAAAAGGCTTAATATTTAAGTGAAAATAATAGTAAGAAAATAATAATTATTAAAAGCATTGCAAAGTTCCAGCTTGAACAATAGATTCTTTTACAAGGTAAGCTTTCTGGGTCAGGTTCTGCTTTCTGCTATTCTGCTGTACATAAAGAACTGTAAAAAGCAGCCCTAATTGTGTAGTTGCAGATTCTCTTGGCATATGGGTACACCATGACATCCAAGGGATTGCACTGGATGATGTGCTACAGATACATTAGGAAAAGGAAGTGAGGCCAGCTGTGTAATTGTTCCTCAGGACATCTCAGTCCCAGCCCAAATCGGAGTCCCTGGGGGGATGCTCATCTGTTCCCGGAATCCTATTGTATCCCTGCTGTACCCAGCTTTCCAGATATATATATATAGCAGGATCCTTCACGCTCCTCTCACAATGGACCCATGTGCTGTTTGGCCAGATTCAAAAATCATGTCCTTTATAATGCATTGTTATGGAGAATATTTAAGAAGCCAAAAACATTTAGCTATTTTCTCATACTCGGTCTGCCTAGGCAAAAGAAAGGTTTTGTCTGAAGATATACAGCACATTTCCAGCTGCTCTTTGCTGTATCAAGGCAGCCACTGGGAAGATAGAGTCCCTAATAAGAAGCAGGTAATCAAGTCATCCTTACACTCATTCTCAAGCAGTCTGTTACGGGCTTAGCTTTTCAAAGTAGATCTGTGGCTCATTGCAGAAGGAATAATATATCCCACAAGTGGAAATGCAGAGGGGCCCTCAAAAAGAACAGGTAATCTGAAATGAAAGTCATTCTGACCCTTTAACTAGTAGTGGCACTGCCACACAGCTTGCCGCAAATGAAGACTGACAAATTGTCTTAGCAGGATACAGGCTTTCAATTTGCCGTGGTCTCACATCTTAGCATTTCCAAGCTGCAAGGATGTAACATGCATTTCACAGCTGTTATGGATGGACCTGTCCAAGGCAGGTGTGGGTTCAGCTGGAGAAAGGGAAGAAATGGGGGCTCCTGAGTTTACCATTAACTGGCAATAGGAGTCTTGCACATTCCTTCTCTTGCTCTGGGGAAAGGCCAGGAAAGGGGTTGGGAAGCTGAGAGCACTGAGATGTTATAATTAGCATGAGTTCTTTTGCCAGACATTCAAATTCTAGTAAGCAAGCCCCTCCAGGTCCACTTGGAAAAGTTTGCAAACTTTTCTCTGTTTTCCTCTTAGATTCAAGGGGGAAAGCAGGTCTGAAAGCTGCCAGTACTTCTTTATTGGAATCAGCTGTTCTAGCTGAGGCTGAGCTCAGCCATATAAACAAAGAGAGAAAGAAAAAGAGTTTTGTGAAGGCAAAACCAAAAATAGCTTGTTTGAAATATTCTTCTCCTCTTTTTCTCTCTCTGCATCCTTCAGTTGATTTAACTTAATTGGGATCTGTTTGGTCTCACGGATTTTTTACTTTTTATTTTTAAAAAGCAGACGTAAAAAAAGGAAAAGACGTTTTGCAATGCTGGGCTTTGGTTTACTGAGTTCTGTTTGCCAAGATAAGCCACAAGAGAGACAGCACCTCATTTTCACAAATATCCCTGGAGACAGCAGGTGCTTTACGAAATGTCCGCATTTGCATCTGGCAAGTTCAAATAGCCAAATTAGTCAAAGCAGTACTTACCCCCTAAATCAAATATCTAAGATCCTTTCCAGTTATGTCCCAGATTAGGAAATGTCTTGGAAATGGACAGCTGTCCGGTTGTGATTCCATTTGAAAATATCGACTATGAGCTGTTTGAGTCGAAAGAAAGATTCCCACCAATTATGCCTGATCTTTCTCACTGCAACATGGGATATTTTCCTTGGAGTTGATGGGATATTCGAGGCAGCTAATCAGAAATCTCCAAGATTAAGGGACCAAGAACGGGATTTCTGAAACACTCAGTTGACCAGACATTTGCATCATTTTCTGGGAGGATGATAGCAATCTACCCAAAGATGGGAATGTAAACAGACATTTAATGAAGATGGTTTGCATTGAAACTCTCTCTGGTCTGTTAAGAATACAGAAAATAAAGGTGGATTTGTTGGAAGTGACTGTACTGCAAACAAACAAGTTAAGATTCATCTCAGTTAACTCTAGCTGCCCACAGAGCAGACATCTGCAGGCAAGCTGCCCACCACAGGCTTCCATGAGAACTAGACATAATGAACAGATATCCACTATTATAAGTGCAGCCTGGGTAAGTCACTGTAAATGTCTGCATTTAGCAGAGGAAACCTCCTTCGAGTGACTGACAGTGTCAGCGAGCATCATGGAAAAGAGGAGCAGTTAAGGCCAAAGTCCCAGAGGTTGGTGACATCTGCTAAGCAGCACAAGCTTTCTGAAAGCCATAATGCTTCCTATTAAAAAAGCAAGATGGCAATTATATGTGGGCAATTCTTAAAAAAAAAAAAAAAAAAAAAAAGTCTTTGTGTCTCAAAAGGCTGGTCAACTAATTATCCGGAGCTTGGCCCACATCTGTACTGGTTGAGGACATCTTTTGTTATTCTACCTCACTCCTTAATCCTGTTTAATTATTGATTTTTCCCATCATGAAACTTGTGTCTGCTGTAGGCAAACTCCTTTGACTGCCAGCAATCCAAGCACGTTTGGTCTGTCAGCCACACATGGACAGGCCATTCCTTGGAAGTCCCATTCATCAACTGATTTCTGTAGGTGCCAGGCAAAATGAACAATAAACCTCCTGAATCACAAGAAAAACACATTTTTCTGGGACAGAACCAGACACTGAATACTTGGACAAGGCTTTAAAACAAACACATAACGCAAGTACAAAAAGAAGGATTTATATGCTATTCTGCAAAGAGGGCTGAGTCTACCAGCTCTTGCTGGACTCGGTTCCTTCTTGGCTCTCAGCTAAGCAAGGTGCTCAGTGGCTTCATTCACCAACAAGTTTTGAGGTGCCTACTCTGAAAGGTGAGTGTAACAAGCAGATGCGTTTGTTGTTGTCTTGTGTTTGTTACACAAGAGAGTGTAACAAACTTTCCTCTTTCAGTAGCGTGTGAGTGAAGCTCTTATCTCCCAATCATTTCTAGGGTGTCACGTTCACAAATATTTTTTCCTGAGAGACGTGAAGCCTGGGAGTTCTTTTCTGGCATAACTGCTGGTGCTCTAGGTAGGCTTCTTGAAACCCCAGACTTTTCTTAGTGTGGTATACACTGCTTTTTGAACAATCCTCCTGTACTCATGGTGGGAGGGAAAGAAGAAGGGAGGGTTTGTAGTTGGTGATGGTTCTATAGGAGTGGTGGTGTAGGCAGGCTGTCTGAACAGCATCATACAGGTGATCGGTTGTACAAGAGCAGAGAAAATTTCTGTTATAACTGCTGTGTTCCCAGTTGATGTGGCAGAAGGGCATCTTCACAAAGATTTGCCCTGTAGTGTTAAACTGGTACCGCCAGGGCTCTTGCAGGTCTGGAAAAGGGATGCTGCTAGTTCAGGAACTGAGAACAGGCCAGGCACCATCACAAACGTTACAGCTTGGCCACAGTACTTCCTGTGCCTCAGCCTCCAACTTATCTCCCAAGCAAACATGACCCAAGGCTGTCAGATTACAAATGCTTATCTGCAGTGACTGGTGACTAACAGTGTTTTTGCTCTCCTAAAAAAAGTTAATTTGGGCTTTGGCAGGGTAAGGGTCAGCAGAACATTTGTGCTCAGGCAGTGGCCTATGTTTGCTCTATCCAATGCTTTCAGTGGTAAATTAGAAGGCTTGTTCTCATCCTATTGGCTCCTCTGTGAACCCTGGTGGGTATTGCTATGATAAACAATTGGATTCTGAATAACTGAAAAATATGTTTTGGAGTTCAGCAGCCTGGGGATGTCAGGGGTAGGTCAGGAGGAGAAAGGAGTGCACGAAGCATGGCTGGTTCCTGGCATGCATGCTGAAAACTCTGGAGTCTGAAGGGACCTGGGTGTCTGCCTAAGCCAGATAACAAGTCTGGGATAAGGGAGGAGATCTTTGTGTGTTGGTTTGGCCAACAGCCTCTATGTGAGGAGGATACCAGGGGAAAATAAAGTAAGAAGGAAAAGGAAGGGAAAGGAACATTTTCTCACATCTGGGCATGGTGCAGTCCACAGCCACAGTAATATGAGCGTCACCAGCTGCTTTTGCATTGTCTGGAAGGAGCCTCTAATGTATGTGCAGGATCATGATGCTAAAAAGTCTCCTGGCGGGTAGAGAGTCCTGGTTGCTGAGGATCTACCCACACCATTTTTCCCAGCCTTATCCAAGTCAAGTGCAGAATGCAACAAAATATGCCTTGGTGTGATGACTTTGCAGACTGTAGCAGCTTCCTGTTTAATAGTGGTTGTGACACCCTTAGCGATGGAATGATGATTAATATCTCTTGCCCACCTCTACACTCCTCAAAGTCCTTGCTCAAGGGCTTCTGGCATCTATCTGCAGTGCAATAGACTTGTCAGCCTCCATATTCTCAGACCAGGTAGGCTTTTCCTTTTGCCCTAGGCTCTGGATTTGAAAATCTTTATAAGGCACCCTGAAGGGATGGATGGGAGACTTACAGTGATCAGAGAGGTAAAGGCATAGGTGGGATCCCAGAGTCTCCATCTCTGAAATCTCTGTGGAATTGGAAAATGTGCTTCTGGGCCAGTCTCTAAAGTGGAAAATGACAGATAGTCTCTGGGATGTTGGAGTGGAAGAGATGAGAAGTTGATCAGATAGGGCTGTCCTGAAAGGGTGCAAGGCAGTGGAGAAATTATTAGGGAAACCTTTAGGTGAAACAGAAGGGGGCCATGTAGAAGCTTAATATCAAATATTGCACTTGAAAGTGGCAAATTTATTCCTGTTCTAGCTGGGAGTAAATTTGTTACTATGGCATTGTAGATTTTTTTTCACACCACTTTTGGTTTGAGATCACTTCTTTTAAATGGATCATAAAAAAACTCCCTAGTCAAAGGCCTCAAAAAACATCTTTTGTAACTTATTGTAACAGTCATGGTCATCGGGAGCATGGAAGCTAACACTTAGAATTTGTAAATGACCAGAGTTAGGAGGTTCTCGCTGGAAAGCTCTGGGCAGTGGAAATCCTCTGCCAGGAGGAGGCCTGAGAACCAAAGCTAACCTTTTATCCTTTTACTGTTTTTTCTGTTTGTTTGTTTGCTTTAGTCTTACCATATAGCTAAACTAATAATTTCAACATTTAGCTAAAGTACTTCACATTGAAAAACAGAACAAAACAAAAGGCATATTAAGGAACAGGTTAAATGCTTGGCAGTAACACTGTGACACTTCACCTCACAGCACTTATTCTTGCCCTGTCTGTACCTATAGGACCTCACCACCTCTGTGGGTCTGTGGGTGCAGTTGTTGATGGGGTCTTGCCTTAAACCAGATCAATGAATGTAGTGAAAAGAAGTCTAGGCTGGTTTTATTTTTTGCTTTCCCCCCCTGAATTATTTCCCTTGCTCTGTTCATTCTGCAGCCCCACAAACACTTATGGTGGTACCTGTTGGGTGAGGGAGGCCAGGCATGGGCAACAAGCAGCCATGGACAGGAAAATGGAGCCAACCCAGAATGGAGCCCTAGGGGAGGACCAGTTCTGGTGATTCAGCTGATGTGTGGTAAATGAGTCAATGGCAGTCCCGCTGCCAGACTTACATCCCTCTATAGTTTACACTCCTTTCCTGGTATTTACCACAGTTGACTGGTTTAATTTTGTCAACACTTAGGGGCTGTAGCTTCCAAGAGAGACCAGCTCTGGGGAAGGTGTTTCAGTGGCCAAATATCCTAATTGTGAAATGAGCAGATGCAAAATTCTGCACTTTTGTTTCCAGGTAATGGATCGTATTATCCTTTCCCTTAGATTAAAAGAGACCTTTAAGACCAAAAACCTCTGCACACAGATTCTAAGCCAATGTGGGTGTAATGTTTAAAGGTGCTAATGGCCTGCCATTAAAGGTCACTGATGTATACACATGCAGACCCTAATTAAAGGGACTGTAGGTTAAGGCACTCTCTTTTGTCTGACAATTAAAGCTCAGAGGCTCCTTTGTATTGCAAAGCGACACAAGGGGAGACACGATATTCAAATCTCACCTTTGAAGGCCACAGGTTTCCAGCAGCTTTTAAGTGAGGGGCGTTTACAAGGGGGACAGGAAGTTCTTGTCAAGATCTTTGATTTAGTGTGAAACTCTAGAAGAGATAAGAAATCTCAGGCAGTTGCGTTTTGGGCAAAGGAGTGATGTCTGTGGTCTCCGTGAGAGGCAGATTGCCATTTGTTATCCCTGTTCCCAGCCCACACTTCCCCACAGATGTGGGCTGGTGAATGCTTTGTAATAAACCAATCACGTCACAAAAAATAGCTAACATAAGCTGACCGTCTATTAATGCCCCAAACCGGACTCTGATTTACCAAGCATGTGATTGCTTGGGAAAAGTTACTATTGATCTACAAAGCAATAAAAGTATTAACAGGACTGGGAGAAAACAAACAAACAAGGGAACAAAAACATTTGAAATTGTCTTTAGATACAGCACAGGTTTTAGATGTAGCTTTGAAGCTTCCAGCTACCGTGGAGTTGAGGGTAATTATTCTCGTCTTAAAAGGTGGAATGCAGAGGGGCTGATTTCTGACTTTTGAAGGCTTAGCTGAAAAAATGAGGTGCTTAGGACTGTATACAAAACTTATCCAGACTGATTAACTCTTAGACCCTTACAAGGAAAGACTTTCTCACATGATTTATGAAACTTCCTGCTTTTGCTGGACCTGAGAGGGAAGGTGTGTAAAATGATTCCTTAGATAATATATATTGAGTGACTAATCAGAGAAAGGTGTGTGAACACTGGAGATAAAATAATTCAATATGTTAGCAATCAAAAGTGGGGGGGGGGAAGCAAATTGGAAAGTATACAGTCCATGTGCTTTACAGAAAATCAAGATTATGATCGTCTGTTTTCACAAGGACACTTTTTAGAAAATCTGTTTGATTTCCTAATTTGATTGACTCTGCATAAAGTATATTATTCTATTTTCTTTTTAAGATTTTTTTTTCTGTTCGTCATATAATTTATTTTAAAAGACCTTAAAAAAATAAAAATTATATTAAACATATAAAACAATCCAAGTTCCAGGATTCTCCTATCAGCTGCAGAATAAGAAAAACAATAGCCAAATAAGAGAAGATGTAAAATGTGCACACTCAGCTGAGAAAAAGTTGGAAAAAGTTTTGAAGGTAGAGCAGTCCTGTAGATATCCCCAAGTGAGACATTCCAACGCGATATTACTAAGTTGCTCAGAGCTTCTGAACGAAGATAAACTCAGGTCTGATTTGCACATTTTAAATCTTCCTCTCCGCTTTTGCTTACAGGTGATGTTTATGTTGAAGTAGCTTTAAAAGTAGAAGCATTGTGATTGTGTCCTAATTTATATATGTCCTAAGCTGGTATTACCTACCTTAATGTTGATACAAAGGAGAGACCTGTCCTAAGATCAACTGAGACTGTAAAAGAGTTAGCTGCTATTGAAATGCTGATCTCCTCTCTCTCTTCTCACCACTGCCCTCTTCCCCTCTTCTGTCTCTACCCCTAAGGCCCTACTTTCTCCTTTGCACTTGCTCTATCATTTCCATGTGCCTCCCTGGGCTGTTTTAACTCACTGAGCCAGCAGAAATCTACTCTTCTCCACCCCTCTTCCTCCTCCCATATCTTAAATCGGTTTTCTGCCTGAGTAGCAAGTCAAACCAGCACAAGGAAGGGAGTAGGGCTGTGCAAACAGATGCCACAGATAGTCTGAAATAGGAGGTAATGTTTCACAGGTGGGAATGGTGGAGCAGGGTGGGACCTCCCATTTGTTGGTAGCAGTGAACTCCAGCTCATGCTCCAGAACTACTTAGATTTTTTTATGACATCAGAATTTTATGCCACTAACTTCTGGTGAACTAATATGAAATATATAAATCATGACTATACATTTCCAACATCTACTAACACTTGTATGAAATACAAGAATCTAAAGGACTGGAGCACTTCTTCTATGAGGAAAGGTTGAGAAAGCTGGGAAAATTCAGCCTGGAGAAGAAAAAGCTCGTGGGGGATCTTATCAATGTCTAAAAATACTTGAAGAGAGAGTCCGATGAAGATGGAGCCAGGCTCTTTTCTGTGGTGCCCAGTGCCAGGAAAAAGGCAATAGGCACTAACTGGAAAACAGGAGGTTCCACTGGTAACCACAAATAGAACAAAAGTGGATGGCATAAGGCTGTGCAGGAGAGGTTCAGACTGGACATCAGGAAAATAAAAAAGTCTTTACTGGGAGGGTGGGCAAACACTGGAACAGGCTTCCTAGTGAGGTGGTCGATGTCTCATGCCTGTCAGAGTTCAAGAGGCTGTTGGATGATGCCTTCAGTAATATGCATAACTTTTGGTTAGAGTGGTCAGGAAGTTGGACTAGATGATCTTTGAAGGCCCCTTCCAACTGAACCATTCCATTCCATTCCATTCCATTCCATTCCATCTAAATATCAAGAAACATTTCTTTACAGTGCAGATGATGGAGCACGTTGCCCAGAGAGGTTGTGGAGCCATCTGGACACAGCCATGGGCAACCTGCTCTAGGTGGCTTTTCTTGAACAGGGGTTTGGACCAGATGGCCTCCAAAGGTCCCTTCTAACCTCAAGCATGCTGTTATTCTGTAATTTCCCGATGTTCCCCTCCCCATTTTGAACTGTTCAACATCCTCTTTCATGCCCTCTTTCCCTCTGGGTGACCACAGGTTGGAGAAACCCTTCTACGTGAGTCATGCACAGCAGTCACCCGGTCTGCTGGGAAAGAAGTAGAGCAAAATATGAAGTTGGCTGAAGCAGTAACTCATGATGCTGCTCTCCAGGACTGATCCTATGACAGTCTGCACTATGCCTGTGGCACCTGGCAGATCCTGACGCAGACCAGGCTTCAGTGGATTGCTGTTCTGTTCCTGAGCTGCCAGGCCAAAATTCGGTTTTAGGTTAGTGCATGGTTTATAAAGTGAATGGATCAGAACATTTCCTAAACAGAAGATATTCAGCATTAGAAAGCTGCGGTAAACGTGGTAGTTGCAGGAAGCAGTTATCCTGGTGAAGGTTTCTTTGGTATAACTCTGCCTTCAGTCCTCTGAGAGGTGGAGGAGGTAACAATTACTTGAGGAGAATTGATGAAGGGGTGTGGGGGTGTGGGGGCGGGATTGTCTGCTTTGTCTGTGATGTTCCTCTCTGTAGGAAATGATGGACCCCAATTATGCAGATGTCCTTAGTGAATCATCTGTCTCAACTTTCTCTTGCAGTAAATAATAGGAAGTAACAATGTTCATTAAATGTGTAGGGCTGCTGTCCTTGGAGAGTAGAATCTCCCCAGTGCACCTCCTATAGTGTACACAGAGTGAGCTTTCTGCATTAGTGTGCTTTGCTTCTCCACAATTCACTCTGGACAGCCACAAGAGGAAAGTGTAATTCAGGGCATGGAGGTGTATGTGTATTATTCCAGGAAAACCCCATCTGCCCCTGGGAAAAAGAAAAACCACCAGAAAACTGACCACATGGCATAGCCCTTTGGTCTGCGGTGGAACTGAGCTCAAGGTGCTCCAATCTCATTTTCTCCAGAATACCTACTTGTGTGTCTGTCTGTGTGTGTGTCTGTGTGTCTGTATGTGTTTGTGTGTGTTTGTGTGCACGCACGCTATGCAGTTGTCCTGCAATGGTTCCCCTCATATTGTGCAGGGTGTTTTTCTGTCCTGCAATACCTCTGCCCAGGGGGCAGAACCACAAGAGCACTTTTCCTTCCGGATTTTTTCCCCTGCCCTGTCTCCTGCTTTGCTGCATCCATCTGCCCTGATACCTCAGCACCCTACTCTGTATTCCTACAGACCTAAGCTTGTAAAAGGGGCTGAAACAGCCTGGAAAGAGAGAGTGAAACCTCAGTAATGCAGGGGATGGTGGTACAAGGGGATAGCAGTGCAAACCCTGGGCATTGTTTGAGATCTCAGTAAACACTGTGGTTGGTGGGACTGCGGGGAGCTGATCCACCATCCCTGCCCTCTTACAAGTCTCCCTGGCCTTTTCCTTCAGGCCTGTGAAACTGTTTCTCTTACTTATGTGACTGCTAAAACAATGCCAATTAGCAATGACTGTTTCCTGGTGTTGATCCTTATGCACAAGAGGCAGAAGAGGCACTGCCAGGGACTGTGTGCAGAGGCATCAGATGAGATGATCTGCAGGAGTGACCGGATTTCAGTAGTGGTCCTCTGAACTATTTGATCTCAGAAAGCAGAGCTATGGAGCACACAGTTATACACCCTCCTCCTTTTCTGTATTTTGACTCAAAAGAAGAGACAGTGGTGACATTTGTGGTCATATTCCGGGTTGTAGCTGTGCCATGTTCAGGGAAGGAGAGGAGTGTGCTGAAAGCTTAGTATTGCACGAAAACCAAAGTTTCTATACAGAATCACGGATTTAAAGCTCTGGCATGTTTTTGATCTCATAAATACTTACAATATCTAGAGAGAACGTCTGGAATTTGGATTGTTTTATGTAGTGTTTAATATAGTCGAGGTAGATGCGAAACACTATGGGACACCGTAATTTTCCACATGGAGTATTGTTCCAGGATGCTTTTGAAACTCTTTGGCTCCATCACCATTATACTATACTTGTTAAATAGAAGATGTTAAATAGAAACAGGTGATCACCTGGTGAGGGCAGGATCAGCTGGTACTCTGCATTTTGACATGATGTCCACAGAAACATATCCTGCTTAGCGCTGCAAAGACTGTTAGAGTACAAGTGTTTGTTATTCGAGTGAGGCTGGCATTAATCCCTGAAGTCAGTGTTATCCATTCCAGGCTGTGGGACTGCATAGTGAACAGATGTGCCAGTGCATATGCACAACCCTTATGTGAAAATACAAACCACTTGTATTTTGTTAGAGCAAGGTTCTGGTATTGCCGTTCTCCCCTTGCCTTAGACAGACAGTATTTCGAGATTAAAACACATCTGCAAACTGTTTTTCTGGTGGAGGGGCAGGAAACGTTTTATAGGCGTTACATAACTGTACAGTATGAATATTCAAGCTCCATTTTATTAAAGTATATAACTTCTCTGACATAACTGGGTTATTTCTTCCTCTAAATTTAGCATACAGCAACACTGATTTGCTTAATAAAGAGCAATATTTACTTTAAGATTCCCATGGTATTAACTTTGGAACCTAAATCAGTTTCTGATGGCTTCAGTGGAGACTGGGTCAAATCGTTCCTTTTATTTTTTATTTTTTTTATTTTTTATTTCTTTTATTTTTTATTTTTTTTAAGAAACAGAGATAGAGATGGGACTTTTTTTTTTTTTTTTTTTTTTTTTCCCCGAAGTTAAAGGACATATAGCAAAAGCAGACATCCAAAAAGTGCTGAAGAAAGACTAAATGAGGAGGTAAAATGGAAAGTAGTTACTTTTATAATCACTATATAGAGTTTGTAGCCACTTTTCCATACTGAGCTGATTATGAGAGAGTTCCCAGAAGATAGAAACCAAATAGGTCTTTATTTTGGCAGTGATCATTCTAGGTGTTCTTTAATGGGCATTATTCTTGCTAAATTATGAATGAGCTTTATAGTAAGACAAATGCCATTATCAGAGTTATTTATTCATGGGCTGTCATCTGTAACATCCCCACACTAGTTTTTCTCAAAGTTTAGTATCGATCATTTGCTTTAATCAGATGCATCAAGGGACACTCTAAGAATCAGCAACTGCAGCTTTGAGTATCAGCATCTCTCCCTGGGTCTCTGCCAGGCTTAAGTGAGTACTGAGGCTATGTCGGGCATTAGGTAACAGGAGCAGTAAGTGGGGGCTTACTCTCCTTACATTAGGATAAGTGTACGTGTGTCCCCCAAACTCTGACTTGACTGATGATTAATCAGTCTGCGCTGACATGCCCATTACTCTGTTTTTCCAGTTGATTCTGAGATTCTCCAGAGCTCTGCAGGGATGATGCCCTGAAGAATTGCCGGGAGTGCAGAAGGGCCTCGTTCACCCTAATGGTATTGACTGCTGCTCATTCTGTCTCGCCAGGTAAGATCTTCTAAGATGAGAGTAAATATTCTCTGCTCCACAGTAGCTAGGAGGCTCAAACCAAGTCTAAAATCAGCATTACAATGCCGAAGCAATTTAAAATGATACAATGTCTATTACTGTTTATATTGCTTACAGAGCAGAGAGGCAAAAGGCATGGTGTCAGCATCTTGCCTGGCTCAGTGAGTGCTTGCTTCTGCATTGATCTACATGTGGCACAGACTGCCTTATTTTCACTCTTTATTTCTTTACACAAAGAATCAACTTTACCAGATACTAAATCCAGACACACACAGCAAGAAATCTGCCCTCCTTTTTCTGTCTTCATTGATGTATCTGGTGTCCCTGAAACACTCTGGCTAGCAGACACTTCACATTAGGCATGAGAAAGGTAAAGTCTAGGTGTGAGTTAGTCTCCATAGACGACTTCTAGACTCAATTGGGAGAAATGGGCATCTCTAGATGTTGATTTATCTGAGAAGGGTGTTGAAGAGAGAGAAGAGGGACTTAGACACTCAGACTATTTTTATACCACTCAGCGGAGCCAGGCGATCACAAAGCCCTGCACACCGGCACATGACCATCCATATGGTCAGATTGTGAGCACCGTCAGTGACATCCCAATGCTCTCCCAGACAGTGCCCACACACAGCTCAGGGCTCAGCGTGGGCCTGACACATTCTCAGTAAGTGAATTAATGTAGTTAGTCTGCTTTGGGGACTGAGAGAATTGTATGGATCTGAGAAAGTTAGCTCAGAGTCAGAGAGCGGGTCCAGTCTCATTTTCTAGTGTGAACTTCTCGAGGTTTTTAACCAAAGATGAGCTGAATCCTACAGTAAACATAATTTTCAGTATTTTGGAGAGTACTACAGTACACCTGTGATGTAGTGTGGGAAGAAATAAGTTCCATGTCAGCACAGTATAAAACAGTCCTAAAACCCTGCAACGTGCCCTTAAGATATATATTTGTCATATTGGGATCATATCAATAAATTAAAGTCCAATCCTTATTTTTGTCTACAGTGAATGGGAAACCCTCCTTTGAGGAAAATTCTCTTTTCAGTTGCCAGAGAACAGATCATGGGCAATTTCACTGAGATGTAAGGTGTTACCCTGGTGTAAAAGCTGCTGGAGACTCAGGACTACTGACTTCAGAGCTCAGTCTTTACACCAGAAAACTCAGGAAATCTCAGTGAGTAATTTCAAATCCAGCTCCATACTCAAGAATGATTTGTGAAATAAGGCATTTCCTTATTTTTCATACAGTCCATTTAGCTTGTCCAAAATATGACAGAAAAAATATTTGTTCCCATTTAGATTTTTTATCAGGATAACTATGCCTATATAAATGATCTATAATATAGTACTTTCACAAATATCTTCTACTGTTATTACTAAAGATTTCAACATATTTTTAAATCACAGTTTACCACAGCTCATTATGTTTTAGCACAGCCTGACCTCCTTATCTTCCTACTGGAAAAGATAGCGAGAGACAGCGTGTACATATTCCTTTTAAAATGAGATATACAATTCCCTCTTTCCCTCCCCACTAACACACTTTTTTTTTTTTTTTTTTTTGAATTCCAAAGTCCCATCATTTTGCACAGCCCCATCTGCTTCTATTTTGAGGCAACTATTCTTCTGGCTCTGGAGTGCTGGGTAGCACTCCTGCTAAAGTCTGTCACTGTCTCTGGTTAATCAGCTGGAGAAGCTGCTGCTGCTATCTCTGCAGCACTCGGTGCCCATGACAGCCTGGGGAACAAGAGGATTGGAAGAGAACCTGCTTCTCCCACATGCTAGTGGAGAACAGATCACCCAGCCACCAGCCTTCCCCACACCCCCCAAGTAAATGTGTCTGTATGCTGCATGCTTCATGCTGTAGCAAAAATAAATAAATAAATAAATATAGTTTTAATAGATATGCACAGGAATTGAAGCTCTGTCCAGCAAAATGGGTCATGTATTAATTTTTAATGATTTAAATTGGAAATATCCAAGGTAATCCTAACACATATCAGTAGAGTGGCACGTGCATCTAGCAGGCAGGCTGCACATTTAGTTGAAATAGTCATTTTGCTGGTTAAATTAACACATTTTAAAATTAGTCTGGTGTACACTCTGTGGGCATGCGGGTGGAAATTTTACAGAAACAACACTGTAAAGTTTTCAGCTGGATGAAGTATTTCATTATCCAGCCTTTGTAGTGAAAGGAAAACATGCTTGGGAAAGAAGGCCAAGCTTCACCATGAGTCACAGAGCGACAGGTCCAAGCGCAGAGGGCAGGGCGGCACCAGGCTGCCGCTGCCCCCGGCTGTTCCACCAGGCTGCCCTGCACGGACGGCTGCCCCCTTTCTCTGCCGACTGCCCACCCGTGGCACCATGGAGCCTGTGGCCAGGAGGAAGCCGTCTCTGGTTCCAGTAGGCTTAGCAACGCGTCAGCATCAAGCCCTGGTTTACACGGGGAGCAGCTGCCCCGGCACTCATGGTGAGGTGGGCGGCACAAGAGAGGGACCTCAGCCAGAGTTTGGGTCTTCATTTTTTTCATTCATACAACTCCCCTCACCTGGTTTCCTCCTAGGTTCAGGAGTAGGTCTGGATGATCTGAAACTGCATCCTCTGGTGCACATCCATGACATTTAGGGTCTCCATCCTGAACATGTCACTTACAGATGTCTAAACCAAGTAAAAATGGGGTTTACAGTTTTAAAGCAGGTACACACTTAGGAAAATGTCACCCATACTTTTCAGCTCTGCCTTTTAAAATATTCCATGAATGGAGTATTTCACCACATGAACCTCTAAATGGAAGCCTATATTTGCATAAAAAGGACTTTTCTCATTTTCAGTGGTCATTTTTATTTATTTTTTCTGTCTTGGCAGCAAAGTTGTCTTTTTATTTTATGTTATGTTATGTTATTTTATGTTATGTTATTTTATTTTATTTTACTTTCTGCTTTCTGAGCTTTGTCAGGTCTTAGAATATTTTTCATGTATAGTGAAGATAACATCTGATGAATCAAATTTTTGACATTTTCTTGCTTGTCAGAAAAGGCATTCAGAATGCTGTTTTTATAAGACCTAATCTTTACATTCTACAGCAATAGCTGAACTTTCCTTTGAAATCTATATGTGATGTCTCTGCCTTCCTTCCTGCATTCTAATCTCTGGGCATATACAGTTGTGAAATGTCATATATGCCATTTACACCTCTATTCCAAACGATCTGCAGTAAACAGCCTTATCACACTAGTGTCATTTTCCTTTCAAAGCTTGAAATGCAATGTGTTAATTGCAACCTATTACTTATTTATGATTACTGCACCAAATCCACATCTGCTTTTTTTGCAGTTCTGAAATCATGTTCTGGACCATTACTGTTTTTATTGCTATTACTGTTATTTATTGTCATTATAAAGGTGTGCATATGTAAATGATACTTTTCAACTAAAATTAAGGCTCTTTTCTAATTTCAATATATTTAGACAGCGCTGAATTAAATAATGGCAATAGTAATTCAAAGACATAAACACACCCCACACACAGAAAGACTGCTGACTAGGAAGTTCAGTGAAAGCATGTTTAAGGGAAAATTGTCAAGATACAAAGGGATTTATGCACGCATTTATTACTTGCACTAGTGGGAGTTCCACTAATAAATCCCTCGGGATGAATGTGAGCCTACATTCTTCAATGCTGGTGGAGCAGACCTTATCTTCAGCAATCATTTTATTTCCACACTTTAATGTCCCCATTCTATAGTGAAGCTCTCTATAATTTTTCTAAAAGATTTTTTATCAGTCTTGATCAAGTGTGTTAGTTGATAAATGGTTGAGAGGTGCAGACTACAAGGAAAGATGCAATGAGTCATGCTGTCTCCTAGAAACCAGACAGCAAATAGCTTTCAACAACTATTGCAGTCTTCCAAAGTACCCTCCACTCCAGTACTCTCTCAAGATGTAATACAGTCTGCCACATTACCTGTATCTTTGTCTGCCCAGGAAAATTTGGGAAGCAACTGTAATGAAACAAAGTTAAAGTGGAGTTCTTCAGTACCTACCCAGAGGAACGAGAATGATGCTGACTTGGGCATCATGCAAGAGCCATTCCAGGGACCTCCATGTGCCTCCCATGGTGCAGGAGCATTGCACATAAGATACAACACAGAATATTGCAGTGACTGTAGGCACATTCATTGCTTGGTGAAGAGTAAGTGCCAGCTGGGTGACACTCAGTTATTATCCCGAGACACAAACAGGGTCTTTGGGATGGTGGGATGCGAGGACTCCCTAGGCCTGAGTCAGTAACAGAGGTTGATCCTCACTTAAAAGTCACTCAAGAAGGCACTTGGGTTGCCGTGTCTAGCTGCCTACCCACACAAAATGAATTTTTATATTAATACTCCAGTGAGATGGACTGGGATTTTTATTCTCACTTAGCAGATATAAATACTAAGAAAAGGAATATAAATAATTTGTCTGAAAATGGGGCAAACCATCATAAGTGTTAATGGTACTGGACCCAAGAGCCTGAGACCCTCATTTCTGTGCCCTGATGATCCAGCCATGTCTCTCTAGATCCTGTAGCAATAGTTTCTATGGCAATGACCTACAAGAAAAAAGTTATATTTGCATATGCCTTTACTGATCTTGCATTTCCTTCGTATTCTTTTTGAATAGATTAGTAATAAAGGATAAACACCGGAGGAGCCCTGTGTGGAAAGGCTGAAGGACAGCACCAAACCCCGTGTTCTTTCCCAGCTGCAGTGCTCCTGTGAGCCCTGACCTTGGCTCCAAGGCTGCAGAGACTCTTGGGGATCTCTGTCAGCCCTAGCGTGGGCGCGCTGAATGTCCTCAGGCACTCTCCTCCCTCTTACCGAAGCAAGCATAAGGAGCACGATACTGCTACTGCCTGCCTGTGACCTGCTGTGTCCCCGAGCTGCTCAGATGTAAGCACCCTGCACAGGGTGCCTTTTGCAGTTGTTCCCATTAGGGACCCTACCCACAGATCTCCACAGTGGTACCACCAAAACCTCATGCATGCTCTTTTTTAAAGATGAGTGTGCAAGGAAAAAAGTCATTAAATGAGCAGGAGATTGAGGTTGAATGGAACTTTCTTTGTATAAACTCAGTTTACACAGATATTTGAATATAGCTACTTTATCCTATGTAGTAGGAATGTATTTACCCTATCATTAAAAAACAGATCTTTTTCTGTTCTTTGCCTAAGAGCTTGTTCTATATGCCTATCTGCCTTGCATCCTTATCCAGCTTTTTGTAGGGGAATGTGAAGGGAGTCTTTAGCAAGTCCTTTACACTGTCCATAAGGTTACTATGACACGGCAATCTGGAATCTGATCTCAGGTTTCCAGGACCTGATCTTGAAAGGTCTGGGAGGACGATCTATTTATCTTCCCTGATGATGTTTTGTTTCTCACGGAACCAATCTCTTCTTTCTGTTTGCTCCCACTTTGAGGTCGTAATCCCCTGTTTGTGATACCAGCAGGATTCCCACAGCAACAGATTATGATGTCACAGGCAGAGATTTATGAAGCCATAGGCAGAGAAGCAGGAAGAAGGGCTCTGTTGTGAGACGTCCCAGTCTGCGAAGTCTTTTTTTAGTAATTGCCCAAGTGGGAGGAAACCCATCTCACAGAAGTTATATTTTAACCATCTAAGCAACTGGTTTTCAAAGTGTGACAGAGCATGGATATTCAACAGCAGGTTTTCTGCTTTAAAGCCCATTCATAAATCCTGAATGAATACTCTCAAAACCTTTGAGGCGATTTCACATGTGTCACTAACAAAAGGAGGAAAATGCATTGGCATGGACAACAGTTATATCGAATGTCTTTGTAAAATGAAAGAAGAGGTAAGACAGCTATGGGAGCTGCACAAAGGTGCTCAAGGGACATCCTAAGCAGTGACTGTGCCTGGGGTGGCCACTGTCCCTTTCACAGCCTCATGGCAAGCAGGGAAGTAAGAGTCTGTACTTTTTCAGAAATTTTGCTGGTTCTCCATGAATATCTCCTTGGCTCAGTCTTGCCCGCATTGCTTTATTTTGGGCAACACTCAGTGCCCATTGCAGACATGTTAATGATACAAGGCATTTAAGACAGAGATCTGTGGGACTTTCTGTGAGTGAGCTGTAGGGCTTCAGGTCTTGTGACTGGTCAGCCACATTCTGTAGTGTCAGGATCAGATGGGAGCTAAACCCCCTCTGCCCCTGTATGCCATGCAGGTGCTGAGCAGAAATGATGGTAGGTGGCTGTCCAGATGGGTCTGGCACCTGAGTCAAAGCAGAACAGCTTAAGCACTGCTGTGGAAATTGAAGAGGTCTGTTTGCCAGTGTGTGTTTTGGGAACTGAATGTGCAGGCTTTGCTCCCAGTGTGTGAGCCTTGATTGGTTTGCACATTCTTCCCTAGTTTGTTCTTATGAGGAACAATAGCAACTCAAAGTGTGCCAGTGACCACAGCATTGTTTTGAATCTAACTTGCATGGTGACTGGCAGGCACTTGATCTGGCATTTTACTGAGGTGTAACTGAATGTGATTTGTATAAGAATTTCCTCAGCAGTGGTTCTTGTGTCTTTTTAGTGGGATTTTTGCCCAAGTTCTAGACCTCAGCTTTCCCTGTGGCTTTGGACTGAATTCAAGCCAGAAAGATCCAATTTCTCAGATCAAAATTAAATGCTATAAAGAATAGCTGAAATTCTTACAAGAACATCTGAAATGCAAAACTGACATTGTCTCAGAAATCTCATGTGAGGTTTCTACAGGGGCAGTACAGCTGAAACCTCCTCTGATCTCAAAAATGTGAAAGCAAATCTATCTTTCCTCCATTTCTTTTCAAGAAGAAAAGCCCATATGAAAATCACTTCAAAAACTATAAGTCAGTGTCAAGTCATCAGGCTGTTGGAAGCCCATTGCTGATTTTCCCATGGTCACAAACTTGAACAGATAAGGAGACGAGTCTTGTAGTCATACAAGTCACACAAATTACCCCCTCTTGAAAACAGATTTATTGTTTTTTCTGTTGCAGGCATAAGCTGCACTTTTACAGCAACATGAGTTACTGGTGTCACTTAAGAAGTTCCAGCACCCTTCTACTTCTGCTGTTCATCACTATCCTCCCACTGCTCTTTCTGTTATGCTGGCAAAACCATTCATATGAACTCTCTTATGAACTTAATCAAAGAAATGGTGACATAAAGGCATGAACAAGCAGTCTGCAGTGGTAGGTGCAAGATCACTTTCCTTGGCATGAGTTCTGACTGATTCTGCCTTAAAGTGCATATGTAATGACAGTTATATTTGCATATCTATTTGTTAGCTTAAATTCTCCTCATTCTGTTGCTTGTACAGATTATATCTATACAGAACTAAAATTTACCTAGAATGTTTTATGGGGTTGTCCCAAGATACTGATCCTGGAACCAACTGAATCATGGTTTCAGTCCCAGATCTCTCCAGACCCACTCTAGTTTTGACACAATCTGAACATCCCTCATTTGACCTAATGTCAGCCTTTGACCTTCACATATGTAGGATAAATGTCAGGTAGCAGAGCATTCAGAGGGTTTGGTGACTGCTGCGGGGCTTTCAAGATAACTCTGATTATGATACTTGATTTACTACTTCTTGTTGGAATCGTATAGACATTCTGATTATGAACAAGCACTAAACAGCTGTGGCACTAAAAGAGACGGGCAGACACAGCAGGCAGAGCCAACACATGGTGCCTGATGTAATTCCATAAGGCTGTTACTGATACATGATTTAATGTCATTCACTTTAAGAAAGTCATTCAAAACAACACTATTAAAAAAAAAAAAAAGTGCAGGATTAAGTAACAATCACACTGAAATTTTTGGAGTTCCTCATTGTTGAAAAATTAGTTGTCATGCTATTTTAAATTTGTCACAAGTAGAGCCAGAAAGACAAAAACAAAGTTTCTCCCTCAAGAGGGTATTATTTTTTGCTCAAATTTCTTAAGTTTATGTCTTTCTACTTTGTTCCTTAAAAACTTGTCCAACTTTTACGAACTACTGCATCCTCAGTAACAGAAAAAAACATACACAAGTGTTAACATTCATTAGTCTCTCAATGTTTTGAATGCCAAGTAAGAAATTAATAATAAAACAAAGAAAGTGTGTTTCTTCAATATGACTTATATTGGTCTTACACCCACACTTTCCTTAAATAACTTTTAGAGTGGAACTCTATCTATTCACTTTGTATATCTCTCAGCCCACACTAATGATTGTTAGGACCTGTAGAATCCTGACACTGGAGGATGTGAAGTGACTTTACAGACATTATCAGATCATGTCAGTAGTTTCATGATCTCCATTTCAGAGATGCGGGTTCTGAGGCACAGAAGTTCAAGTGACATTCCCAGGGACTCAGAGGAAACCCTGAACAGATGAGAAGCCCAGAATTCCCAAACTCTTTGTCCTGCTTACAAATCACAAAACCACTCATCTTCTGTGTACCTCAGAGATTTTTCCATTCCTGACCATTCAGAGATTTCTACATACTCAGACTTTTCTGCAAAATTCACCGTATAGCAAGTATAATCTAACAAAACTTTTAAAGTAAACAGTGAAAGGGTCAGAATCTAATTCTTGCCATATTAGCCTTAGGAAATGCAAGAGATGTGTTTCTGCTACATCAGTCCCTGACAGACACTAATTACAGCTCCAGATATTCTTTGCTTAGGCCATAGCATGGGGCATATGCCTGAGAAATGTAAAGATCTGTTATGGTCAAAGGACTGAGCCCAAATATTGATGGTCTTGCTGGGTTAGACTGTGTGTGTGCCAGCTAGGCTGTGTGTGCTCCAATGATTGCAGAAGTGCTGGAGCTGAGTACATTCTGACAGGCCACAAAAGACACAATCCCCTGGGAAAAAGTCTGTAAAATTTACAACCACCTTCAAGTTACTCTAATTTTGTTTGTAAGCCTGACAAAGAATTAAGGAGTCATAAGAAACTCCCCAATGCTTCTCTACTGACTGAAAAAGGAAGTAAACCCACTCTCTGTGAAAGAGGGTCCATCTATGCGTGCAAATGTTTATCTATCATAGAATCATTAAGGCTGGAAAAGACCTCCAAGATCATCTGGTCCAATCATCCCCCTACCACCAATGTCACCCACTAAACCATGTCCCTAAGCACCACATCCAACCTTTCCTTAAACACCCCCAGGGACGGTGACTCCACCACCGCCCTGGGCAACCTATTTATATTGCAGAGATAATCTATATTGCAAATATCTATCTATATTGCAAAGATATTCCACATATAATCCTATACTTCTTCTGGGTTAGAACCATAGAATCATAGACTTGTTTGTGTTGGAAGGGACCTCGGTGATCATCTAATTCTAGCCCCTCTGCCATGGGCAGAGACACCTCCCACTAGCACAGGTTGCCCAATGTCCCATCTAACCTGGCCCTGAACACTTCCAGGGATGGGGCATCCACAGCTTCTATGGGCAACCTGTCCCATTACCTCATCAGCCACATAATAAAGAATTTCTTCCTAATATCCAATCTAAATCTACCCTCTTTAAATTAAATTGACATGATTCCCTGAATCTAGTTCAGGTTTAAGAACAAAGATGCATTTCTTGTGTTTCCCAAAGTTGGCTTGCTTTAGTCAGATGTGATGCTGTGTTGGGGGGAGGGGGACGCTTTTTTGACTCAAGCGTTCCCTGCTCGGTGCTACAGACCTTGCCTTGGCTCCTTGATGTTTACTACAGGGAGGGGAAGAAGTAAAGTTCTCTTTCAAATCATTACTTTCTTGCTTCATTGTTATTCAAAGTACTGTTTTCTAGTTCTTAGCCAACCCATATTGAAATAAATGTAACACATGATACCTTATAAGTAGGCAGAGGTGGGTGAAACTCTTGGGATGACAAAGTCTTCCCCATCCCCTGTTTAACATAGGCAGTCAGATTGTGTAATTCTTTCAAAAAAGTTAAAACTTAAAAAATTTTTTTACTTTTTTATGGTCTTGCTGAAAGAATGATCCAGGACTTCATCACTCTAATGGCTCTTTTTAATTTCTTCTCTGCAGTCACTGTTGTTAACTTAGAGCAGCGTGAAAATGCTTGGGCTAATTTTAAATAAGCAGCCTTTGAAACAATCTATCTGGGTGGTGCTAAGCATGGACTCTCTTGGTTTGCTTCTGAGTAAGTAGACATATTATTTGGCTATGTCTACACAGAGGCATGGCATAGTATGACCAAATCTGTAGAACGATACTTGTTGCTGAAGAATCCACATCCACATTACAAACGTTTTGGGGATTTTACCTACTCTGCTTGGCTGAGCCTGATCCCATGGATTGAACCCCTAACAGTGGCTGGAGATCACAAGGTGAATTTTTATCACATGCTAGATACATTTAATCTGAAAGGAATCCAGAGGGTGCTCCCTAGAAACATTCTGCAAAGTGAAGCAAACAGATCAGGAGATCTACTTCAAAAGCATACTCTTGATCTGAATCAAAACACTGGTGTAAACACACCTTCTGTCTTCGTAGGCTAAACCTACCACAAGTGTGTAGATTCAGACAAACCAAAATCACTCTTGCCATGCTCTGAATGGGTCAAATGTGACCCAGCTGTGTCATGGGAGTAGAGTGCTGTGATCTGGCTAGTATTCTCTAAGGACAGCTTAAATCTCTATCCTCTTACGTAATCTTGTTCCCCGTCTCCTTTCCTAATATAAAAGCTATTCCCCATATCAAACTGGGAGTGATTTTCCTGGCCTGCACCAGTTTGAATATGTCTTTTTGGAACAGGGAGAAACAGAACTGGATGTGTAACTCCAGCAGAGGCCAGTATTTGGAGCTCATCATTTAGATTCTGCAAATGCTCATAGACATCACTACATCAGTTACAGGCAGTTCCCATTTCAAGGCTATTTCAGCAATTGTATCAGATAGAAATTTAGCCATCAGCTACAAATAAGACAGGCAGACACTGCAGACCTAGAATAAAAGAATTATAGTGTTCTGTACCACTTTTCACAAGCTTAATCTGGGCAGCACCCAGAGAAAATTGTATAGATGTTTAGAACTGACCTATAGTCAAGAGTATAGGAAATACCCAGGACATATATATACATATATATACATATACATATATATAGATATATACACACACACAATATATATATATAAAGTGTGTATATACACATATATATACATATATATATATACATATACATTTTTCTCTCCCTCAGCTCAGACCTCAACACTTCTGGAGTTTGACATAGGCCATTGATGGGGCAATTACGACTTAAATGGGACAGTTAGGTTGTCAGAATTGAGTATTCTAGATATGCGCATTTTTCATAGAATTTACTATATTTTGTTGTCTTATGATCCCTCCATCCCTGCCTACATAACCCATTACTTTGCATTTATGCACCACAGGCAGAAGACTTGACTATCTGTGGGAAAGAAGGCAGATGGGAGAGAAGATGCCTAGTTGTAAAATAAAAGATTGAAAGGACAAAGAATAATGGAAGAACTTCTATTTTTGACAGCTATACATCTTAAATGCATACAAAACTTAAAATTTGGAAGGCAGCACACTCCCAAACACTTCGCAGTTGCTGTCATTGGGCATTTTGTGTCAGAAATATGATTCTGACTGACATTTGTGGGAGTAGCATTCACAGGAAAGATTGTACTGAAAAGTAGCTTTGATTTGGCATGTCTATATTGTACCATAAAACATAGTATAGATATTCCCAAGCCAGTTTCTCATCTGGCTCCAGGACAGAGTAGTTCCTTTTGTAATTAGCCATGCTGAGGGGCAGAGTTAATTTAGTTGGGGTCCTGTGCTAAGAAAATGTAAATCTTCTGCCTCCAGGACCTGAGCTAAGATGGTGGTGTCAGGGTGCTTTTGCTTGAAGTGGATTTGGGCAACAGACCAAGTTGTAGCATTGCACTGGAAAGTGTGGACACATCCTTAGCTGGTGATGCTTCAGAGAATTAGAGGTTTATCTGCATCACTTCTTCCATGTCTTATCTTCCAATTTCTTCTTTCAACATAAGGAGGAACTTTGGTCTCTGGGTGGTTTTACTTGAGTTTGAACCAACTCAAACACTTTGGGTTCGAAAGTTTAATTTCAATACTACTGGTTTCATGTTCTGTTAGGATAAAGTTGGGGTAGCTGGCCTAGAAAGAATCATTTCCAATAAAAGAAGAAAAATATATAAAAAAGGAAAGAGAAAGAATTTTGCAGAGTTATAAACAGATGTCGAGATGAGCAGAATAACAGAAAAAGTTAATGGAAAAATTAATACAGTAAATATATTCCATGTAGCATGTAGTCAATGCAAGGGGCAAACTGGCTTTAAGGACAGGTTACTGCATGCTGGCATTTTTTTTTTTTAGCTTGAATTGTGTGCCAATGTGGCTTGTTTGTTTTCTACTTGAGTAATTGAATCATTCTGGGGAAAAAAAAAAAAAAAAAAAAAAGGAGGCTAGCAATCTTACAACTCTCAGCAAATAGTTTTAGAGTGTCACAAAAATCTCTGTCATTCTTTCTTTGATTTCTAACTGCCTCTTAGAAACTTTATTCCCACACTGGTGGTGGGGTGGGAGGCCATGATTTACATGCTCTGTGTTGGACTCTGGCCAGTGGTATTGGAACGGCCCATACTCTTTGCCAGATCTGCTGAGAACCTGTGATGACATTTTTGGAAGGGCAAGATGTCTCTTAGAGTTCAGGGAATGGGTGGATTATCTGTCACTGTAAGTGTTTATGTAATCTAAATAATCACTGGCTTCAGTTTGCAGTCTGAGCTGAGGTGCTGGTTCATTGCTCTGATCTCTGAACCAGTAAGTCCATCTTAAGAGCTTGGGACATGCCATGTCTCTGTCCATGCTTTCACAATTAGTTTCTGAATCGCAGGGAAGCTCTTAAAAATAAAAACATTTAGATGCTTTGTAGTCCTCTGTACAATAAAATGAACTGAACCTCCATGACCTCCTGGGTCTTATACAAAGACCCTTGAAGTAGGGTAAGCCTGAGGGGTGGGTTAGCTGGGTATCTGCCCGGCATGCTTAAGATTAGAGTGCATGACTGAAATTCTAGGTTAATGTTTATCCCCAATCAATTAGCGTTTTGGAAAGGCATGAAATTCTGGCTTGCCCTGGGCACTCTTTGACTAAAGGCCAGCCATGGATGGAAGCCCCAGAAGGTTGCAGCTCTTGGCTCTGTGGGAGGCCCAGCTACACAGTGGCAAACAAGCTTTCCTCCAAAGACCCTCAGTGCTCCATTGAAAAGAATTTTTCATCCTACACCTGTGGTCATGAAAGAGGGTTGACAGATGGGCTGTTGTAATGGGCTATTGTGTAAATAGCATGCATTTAACAGAAATGCTGAGGGTGTGTATTTACAGGGGACTTACGGGATTTTCTTTGTGGATGAGGAAGGCTCCAGAAGAGCCACTGCAGGCCTGCTGCATTAATTCCCTATGCAGAGCAAAGATTTTTCCTTTTCTTCCTTAGCTTCTGTTGGAAAGTAAATATATAGAAACTCAGAGAGGGAAAGGAGGGGATGCTTTGAAATAACATTTGGCTTGGTTACTAATGGTCACCTTTTAATAGCCTGGCCTCACAAACCTCATACTTGCAATGGCATTTGTACCTATGTACAATGGTGAGTGCAATTTTGGGTGATTTTACCTCATCCCTCTCCTCCTTACAGCCCTGTCCTGAATATTCAGGGTTATAGCAGACAAGGGAATCAGGAGCAACAGAGTGGAGAGGGCTGTCAAGTGTGTATTGATAGCATGGAAGGAAAGGTGAAGTAACGTGTGGAGGAGCGCCAAAAAAAACTGGCTGCAGAAGATTCATATGATCCTGAAGGTTGGGTAGGAAATCTGAGAAACAACAGTGTAAACTGCAAATAAAAGGGAAGAAGAGAGGAAAGAAAATACGTCATTTCAACAAAGCAGTGAGGAGCCAACAAGAAGAAGAAAATCCCAATAAAAGTGGGCAGAATGAGCAAAGGACAGAAATAGTGACAAGTTGGGGTTACAGGAGAAGAACTGGAAAGGTCAGTCTGAAGGACAGTAATAAGAAAGCCAGAGAGGTGATGAGCACTGGCCCATGGGTGACCCAAAAGGCAGGTGGGGACAACCGGCTGTCACTGCAGTGGTGTGTCAGCTGGCAGGGCTGGGAGCTGGCAGTATAGCATTAACAGGGAGATGAGCAGCACGTGGTTTCACTGGCAGAGGATAGCTGTTCCCATGGGACTTCAACGGTTTTGATATATATAGAAGCAGGTCTGGCTCTCAGGCACAAGGCCAGCAAGTAAGAAAAGAGTCAGTACACATGTCCATGTTAGTACTCCCCTCTAATGGGACCCAGCCTCTGTGAAAGCTCATGCTCTCAGGTCTGCACAGAGCAGCTCCTGATTGCCATCAAGCAAGTTCAGAGTGGGGACACCAGAGATAAAATTGTCCCTCATCTTTTCTCCAAATCCTGCAATAAGCCCACATTTCAGTTTACAGCTCAGGATGATATACTCTGGCTGACAGTATAGAACAATCGCAGCCAGCCAGACAGCACCGTGACAGTCCACAGGGCTATTTTTGGAAGATGAGAAAGTTTGCTGGAATCACTACCAAATACCAATGGGTTCAGCCAGAAGTGAAAGTTAGTGCCACTCACCTCAGGTGCATCAACTTTTCCAAGCCTTCACGGCTGGTGTTTTGCACAGCAAAGGGTTGGCTCTGTGTGAAACTTCCAGAGGGAATGTTAATGCCTTCCTTGTGCAGTTGACCATGCTGACTACTGACCAGCCCTGTTGCCTGGGAAGATGGTAGAAACCATTATTCTTGCAGTGGTTCCCACTTGTCTTCCCTAAAAGTAGAAACTGTAAGAGCTGGTGGAGCAGTGGACTGGTTTTGACTGGATAAGGGATGAGTCAGTTCCTGAAATTGTCATCAAATCGATGTGGGATCAAGATATCCAGGTCCTGTGGAAGAAGATGGGCCTAAGGGAGAGGTCAGTTTTTCCTGATATCTCAAGACTGGGTCTAAGACCATTGTCCTCGGTTATCTTTCAGTTCCATTGCAGCTCCCAAATGAAGGACGAGTGTACCCGTTAAAGACAGTTGTGTTTTGGCACAATTTGGCTCACAAAAATAGTGAGCAATGTGTGCCTTCCAAGCACACAAAAAAGAAATATAGCTAATTTTGTTGTTGCTTTTTCTTTCTTGATTCCAGTCAATTGTTAATAATCATGTTGTCATTTTTTAAAGAGTTTAAAGAGTTGGCACCAAAACTTCATTCATTCCACTTAGAAAGAACCACCACCAACCTATTACAAAACCTGTCATTATCTCACAAAGTCATATTCTTGACATCTGTTAAGTAAAGGTTTATTTTACACTTCAAAAGTCAATCTGCACAGCTGACTAAACTTCTTCAGAACCATACAGTCTGCTCCTGTGAAATATTTGGGAAAATAAAATTTGGTTTAAGAAAAATATTTGTTTTAGTTGGAAAATGAGTTGCCTTTTTCTGTGTATAGGAAAACGTGACTTTCTGTCCTTAAAAATTGAAGTGGGGGTAGAAGAAAGAAGATAAAGCACTTCCTATTTAGTGTATCTGTTTTTCTCAGTATCAGAAAATGACAGCTGAATCAGTTTTCTGTACATTTCATTTCAAGCTCTGCATTTTTCATTTTTTAGCTATAACATACTGGAAGGTTGACAGGGGTCAACTAAGCTCCTGGAGAGTTTGCAAAGAAAGTTTTAGAAATTATTTGATTCAGCGTGTCTGTGATTTGCAGCCGACTCTATGTCACATGACAATTTTGGCTTGGCTCTCAGACTTGCTTACGCCATTAACCCAGGTGCAAGAATCTAATGTGTATAATTATAGGCCTTGGCAACGATGCTTAGAAACACAAAAGTGCTGGAAGAATCTTCCAGGTTTTCCAGAAGTTAATCCCACCCTATTTCCTTCTCTTTATCATTAGTTCTGGCTATGCATGCATGGTATTTACATACATGGTCTTACAACCATTGCAAGCAACTATAAAAGTGCTAATCTAGACAACTCAGACAATCTCAGAAAAAATTTCAGTAACATGGTGGAAGATGCGTGCAAGTCTTTTCTGCTCTGAGTTTTACCCTTTTGACAGCCTTGTCCACATTGTGCCATTCTTAGAGAACAAAAATATAGTTGATTGAATGAAAAAACAAACAAACAAACAAACAAAAACCCACAAACATTACTTGGGAATGTTTTATCAGAATAATTTATCAAATAGAAAACTCAATTTCTATGAGATCAGTAATGTTCTTTTTAGTTTTATCCTTCTCCCCCACAGTAAACAATAATTCACATGTTCTCCAGGAACTCAGGAGATCTGGAGTGTGGAAATTTCAGATATCTATCATCTGTGCAGAATCACTCTCTGTGGTCACTCGTCACAAGCCTATACTCAGGAAAGGAATCAATTTACCAGTCAGTGGCCAGCAGTCAGAGCAGATACATTTCTGATGATCAGCCAGATAAGACAAGGATATAGAAAATTCAATTAATAAGTGGTTATCTTTACTTTAATATAAAGAAATTTTGATTGCTTCTGGCCAGGTAGTCTTGGACTTTATCTTATGCCTTCAGGTCAGCTTTGTGTCAACTGTGTTGATATCTGAATTGGAGCTTAGAAAAGTACATTTGGTCTGGCACAACTGAACACAACCAATCTGTGGAGTTAAGCTCTGAAAATAATGTTTTCTTGGGATTATACAGGTGCAGTCAAAGGGAAAAGGACAGGGGAGTCCTGTGTTACAGAAAGCAGAAATTGCACTTTATATGTAGTGCTAGACTTGCAAGGTGAATTCCAAAGGGATGATTTTGAATTTCTGGAAAAGAAATAAGCAAGATATTCTTTTTTCTTCAATCTCACTATAAAAGACTGGGCCATAACCAGAAGGACTATTAGGTGGGATTGGTCACCTCAGATGCACAAATTAGCATCACAACTCCTTTACTGACTGTCCCTTAAACCTGAATGTTTTGTATATCTGTGACTTCAAGATTAGGTTTCATTTTACCTTAATTTAGCCATTAAAAAAAAAAAAAAGGTGTCTAATCTGAGTGAGTTGTTTAGCTTCCCTCTGTAGTCACTGGAGAAACAGGTATGTGTGCAAGGTGTCCTTTTTATGATAGCTGCAGTGACGTGCTCTCTGCAGCATGTATTTAATCGCAGCCTATATAGACTGAACTTAGACAAATTAGGCTAAGCACATAAGTGTTAGGCAACTCAAATTTGGTGAGATTAATACTCCTTGGATGTCTTAAATTTCCAGCCTAGGTAGACTCCCAAAACATCTCTAGACATATCTCTGGCCTAAATCTTGTCATAAATCACAAAGATTCTCCTAAAAGGATCGGTGCATTCTAGAGCAAACCTAACAGCTGATGTATCTCTAACAAAGCCAGGAAACAGGAATGCAGCAAGTGGTGTTCTTCATCAGTGGGTAGGACACCAGTCCAGGACAAATGCTCAGCTTCTTCTTAGGTCTAGGTGGGTTTAAGCCTTCATCTCCTGTGTCCTGGAGTGTGTCTTTACCACTAGCCTGAGTGGGAAGGTGTGGACACCCTTGTTCTCCCATGCTGAGGCTCTTCTACTTTGTATGGCTGAACTAACATTCACTGAGAAAGAGAAAATAAGTACAAATAACAGAGGTTGGGGTAGGAGAGTGTCTCATTTAATAAAACGTTTTATTATTAGACATCCTTGTGAGTGATTTAAGCCCTGGGATTTAGAGCCATTGCTCTCTTTTCTATTTCATTGTTTAAATGGGTCACATATAGTGGAAGAACTTCAGCACATGGAAATGAGAACAATACTTCATAACATCCTTACATCTCTTCCTATTGACTATGGTGTATTAGGGAGTTGGATGGAAGTTCAGATTCTTTAGACACAGACTGGAATCAAACCCAGATCCCCTAATTCTGTTCCAGCCCTTGGAAGCTCTGGAAATAGGGGTGAGGGATAACACCTTTTTCTTCTCTAGTTGGGTTTCAAAAAAAAAGATCTGTCTCCATGGAAGAAAGGTAGCAATGGGAGAAACGGGTGTCCAGGCCCCAGAGATCAAGGAAGAAGGATGAGGAATGAATGATTTTATTGTAATTTCTTACTATCCTGTTCAAGAAAATTCAGTTTGCTGTCTTAGGTAAAACTTCTTACAGGCTTATCTATCCCAATGCTTTGTGTATATAACAAGCCTGGATGGATAAATTAAAGACAAGATGCCACAGTGCTCTAAACTGCAATACTCTCATTGACCTAATCGTAGGATTACAGACTACCAGGAAAGCCTAGGTAGTAACTTTCCCTCAATTTATTTTTAATTTGATTATATGGTCTATGTTGTAGGACCCTAGAGCCCACTACTGGTTTTCAGACCTATTCTATGTGAACTTTGGGCATTTTGATTACATTTCATGTTATTATTCTTCTGTCCATTGCAGTTCACTTCTGGAATACAGATTTTTATATCTGTTGCCTTTAAGAGGGTAAACTGTTTTGTAATAAATGACGAGAATTTTCTTTGTCTACTAGTATGGTATTATCATTGGTACATGGGCTTTGCAGAAATCTAAGTGGTTTGGGTTTAATGCATCTTTTTATATACTGACCTATGTTATCATAATAAATGTAATGTATTTTTTAAATAAACACACTCATGTAGGCTATAGATCAGTGAGTTTTTCTCACATGGGAAGATTGATTTTCTGGAAGCCTAAGGCTTAAATATGACTACCTGCTTAGTTTAATTTGTAGTGAAGTGTTTACACTCTTACCACAGCCGTTTCACTTGTATAAGGCAGCCTCTTTGCAGTGATGGCTGCTTTATAGTATATGACAAAAGTTTGAAATAGGTTTAATATAAGTTAGAATCTACTTAATACAAAATGACCCACAGAATTTCCACAGGGGCAGAATATAGTCTTTCAGCAGTTGATGGAATAATTCCTCATGAAATGTTATCAACTGGGATACTGCAATTTCCAAAAGAGCATAATATATTAAATGTCAATCAACATGAGTTTATGAAAATAGTTCTTGTCAAACCAAGCAGATGTCTTTCTCTGATGGGATTACAAACTGGATTAATAAAGGTAAATAGCATTGATACAATATACATAGATTTATGTCAGGCATTCATCTGATTGCCCAGCAAACATTTTCTTTAAGGAACTGTAATGACTAAAAGTCAACACAGCACACATTGAGTTTATTAGAACTCGCTAACTGGTAGGTCTCAAAATGTAAACGGTCTCATAACTGAACAAATATGGCTTTTGTGAGTCTTGGAAGAGTGTAGAGGAGTTGGGCTGTTATATCTTTATATTTTGTATCTGTATGGCTGTGACTGGATTAATGGATCCAGTTTTGGGGTTTGCCATTTTACAAAGACATTTGTTAACTGGTGAGGAGAAAGGGGTAATCTGGGGAAGAAGTACAGGGATGGTAAAAAGACAAGAAAATACTGCTTGTAAACTTAATGGGTTCAATCTGTTTAGTTTATCAAAAGAAAGGTTAAGAGATGACATAGTCACAGTTTATAGGTATCTCCATGGAGAGAATATATTTGATAATTATGGGTTCTTCAGTCCAACAGACAAAGACATAACAAGATGATGTAGATGGACACTGAAGCTGAAAAAAAAAATCAAATATACAGGCAGTAGTTTTATAAGGACAATGATTAACCTCGGGAAATATTTAACAAGGATAATGGTGGAATCTCTGTCTCTGGCAATCTGTAACTCACAATAGGTTGTCTTTCAGAAAGATTGGATTAGATTAACACAGTAGTTCCTCACAGTTTTATAATCTGAGAAATGTTTGGGTGACTTAACTATTTAGTCTGCTCATGTTTAAATGAACTTCTTCCATTTGTTTATTACCATTTTTTGCTGGCTCGAAAATGGTAGCATGGACCAAAACCCCTTTCTCAGATGAGAATGTGTTTATATGCTGATGCACTTTGTGGGTTGCCATAAAATTTAAACTACTCCTTTAAGCAGTGCAAAATGAAATACAGTCTCTGGCAGCAGCAGGATGTACACAGCTGTAGCATGTGTGCCTGTCATGTCATACCCCTAGCAAGCATTCAGATCCTGGCATGCATTTTCTTAACATAAATAGTTTAGAGTACATGCTCATGCTCTGAGAGAGAAAAAAATTGCTCAGTCTACTGTAGCAACCCTGACCAATGGGGATTTAATGCCCTCTTTAGAGAAGCCATCTCAATGACACAAATCTACTGGCTTAGTCTATCATTTAACAGCTCTCAGAACCAGTTCAACAGCCTGGTCAAAATTTGAACTTCAAGCTGCCCAAAGATAATACCGGACTATGTACTGTGTGATGAGAGTAAGCAATCTAGGTATCTGAGAAGGACGGGACTTAAGACATGCTCCTCTTGAGGCCACATTTCAGTGCCTAAGGAAACCGGATTAGAGAGCCTCGCTGTTGGTGCTTCTCCTCTCTGGCAGAGTGGCTGTTAGCAGCTCTGACACAAGGAAGCACAGGGGGCCACATTCAGGCAACTGGCAGTGCTCTTCCCTATCTCCCTCCATCCACGCAGCCTCACACCTGGATGCCTCCAACCTGTGCTTTGTTGGCTATGTTTTTGCCATTCCTAGTGCTGTCATGTGGTTAGAAGTGAAAATTTTTATTTTTATTTATTTATTTTTTAAGATTATGCCTGGCCTCTTGGCCATATTCTAATTTACATCACCAACTGCCTTTTCCCTCTGCATTCTTCCCTGCATTTCAGTTGGTTGCAGTATTTCTTCATATTTGGTTCCTAATAATACACAACTACCATAACATGTAACTGAGACAAAGAATGTAGATGTTTCAAAAGAAAGGGTTAGACGTTATATGAATTATAAGGATAACTGTGGTTTCTCCAGGACATAAATCAACCCACATTCTTCAGGCTATAAATCATGCACTAAATGTCTGGGTCTTAAAGGAGAAACTTCCCTCACCAACATGTTGTTGTATAATTGCCTATTATGGGAGTTTTACATCTTCCTCTGAAGCATCTGGTACTGGTACCATTAGTTTGAACTGGAACAGCAATTCCTGTGCGCCTTTGTGGAGCATTCCTGTGACAGTTCAGCAGCTGCTCAATTCCATCTCAGATAGGCTAGCCAGATGTCCCACTGTTTTAAGGTTGTCCCACTTTTCAGCATCCTATTTGACTTCATTTACTTGCCTTAAGGAAGGCTAGCTAACCTTGTATTTTCACATAGTTTTGCTGTCTAATGCCTCTCATATTGGAACATAAAAGCTACTCCCAATGTGATTGTGATGCAGGAGGAAACTGGTCATAGTTAGGGAATTTTTAGAAGTCTGGTACTCAGGAAAACATAGAGAAAAAGGTATTGCTGTTCAACTAATTTCATGTCCTGTTTTATGTCTTTTTTACTGCAAGGAGAGATGCGTGTTGTAAATCCCAATCATGGCAACGGCGACAACTATAATTGATTGTGTATAATATTTTCCATTCTTGCACTTTATTTTCAATATTTCATAACTTTCTAAAGCATTCACTTAATTGTTTTTGAATAAGGGAAAGAAATGTAAAAAAAAAAAAACTATCTTTTTCTTTATTATTAAACAGTTCTGGTCACTGTTTTTAAACGACTCTGCCACTCAAATAACTAAATAACCATGGGTAAACAGCTGCAGATGAGATTGTTGTAGACAATTTGAAGTAGATTTTTTTTTTTTAAGCTACGAGCATGTAAATAGCTCATACTGGAAATGCTGAACAGATTTTTCAGCAAATTTATTGTGACAAATGTGATAAGAAAAATTGAAGATACTATCCGTGATGTCTATCTTAGATGTCCTAGGATGAATGAAATTATTTAAGGAGTCTTCTGGGGACAGAAAGTGCTGAAAAGTTCAACCAAAGGGACTAAGCCCTTCAGAACCAGTGCATGAGATGCCAACTCACAAATTACTTAACTATTTCTAGACACAAGCAAGACATAAAGGACATAAACTGGGGCTCTACAAACAAGATGTCTACTCCTGAACTAACTGTCCCAAGGTTTTTTTACAGTCAATGGTGATGTAATCAACACTGCCATTGGAATCAAAGGCACAATCTATTCTAATAGGGACATGCAAAAGAGGTTTTGTGAATTACTTTTGTGTGAATTGCTTCCTAAAACTATCTGCCTTTGCTGGCTAAATGGAGTTTGGAGTGATGAGCCTAGGTATAGTTGTCTACTGATTGAAGCTTAGAGACCTACTCCAAAACATACTCGTTTGGATCCACATTTCTTCCATCTTCTTCCTCTTAAGATCACAAGTATAATATCCATACAGAGTCCATAAGACGTCCTGCCTATGTTTTAGCTGCAATCTCTTATGACACACACATGAAAATTTTTAATCCAAGTATGGAGTACCTTAAGATTGGGATAGTTAATACAGCTGCAAAAATAATTCAGTCTTCATTTCCATTTTCACTTAGATGAGGTGCTCTCTACTCTTCAGTTAGGATGCTGATGAAGCAACTTCCAAGGCACTCCCACACTTCCCCTGATGGATGAAAGGGTTCTTTGGCAACTGCCACAACTAACTGAAAAAAAAAGACACAACCTTCTAGAGTATCTCTGTCCAATGGGATATATTCTCAGGCACATGATGGTGAAGACAGAAATAAAGGTATAGCAAGATGGTAAGGTTTAGTAGATTGACATCCCCCTAGTATGTTCACTGCACTTTCTTCCTCACTTAGTCTTCCTCTTGTTTTTACCTCTTTCCTTTTTACCTCCTCCATGTCCTCTTTTGTAAGCTATTCTATTTTATCTCTCACAATTAACACAGAAAAAGGCTTTGCAAACCCACACAGAATCACCACACAGAAGTGGAACTTACATACCTGTGCCTCTTTTCCCTATCCTTTGCTTTATTCATCAGCTAAGGGCATTACATACAGTGGCCGTGACGTTTTAAACATGTGAGTTTTGCAGTCATTGTAAGCTGATGATTTCAAGGTTAAGCTTGCTCATTCACCTTACCACTAGGGCAGTGGAAGAAAATGCTTCTATGTCTGGCAGTATCAGTTTATTCTATTTCTGCCTCTCTGTTTAAAAATAGCCCAGAAAGAAAACCTGCAGGTCACTTGCCTGATCCAGTTCACTGTGCTACCCCAGTCCAGGTCATGGAGAACTATCCCAGCCATGCTGAGGGTGTGCAGCAGGTACAAGCTGGTTAAGCCAGCACTGCCTCAGACAGAAATGTCAAAAATGACCTGAAAAAGAGAGTAGGCAGTAAGGTAAGAAAATATGCTGATGATACAATGTTATTCAGACTTGCAGGACAAGGGCAGACTGTGAAGTATTACAAAGACTGAATGACTGGGCAATAAAATGATAGATGAAATGCAATGTAGATATATGTAAAGTGATGCATATGAGGGAAAACAGTCCCATCTCCACTTATAAAATGGTCTCTGAGGTGTATTAGAATTTGAGAAGGTCCAGAGAGGGGCATCAAGGATGATGATCCTATTTTGATCCTTTTTTTTTTTTTTTAATGGTTTCTGCACAAACAGCAACTGCATAGTCTGGAGCTTCTAAGTCAGAAGAGAAACTTAGGGAGGATTTCATAGAGCTCCGTATAATTATGAGTGATGTGATGACTGACAGCTCACTTTCTTTGCCAAAAACAAGAAATGTAACCATCATGTGCATGCATAGGGGCCGTGTTCAGAATAAATTTCAAAGGGTGGTTCTCCATGTGGCAGGTGCTGGACCTATGGGACAGCTTGCCAGAGGGTCTTGTGCATAAAATTAGCATGATATCAATTGGAGCCTGGACAAATACTTGAAAGAGTCACCCTCTGGATATTGCTAAATAGACAAATCTAATCAAAACGAAGAATCTTTGAAATGAAAATAGTTTGAGTCTGAATATGCAAAGCATTATGTATGTATGCTTGTTCTTCCTTGGATTTTTACTTGTGAATACTGATAGAAACAAGATATTCAGCTAGGTGGACCATTGGCCTAAACCAGAACAGCAGTTTTTGCATTCTTCTAACCATGGCCTTGTGAGTAGGAATTTTCCTTTTTGTGGTGTTTTGCTGTAGTCACTGTGATAGTTATACAAATACAGAGTGAAGAGATAGTCCTAATCCACAAAATCTTATCTTTATGGCAAGATATAACCTGTATAGGGGTAGATGGGAAGAAACCTAACCAAGCAACTAGTTCAGCAAGTTTTTCAACACTTTGCCTTTAGCACATATGAATGTGTGAATAGGAGCCAGAAAACAATCAGGTGTTTGGGTGTATCTGTAGGTGCATTTTGTTAGGAAGTTCTTCATGAGTTTAGCACTTCTAAGTTCTTTACTTTGTTCTTAAACATCCCTATAATGCTTTTCATAGTTCAAGAAATTTGTCGATAAGTTTAGGAATACACTGAGATAAAAAAGCACTACAAATAAAAGCAAATGTGATTTCTTTCAGGAAATATACTGCCTCCAATCAGGCAGTAAGACTGTTCCTAGATTAATCTCAGAAACACTATATTCTGGCACAAATAAACTGTGGAAATGATTAAAAAACAATGATGCTAGACTAAAAGATTTCTAATTAGATCAATGAATATGAATATGATGTGGTATGTGCCAGTTTATATATAATTTTGTAAGATGTATAAGGAATGCAAAAATGTATGCTTATGCTAGTATCCCTATATGACTATACAAATGTTTGCGTGAGTTGATCTGTTTGCATATATTTAGATATTATTTTTATACTCACAAAGAATGTACATTTGTGAGCACTCATGTCTTTCTACATATGGCTGAGCTATCCCATTTTCTTTCCTTTCTCTAAAATTTAATTTACCTTCTGCTTCCCTCATATACATTTCTTAAAGCAAAACCCTTTTCTGTTTGACAAGGCTGATAGGAGTTTCTTTCCAGGATATTTCAGTAAACATTATCATCCAAGTCATTCCATGCAGTTTAAAACCCCCAATATCAAAATAAATGTGAAAGAAACTGAATGAGGAAGGAAAACAGTGCTGCAACTTTTGTTCTCTGATCAGCATTTTTTCTGTTCAAGACTTCCTGAGTGGTAAAATAGCTCAGCCACCCATGAAGTCAAGTCAGAGGGCAGAAAATTTTTATATTACTCAGATTTCCTCAAGGGGATGACCACACTATGACCTCTTTGCTTTCTGTAAAGCTCTGTGACTCAGAGACGTTATGATGCTTCTATTTTAAAGTTTCTCCAGTGAACATTCAGGCTTTCCTCTGTGACACTTTTCAACTCAAGGTGGGTAAAAGCATCTTGCCAGATTCAGTAACCTAAGGTCATCCTTGGACTCCAAGTATTAACATTTGATTAGCTGTAATAGTCTATTTTATTGTCCAAACCATTCTTTACTTACGTAACTTGACTCACTTGAGTAGCCCCACTCATTTCAAGCTCTGAAGTAAACGAATGACTCTCTACTTAAAGAGCCACCCCATCTGTTTTTTTCTAGTACAAGCCTGGTAAGCCTTTTTTAATTAATCTGGAAAAAAAAATCCTTTATGGCTTGTAAAATAGCAACATGTTCCTGTTTAAAAAGAGAGAGAGAGAGAGAGGAAAGATAGCTGCATGGTTAGGATATAGACTGCAGATATATTAAAAAAGGGAAGAAACACAATAAAGTAGGTGAGCAAATCATTGATGTTAAATTTATCCACATTTCCAGGACTGAAGATTAAAGCCTCCCAGTATTAAAATAATACATAAACAAATGTAAATGTGAATTTCAAGTTGAGATTTCATTGTGACAAGTGCTGTAAGCTAAAATGAACAATTTTTTTCAGTACTGTCCTGATGTACTTCATTCTGTTGCCTTCTATTTTCACGGGTTTGTTACTTAACAAACATAGTTATACACATCAAAGAGAACGCTTGCAAATATACAGCAGATTTTTCATATAATCATATGTATCTAAACTGTGGGTAGCAGAAGAAACAGTTCTCACAATTTAAGAAGTGGGGCAATTAATACAGGTTTTTCAGCCTGATGCCATATATAAAAGTGATGATAGAGTTGTTTATGAGGAAATGGAAGTACATAACGTACATGGCATATGAATAAATTCAGAGAATATTTGATCCATCAGCTTTTTATGACACTTTTCCCGCCTTTGCATATCTGCTTGGTGCGGGGACCTGGTAAGGAAAACATTTGATATATGTAACAAATCAGGTGTGAGAGGATCCCTATAAGTATTGGTCAAGTGGGAGACAAATAGTATCACATCCTCTTTTTCTTGCTCTCCAAGGAGGACGAAGCAGGCAGGGAGTCAGGATGGGGCCATATATGTGATTCACAGCTCCTCTCCTAAGCTCTTGTACAGGTTGCAAATGCATTCTCTCCTGTCTTTCCTGCTAGCCTTCATTCCTGGGCTCTGTGAACAAAGTGGTGCACACATGGAAGGAGGCAACAGTGTGAATACAATTAAAACAAAAGAAGATAATTCACCATCTCATAACTGAAAATGTGTGATCTTTCCATATTATCCTCACTTACTTAGTATAGTATATAAGAGCTAACATTTCCTAAGACACTTTTTGGGTTTTAAATAAAAATCATCTAAGTGGTATTGAGCATCTGCTCAAATCACAGGTAAGCGCAGAGATTTGAGAGTAGTTATTTAATACCAGTGGTAAACTCTTTCTGTGTAATCTAAAAGTTAGAGCAATGTGTACAGACAGCCACTGCAATTTTATGCAGCTTGGTGTATGCAGAACACCAGTGCAGAGCTGGCACGTATGTCACAGGACCTCAGAGAGATCCACAGATTACTGGAGAGGCCTTGGGAGGCCTTATGGGACACCTGGTGTTTCTAACACCACCCTACGAATCTCACCTTTTTCATCTGGAAAAGGCTGTTCATCCAATCTCGTTCCACTGCCAATCATCTGTCCCAGGCAACTTGGTGTAGATTTTTTCTCTTTTTATTGAAAGAGTCTAGATGACTAAATGGAGTGGGCCCTGATATTTTACATAGCTAAAGGTAGGGAATGTCAATCCCTATACTAGAATATTATTCAAAAAGAGTTGCCAAATCCATACAATATTTTGTGTCTGTATGATACAGCTCAACCATCGGTCATCCCACTGGATCATGATGATACCACTATTGTCACTGCCTGAACAGAAAAGGAGCAGTCACAAACTTCAGTGGTCTCTGTGGATCTCACAGATAATCTAAGGACACTGAAAGGGGAGAAGATCCAGCCCTGACACCATCTTTCTGGGGTTTTCCCAAAATAGTTAAACCCAGCTTTCTAAAGTTAAGTATCAAAATTGATTGATTATTTAGGTACGTCAAGCAGGCATGAATTTTCAGGTTTAATCAAATACAGTCATGCCTCGGTTTATTGCCAATCAATGTGGCTAAAAATACCTGGGGACTCAAGAAAGAGAGGACAACATTTTTCAGAATGCTGTTAAGATTAAAAGTATTGCTAATGTCTCATATAAACCGAAGTTTGCAAGAAAAGAGCATGTTTTCCAGTCAGCTTTGATGGTAGAGCAGAGAAGGAAAACGCTACTCAACATTTCCTGAGAGGAGAATCTGCTGAATTCTATTTTATCTATGACTGATTGAATTATCCATTGCAAATAGTGTTTGTTGCTAATTTGGCCGTTTTGCTGTTCATGAATCATTCTGGAAACAATCCTGATTTCTACAAACACATTTGTTCTTTGTAAGTATTCACTGAACAGTTTTATGCGAACAGATTTCAGCCTATTTTTTGTTCTCAAATTGTTAGTGTCATCTATTCACTATTTGAAATGTTTGACTGGTCAACCAAATCATATCGCATTGTCTGCACTCCCTGATTGGGTAACTAAAACTTATAAATACAAGTATAATGAATAGCAAATGATGAATAGCCAATAGGGTATAACAAATATTGGATCATCTGAAATTTCATACAAGAGATACATAATTCATGTAACTTTTAGGACTCAAACATTTCCCTGAATACCTGGCAGCTTCTAGAAGATCCTGGAACTATGAGGAATGTATGTCAGAACAATCAGCAACTATACTCTTCATTTTATTAACGTAACATTCAAGAATCAGGATTTCTGTTTGTCAAGAAATGTTGATCATCCTGGCAACAGTGCATTTATCTGCATGTATAAATGTGATTCGTTATTATTTTCTACTGATATTCGAAACATATTGGTAAAGTATATATGTATGAACCTAGCACATGATGCTACGATGCTTTTCAATCAATGACAGGGCAAGACTTCTTTGTGTATACTGAAATGAGAAAGAGGAAATGATCAGAGGCAAGGAATGTATTTTAAATTGACATCTGGTGAGGTAGGCAAAAACAGTTCCAGACTGCAGCAGCTTCATGGAAGAAGATTTTCATCTAGCAACTTTTTTTTTTTGTCTAATTTATTGTTTTCTTTTTGATTCCTTGAATTTTGTTTTTAATCTAAATATTAAAAATATCTCAATTGATGTTCATTTCTTCTTTATGGTTTTAGATGTGAAGCTGTCACATATTTAGAAATACACCTTTGCACAGTGTGATTTAATAACTAACTGACGTTTAATGCTACAAGTACTTGTTATGAAGGAGGAAAATTACAAAGAAGTGACAGTATTTATTTAACAATTCTTCGTGATTTCAATCCAGACTGCCAATGTGCTTAATATTTTGGCCCAGTGGCCAGAAGGATTTTTTGGCTGGTCCAGATGCTGCACAGCTAGGGGTTGCCCCTCCACCTCTTCTGCATCCACCTCTTCTGCATCCCTCTCTGTCATTGCCTCTAACTTCCCCATGCACATACACTTTGTCAAGGTGGGGATCTTTTGAACAAGAGTGCAGACTGGGCAAAGAGAGGAGGGAAATTGGCTTTGTAAACCCTTTGAGTTCATCTGGGGATCATCCAGCCAGACCTGCAGGAAGCAGGTACCATGTAACCTATTTAATAATGGGAACAGTCATCAGAAAGCAGTCAGGTTATCTTGTCATTAGTATTTGAGAAGGCCAAGAAACAATTTTTATGGGAGAGGTAGAATTAACATTCATTTTAATGCAGAATAAAGGCAACAGCATGCCCCCTGCCCCCCCCCCCCCCCCCCAAAAAAAAAAAAAAGATTCCAGTGAAACAAGACATCCTAATTTAGCTTACAAATGTAACAGATATGGGAATAGACTATGGGACATTCAGTGATGGCTTGGACCAGTGCACATCTGGGAAGCTTTGCAGGACAAGACATTGGCAAGGAAAACTGCCACGGACGAATCGAGCAGACTCATTCTCCTCTCCTGAGCTCCCCAGGAGGTGAGTGGAAGCATCTCTAAGCTGAATATACCTGGATGTTAGATATGTCATATAGGTATCACCAAAATTGCAGTCTGCTATTTCCAGCCCTCATCCAATATTTGGATCCTCATTTGCCTTTGGTCAGATCCAACCTTGTGCAGGAATAAAAATATTTTCTCTAATTACATGAAAGGGAGGAATGAAGCCTAACCAAAGATACAAACGTTGAAAATTTTCTTATACATAAGTACGTATGAAGTACTTCATACATACATGAAGTACAATACTGTTGTCATTAGCTATTGATTAGTTAGACTATCAGACAAATAGACTATCAGACAAATGCATTGTATAAGACCAAAGCTGTAAGGTTGTTAACCCTTTTGACACAAGCACTTATCCTAATGCCAGTAGCCTTGCTTTCCATTACAAGGTACTCCTTGTAATAGAAGGAAGGAAAACTTCCTGGGTATATTCTTTGGTGCATCCTCCTTGTTTTGAAAAGCTACACAACACAGGCTCTTTGCTGGAACTCACTAGCTATAAATAGCCACTCTTCCACAGAGAAATCCCTAACCTATCTTTCTACTTAGCTCCAAGACAAAGAAATGTTTTCTCCATTTTCCTTTCCTGTGCCTATGACTAACTCTCACTCTGATGGCTTTTTATATTCACTTCCTCTTCTGAAACACCTATCCATAGATTGCCACATCAGCCTTTTATCCCTGCAGTTTTAACCAGTCAACTTCTCAAACCACAGGTAGCAGTTTTTATCAAGTTTTGCCATGTTACCCACTGCCTCAGACAATGGCTTCTGCTGTTTCTGGGGTTCTCACTAAATGAAGATGTTTAATTACTCCTTTCCTTAAGGCTGAAGAGTGGCTGTTTAGCATGACCATTGCTTAAACCAGTTCAATAATTGTCTGGGGACCAAAGCGTCACTTGAGAGCAGTCACTCATTTTTTCCAGCATAACAATATTATTATTTCCTGGACTTGCCATATGGGCTACATAGAAGTGGGACACATAGCCAATTAACTGAGACAAAGGTTTAACTTAAAGCAATAATGATAGTGCATTTAGTGCACTTTGGAGCCATGGTTATCATTACTGAATTATAAATATTAATAACAGTTAAACACATTGTCAATGGTGCAGCTATTAAACATCTGTTACCTCTGTTACGTGGTGCTTTTTAGCCAGAGTGAAACCTCTGCTTTGGGGCATACGCAAGTGCTGCAGTCTCTGTAATGGCATTTTGACCTCAGTGTGGCTAATATAGCACATATACTTTTCAGGAGCATCTGTTTTTCAAGATTGTTTATAAGGATTGCTGTTACCAGTTGATGTAGAAACAGAAGACAGGATCCACTGATACTTGCACTGCAGACTGAGGGCTTCAGGCATGAGGGATGTGCCTGCATGATTTGGTAACTGAACGCCCTCATAGGTGCTCTACAGGAACACAATGATTGCCTCCTCCTCATTGATACACTATGGTACTGTGCAGAAATCATATCTGTGCCTCGATTTGGCCAACAAACGAGTTCCTTTCAAGAAAACAGTGATTATCTAATAAATAACAAATAACATGGTGGAAGGTGCTCAGGTCTTCTCCCAAGATCTGGTTTTCTTAGTATCAAACACAACATTCTGAGCAAGTGCTTTCAAATACAGATTATTCTGAGAGGGATCATTTATTTTCAATCAAATCTTTTACTCAGAAATGAAGACCAAAAATATTTCTTAATGTCTAAGCACATGAAGTAGTCACTGCACATAATTCTTATGAGACCTAACAGAAAGAAAGAAACTTTACCAGTATTTATTTTTAAAGAATTTCGTTTGGTGCTTTTATCACAGGTAAATGTACCTTGACAGAATGCCAGAGAAAGAAGGAAAATAATGTCATCTGCCAGATCTTTTCTCCAGAATTACTTTGTTCCAAATCTATGGCCCAGTGGGGAAGAAGTGATTCGTTCCCAAGGTCATTTAAGCATCAAACTGTATTTCTGGTAAGGAAAAGCCGTCTCAGACGGAACAACCAATGACACCATTATTCTCAAAGCAGGTGTAATCAGAATTTTGTAAAGTCAAAAAGACAGCAAGCCAGAGAAGAAAGAAGGAAGAAAGAAAATAGTAAAAAGCCCAGCATGTTAATATCTGCATTTCTTCTAATTTCATAGGAGACAAAGAACAAACCCAGCTCTAGTCTACAGGCAAGACATTATGTGAACAGATAATGCGTTGTACTGGTTTCAAAACTAGAGAGAGCACTCAAGACAAACAAGGATCTCCATCTATTCTGTTGATCAAGAAAAGAAAAAAAAATAAGAGGTGGCTTGGTCTAAAAGGGAGAAGCTATTTTATAGCAAATTCTTAAATTCAGCATATGAAGATCCAGCAAGAAAAGATGAAAGGCCAGGAAAAGTTAGCTAGAAATGAAATGAATTTTTAACATGCAGTGGAAAGAGCTACTGTAATATCTGCTAACTATCAAAATTCAAATCTTTAGTAAAAAATAAAAAATAAAGTGACCATGCAATGTTTTTATGCTAAGGAATTAGAGAAAGTTTTGTCGCTTTGCATCTAAACTCAGACTTGTTCTGGATTCAGCTTTGAATGTCACTCTAACTCAATTCTGCTATAAGCATTACTTCTTTAGTGTATCTCCAAGGACTTCTGGAGGTAAAAATATTTATACATCTCTAATATTTTAGTTCTTGATTTACATCAAAATCTTATATGGTTAGTTCTCATGCATATTAAACAAAAAGAAGACTAGAATTCAATATGCAATATTCATTCAGAGTGTAATTGAATCAAAGGTTTTAACCATACAGATGAATTTAACCACTATAGGATTATGGATAAAGCATATTTAGCAGAAGCAATAAAATGGCAATTTAGCATATTGAAGGGCAACTAGCAATTTGATATAAATAAAATAGAGACAAAAGCAGACCCCAGCAGAAGCAGAAAGTGGAAATTGTTAAATAAACTCTCTAGTTAAAAAAGACTATCCTTATGCAATGACACTATACATTGCCAGCTTAGAGCTCAGTAGAAGGTGTCACAGTGTAAACACCTGGTCTAAAAAGAACATTGTATAATTTGGAAAACGACTGGATTGGTGTTTACCGATGTTACAGAAAAGTGATGGAGAGTGGTGAGAGTGGATACTATTCATAACAGGGGTAAGCATTCACCATACTTCAGTGGAGGTAGTTGCCATGGGAATATTAGCTTAGATCCTGAGTATGTTTGGTTACTTCTTGCAGGGATTTCTGTTCAGGACACAGGGGACTAAGATCACTTACTCTGCATGAATCTCTCTCTCTCTTTTTTTTTTTCCCTTCAATGAATTTCTAATAAATAAATATATAAATAAACTATATAAGTAATAAATACGTAGTAATAAATACAAAGAAAATGAGTGAAGAATTCTGTGTCCAATTTCTGAATCCATTCTTGGCATCCAAGCAAACTGAACCATTGTCCAACACCCACTTTGCTTTACAGTTCACATTAGACATTTCTATGTACTATATTTTGTAGATGTTGGCATCTGAAAGCCAAAACACAGAAATGTTTTTGGCTAGAAAATAAGGACATGCCTCTGAATGTTGTGGGTTTGGTGAGCTTGTTGGCAGGAGGATGGTGAACTGCTTCCCCTGGTACGCACCTGGGGATGGCTGGTGCACAATGCATGCTGCCCTTGCTTTGTCATGAGCTATAAGTTATTGCACTGTAGGTATCAAGTGGAAAGTTGACTAAAAAAATAAAGCATTGTACCTTTCACTGTGCTAATAGGAAGCATTGTTCTGTGGTACTTGCTAAAGGATTTTGTGTCACTAAATTCAGTCTAAAACTAGCTTGGGGATAATCTGATAAAGTTAAATTCACTCAATTTATAAACATTTGCATGTTATTTATTCATATCGTTTACATGTGTTTGCCCTGATAACATGAGCCTATGAGAAACAGCTGTCAGCAGCCACCAGATTCTGCTTGTTCACTGCTTTTTGCTGGAAGCCAAAAACAACTGCCCAGGCCCCATGAATACATGCAGTTCATTTATCCCAATTAGAAACTAATTTCAGGCAAGTGCCACTAACCAAGAACAATGTGAGACAGAACAAGAGAAATGATCTACAGCAGTGCAGTAAAAGAAGAAACAAATAACAAATGAATATTTAGAGATCCTGTGGCCTGGAAAGTGTCTTATTTTTGCCAAGCTGTAGATAATGTGTCTTTCAGCTACTGAGGCTTCTATTATCTGTGCAGGCATATCAGGCTCAAATTTTGTCAGTGTGTTTGTTTCTGAGTTTGCAAAACTGATAAGAATATTGCATGAAAACGTTTCCCTCTCTAGCTGCAGTCATCAATACTGCAGGAACAGCCCTCTTCACAACCTGATGGTGTGCTTACCATCTGCACTTCGCCAGCAAGTCTGAATGTTAAAAAAACTAGAAACTTCAGAACTTACTCAAGATTTCATTTCAGTTTGGACTGAGGTTTCATGAGGACTCTTCGTCACTTAATGGCTGCTGCTTACCTCTAAGCTAAGCTTGCTCCAGAGTTCTACCAAATGTGATTTCCATTTCATTGCTTCTTTTTAATACTGATCACAGTTTTGTATACACGGGTGTCTTAACTTGTATTATACATTGAAAAGGCCAAGATCTTGAAGCAACTTATGCATACATGCAAACAGAGTGAATGACCAAGCACTAATTTGATAGCTACCATCACTTTTATCAATGTGCAAACTTCAGTGTCAGGTCAGCATGGGTTCCACATAGTTTTCCCTTGGCTTCATTTTTATTTATTTACAATTCTGCATGAAATGTTAGCAGCAACAGTTTAGAACTATGGTACATCATGTGTAAACATATCAAAAGTCTTCATTTCACATAATTTTTAAAATAAATATAAACAGCCATTAATTGGTTTTAATTGAAATGCCTAATCTTTTCAAGAACACGTGTTGTAATGGAATTATTTGATACTTAATGTTTCATTGCAACACACTACTTTAGCAGAGAAGTTATTCAAGGCATGAATTAGATGAACAATATTTTTATCAATGTTAAAATACGTAACAAAATTATATTGAAAATATAATGAGAACCCCGATTTGTGTAATATTTGCCTTAGTCTCTAAATGCAACTCTTTTTTTGTAAGCCATTTCACTATGGGATAAACAGGAGGTTCTAATCTAGAAAAGTTGTATAAACATAATCAATGTGAGTACAGCTCTCATTTATCTTTAAAATAACATAAAGGATGATATGCCATACTATGACACCATAAACTAACTAAATATATTCAAAGAATATTAAAGAAGTTAAAATTGTATATTTTTCAGAGTACAAACAATTGTTTTGGAATTCTGATTTGCAGAACATTTTTTTATTCTTCTGATTTGAAATGCAAAATAAATAAATAAATCAATCAATCTCAAAAACAGCACCAAAGGTGTTTTTTTTTTTTTTAATCTTGATTATGTCCAGTGCTAAAGAGCACAAATTCTACTAGAAATAGTAATTATCTTTGGGGAAAACAAAGAAAATTTGAATAAATTTCTGTTAGCCTTTCAGTGCAAAAATTTGAGACAAATAAAATTATAGCAGGCAAGGTAGCTACCACTAAACCATCAACAAAGGGAGATTAAACTGTAGTCATGAGACATTAAATGAGTGTCCTACTTCACACTCACAGTTTGACTTTTCAATGCCACAGACTAAGTAGACATTATAGATCATTGCACATGCTTTGTAAATGCTACCTGTGATGCCTAACAATTAGTTTTGAGGCTTAAATTTGCAAGAAGAGATAATTATGTACAATAAAATTTAGGAATCCTTGTTTGAAATTGATAGTATGAGTTACTTTTCTCGGTATGGAGTCACAAGTTTTGCCCATATGTGTCCCTCCATTCTTTCTTTACTTCCTTTCCTCCTTATTTTCTTGTTCCCATCTTCTCCAATCTTCTGTTCCTCCCTGCCTTATTTTTTTCCTTTTTTTCCCTTTTTCTAAACTTTTTAAAAAAATTATTTTATTTCTTATAGCAGGAGGCCTCATAGGCTTTCAGGGTAAGACAACTGGAAAGCAAAGTCAAACGCTTCTGTCACTCTAAGTACGCAACTGTACATCAGTTTGATACAACATTTAAGAAATTAACTTGGTTATTTTAAAATATACTTCATATTTTGGAAATGAGTGCCTCACACACTCAGCGGGGCCAAAATTGGATTGGTCCCTTTTGTTCAAATGATTTATGTGATGTCTTTTTTGGGTTATATAAATCTTCACATAAAATGAATGGTGTATATTTTCAAAACAATTATGTAACTCACTACTGGCACAGAAATTGCAGATGGCCTATGTTAAACGTTTTATTTTTTTTTCTTTTTTTCTTTTTTTTTTTTTTTCTTATGCATGAGATTTATGTCAAAAATCTTCTTCAGCTGTGTCAGAGTTATACTCAGACAAAACTTTTTAGTTTTAGAATGCCTTCTTATTATGAATGATACATTGTTTACAGGTTTAGAGTTTTTATATTAAGGTGAGGATAAGAATATTTTATTATTTATTTGGCTGCTGTAAAAGAGTTGGAAGAAGAGAGAGGCAGAAATGGATGTTACAAGCTGCAAAACTACACCACCATGTTAGTCCCAGGGACAGGAATAAGCATTGCATTTTATTAAAAGCATTTCCTTATCATCCCTCCAGTGTATTCTGGCCATCAAAGCCTCCTTCAGTAACTTAAGCTTTTTTGTTTTTTAATGCCATTGCCATTAAAAATAACAAAATACACTTTGACTTTCCTTGCTAAGATTTTGGAGGGGGAGATTTGTGTTCTATAAAATTGCACTAATGTCTTCATGAATTACCTTATTTACACATCAAGATCACACTGGAAAACCATTTGCTTTACTTGAAAAATGTGTAACATATGCACTGCTGATTGTTGAGATACCATTGTCTTCTAAGTTCAATTTCAGATGCATTGTTACATGAATGAGCACAGTACTGCAAGTCTCTGCTCTTGTCACCATAAGTTTATGAACATTTTGCAATGAGATTTCTGTTAACCCTAAGGCTGTCAAACAGCATTTAAGATGGAACAGCACCTGATCACCATTGATCATTTGCCTACTTATAAAGAAGAAAAGAGAATATGCTAAGGAATGAAAAACAACAAAACTAAAATAATTAACAAATGATTCATTCCCACACAGAAAAAACTAAATGTCAACCAATCAGTTCTTTACAGCTGTGCATGTTTTAAACATAATTTTTTTCAACAGCTATCCCCATCAGAACATGTTCTACAGATGTAAATCAGTGCCAGTGAATTAAATTTTGCTCAGGGCATTGTGTACAATTACAATATAGCCATTAATGCAAAGAAAATAAACATGGAAAAATGTTTTACATGACATCGGATCTGACTTATTAACTGATTCAGTATAAATGGATGTCAAGAAATTAACGACAGCCCCAGGACCTATCCAAAATTGCATTGTTTGAGAAAATATTTCACTAGTGGCTTAAAATATGTTATTCTTTCATTCTGCTGTCTGTACTTCCAAATGAGGGAACTATAGCTTCAGTTAAAAAAAAGAAAAACAAAGAAAAAAGAGAGATACCACGTCAAGTAAAATATTGCATGAAAGACAATTTCTGCATCAGAAGGTCAGAGTAAAGACAATGATTAACAGAACAGAATATATGACCAAGGAAAAGCAAGACTTCTCTAAAAAAGCAGTTGCTAAAGACAAGAAGCATGAAAAGTCCATTGCCATGGTGCCGGATGTGTTGTTGTTTCTTTCTGACCTCACCTTGTCCAGTCAAGATGACTAAAAGCCTTACTTTGTTATTTACTAGCTTTTAAGCATATGGTTTTTGACAGTCTTCATTATTCTTTAATAAGTTTCTTTTGTAGTGGAACTCACTCCTTCGAAACTCAGTTAAGGAATTGAATTGAATATTTCATCTAGAGCAGATCATTTTAATTCATTTAAATATGTAAAGACATTCTGTTTTGTTTTGTGGGTTTTTTTAAATACCCGTGGGCTTGTAGGCAGAGATGTATATAGTCTTATCTCCAAGCGAAAAGTCAGGTTTCAGTTCTCTGCAAACTTTTCCTTGTTCAAATTAGGGCATCTCAATGCAAGAGCTTGTTAAAGTTTCATGTTATAAGGGATGGGTCTGCCTTGGCAGATTAATTTACCAGCAGGGAAATCTACTTCTGTTTTTCTCAATGCCAAGTTTTAAAGCCTGCTTACATTGTGGGTGGTGTGATTTGAGAGGAAGCAGGGTAGCCACAGGCATGGGATCAGAGCTTCGTCCTTATGTACATGAGCGGGTGTGTGGGTGTGAGAGAAAAGCAGAAGCGAGGGATCTATCCTTACTCCTTGCACCCAAGCAGCTCTCCTTGACATCCCAGAGTGCGGCGTGTGTTTGGGACTGATCACACTGTGCCAGTGTGTTTCCCTGTCATTCTGATGGGGCTGGAAAACTTGATAACCTTGGGGCTGGAAAACCTTGTGAGCATTCTCCTGGCTTTGAAACAAGAGGAGAGAGAGGAAGCAGGTAAGACCCGTATAACCCACAGGAGGGTTTTACAAAGCCCAGAGCAAATTCCACCACGCAGCACTGTGACTGCAAGAGGGGGCAGTGGGGCTCCCACACCACCAGACCAGCGCCTGCAGGATAACAGCTGCACAAGGGTCCAGAAGCCAAATGGTTTCCCAAAAGGCCAATGTCACAGCCGACCCCACACAGTGAATCAGACCTTTTCCCATGCACACCTATTTGGAAAGAGCTGTCAAATTAAAATGAGCACCTTTGTATATGTTGATGCTGATGGTTAGTGTAATAAAAGACAACAGCTTTTATGGCACGGGCTTTGTGGAACCACGGAGTGAGAGTCTGTTAGCAGCTCCCCAGTCAGTTTTCACACAGGTGTAGTGTTAAAAGGAGACAACTTAATGTACAAACATTTGCAGGCCTGGCGGGTCATTGATACAGCCAAATGAATCCCATGGACACTGAGAGGACTCAGAGCACCCTCACCCATCACAAACAAAACAGACTTCTGTTTGGACCCGGACTTTGCAAATTTAACTAAGTAAGACAGCGTGGGTTTGCTCCAGGCTTACACCCAGGCAACATTAAACATTCCTGCAGGTCTTGCAGACATAACCTGACTAAATTTTAAATGAACTTACCACCATTACCCACCAGTGCCTGCTCCTGGAGGTGCCCCTGCAATGCTGCTGCTGCAGGCACCGTGCCAGCTGCCCTGAGCCTGGCCAGTCCGAAGGCATCGGGCACGCTTCCAGACGTGCTGCAGCACAGAACCAATCAAAGATACTCCTTCAAACCTAATGCCTTACTTTTACCTTGCCCTAAGATTACTGGAGACAAACACTAAGTGCATTGTAGACCGACTGGTTTTACACTTCAGTGATTCCTGCTTGGGGCTTCTGACCACTACCAAATTTGAAATCAGGAACTTGCTTATTGATTTCTCCGCATGTGACACTGAGGAAGAGAACAGAGACCCTTCTCAGCTAGTAAGAAAGAAGGCCACGTGAGCTGGGGCATCTGGGAGCCTGTTTGCTGTAAGATTCCATTTACTGCTTTGGTGAGAGAAAAAGTCAGAGTCAGAATATAGTCTTTACTGTTCTGCTTAGGCCACAATTTTCTGCTGTTTGCCAAAGCAGGACCAAATAGGAATATCCGCAAGTAAAACCTGTCTTCTGGTTGCCATCACACAGCCTGTAACTGCAGAACAGTGTTGCTTTTGCACTCAGTTCTCTCTAATTGGTTTTCTCAAGAAGCAGTTTCTCTCCAAAAATATTGATATAGGAGTGGCAGGAGGACAGTGGAGAATCTGTTCAGAGCGCCCTTCTCCACAGCCTGCCCTGGGAGCATTCTGCTGCTCACAGGTTGATATTTTTCTCACCTTTTACATCTTCCCCCACTCGGGCTAACCAGCCCCTGCACCTGCTGCTACAGGATATTGCCATCCATGGCTTTCCAACACTTCATATTCTGATGAATAGTTGGCTTCTTGTCATTTCAGAGAAAGGCCCCAACTGTTACTGAATTTTCTCTCCAAGTCCAGAACAGAACAGAAGAAGCCCTTATTTACCTTAATGGGCTCTGAAGATTAATTCTGCCATCAGTCTGAGGTGCCTGGTCTCCTCATGCTGATTTCTGCCTTTGGTTTCATGACTTCTGGCTGGTGAAGGAGGATTTCTGCCCAAGTTGCTCAGATCTGTAAGCACGATGTTCTTGGCTAACTGTGATACCTGCGTATTAGAAGATGCCATAGAAAAACAAACTGTCCTGTGGCTTATGCAGATATAATTTACAAACTCTTTCAACAAAGTCCTACAGTGAGAGAGTAAAATGAACATACTTTAAAGCAACAAAGTGACCTGTAGCAATAAGCTTAGAAATTCTTCTGAAATTAAAAACAAAACAAAACAAAACACTCTACCTCTTTCAAAAACAGTCCACAGCTTAATTACTGTAAGAATTTTTTTTCTCGTGAACTTGCAGGTTGCTGTGCTAATACTACACAGCATTCCTTTAAGGCTTAAGCACATACATTTTAAAAGCTGATAACATTTTTTTCCCATTAGAAGAGCTTAAATCCTTCTACAATATGTTCAGGGATCACGTTGCACAAATTTGGTTTCCAAGCCAAATAAAGTCAGAAGTCCTAGCACCACAAAGCTTAATGAGTGAACTTTTGCCTCACTAAGGCCTGGAAGATAAGAAGAGATGAAGACTTTAAAATAAAGGCAAACATTTGCTTGAACATGTAAATGTAATTGTTCAGACTGTAAATTAAATTCAATTAAGTTCAGAGAGTAGTATCTTAAGCCTTTAGCTAATTATACTTGTGAGCTTCAACACATTAAACTTAGTACTTTTAAGAAAAGGGAATCTGCCAGTTAACTGCCCATTACATGGACTGGTTATCTCGTTTCCATTAAAACACCACTAAAACACCACTAAAACTTTGCCACCTATCTGCAAGATACTTCATAGGAGAAGGAAGGAAGGGAAGTGAGAAGCAAGGGTCCTTTTGCCAACCATGGCAAAAGAATGTGAGTCACAGAAAGAAATGTGTATTTACTGGGTACACAAACCTACAGCTGCACATCCGAGGATAACCATGTTCAGTATCGGGGTGACTACTGGCAAACAGTTACTTGCAATGCCATCCACCTTGACAGACACCCAGGGACTGACTGTTGTCTCTCTGGTTAGCAACACATCCCCTGTAAAAAGAGAAAGCTCTTTAAAAAAAAAAACATAAACAAATAAAAAAAAAACACACCACTACCAAAAAAAAAAAACCACAGAACAACAACCCTTAAACATCACAGCAATTCAAGGTCAAATAAATGTTCTGTTTTGTGATAACTGCTAGGCTGGCCAGAACTTGAAGGTTTGATACGGGTATTTTTTGACCTGAAAACATGAAGGAAAATATGCAAGGGAGCAGGAAAAGAAGAGGGGGAGCTGGGGTCAAACTGAAACTCAAATACAGGGGAAGAAAGTGCATGAGACATATAACTGAGGCAAATGGAGTCAAAACAGTGTGAGTATGGAACGGGGGAGTCAGGAAGAGAGTTTGAATTGAGAGCCTTTAGGTTCCCCGATCTGTAAAACAGAATAAAAAAGAATGAAACTAATGCTCTATTGACTCCTTAGCATGAAGGAGCAGGGAGGAGGCATTGCAGGGAAGTGAAGAAATAAAAACCAACAGGAGGTTGACATGTCAGGAGAGAGACAGGGAAGACTGCAGCCTCAGGAGACTAAGCCAAGAACATGGCTTACAGAAGCTACAAAATGTGCAACCAAGTGTTTTTATAGAGGGACTAGATAGTGTTGGCACAAGACAGCAAGTGTTAGCACTGGGAGACAGAAGAAGTGCTCAGTGTGTGACAGTGATGAAGTCCCACGCAGCCCTGTGAAAGTATGTCTGCGCTGCATAAAACTGAGGAGCTCGCTCTGATCTTCTTAGCCAAGCCTCAGAAGCAGTCTATGCACATTAGCACTGCTCAGATTAATTTAAGTGGGCTAATACCCCTAATTTGTTGCACGTATCAGTAATCCGCACTTTGCAGGGTTAAGCAGACTCAGCGTATCTTTGTAAGAAAGAGTCACTCCAGAGACAGCTGAACAACGGGTCACTGCCTTCCAAACCCATTCAAACCCTTCATTTTCTTGCTCTGTGTCCTCGGTCAGTGATTATGAACACCAGAGCAATAGGCACTGAGCAGAGACTGCCAACAAGACTATGCTGATGAATAACTGCCCCCTCTTAATTACTGCCAAAGCTAACAACCGTGGCTATGTTCATTCCAGGTGGTCTCCCTTTAAGAAAATTCTCTTTCGCTTTCTTTCTTTTTTTGACAAAACAAAAACAAAAGCAAAACCACTGTTGTATAATAGAAAAAGTCACCCAAACGCACACTGGGTATTTGCAGCAGACAAAAGGTGCTGTTCACACGACTTTTCTGTGTTGTGTTTTCATACTGCTCTAAACTTTCTGCTGGGTTTGAACTCCTGCCAGCATTTTAGCATAGCAACTTGCTTTCTTCATGACATTCAGCAAGTGGTTTTGCCTCCTGAAAGGCTTGGGCTGCAACCCAGGGAGAATTTTACATTATGAAAGAATGGAAAGTCGGTTACAGCAGGAGCAGCAAAAACTACACACCTCCTTTCCCCGACCGCAGACTAACCCAGCACGCCGTCTGCACGGTCTGGGTACATGATATTATGATTGTGATCATGTGGGACCCAGTGCTTCCAGCCAAGAGGAGAACATACCTTGTTCTGTGGAGCAGAGGCTATTCGTGGGGCTCCTGTGGGCTTGCTGCTACATGCACAGTTTTAATATGCTTGTGTTTATGTGACTGACTCTGCACACGTTGTAGAGTAGCAGCATACAGGTAGGAGCCTGTTGGTTCCTGAGACATCCCTGAAAGAGCAGGGAGACAGGCAGGGATGTCTTCTTCTCCAGCAATCCAGCCTGCCTGATCTGCAATCTTTCCAAATCATCATCACATGATGGGGAGGCAATGTTTTCCCAGGGGAAGAGGGAGGCTCGGGGCACGCCATGACATATATAAATTATCCTAGCAAACTGCACAAGGCCCATAGAGCACAGGTTGAGTGTTTCTAATTAGCAACAATGCAGCAAGTTCAAAATCTCACTCAACTGAAAGATTTCCATTGGCTTTAGTGATCATTGGATCAGGCCTTAAAATTAGAGGCAGGTAGAAAGCTAAATAGGAGACCTTTGTGTGTTGCTGGTACAGCTGTGACTGTGAATACAACTGGAACAGAAACAACTTCAGGGTACCCTGAGACTCCACCACTCTTGTCCAGTGATTGGCTTTTATTTATTCCCTTCCTCAGTGGAGCTACTTTACACCACCAGGAAAATCTGGCCCATGCACTCTGCTCTGGAATATTTAAGCCCAGGTGCTTTTAGCATTGGGCACAGATTATATCAGGTGACAGGTGCAACGTAACTGTAGTTAGTTATACCAGCATTCAGACTGAGAAAAACATCATCATAACATAAATAGGCTGGACAAATTCAAAACCACTGTTACTGAGCCAGAAAGACACACTCCTCTTCCCACAGTTGGTCTCCTGTCTGCTGGACTCAACGCGATACTGCTTGTAAGGAGGAACAAGGCTCCTCTGCATATTGTACATGCAGCTTTTGCTGCTGCGTGGCTTTAGGTAGATTATTGTTCTGCCACTTGCTTTAATCATCAGCTAGTGACAAGTTAGTGATGGCTTTAGTACCGGCACTTGTTGGGGATGACATGTTAATTCATGGGGATTTTTAAAATTTAAATATATATTAAATTAAAGTCACTTTTGCTAGGCAGAAGGTGTTATAAACTAGTAAAATAAGCAATAATAAATTCAACAATAATTACAAATATTGGCTTAAGAAAATACAAAAACAATGCTGTACATCAACAAAAGCAATGAAGAGAGGCAAAGGGACACCATATTCTTGTGGATTATTCTGGATCAAAAGCCTCAGACCTTGCACGTGTGATCCCATTAGCCCAGAGAAAACCCTAAAAGCAGCGTAAGTTTGCCACAGCAATGGCAAACTTACCTTAAAGGGATCAAGTCTACGTTTGTGATGAGACAAGTCACCTGTAATTCAGTGCACTGCCTCCTTTTTTCTTGTGCTTTCAAGTACAGAGCCAGGTCACTGGCACAGAGTGACATTTTTTTTTAGGTATATGCCTTGAGTCTTACCTTTCCAATCAGGCATTCACAGCTGAGGGCAGGCAGCTGAAAGCCTGAAGTCTCGATCCTGAAGGACTACCCTGGGTAAAGCAGGATATAGAGTCAAGGCTTCCACTTCTTTTGGTTCTTCTCTTCCCATATAATTTCCCAGATTTTCTTGCTCACACTTCTCTGTCTACATAAAAATCTAATACTAACAAAGTTTAAATAAATAAAATAAAACAGGCATCTATCTTAATTGTTTGTTTCTTCCTTTATGTTCACTGTGTAGAGCAAAATTGCAGGCTTCGTCCGAGGTCTATGGTGATAAATCTCAAGAAGGGCAGGACCTTCCATTATGAATGGAAAGATGGCTTTAATTTAAAAAATAAAATAAATAAAAAAAAATCAATACATTATTTTAAATCATTAGAATCTCGTGCCAGCTGCAAAATCAATCACTTTCTTATTAAAGTGCTTACATTCACTATAAAATACTCAATGACATCCAGTCTCCATTATGAAAGAGCTGGACTACGCTCTTAGGAAGCCAGCAACTTGCATTGTAATCATGGATTTTGCATAATAGATGAGAGTCTGCGTTTTAAATCATGGAATTCTTTTCGGAGGAGTAGCTGACATGTAACGTGTGGTCCACTCACAAGAGGACTGGGAGTGTGGGCAGTTGTATGCAAGGAAAATTGTACCTAGGGATGTAATTTAGAATTTCCCAGTCCATAACAGAAAGTCATTTAATGCTGTTTGGGAAAATCTGTCATAACAATAATAATAAATATAATAATAATTAAAAAACAACAAAAAACAAGCAAAAAAAAAACAAAAAAAACAGATTCTGTAGACAGAAAAGGACAGTCTGACCCAATTTACTCCAATCAGAAGTACATAGCGATTAAAAAAAAAAAAAAAAAAAAAAAGAGGTAGGGAGTGAAATAAAATGTCAGGAATTTGGTTTGTACCAGAGTTTTGTTTTGCTGTTATCTCTACTGCAAGTGACTGCTCTATTTAGTTCTGAATAATTGCTCTGCAAGTTGGATTAAATTTTCTCCTCTCCCTTGGTTTAATGTTGCAGCAGAGACAGTGTATATTATACAATGGCATAACACATGCCTTTTAGAAAAAACCTTGACAACATGAAATTCCCATAGGTGCTATGCTCACAAAGCATTAGCGTAATGATGTTAGGGAGAAATCTTTGCTCTTATAGAAACTGTTTATATCTGTCAGAGTCATATATGCAGACTGTTGCAAACACTATGGAAATGAAAAACCAAACTAAGACACAATAAAATTCTGTTAGTGATTGAGCAAAAGCAGAGTTTGAAAATGAGAGACGAAATTCCTTCCACTGGAATAGCTGCATTTTAAATTATGGTAAAGCACAAGTAGAGGAAGCATCAGAAAATACAGATGGAAATCATAGACCAGTGCAATATTAGTGTGGGACACTTTAAGGCCTAATTCAAAGCCTTCTGAAGCCAGTATTATGTCTAACAGGTCTAATAGTAATAATAATCGTAATAATGGCTGTTCTTCATAATTATGGATGATTATGAGGCACTTAGGGTAATGCAGCTATTTACTTTCACCACCCATGTATTTGTTTGTGTGAGAATAGATTCAACTGTGATGAACATCTATGGTTGTGCATGTTTGTTTTTGATGACTGGAAAGTGCTAATTGATTCTCCTTGAGCTTTCTTCCTTGAGGCTTTCTTGGCCTCCATTTTATTACACATTTTGCCTCATAGTCTGTTGTATCTTCAAAAATCAGATAGTTTTTCCAAAGACTTTTTTCCCTCTTATTGATGAAGATCTTGCAGGCTTTAAGGGATGATTTCAGCATGCCCTTCAAGCTGGATTTTAGCTGTTTGTTTGCCACAAGCAAGCAAGGTCCCCTCCAAGGATCAAGAGAACATCTGTACTGTTTTACTGTTCATCTCCGTGCTGATGAACCCTTATGAAGAGACCTACAGCCCAGGTGGCTGCTCCGAGAGCGAAGCCCTGGGTCTCTTTTCTGGCCATGCCTGGATCCCAGCATAGGCAGAATCATCCTGCTTCCAAATACAGCATCTATGCAAACCACAGGGACCATTGAGAAGAGTGGGCATTACAACAGCCTGATACATGCCAGACTTTTTGACTGGGGACGCCCTGCTCAGAAGTCACAAGTTAAACATGAGAGCAGATCTACAGGACAGAAAAGACTGTAGCCTGCCAAGAGAAGACAAATACCTACTGAGTAATTGGGGAAAGGAGGGAACGTCCTTCTACAGTCAGTGATCTGAGGGTTACATCTCCATTAATTCCCTACCATTTCCAACAGGAAAATCAGAATGTTTACAAAGAAGAAAGACAAAGGTTTTCTCTGCCTCTAAGCTTAATGGAAAATTTTGATCCCATGGTTTGTTTACTGAGGACTTTCCCCTGTGTCCAGGTAGGACTCAAGGTTCTAAGGGAGCAGGTTGCCTTGTTTTCACCTCTCCCACAGATCAGCCAGCTCCACTTCTTTCCTCAAGTTGCTGCTCACAGAACAGGGGACAGATATGGATTTGAGTGACTGTGAAATAATTGTTTGTTTTCTAGTTAAGTTTTCTTTTTAATTAACTTAGGCTTGAAGAATAAAATTAAATCAGCTTTAGTATTTAAGGCATGTAAATTTCTTCTAAAATGTGAATAAATTACAGAAAAATAAGGTATAGAAACAAATTAATAAAAATAAAAATATTTTCCCTGAGCCAAGACTTTGCTCCTTTGCTTTGAGGAGTGTGTGGCTTTTGCTGCTGAGGAGGAAAGCCCTGAGAAATGGTACTTAGGAGCACAGGAGCCCTGATTCAGGCATAGGCACTGTGATGCCATGAGCCTCAGTGCTAATGCCTTTCATGCTTAGCAGGTGCCTGTAACATCTGTAACAAAACAAGCCCTGATAAAGTAGCCTTATATCTGAATCCAGGGTATATTATATTCATAAACAATTTCCATCCTTCCCTCTACTTCTCCCTTTTGAAACAGAATAATGTACTACTAAAAATAGGATTTCTGCTTTCCAGTCGAGAACATAAATAGTGAGAAAATAGTCTCTTTTGTTACCTGAGCCTCACAGGAATGCAAACAGAGAAGAAGGAGCAAACATAAAACCTATTTCTAAGGTGTTCTGGAGTAATGGATCAGCCTCTGATGTTCAGATACACATCAGTAAATCCAGACTTTGATCTACAAAAACACTTATGTACTTGCATAACTTCAAGTATATGAGTAGCCTACTCACTTGAGATTAGCATGTAGTCAGGTGCTTTTCTGGACTGTGGCTTTTAAAAGGAGTGTAAGGATTAGTTATATTTGTTGTATTGTGGGAAGGAGTACAAGGAAGGAAGGAAGGAAGGAAGGGAGGAAGGAAGGAAGGAAGGAAGGGAGGGAGGGAGGGAGGAAGGAAGGAAGGAAGGAACGAAGGAAGGAAGGAACGAAGGAAGGAAGGAAGGAAGCCTGGCTTAGGTTAGAAAACAACAAACCCAAACTGAGCATCACAGGAGGAGATGAGTATCCAGTGCTTCTGCTTGAGACCAAAGAGAAATATACAATACGTGCAGAAATGATTCAACAACCTTTGGCCTTACATCAAAATAACTGCATTGAAAAACTGAGGAAATTTATAATTTTTAGAGAAAAAAGAGGATGCCACCTGAGAACTTGTAGCTTCAGGACTCTGTAGGATCAGTTTTACTCACATATCTTTGGTTTGCCATTCTCATTCAGACTCCCTGTTGGAAATCCTATCCCTTTTAGCCTTCCGATGACCCAGTTGCATAAGATGCAGCTCTTTGCTTTGGACAAAACATGCTGAGCTCATTTAAAGGGAAGGTCTGAGCTTATTATTATTATTTTATTTTTTTTTTAATTGAACAGATTAGGGATGCTCAGCTCATATGCTCAGCTTATAGGTTATGCATAACTGACATAAGCACACCAAGCACTCAATTGGCACACTGGAAGCAGAGATGGCTATGCACAAACTGCCCATGGGTAAGGATATAGGAGTTTCATGTTATACGGTTAATTAGGCAGGGTCAGGGGACATTCCCAGGCACTGGAGCTTGATTATTTATACTATGAAATTGTTAGGATGATGGCTGGCATGTTTTTGGCAAAGACACGAACACTGCCAGCTGACACACTGCCAAGTAATTCCCAAGAACAGCATGGGGAAGGAGCCCTCCTCCATAGGCAGTTTGCATTCAGCCACCATGTTCTGGAAGGCACGTTAACTCAATAGTACGGACACAGACTGTTCTGCATCAGCTTGCCTCAGTGCCAGCAAATGTTCCTGGGCACGCTTAATTTACTAATGCAGATGTAGCCATAGGTCCTATTCATGGGCACAGTGCTGATTCAGTTGACTTACCAGTCTATTAAAATCTAGATAGAGCTTGATTCATTGTAAGCAAAATAAATACTTGGAAATGCAGTAGAGGTGAAACCAACGGGAGCCTGGGAAAAAGTGCAGATGCAACAGGATCTGATTTGAGCATAAACAGTAATAAAAATACACTGGCAATAGATGTAAGGTCACCTAAGGAAACAAACTGAGAGTGTTGAGCTGGCACAAGAAAATAATTAATGTTGGTGAGCCTTAGCATTAATGAAGTCTGATTGTAACGATTTACGTTTCTCGGTTGATTGACTTTGGTATTTAAGGAGCTTTTGACTAAAGCTTATTTCTGCTTGAGATACATTTTCATATGGTCTCTCTTCTGCTTGGATTCTCTGAAGTCTGACCACACATGTATGTATAATGCACCTTTCCTTCAGTCAAGTGACTTAGAAGGTCTTTCTGTATGTGGCGACTTGATTTATTGAAGCTTTTAGGAACTTGGTTGTCTTTTGGACTTCTACCTCTCTGCCAGAATCAGTCAACAGGTTCAAAATTTAGACGAGTACAAGCCTGAGAGCTGACTGCAGAAGCCTTGTTTCCATAGGAAACGGGGCTGCAGATCTGTGGTGCATTAGGATACCGGTCATGCACTCAGCATGGAAACAAAGAGACAGCAAGAAAACTCAAGTGGGGAGTATGTCAAAAACAATACATGACAATTTAGCTAACAACATTCATTAATACATGTGTTTTTTAAAGTTAAGACAATTAACTAATTTCAAATCACTATTTCCTCATTTTCTAATTCATTAATCCCTAGGAGAAGCACCCACACTGTTCAAAATATACCTCTGAATATACTGCTGAGTTCTTGAAAGGATTTATTTTCAGCAACACCAGAAAAATAAAAAGATCTGGAGGAATTGTAAAAAATGGATTAAAGTGAACAGAAATAATTTATCAACTGCAGACATACAGGAATGGAAAAGGCTGACTACAAAAGATTCCACAAAAAATAAAGTAAAATAAAATAAAATAAAAATTAAGTACAGCTACTTTACACTAACAATACATTTGTGTATATTTGTCAGTGTTTTAGACAAGTTGCTTACCTGCCTGTTGGTACAACAAGGTATTACATGACATAAGGAATATCAGGCAGACTGCTGCATTGGAAATATGCATAATATTTTTCAGGTCAGACATCTAACAGGGCTGAATTCCTCTCATTTAAATTGGCATGAATCAGGAATAGCTTAGTCTAATTTCAGTATTTCAAAGCCTGAAGTAGTAGGAAGAAAATCATCATGCTACATGTTTAGGGGTAACTTACAAGCTTGGCTGGTGCTTCTGTGCAAGAAATGAATAGGTGAACAACAGGCCTTAAATGTGTTCCTTGGGAAAGATGTACATCTGCCTTATCCAAACCCTTCTAATATAACTTTATATATGCTTTCTAAAATCAGTTTCTTATTTCTATATATTAATTTCTAATTCCCCTACTTAATTTTTCCCAACATTAGGTTTCCCATTTGTACTGAAATAAGAATGATATGCCTGTCAGAGTACTGTTGTCCCTTACTGTTTTACATTAGAGAAGTAAATTGCTTATTGGAGGCTACTCAAGAAGTTATCGGAAGAACTTAAAGTCAAACTCAGGCTTTATGCTTAGTCTGTTAGAACCTGCTGACTTTAATAGCATTTCTCCCAGCTAAGGAGTTAACCTCCTGACTTCTGACAGTGGAGGCAGGGGCCGATCTCAGGCTGTTCTCTGTGTAGACACAGATCACTTAACCTCTGCAGTCTCAGTTTCTTACACTTTAAGGCTGAATTATAATAAAATTAACATGGATATTTATGTTTATTTGGCCTTTTGATGAGATGAAACACAACTTAGTGTCTGAAGAACCCTCAGACGAAGATAGCAGTTATAGAAGCCCTCTGCTCCTCCAGACCGAGGCCCCGGTTACTCTAGCACTCCTGGGCTTATACTCAGCCTGGTCAGACTTGTGCAGGCTGCTGCACTACACCACCTGAGAGGCCTGAGGCAGCAATGTATTGGCCCTGTGTGTATAAGATCATAGCATTTCTCAGACTGTGGAATATATCCCATGTGGTGGGACAGATCAAGTCAAACTGCAGTTGTTTCTCTGCAATGTGACCTTGCCACTAGGGACTATGAGTATACTGGGCAAGAAAACTAAACCTCCTGAAACAGCAGTGTCCCCCCTCTCAGCAAGGCTCCTTTCCTTCCACACACAGTGCTGACACTTCCTTCATCCGTCAATGACCAGTTTAACTCACTGAGCAGGCAGAAAATTATTCACTCTTTTATACTGGGTTAGTTTCCCAGAGGTTGACTTGTCAGTTTATTTAAGGTGAGATGAGAATTAGAACGAGCAAAAGGGGAGTAAGGGGATCCTGGTAGCCTGGAGGAGAATAGCAGGACTGACCCTTGGATGGTAGGGAGGACTTGTTCATGCAGCTCTCCTCATGGTGAGACTTGGACTGGTGTCACCTGGACGGCAGAGAGATGGAAATAGTGAAAGCAGCAGGAAGACTGAGAGAAGAAAGGAAGTCTCATCAAGACTAAAATAAGAAGGATGAACTGGAAGGAAGACGGAAGCCAAGGGGAAACAGATTGAGAGTTGCAGGAGTTCAGTGCCAGCAGATGTTCCAAATCGGATGGGCTGAGGGAGCTCCATAGGGAAACAAGGGCTGAAAGGGAAATACATGGGAGAACGGCAGGATCCCAGAGGGAATTGCTGCCAGGTTAGAAAAGGGAGGAGGCTGTGCTGACAGGCTCTTCTTAAGCTGCTTTTCTCCTGTTCAGTTAGTCTGATTTGTTTATTTCACCTCCAAATTTTTCAAGCCATTCTGTCATGAAATATAAAACAGAGAAAAGGAATAAGCTTGCAACAGACCTGCATGTTTGACCCTCAGCTCAGGATATATGCAGGTAACAGCAGTTGCACTTGTGCATCTATCACCTCACAGTCATTTCATTATCTGTGAATAGGTATCCAGTATATCATAGGGAAAATACCAGGGATTTCTTAACCCTGGAAAAACACTAGCTGAAGAACCAGACCAGTCAGACCCTTCAGTAACCTCTGAGTATGTAAAGCCCTGTGAATGGAAGCTGTGCAGCAGCCTTCAGCCACTCCACACAACAGTAAGACCAGAGGAAAGGAACTTCATTTGCTTCCAAAGCATCAAGGCTGGTGCAATGCATATTTAGGGAAAGGAAATGTACTTCCCTGTCTTTGCTTCACTGTCAAATCTGCAGATTGTGCAAGGCACACACTCGCTGATTGCCCTCTCCCGCACAGTGTAGAGGCTGGAGGCTTCCTCTACATGGAGGTTTTCATTCATCGAACTCCATCTGGTTTTATGTGATAATTTTAATTTCCCATGCACAAACCAGGCAGATATGAGTAAAGAAAGATGTAGAAACCAAAGATTTTGGAAGAAAAACCAGGTAGCAAAATCATGATTCTTCTTGACTTCAAATACAAATTTAGAATCAGTATTCTAAACTAAAATTCATCAATTACCTTGAGGTATTTACTTCAATAAATTTATCAATTATCTTGAAGTATGTCTTCTATGAGACATACATTACATAGCTCAAAGATAGCTCATAGTTACAAAAATATTGTAGAGAGTTTAGCTTTAAATCCTCTCTAAATTAAGAGAGACAGAGAAATATATACTCTTTTTTTCTCTCTTCTTGGCTCACCTTTATTCTTGGGTCTTAAACTGGAACAAATTTTCCCATTCTTGATACCTGGCACAACTTGTATTGTACTATCATTTCATGTTAAGAAAGAGCTCTAGGCACAGAACTTCCCATGTTAGTTGTATTAACTGTATTTTACAGACTGAGAAAGATGAGACGAGAGATAATTTAAAATGACATGAAAACTAGTAAAAAAAATAATGTAAATTTTATTTGAAAATAAAATATAATTATTTTTTTCCGTTAGTGAGATAGTGAGCTCATCCTAGTAAAACAGGTAGTGTGGAATTTATTTCCTCCTTGTGGCAGCAGACACCTGTGTTACAGACAATGTTGAATTATGTTCAAATTCTGCCTGAAGAACAGAAACAGAGAGAAAGAACTGGGATCAAAGCAACTTAGGTTATTCAGACCCCCAGATTTACACATTCTTAAAACATGGCTGAAGTTGACATTTCTCTTGAGGTTTTTTCATTTACAGGGCAGATAGAAGCCAGGCAGATACTAATTTTCACAACACTACAGGGAAATCATGGTCAACTACATCTTCTATGAGTAGTTTCTCTAACGAATTACCCACAAACATATTTTCATTCCTCAGCAGTCCATATCTCTTGTGCCCATGACATGAATCTCAGATTCCATCACTTTCATGATTTTAAATGAGTGTTCACATGGCTATTCACATTCTAGAACTGGAGTCAATAACTCCAACTTTACTGCATCCCATTTGAAAATCAAACTCTGTTGAACTCTAGGAGTCTCAAGACAAGGCATCTTCTTTGTGATTTTCATTCTGGAACAGGAGTAAAAACAAGGATGCTGTTCCATTAAAGTAAAAACATTTGAGGATGACATTGTTCTTGTGGATAAGACAATCAAGAGGTCTGACTTTGCCACAGATTCTTTAAATGCCCTTGAAAAATGCCACAAGTATGTGTGAGCCTTCATCTTCCATTGCTAAAGAAAGAATGATATTACTTTATTTCTCCCTTTCTTTACTTTTCTGGCCTACTTTGAATATAAATCATGAAGAAGTAGGAACTGCCTTATGAAATCAAACACATCAAACACAATACTTTCCCTCTGGCAGTGACTAAGAGAGGATCTTCAGAAGACTGTGCAAGATACTCCGGGGAAAGGAACAGTAGCATAATCCACCTTTATGAAAGACTCACTCTAATCCCTAGAAATTAGAGATTGACCTAAACCATGAAGCATGAAGTTTTCTATCTGGACAAATTTATTTTAGCTATTACAAGCTGTTATCGTTATTCATATCCATACCAAATCCCCTTCTAAATGCTGCTAAATAATGTGGAAATGCATTCTGTTGAATGATTCTTAATGTCTGTTTGAATTATATCTATGCTATGGGGTATAATTTGGCTGGAGCTTTCAGTTATTCCCATAAAGATAAATGGTGGTAGAGAAACAAATATGTGGAGGAGGGGGGAAAGATGTGTGCTTCATATAGCTTTAAACTTCCTTTCCTTTGTATGTTGGCAAGTATTTCACAAACGAAAATGTTGAGTTATGCATTTTGCAGTGGAGTTCTTTGCTAAACTATATCAAACAAATGAGTCTGCTCTTTTGTATCCTCTTTCTAATTTGAGATGACTCCAAGGCAGCTTTGCTTTCAGAAAAACAGGAAGTTTGGGGATTCCTTCCTCCAGATTTAATGTTTTTCAGTTTATAAAGCAATCTGGATGAAGCAAATGACACCAATATCTCCCTATGTGATTTTCCTCTGCATTCATTTGGCTTGGGAGGGGCAGTGCCAGGACCCCTAATTAATTTCCTTGAACATGGAACTGTGACTTGGGTATATATCTGGGTACAAACCCCAGGTGGGAAGGGTGAGCCTTTTCAAACCTTTACTTTCCTTCAGGCAGTGTTAAGTAGACTGAAGCCTCATTTTCTTTCAAGAATTGAGCCTCTTCAAACAGCTGCTTGTGTGTGTCACATCAGTTCTTTTTTTTTTTTTTTTTTTTTTTTTCATCCTGCCCCCCAGAAGAAGCCAGGCATAGGTTTACCTGCTGGGGAAGGCAGGCTGCATCAGGGTGCTGGGGGCCTGTGGGAGCAGGGGGATGCTCTCCCCCCTGCCACATGCCATGATAAAGAAAAGCAATTTCAATCCACAGCATCAGGCTTACAAAATAAATAGCTCTGCTCCACCCTAGATAATTTGCAGGGTTTTAAATTGAATCCTCTTAAAAGGAAATGCTCACATCCAAGAAAAGGGCAGCAAAGTGAGGCTGCTGGATTGAGGGAATTGCCAGCCTTGCTTACTAGTACCGCAGGGCAGAGATAAACTTTAAATGGATTCAGCAATCAAAATAAGGGCCATGCAAAAGCTCCACTGACAGAGGGACAGTTTCTTGCATCCTTTTATTGAGCATTCATGCAGGTCCCAATTTATTCCTCATTACACCATCTGCAAGAGGATGAACTGGAGGAGCAGCAGCAGCCTGGCCATGCCTCTCGTGCCCTCAGAACTGCAGATGGGGTCCAGCTCTGGAGCTCTGCATCACTGAGGTGGTGCAGACATGGATGCCACCCTAAAAACAGATCTGCTGGGGCTCCTTGCTACAAGCCATGGGCAGGAAAGGATGGAGAGGGGCAGGAATTGCCCCGAGAATGGAAGCTGTTAGTTTTATAAGGTGATACTGGGTTAATCTGCTTCATGAAATAAGGTGAAGTACTTAAACATTTGAACATGTGTATAGAGGGGAGGAAAGATGAGATATTCCAGAATCACGGAATTGGTTGAGGTGTGAAGATGCCTCTGGAGATCAAGAGCAGGTTGCTCAGTCGGGTCCTTACATAGCCTGCTGTCACAGCAATATGCACTGGAGTATCTGAGGGGGCCTCGAGCTGGCTGTGCTGGCTAGTGCTGCAGAGTGATGAGTAAGTATTCTGGCTCTTAACCTTCCAGGAGCTGGCTTGTCCATGCGTACATGGGCTTCTGTGACTGCTGCGTAGAAACACCCAGGTGCCATGTAGTGCCATTGACTCCATCAAGAACCTGGCAAGGCTGCAGGTAAAGTGGAGCCAGGAATGAAAAACCTTTCCAGAATTGTTTAGATATCTCAAAAATAGCTTTTTTTTTTTTTTTTTTTTTTTGGCTTGGCATATTACAAAACAAGAACAATTCTTATGGCTTGTCCAAAATTCTTCACATTAATTACTATTAGAAAAATGTATTTTTGTTTTGTTTCTATAAATGTTCTGTTATAATCCGCAATCCAAACATTTAAAAGGAAAAGCAGCATCAAAATAAGCTATTTAAATATTTGACATTTCTTAAAATGTGGTTTTAATGAAGCTGACCTAATTCCACAACAGGTGAAGATATGAATGCTTCTGTTATAAAGTTCTCAACAAACTGTAATCCTGTTTTAGTCCTGAGTGGGAAAAATCTCTCTCAAAGGACAGGGTTGCATTTCCATTAAAATCTTAAAATCCAATCTTATGTTTTCTGGTCAGGTTAAATTCACCCATATTTCATTTGGATTCCTTCCTGAATGAAAGCCACAAGATCTAAGCTTGGATTTTTGAAAACAGTTAATGAGAACAGAAGTACAGGTGGGTGCAGCAGCTCTCTCTCCCATGAGAAAAAGAAGTGAAATAGTTTAGGGAATATCTTTCCCATGTGAATTAAAGGAAGACATATGTAAAACTGCTTTCAGTATGCAAACTCATCAATTCAAAAGGAAATTGTTAAGGATCTGAGCAGCCTTCACACATACTGATTTCAATAAAAATTGAAAACACTCAGGGAAAACACCATCATGCCCTGAAATACACTGTTTTAAAGCTTCATCTTGTATTCTGAGCACAGCTCAGGACATTTTATATGGGATGCAGACTTGGGACTATATCTGCTGCTACCATTGTACTGCCAGGGGCTGGCTAGTTGAGCTAAACCAGATCATGAAAAGAGACTCTGGGATAGCTCTAGTAGTTGGTCACCTTTCAGAGGAAAATGCTGCAAAGTCTTCACCCAGGTATCTTTCCAATCTTTCTTGCAGCTATTCATAGAGTAGCCCATTCAGAGTGGTAGAATTCAGCAATATTCGACTAATGCCTGTGTAAAGGGTAAGAGAAACCATATCTTTTAATTTACTTTCTTGCAAGCTCTCTGCACACAGTCTACATGCAACACAAGAGGTTAAAGATCCTTAGAGAAAAGATCTTTGTCATCTGGCTACTTTGCTGAGAGATAAGGTTACTAAGACAAATAGGACAATACCAACCACACAACATTAAGGATGTGATTCTCAATGGCCTTAGCAAATTTAAGCAAATCCTTTTCAACAGTCTGACACCATAAATGAAGTGTCTGAGATGGTATCTCCAGTATTATAAAGAGCAACCTTGACACATTCTTTGATTAGGGAAGCTGACATTTCTGTTAAAGTTCAGCAAGTCACAGAATCCTCTTAACATATGGCCAAAGATTACAATGTTCTCTTCTGAAAAAGGTAAGTGTGATTGCAGATCTCATAACTTTCAAAGTCAGGAACAAAACTTATTGCGTCTACCTCACTTTTTCATTCTCAGCAAAACAAACAAAGATGAGGAGACAGATAAAATACCAAAGAAGAATAATGATAATAATAAATCCCCCACATGCTTTGAAGATGTAGCAAAGACAAGAAAGCAATGTAAATTTTGCTATTATACAAATATTATGGTACTGAAATTGCTGAGATAGAAGTTGAAGGATATTTTGTATGATATTATCACTATTCTGGTTTGATGACAAACAAACCTTAAACCTAGAGATGGGACTCAAGCCATAGCGTGAGATTCAGCAGACGATTTTACCCAAAGCTCAGGTTACATCTGTTCATATCTTGAGGTTTGGAGGTCCAGAGAAATATCTGCAAATTTAGAACATATGGAGTGGAAACCAGGTTAGAAAACCAGATATAATAGAGTATCCTGAAAGGTTGCAGTATTGTTGGGTTGTGAGTGGATCAGTATACTGACAGATTAATCTTCAGAGGGCTGGATCAAACCAGAAAGTAGAAGGCAGTGAACACTTTTATGTAAACATCTAAAAAGGTTTAGGTTTTATTCTGTTCAAGGTCCAGCTAAAGGATCTAGTCAGTTTTTATTTATTCAAAGCAATTTACCCTGTGCTCTTGTTTTGTTCTTCATCTAACACCATAAAGAAAGATTTCTGTAGAAAATAAAAAGAGGCATGGAAGTGTACCATAAACAGTACATATTTACGCAGGGATTGCAAATAGTGTAGCTTGAAGAGGAGAATGCTCCATTTATGCTATCCACTAGCAGTTTACACAAGCTCTAAGTATAACTGCACATCCTAAAGCACAAGAATAAGGACCAATCTTCAGAATTGTTTAAAAGGTTTACAGCTGCTTTCATTGAAATAAATGTACTGGAAACAACAGAATCAGGAAACGGTGCGAAGGCTATAAAGTTTGCATAAAGAAACCATTATGAAGGTGTGCCAATAGAACAATTGTTTGATGTTGCGTTACAAATGTATCTTTTTTTCCCCCCCTAAGATTCAGTTTATCCAATGGCTTAAATGCAGGAATTATTTTCTGAGATGCAAAGTAGAAACTTTCAAAGAATTGTTAAAAACCTAATCAAGACTAGATGTCAGCCTAAGATGTGTCTGGCTTTTGTATTGGGATTTAATTTTGCTCTTTGCCATCTCAGCTGTACCACCAGAACTGCTTCCCACAACATTTTAATTTCAGGTACCAGATGGAACCTGGAAATACAGAACAACAGAAAAAATAGAACAAAACACCCTGAAATTAAAGATTTCTGATGACTTCGGGTTAAGGAAAAAAGCCCTTGGTAATGGCTAAACCACAGTGTCTGTCAGGATGTAGCATTTGGAGGAGGTCTGCCCTGATAGTCCAGTAATGGAGCCCAGAGTGCCATTGTGCAAATGCTTTACCAATATTTGTTCTTTTCTAGAACTGTGTCTCATCCTAAGCCCTTGGGATATTTCAGCAGAATTTCTCAAGGGGGAGCTGGAAATACTAACCAGAAAGGCATCTTTGCCTCTGTTCTCTCAATTTCTCACTGTTGCTCTCAGTGTCAGTCTTCCTTTTGGAGAAGAAGCTGAGGCTGGATCCTGGACAGGGAAGTAAGGGGAGCTAGAAAGGAGAAGAGCTTCTTCTTTCCCTTGTGCACTCACCCACAGTCCATCCGTTAACAAGAAGATAAAATTTCAGTTTTCAAGGGAGACAAAAGCTGCCTGTAGCTTTCGCTTTCCCAGAGTAACAGCTAACTGTCTGCAAATATGTGAAAGGGAATGATAACATCTTTTGATCATCACACCACAAAGCATAAAATACCTTGTACTCCCTGTAATTTATTACCTTTGGATTTATTTATTTATTTATTTATTTTAAGGAAACAAATGTTATTACTAGTGAAAGATCCTAGCCTGGCAGCCCTTCAAAGAAAGTCCTCAGCCACTGAACACAAGGTCTGCGGTTTGCCCCCTCAGCTCCCCTACCAGCCCCTCAGGTCAGTTGTCCCAGTGGCCTGTCTGATGCAACTGCTCACAGGGAGGGGGGAGAGGGAATTAGCACTTAGCCTCTGTACGGGCTCTGAGATGCTTCTGGTAAGGGTTGTGATTTGTTGCTTTGGTAACTGAAGAACGTCATCCAAAACCCATGGGCTTCCCTTTCTAAAGTTCCTCACAGAACATGACACCTCTGAAGGGTTTTATAAAAAAAACATTATTTGTCCCTAAAGGGCGTAATACAATACTTAAATTTCTTTCCTATAAATGTTAGGTGCCATACTGATTTTGGCTCTTCACATTATTTTTATAAGTTCAGCTGCTGAACTAACTTTCCAAGACAAGTCCAGAGCCATGGCTGGGAGGGCTCTGGGGGGCCAGCAGCTGAAGGCTGGAATCCCAGCTCAGCTCACAAGGGCTCTGGGGAATGCTGGGGAGAAAATGAGACTATTGACCAGTCCTAATTCTTCAGCATTTGGGGTGGGCACTTTGAATGGGATAATGATGCAGACGTAGAGGACTGCAGGAGCGCAAAGGGAATGTAAATGCAGGATGTGTTTGTGGGAGGGATCACTGCATGAAACATTCAGCTTCCTTTAATCAGCATTTGGCTTCAATTCCAAACAGCATTTTGCCTCCATAGTAATCTCCTGTGGGTGATTCCTAAGCATATTTCATATGAGATGTAATGCAGTTAACCATGTGTTCTGATGGCTTTCATTTTAGCCTCTTTCTTCTACCAAAGATCTGCAGGACATTCTTGGCAAAGACTATCCAGCCAGTGTACGGTGACCAGGAGAAATGTCTTTCTTGAGTTCTCTATTGCAAGTGGACTCTACTCCTAAGCTACTCCTAGCTGGAGATATCACAGAAATCTTTCCCTTGACTTCTCAGGGCTTTGGACTAAGTCCATAATGCAACCACTGCTTCCAGTCCTCAGATGCTATTTCAGACTAGCGTGTCCAGGAAGTTTAACTTCCTCCATTAACTTTGTACACTCAGAGGAATGCAAGCAAGAAAATGGAATAGAAATGGAAATGTTATTTCTGAGAACCAGACAAAGGGCCTGGGAGTTTGTCCTCTGGTTACAGAAGCGTGTTCAGTATCTGATGACTCCAGCACTGAGTTTTATAGAGACTTAGGCTGAAGGGGCCTTTCAAGGGCAAGGTAAAGAAACAAGGCCAAAAAAACAGGCCAAATACTGAAGTCTTATTCAGAGGAAACTCCCCCTGAGCTCAATGGGAGTTTCCCTTAAGAAAGGGCGGCAAGGTTTGGCTCATAAACCCTGCACATAGATTTAGCAAAAAAATGATGTGTCTGTTCAGATTGGAAGAATAGTTTGTTCTCTTATGAGTCCGTATACATACGGACTTTGTTAATTACTGGGGCTTCCATAGTGTTTATCTGTTCACCAGCATATTTATTTCCCCTAACATCTAACGCACCTTTGACCTTTAATATAGTACCAACATTAAGCAAGCAAACCAATAAAATGACATGGTTACTGAAACTTATGAGTTTCTCTTGTATTGTCGAACTATCCTTTTTGCAGTCTCACTCATTTCCTGTCAGGGGAGTTTGGCATTCAGTATCCAGTACATAAACAAGCCCAGGAGCTGGCCCAAGCCAGACATTTTGCACAGCTAACTGCGGAAGATGCTTTACAATGAAGTAGATAATTCTCCCCACAGAACCTGATCTGTTTTTGGGTGTCCTATGTTCCTATGCCTGGCTTTTTAAACATCCCTCTCCATCCTTTTGGAAAAACAGCCAAACAAAAGCAATAAGAAAGCTTGCTATTTTTGTGCTGCATTTCAAGTGAAATTTCCCGTTGACTCTAAGACAGTTTCCTGATACACGTGTGGTTGTTCCTCATGCAAATGAGATGCACTGGAACAGTACCTCTTTTGCAGGTGGCGAAAGGAGGTTACAGTTGCAGCTCCATGGGGGGGCATGTGCATCAGCTCAGGCAGTGTGGTAAGCCCTGTGTGGAGCACTGTCATCTCCAAATGAATATTGGCCATTAGCAGAGCATTGCATCTATATCATTTGGGGAGCCAAGGTAGGTCTTACAGAGACAACTTGTAAACCTCTGCTTTGCATCACTGCATTTTTGGCCTGCTGACATACTCATACCAATGTCTGAGCCTGAGTCAAAAAAAAAAATTCTTTTACTCCAATAGTGTTTTTTCTTGAGCCTTTGCCACAGAATAATCCTTTTCTCCCCATAAACATTGAGCTTTAATTGCCTTTTGGGGACTCTTATCCATTTACTTGTTTTTCTTTATGTAAAATAATTCTGCATTAAACTTCTTTGTTGCACCTTGGGCCGACAGTTTTAAAATATCCCCCTTTGCCTTGTTTTCTTGGTTGTTCTTTAAGTGATGCGAGTTTACTGCTGATAGTGCATTAGTGATCAATCAAAGCTTTGCCAAGAGCACGCAAAATAAATAAATAAATAAATCCTCCAGTATATTTTGATGTGCCTTTGAAAGGAGGAAAATTCCTTTCACATGGCCTCTTGTCCCTAGAAATCTACAAGTTTCTTTGTCTTGGCAAGTGGCCAAGCAGCACCGTGATGTACCATTTTTCTTGGCTAGTGTTTTTAGGTCTTTTGAAACCAGACCAAGTGTTCACATGGTATTTCTTCATTTAACAGCTGCAAGACAGTGACCGCAGCTGCATGTGCCGTGAAACCCAGCTTCCATCTATAGTAAGGGTTGCTGTGTTTTTGTTTTTTTGAGATAGCTGACTAAACGAATTCAATCTCAGGGCTGATATAAGCAGCTCTGTGGCTTCCTATGAAGCCATTTTACTGTACCTATAAACCTTGGTGCTTTAAAAAGCAGAGCTGGAGAGAGGCCTTTGCGGGGTAAATGTGTATATGCATGCTAATTTTCTACATGCGTAGGATTGCATTAGCATCTCCCTAGGTGAATGCCATGCAAGTGGACTGAATCTGAACATCTGTAGCCCACCTGGCAGCAATCTTTGCAAGCCCACACTGCTTGGTTCCTCCCCTAAACCCAATCCAAGTCCCTTGAGATTACAGACTTGGCAGCCTGTTTAAATTGACCCTGTTTAGAGTGGTCCCTTACATCATTTCATTTCATAAGCTGTTAACTAAACTATTTGTGAGATTGGCCCAAGTTGCTTGCTGACAAATTACGATGCTTGTAAAAAAAAAAAAAAAAGAAAAAGAAAAAGGAGAGAGAGAGAAAGAAAAAAGAGAAAGAGAAAGAAAAAGGAAAAAAAGAAAAAGAAAAATTAAATGAGAAAAAAAAGAAAAAGAAAAAGAAAAAGAAAAAGAAAAAGAAAAAGAAAAAGAAAAAGAAAAAGAAAAAGAAAAAGAAAAAGAAAAAGAAAAAGAAAAAGAAAAAGAAAAAGAAAAAGAAAAAGAAAAAGAAAAAGAAAAAGAAAAAGAAAAAGAAAAAGAAAAAGAAAAAGAAAAAGAAAAAGAAAAAGAAGAAAAAGAAAAAGAAAAAGAAAAAGAAGAAGAAAAAGAAGAAGAAAAAGAAAAAGAAAAAGAAAAAGAAGAAGAAAAAGAAGAAGAAAAAGAGAAAGAAAAAGAAAAAGAAAAAGAAAAAGAAAAAGAAAAAGAAAAAGAAAAAGAAAAAGAAAAAGAAAAAGAAAAAGAAAAAGAAAAAGAAAAAGAAAAAGAAAAAGAAAAAGAAAAAGAGAAAGAAAAAGAAAAAGAAAAAGAAAGAAAAAGAAAAAGAAAAAGAAAAAGAAAGAAAAAGAAAAAGAAAAAGAAAAAGAAAAAGAAAAAGAAAAAGAAAAAGAAAAAGAAAAAGAAAAAGAAAAAGAAAAAGAAAAAGAAAAAGAAAAAGAAAAAGAAAAAGAAAAAGAAAAAGAAAAAGAAAAAGAAAAAGAAAAAGAAAAAGAAAAAAAGAAAAGGAGAAAAACCCTCAAAGGATGGTTCATATGCAAGGTGAAGTCAGCCAGGAAATATTTATGCTGGGTCCTGAATGATCAGATGTTCTGGAAGGGGAAAGGAGGAACAAATGTTTCCCTGTCTGCTTGTTAGGGGTTTTTGTGGTGTTCCAGTGAAGAGTGATGAGGTTTTTGTGGGGTTAAGATATCTGAAACTAAGCCTGGCAGGATGGAAATATTCTGCCAATGCTTAAAAAGAGACCATGCATCTGTGCACTAAAACATGCTGTTTTAAGACCTTAATAATAATATTACTAACTAGTTGGTGGTGGTTTGAACATGACCTGAGAGTGGAACAAATTCATTTTAAAAGCCATAACAGGAATAGTACCTCATAACTTCTGAGTCAAAATTCCCAAGGAATTTAATGGTTTTTGTCAAGACCGGAGGACTGAGTCTTGTAGTGCAGTGCAGTGGTCAGTCAGGTGAATGTGGTCCCCTCTTAGATTTTGGAAGATACAACGATGTGCAGATTTTTTTATCAATTTGTTTAGGAATTGGGATAATCTCATCATGAAAACAGGATTACTGCCCAGGTCACCTAATCTACACACAATAAGAGATAGACAGATGGGATGAACTAACAAAGACAGCATGAGATAACAGCCATAGTTAGTAAAATAAGCACACTTTTCCCTTTCTCCAGGTTATTTTTCATTTTTGTTCTTGTAGAATAGTGGTGGCTTGAGGCTGGCAAGCAGCTGAAATGTGGTACTTGTCCTGGGGCTAAACCTGGGCAAAATGTGGCAAAGGGACTGTGCAGGGAGGTGGTATGTGAGCTGCACTCTGTTGAGCGAGCCAGAGCCCTGGTAGCAGAGGCAGCCAAAATTGCCATTGAGGGGGGGGTCACTGGGAAACTCAGCAGAGCAGCCTCTGCACACCACCAAGTCCTCGGCTGTGACGGCAGGGCCCTGGGGAGCAGCAAGTGTTTCCTGCCTCTGAAACTCTCCTGGAGGTCCCCTTCCCTTCGGGTCCCTGAGGTATGCGTCTCATGGCCCTCAGCCACACAAAGATTCAGGCACGTGGCTCACAGGGCCAAGAGGAATGGCCACCCTTGTAGTAAAACAAAGTTCATCTGTGTTTATGGAATTCTTTCAGCATGTTGTTTTTACTGAAGAGAAGCCATCTCAGCCCGCCTCCTCTCCCAGCACAGGCCACAGCACGCTTGCTTCGGCCCTCCTAACATTCGCTCTCTCTCTGTTGTTTATGCACATACGCCTCTGCCACCTTGTCTTATGCTCCACTCTGATTTTAGAGATTAAAAGCAATGGATTGATAAAATGAAAGGGAAAAGGATTACATGTTTTACTGAGGATTTACCTGCAAAATACGTTCAAAGGTTTGCTAACACCTTTCATAGCTGTTCATAGATGTTTAATAAGGTTGTGAGCAGTCCAATGGGTCAACAGGTTGCTTTATCCATGGTTCGTCACTAACAATAGTACTGTATGCCAGAACACTTACATCCAGCTGTGGCATGGCTTGTGTCTATTATTTATTCAGACATCATTAATAATTGATTAACCCTTTACAAACCACTTAGATGTGGAATGTCTCTCAAGTAGAAACGGGAACTGATCAGACAGAGGCCTGTCAAGGAGGCTATTAGGCAGCCTCCTTCCTGTCCAAAGAAACCACATCAATGATCTCGTATGTTCATTCAGGTAAATTCTGCTCCAGTTTTATTTATTTAATTTCTATAAATTAAAGAGTTTAATATAATAATTATTATAAATAAGTACTTATTAATTTGTATTATTTATTTCTTCTTTGTCTTTTTCTCTGTTTCTTCAATAAAGTTCTCAAGTATTGTAGGGGATTTGGGTTGTATTTTCTGTGAAAGGGTTTTCTACCTATGTTATTTATTAGTTCACTCATCCTCCATGGCCTGATCTCCTCATGACATACCAGGAGTTGTGTACTTGCACTCAGAGATGAGTTGTGATGATTTCCCCATACAAGGTTGCCAGTATGTTCATTTTCAAAACGTTACTATACAATAGCTGAGCTCTGGAGGGAGAACACGTGGAAAATGGACAATGGCTTTGTCTGAAGTCTTGTAAACATGAACAAATGGAATTTTTATCACAGGTGTAAAACATCATAAAATGTATAGGTGTGTGTCTACCAGTGGCCAGGACATTGGTGTCATTGTTCATGCTGTGCCCAGGCTATAATTCTTTAGAAGTGCAAAGCATACTCATCCTTATAGGCTCTGACAGAAGGACCTCTCTCGCCTCCTTTCCCAGGCAGCATCTCCTAGGCAGCATGCGATAACCTGCCAATGGCAAAGAAGGATTAAGCACACATGATTTACAGTAACTTTAATGGAATTCACTTGATGGCTTAAAAGCTTTCTATATAACAATATTAGCTCCTACTGACTCCCAAACAAGCCTTTTTCTAGTTAAAAAACACAGGCCTGCAAACGGGGAGGCACCAAAGGGACTTGGTTCAACAAGAGAGTCTGAGTTGCACATTTGAAAGGTATTCCTGGCAGCATGCTCAGGGGATTTGCTATGGAGGTTTCATAAATTTAAAATAAAGCACCTGCTTCTATGTTGAGTCCTTCTGTGTTTCTGTGCTACTGAATGCTCCTTTGAAACCAAAGATATTGATATATTCTACACTGCAGGGTAATCAATAAAAACTTTAATCACAAAATTAAATAAAAACCAAAGCTACAGACATTACATGGTAGCATTTTGGAAGGAGCAAAATGATGTTTTATGGTTCTGCTGCATGTGGACTTATTTACAAAATAAATAAATAAATAATCATTAGCTTCTTTAGCACAGTTGAAGTGGAGAATAAGGACCTTCCCATCACTTTGAGTTGACATCTTAGTGGCTTTACTGCAGTTGCAAAGGAAGAGCAATGCCTAGGTCCTTCAGTGATGTAAGGGCTTTTGACAGAAGGAATTAGCTCTTAGATCCACCTTTATTGTGGTCTCTGAACTTTGTTAAAAGTTTGTGCCACCATCCTATTCCATTCATCATTGTGAAATAGCAAAGTACATTGTACAGTGAAGTGGCACACCTGAATCACATATACATTGCAGTAATGGACATGAAACTGAAGATCCTACATTGTATCAAGCAAAATGTATCTAGAAATACTTTTTGGCAAGTTTGCATATAGAACTGTGCAGAATAATATCAAGTAAACATAAAGCTACATTAAAAGTCCTTATTTGTACAAAACCTAAAAATCTTTATGTGTAAAAAGATTAAAGTCAAGAGTTTCTTAACAAAATGTACCTGTTTTTGTATGAACACATTTCTTTGAAAATGTGTTGCAAAAGTGCAAAATTGAGTCCTTTAGCATATTAACATGAAAACACTTTCTGAGAAGAATAAAGGTGACAAAATTCCATGTCCGTGTTCTTCATGGAAATTCCTGGAAAAACTCCACCTCAGGTTTCCTTCTTCTAGCAAATATGCTTTAAAATGTGAAACATTTTTCTACAGGATTAAAAACAAAAATAAAGTAAAATAAAATAAGATGCATTTGTACATAATTCTACTGTATTCAGCAAAGATTTTCATTTCGAATTCTGCAAGAAACCAATGACTTTATTGATAAAGAGGAAGATTTTCCATTTATAATATTCATAATTCTTGCTATGATGATAATTATTTGCAAAATCAGAGAAAAAAATCTGATTAATCTGAAAATGTTTATGAATTTGACCCATCAGATGATATATATCTTCTACAACAACAAGAGAAATAACATAACCAGGATTCTATGAACCTATAGTCAATCTTTGCAGTTCTGATCTGATGGAAACCTGTGTAAAAGGAATAAAAGGAAAAAAATATATAAAAAACAAGCAGAAGCAGATATTTCTTCCCCCTTAAATGAATAGGTGTATACAGGTAAATGCTGTATACAGGTAAAAGCCAACAGATAAATGCTGCTAGAAAAATGAAAGGAGAGATTATTTTCTACTTAAGACTATTTAATATTGTGTAAGATAGAAGTAAATACAAGCATTCATTCTAAACCTAGGGTTTTTGTTTGCCTTTTTTTTTTTTTAACTCTTTAGATAATTACTTCAAGAATATGAACAGTCAAATTAATCAACAATGGCAGCAATTCTTCTCCAAGGAATGGCTTTATTCTATAGGTTTCATAATGGGAGAAATGGGAACTGCAGGTTATAAGCCTTTTTTTCTAAATTGGTTTTGGACTTACTCTAGAATGATGGACAGATTCCTAGTTTTTCACATGGATGGGATTTTTAACACCAATTCCTGCTCATAATCAAAGGCAGAAGGAGAGTAGTGCAACACTTTTAGTTAAGCTTACTCATGCCACATTTAGGTTCATTTATTCTGAATATGTTCAGCGATATTATTCTTTTCCTAATTATCACAATAGTCTGCAAAGAGTTGCTCTGTAGGGGTTACTTTGAATTCAGGCCAAAGAACAGGAACCACCTGTTGAGAGATATGTTCATGCAGCCATTTCCAGAATGGGGACTTGCTTCTTGAATGTTGCTTTTCATGGAAGTAACCTTAAGGGTAGAACTTATATAAGAATCCATTAGGGACAGACACAATTGGATCTATCATAGCATATAATGACTTTCTGGGCTACATGTCACTTTGCTTTGCATCTTACAGGCAATTTGTGAATGGCAGTTGGTGAGACAAGATCTGCTATATATATTTTCCCGTAGAATATTGAACATGACACAATAAAGTCTGATTTTAAACTCAAGATAAATAATAAAAAATAACATAGAAAAGCTGTTAGTAAATACTGCAAAAGGAAGTGCTTGAGGGCATTTTCTGATAGCGTAGTTATTTATAAACCTTTCCCTTCTACATGCTAAAAGACTCATTAAGGATGGGGATTCTGGATAAGAGCAATAGAATGTATTGTGCAGTGGGTAGCATGAAGTAAATATTCAATAGGCACTGGAGAGTCCTTGTTCAGGGACCAAGCTCGGGAAGTGATGTAAACTGTTCACAGAGCACTTAATTTGATTCTATCAGTGATTTATTTCAGCATGTGATTGATGGAAACTGACTAAGTGGTAGTGTGGCAAAAGTACAAAAGCTATTGAACTATTAATGTTATTTATAAGGACAGGACTAACTGTGATAAGCAAGGACCAATATGAAATGTTTGCTTGCTTATTTAGAGTGAAAACCCTTCCTTTGTGAGGAGAAAGCACTATTGCACAGGCTTAATGGAAACTATATTAAAATGTAGACCTACCGGAGTCAACATAGACTCAACTCCACGCTGTATGATGGTGTGAAAAGCAGGTTAGAGCTGAAAGTTTTTGCAACAGATTTTGGAAGCACTTTATGGTCAAAATGGTAAAAAGCCATTAGCACAAAGATGCTGAACTCTCTTGGATTCAGAAAATGTTGTTCTTCATCTGTGACCTGTCAGCCGCACTGGGCTTTGCCATTTTATTTCTCTGTTAAGGATGGCAGAAATGGGTAAGCAAAGTGGAGCAGCAATCAGTATTCTTTGTATTTGACAACTATTTCATCTCCCAAAGAAATCACCCCTTCCTTAGGTCCACATTTCCTGAGTGCTTGGAAAGCATGACAATATAAATATATGCCAATCAAGTGGTTAGCATAATAACATATTGTGAAATTATATGTAAACATCAAACTACATTGATTGGGCAATTTCCTATCCAGTTATTCTTGAATTACCACTTCCCTGAATATGTCTTTTAGGAATGTCTGGGCTAAAAAGCAATCTGCAATGTTTTATTCTCTTTAGACCTAATTTATTCAAAATATACCAACTACCACATACTGGTTGATATATTGCAGGCTCGTGGGCCAGCAATAGCAACCTAAATTGGCAACCGACTGACCAGCTACAGAACTCAAGGAAGAATATGGGTAATTGATTTTTAAATATTTGCATGAAATAATTTAACAACATCTTGCATGTGATTTACTGCATGAGCTCAATCTCTAACCCATTTAAAACCATTTCCCTGAACTCAAGCAGAGGGATCAGACAGACCAGCATTCCTAGTACTGGAATCCTCATGGTACCATTTAGCTTGTAGAAGGAAGGAAGGTTTAAAGCCGCAGGTGGCCTCACAATTCCTGGGAAAGGTCCCACTTCCCATGCAGGTCTCCTCAGCAGCTACACAAAGCCAACCAACCTGTCAATCAAAAAGTAGTGATTAGAAGTCAGTCCAAACATCTGCCTTTCTTGTGTGGTTTCCCTGGGTGTTCTGCTTAGATTCTGTTGTATAGAAATACGTGACATGAAAGAGTTTGTTCACTTCACAGAAAAAGGCACAGCAGCTTCTTGGACTTCTGTCTTATTTGCTTTAGCCAGCCAATCGTCTGCATGACAGAGAACATTTTTTAATTTGATGCTGGCACACTGATTAACAGCTCAGGTCCCTTTACAGATATATATTTCTTAGACTTGCCAATCAGCAAGATTAAACAGTAAGCTTGTAGTAATTTACTTATAAAGAGTGAGCGGGTGACAGCCTCATATCAGCTAATGTTGGCATATTATCTACTAAAAGAAAAATGAAACCAAATATTTTGTCTCCTAAGAATCAAAGTAGGAAAGAACAGGAGGAATATGTGGCATTCTTCCCCAATGGATAAGGCAGTCATTTCCCAGATAGTAATTAGGTCTTTTTCCTTCATGGACATTGTAGGCTGGATTTATGTAGAAAATAAAGTATTTGAAGTAATGTGATATCCATGATCTACTTTTAAGTTTATTCAGAGTTCATAAAGGCCAAGGAGAGTTTTGTCTTAACAGAGCTTTGAATTGAGAGCTCTTTTGCCCACAAAAGTCTCCACTACTTGGTTATCTGGAATAGTTTTTTTTTGTTGTTTGTTTGTTTGTTTGTTTGTTTTTCCTGTAAGAACAGGCTTTCTGACAGTTCTTGTAGACAACAAGGTCAGAATAACATCTAAATATCTTCCAACTGGCTAGATACTAATTCTGACAAGAATCAGGATGTGTAGAGACCATTTTAATTTTCACACAATTTTAACCATATTTTCTCAGAAGCATCCACACAAAAAATCCTGGGTTTGCAGTTTTAGGCCTAACTGTACCTCATCTGTCATTAGAACCACATAAACTCAGGGATCTCTGGAACTTAGGGAAAACATTTATGACAGAAGGATCTTCAAAAGGTTCAGGTGAACATAGAATTAGTTCTGCCTGTCCATTTTGTTCTGTATGTCCAGATCCCAGTCACTAGCTGGAGCACTGAGATCTCTTGGCCATGTCCTCTGTATCAGAAGAATGAAATAGTAAAATAGATAGAAGTACCATGACTGTGATCTTCCTTTCCTCACCGTTGGCTTCAATTGGTCTGTTGACCAGCCTCAGTGGGGCCACACAGTGACTGAGTTCAGACTCCCAGCTGTTGAACATGTCCAGCCCTGCCCATATCCAATGCATCCAGCATCAGCATGAACCCTACAAACCAGCAAACCTGCCTGGGCTTACCCAGGGCAGCCCCAGTGGTTCAGTGTCATATCTGTTAACAAGCCTCAACAGGCAGGCTTGGTGGGGCTGGAATGGACACCTATGTGACAGTTTGAACATTTGACTGTGTCTATACTGTGCAATTAACAGTCATTGAGCACAGGATCAAGACTTGGTCCCCACTGTTTACAGGTACAGGATCCCTAGTGCTGCTTTGACCTGTACAATAGCATGCACAGGTCAGGTGCTTGCACTGGCTAGGATGTCTTTCCTGCAGGCACTTGGAGGAGGATATCTGGCTTTGTGAAAGAAGAGAGCACTCTCTTCCTTGTTTTGTATCCTGCTCCTGTGGCTCATACTGTTTATGTATACACATGTAATGAAACTTCATTGCATGGTGTCTGAAATATAGGTTTGATGCTAATTTTTCTTGTCTGGTCCGTATTTTAATTTGACCCGACATATTTTTCCCCTTGCAATCATACCATCTTGAGTGTCTGTTACAGTGATAAAATGTCTCACATGCTCTGCCAGAAACTGTCATGTTCCCATTGTTTAGTGATTACAGGCAAGCTGAGTCATAGTGGCATTCAAAACAAAACAAGAAAAGGAAAAAAAATGTCATGTCTTCAGCACTTCAGGCAAAAGAGAATATAATTTAGAAAGGTAAATCATAACATTACAGGAGGTCAAAAATAGATCTCTTGCCCAGTTTCTTAAGATGAGACCTGTATGCAGACTAAAATTCTATCTAGGCTGTTCAAACTCAGAGGATTTGTCAGGAGTGCCATGATTATTGAGCGATAAGTAAACTGGAAGAATATAGATAAATAAAGATAAAGATAATGGACTAGTCATATATTTTAGGCATTTAAGTTTGCTATTATTTTTTCCTTTTATGGAGAATATGAATTATTTTCTTGAGGTGCTGGACTCTGTGTTGTTTGTTGGACATTGCAGCTGCTTGCCCTATCTTGGCTTTTTAATTTTTCTAATTGGTGAGGCAATAACATAGGGAAGATGGAATGTGCTACACAAGTGCAAAGCACAGGCCAGGCTCATTGATTTTAGTAGAAATTAAGGCCTACATCTATATTTTATGCTTATATAGCACATTCCTTCTTCCACACTTTTCCATTTATGGGATAACGTTGTCACTGGAGGGAACACATCACATTCACTTCTGTATTATTTAGCCATGTAATGTGATAGTGATAAGATCAAGATGTTTGGCACTAAAATCCCAACTGTTTCAGCAAGTGCTTCATGGTTGCTTGGGGTGTCATATCTGTTAACAAGCTTGTTCATCATCTTTGCTTTTTCCTTGTGGAACAGGTAATGAGTGGTAACTTGTGTATCTTTTTCTCTAGTCATCCACTGCCCTGTTACCGAAACAATTGTCCTGTACTGAATGGGAGTAAATATTTCCATAAGCTGGATTTTTTAATTCATGCTAAAATCTATAGACTAATTCACTTAGGAGATTTTCATGCAGAATGGCAAAACCTGAGATGCAGAACTCTCTGTTTTTTAAATACAGGACAGCTGGGAATCCCCAGCCCGACACATGCTATTATAATCATAGACCAGTCACTTTACCAGTCTCCTTTTCCATTTCTCTCTCTATAAAAATGGGACAATCTGCTATTTACCCTCCTTGTGGTCTTGTTGTGTGACTTAAGAAATGTTTATGACACAAGACTGTTACTAGCATAACATTGTTTACTCCTCCAAATGTTGATTAAGGATACTGAAATTATCTGGATGATAACAGTACAGTATAAAAGGAAATGAAAATGAGTCTTTAATCACCGTCTCTGTGCATAAAGGAAAACAGATAAGACCATCCCCAATCAAACTATAAATGGGACCTTGCCTACTGAGTACAATTTTGTCACACGTTTTGTCTCTGGGTATTGCATCATGGCAAAACCTTCTCTTTGCTGCCTGCTGCTGTCAAACATAATGAAAAGGATAAAGACAAAGAAAGTTAATGGCCACAATATCTCATATGGGCTTTGCTTCCACAGATCTGGTAACCTTGTCTGGAGCTGCTTTCACTACATGCAATGGTATGCTGTGGCTTCAATTACATGGGTGCTGCTGTGTTGCTGCTCTGCCTACTGACACTAAGATACTGCCTGGATAAATATTGCCTCCTGAAGGATTTCACTGAGTCAAGAGTGATGAGAATTTCTTCTGGACGAGACAAGTTAGCATTGCTCTTGCTGACTCAAGCAGTGGGGGGATCCTTTGTGACTGGTGTAGAAACGCTGCTTTGTCCAAGTCTGCAACTGCTCCCCTGCTCAGGAGGCACAACCCCAGCTCTGTTTCTCCTAATTTGGTTGGTGTCTATCTTAGCTTGCTGTGATACTAGCACATCAACCCATGTGTTTCTTTGTCCTCTCTGAGAAACTGAGCCACTGCCCCCACTTTCATTCACTTCTTAACAAGCCCAAAAATTCTCAGAAATCTCGGGAAATCATAGTGAATGTGAAAACGTGGAAAGCTGAGAAATAGTGTCTTTGATGCCTTCATGAGCCTTATAAAATCATATATTTACTGAGTGTTTTAAAAATCTTCAGTTCATTACTGTTTATTTCACAGTGTCATTGTCGTTCAACCTCCCCCCCCGCCCCTCCCCCCCAGTCTTTGACCCTTGGGTCCCTAGCAAGTGCATGTTAACAACGTGCATGTAAGATGCTTTGTCTTACAGATGCAGCAGTGTGCAGTGCAGATCATAAAGCACCTTTAACTGAGTACCAACTCTCTTTCATTCGGAGTCTGCCTTTGTCAGCTTTTCCCCTCTTGCAGCTCAGAAAAAGCAGAGGAAAGTTAAAGGTTTGCCATGGGCTCTCCATTACTTTCCTATTCAAATTTTCAGTTATTATGCTAGACCTCCATAAAAATCATTCTTTCTACTTCTTTGTGCCAGATCTGGATGATCATAATCTCTTACAGTGTTAAAAGTTTCTAGCCCCATGAAATATGAACCACTCATCTATGTAGGCTTCAGCAGCACATCTACTGGAGCTGGTAATTGAATCTGGTTTGCCTCTCTCTGTCCCCAAAACCCCTACCCTTTTTCTGGGATGCTACAGCTACACCTGTGCCAGTAAACTGAGTAAGATTAGGGCATGCCCCAAGCACTGGCACACACTATCCATACTGTAAAACTACTAACATGGTACGTGACATATCTTTGGATCAGACAATCCAACATTCTCTCAGACAAGTAGTGGGCATGGCTCAGGGTTCAGCATGGGCTAGAGACTGTTCCCAGTTCTCCATGTAGATACATTTACCCTGCCTGGGAGTTAGACAGAGTGAGAGAGAGGTTAGGTAGACATGAACTGTGCTGTATCAGTTGGCAACAGGTGCATCCACATCAGTGTCTTAGTTCAGATATGAAGTGTGTATTAGAAACTAATTTCCTGATTAAAGTTTCCTGTTACCCTAAATCCCATCCTGAACAAAATACAGGGTGCAAATATTCTCTGTCATTGAGGGCAACACTGCACCATGAAATAAAATGATTGTAAGTTAGTGACAGTATCATAATTCCCAAGCTACTAGCTATGGTAGGTAAAACAAAATAAAATGTTACTGTTAAAAAAAGTATTTCAGTGTCTCAATGTACCTTTGAACATTGGAGGCGACCTTCATTACCACGTTGAGCCTTGGGGCTTGAATACAACATTTGATATTCTTTTTCTTCATGTCCCTGTAACAGTGCTATCATGTGTAAAATGGTTAAGGTTTTAAAGGTGCCATCTAAAAACTCAAGGCTCAATGTACTAAACCTTTGTGCTCCAAACAAAAGATGTCTAGGTTAGATCCGCAAAAGATGCATCAAGTTCAGCATAAAAAAAATCATATAATAGCTGCACAATAGTTCTCACTCAGCCACAAAGATTAAGCAGCCTTGAATGGCAAGTTTGCAGTGATGTCATGGTCCTAACTGGTATTGCTGGTACTATATCCTCTAGTCACTTATATGAAGGATCTACTGCTTAGAACAAAATTTCCAGGGAGTATTGCAATGGGATCTCCTCTCCAGATGATATTTCCAATTCACACCATTATTTGAAGTCCCACGTAATCTCTGTGAGGTTGTAAGACTTTTCCTTTGAAATATTGCTGCTGTGTTTTGTATAATGGACAACAGTCCTCAGGACAGAGAAATATTGATTGAAAAAGAAAGCCTTTTTAGAGGGGTACCTAAGGAATGGATATCTACCTAAAGTTTGGTAGGTTAATTTTAGGGACAAGTACCATGCTTGTCCTATGCCCAGCACAGGGAACAAGTTAATTCAAATGCGTATCTCTGGGAGGCCATTGCAGAACTTTCCACTGCTACTTTGGGCTAGTACTAAGATCAATGACCCTGTACCAAATGCTTTGTTTTTCTACATTTCTACAGTTCTTCTGTTGCCAGTCCTCATGTGCCCTCACAAAGGAGATTGGACAACCAAATGGGAGTATGGAAATGAGTACTAGAAGATAGGAGATACTTCATCTAATAGATCTAGAAAAAGATTGCCTGGAACACGTCTACAAGACATCATTTTGTATTGTGCAAAGATAGATATCTGTTTGGTATAATCTGTACTCTGAGGAATTATCACTTAGGTCCAGCCCTGGACCATACTTACATGGGACTATGAGAACTCCTTCTCTGGCTGTCCGTCTGCCCAACAGATGGACATGATAGATCTGGCTTTTTGTCTTTTTTCTTCTTTTCCCATATCCAGTTGGCAGATCTTGTAATTTGCTGGGATGACCCTTCCAAGGGCTTGATATTGAACCTGCCATCTGTCTAATAATGTGGCCAGCTGGACACTAACACCAAGATTCAGTTCCAGACTCACATTTTCTTTCTCTGGCCCCTTTTTGATCTGTTTGTTCTTGCTTTTATCTGGACCCAGTAGACATGATGTTGTGCAAAGTCTCATAAATTCCTTAGCCAACCTTTTAGTTTCTGGGTATACTTCATGATGGCAGGGGCATTGTTTTCCTGTCCCCTCAGACAACATTTTTTTGTTGGACTTGGACCACATAGGATGCCAAAAAGGGGAAAGCCTGATGAAACTATTCTATCTGCTAATAAGCAGCAATATCTTCTGGTTGAAGCAATCGGTTTACATAAATCACTTGATCATTTCCCTCTGAGTTTAATTGAACCACTGCACTAACTCATCAGTTTGATTCACATGACAGCATACACAGATTCTTGATTCATTAGAAGCACATACTATTTTGTTGTTCACTTAGAGATCATCCTTTAGGACATTCAGAACATTTGAATCTGACGAAGACATTGGGTGTTATTAGATCCAGCTAGGTTACTGAGTAGCAGGTCTGACTGTAAAAGACCATAAAAGAATTGTATTCTGCATAAGCTTGCTACAGGACCCCATCACGTCAAGGACACTACTGTCAATGAAATGAGAATTACTGCATCTAGGTGGCTTTGCTGGCTACACACAAGTGACCACACACACACAAAAAGACCCTAGATGTCAAGGAACGGGAGAGTGGGCTGCTCAGTAAAGGAAGGCAAGTCAGGAGCTGAGCACAGCAGCAAAGCAAGCAGGGCATGGCTCTCAGCAACCTAGCCCTGCAGCACCCCAGCAATGCGGGCAAAACAGGTCCAGGGACAGAAGCTGGCTCCAGCTAAGAGTCAAGATTACTAGACAAGCCTGTAGTGACCAGGCAGGTCTGAAGTCAAACCAGGAGGCCAAATCTGTTTTTCAGGGTCAGAACCTACCTCAGCAGGTTGTATAGCCAGGAACAGGAACAGCTGAAACTTTGCTCAGAATAGGACCAAGGCTTTTGAGCAACAGGTTTAATGGTTCCTGTCAAAACATATAGGGTGAATCAGATCTGTTATCCTTTACAAGTTTAGTTTTAGTAATGTGACATAACAGGCGTCTCACTTTCAAATACAAAAATATGAAGTAGCTATCCTTTTTCATGAATATACCAAAAAAGTCTTTATTGCTCCATAAAGAAGTGTTTCTCTTTATTAGCATGATTTTCCTTGCTTGATCCATGAGAGGCTGTAAAGCCAATGTCTGTGCTCTGATAGTTCCCCTGCTCCTATCCAATAACATGTCAGTGCCATGTCTTCAGAGAAGAAAAAGATCATTCTCCCCCAAGGGGAGAATCTTGTTCAACATCTGTTCTATGTCTTCTGCAGCTCCTGCTGTTGCTTCTAACACAGATAACGCCACTCTCAAGTGTAAAGACCTATGTTGAAAACGATCAGCTTCTTGCCAGCTGTTAAATGAAGTACAATACAAGGACAGTCCTTCACATGTCCATGGAGATAAGCTAATGATACTATGCTAATCAGGTGTGTGTTGTCCCCATTTAGCAAGCTTTACTGTGTATAGAGGAAGGTCTACTCACCCTGAATCCACTGAAGCTTGTCGTGGCAGACCATTGATTTATGCTGTTGTTGTTGCCTTAGAAAGCACAGAAGGGTTCATATTGGCAGGGATGTGGGATCAATCCTGTAATTACAGTCCATTAGCAGGGATGCCACTGTCAGGGCTCTCTTACATTAGAAATAGACCATCATTTCTAAAACTGTCTAAAACAATGAGGTCTATGAAAATAGCTCCCACTTGTGAGGAAGAGACTTGTACAATCAGCTGCAGAGGTAATTGCATTGGAGCACAGGTCAGCATGGAGGGGAGATGGTCCTTGTCTCCATGCATTAAAAGCACTATGGCTAGGGCTGGCTCCCTTGGTTTCAGAGTGATTTGCAAGACCACATTTGAAAGCAATCTGCCTGCAGGTGGTTTTCCCCAGAAAGATTTCTCACCAGACTTCTAATTAGGGCTTTGCACTGTCTTCTTCAGCTGGCAGAACTTTAAGGAATTGCTTTCAGATTCCCCATTCAGCTTCTTACAGACTCTTCCAGGCCTCTGCCTTATCAGCTCCATCTGTGACTTTAGTTTTGAACCAATGCACAGCCACTCCCCTCTTCTCCTAACCAAATCTCTTCTTGATGAATTCACAGTTGGTATTTCCCACTGTTTAATTCCAGAAGGTGAAGTATGACTGTAATTAAACATGGTGCTACTCATGGTCACATTGTCAACTGCTGTTGCAGAGTGTAATACACTAGTTGCATTATTTTTGTGAGAACAGGTGCCAGCCAGCTGACACAGGGTGCTGGGTACTTGTGAGCTCAAACAGCGAGCTTATCAGTTGTAAATCTGGCTGCCATTGGCTGTCTGGCATCTCCAAACACTCAGGATGCTAATTTGGAGATAGTGCTGCTGGTAAATTATCAGCTCTAGTATCTACAGTTGACAACTGTCAAGCATCCGCATTTTCTTTGTTCTGCTACTGCTCCACCCAGTGAAGTAGTAGATTGAGGACCCTCTCTGTTGCTGTTGTTCCAAGGCTCCAAACCCTTTTAATGGGCCAACAGTAGGATCATGTCCTGCATTATTCAGAATTTATTTCTTTGATACAGCCTACCATCCTGTGCATAGACCGAAATGCAACTCAATTTCTGTGAATTGTATTCACCTGAATGTGCTGAATGTGTTCAGCATTGCCTTCACCACCTGCTTTTATCTCAGAGGTGGAGAACAAGAGAAAGCCTCAATGAGAGAAGAATGAAAGAAATCTAAAGATTATTAATAACGTCTTCTTCCCTTCCTCATTCCCTTTTGCCCTGTGTAAATCATTTAGCCATGCCTCCGCTTACCCGATCAGACCAATCTATCTCTCTGTCTGTCAGCTCCCTGTCTGAGTGTCAGCAGTTCCAGGTATGGTGGTGCTCAAGCCCTCCAGCTAGGTGGGGCTGAGCAATATATCCTCGGGGTTACTGGAACAGTTTATGCTAATTCAACTCCCTGGATTTCAGCCCAAAGACTGCACATAAAAGAATTGAAATCAGCACTCCCTAGTCTCTAATTCCTAGCTTAGTCTCTACACACTTATTGTAATCTTCCTGGACTGTCTGGGCAGTTCTTCTAAAGGAAGGGCAATCTCACTCGCTGACCTATAGCTTTTTTCTCTCAGCTAGGTCAGCAAGCTGCCTCAGCCAAGAAAGTGTTTAACCCTTTAGCAGCAAGGATTGCACTGGATGACATTTCCCTGGCTCCTCTACAAGAACAATGTCAATGATCATTAAGATCATCATTAATGATCATTTGTTTAAAAACTCAATAATGCGATTTCTTGGCATGAAAATACAGCCCGGACCTTTGGGAAATTCAAATTCACTTGCAGAACTTCATTCTTGCAACCTCCCCGTAACATATGCACAAACAGGTTTAGAGAAACTTGGAATTCTCTGCAGTTTTTTATCCAAACTTTACAACTTAAGCCTATTTCAACCTGTGTGTTGAACGGTACCTGAGCAGTACATTAGGAGCACTGGCTCCTCTGAAGCACAGTACTCACGGCAGTTCCCCACTTTGCCCCGTAAGTTGCACTTAGTAGTTGAAGAGTTTCTTTTGCTTGATCTTGGTACAAAAGTATTAAAATAAAAATCTAAGGAACCAGGAAGCTGCAGGAAGCTGCACTTCTATTAAGATAGCAACTGTTCCTCACTTCTGTTGCTACCCTCACTTTTATATCACCCTCTGTGTAAAAACTGCTCGGTTACACTGTAAATAATTGCATTTTATTCCTCTCCCATGTTCTCCTTCTTGTCCCAAGTGACCTGTTTGAGTCTGGCAGCAGCTGTCTTTTGAAAAAGAGAGATCGACATGAAATATCAGTGACAGTCAATATTTAAGGTACATCTTCAATATATCCCCGTACTGCTGCACACAGATTTAGGGGCTCTTGTACCACCTGTCTGAGCAGCAGGTAGCAGAAGGTGTTGCCATCTTTCTGTGCTATTTTACAGAAGAGAACTGAACAACTACCCTGCACGTGCTTCATAAAGCCACTCATTCCTCAACAGGATCAACAGCCGTCTTTTCCATCAGATGTTTGAGCTGTATAGATGGATTCCTGTCATATGGTCATGAGGTATCTGCTGTCCCAGGCACCAGGAACAAAATGGTAGTCAGGGCAGAGCAGATCAAAGCTGTGTGACAGGGGACAGCCACCTGGGTTGGAGAGGACAAAAATCTAACCCTCTCCAGAGAAGGTCCACATGCAAGGGAGTTCTCCTGCACATTTCACAAGGGCACAAAGGAAGCAGGATTTACTACTCCGCCCAAGCACACAACACACCATAAACAAGAACACTTTTTGTTTCTCTGCCTCATGCTCTCTTGGCTCCTGCTGTGCTCTGTGGGTGACTGGGCCAACACAAGCCCACCCTGTGGGACTGTGCGCAAACAAGGACACTCACCTGCCAGAGTGGGTCACGGGAAAGTGAGAAGGGAGCTTGCAGGGTTTGGCATGACAAGTCCACGCTACGCAGCCCCTGCCACCCCACTGCACCAGCATCACAGGAGCCATAGCCATCAGTCCATGTAGGTGCTGCTATGACTTCCCTTCAGGTCTGGAGGCTTCTGTGGGAGCTCTGCTGTGGCATGTGTAAACAGAAATGCGGTGTTACAGCTAAATGCTTCTTTTCAACCAAGATAAAGGCCATTTTTGAATCCCTCAGGAACAGGAACAAATTTTCAACAGTGACTTGCAAAAATCACGGGAGAACCTTTGCTAATATTGCCCTTCACTGGCTGCTGCGCAGGCACAGAGACAGCCCCATCTTAAAGTTCTTCTACTCCAAGAGAAAAGACAATAAGTGGGTATGAAAAGCTATCTAAGAATTACAAGGAAACAGCTAGAAAACTGGTCAGCACAACAAACACTAGTTTCAGCACAGCAGCAGCCTGCCAATTGTCACATCTTTTGCAGCCATCACAGCAAGAGAGAATTTTAAAAATGGATTTTAAGGAGGGGCAGCCTCCACAGAGGTGCTTGTTTGAAAATTGAGAAAGGAAAAGAAAAGAAAAAGAAATAATAATTGAAGTCCAGAGTGACATTGAGTGTTCCTTGCCTTTGTTTTTGAGACTGAGCTGTTCTGGGTTGGCGGGGGGGAGCAGGGAGGGAGTGTTTCTTGGCTGAGAGAAAGAATCTATTTGAGTATGTGAAAATACACACAGGTGCACACACACATACAAAACATTTCCCTGTTAAGATGTTTTCATTGCCTACATCTCAGAACCTTTGTTACGGTTACATTTGGTTCTCATTTAATCTGTGCTGCCTCCCTCACGCCTCTGTCTCTCATCCCTCTATTGTTGTGCTGAGGCTTTTTTCAAGCCTCTGTCCTCACAGTGCCACCAAGGCCTCATGCCAGTCTTTCTTCTCTTCCCTTCTTACTATTGTTTCTATCTATCTTTTCAGCATTCCAAGTACCCACTCTTATTTTAAGCCTTTGTTTTTCTTTTTTCTTTTAATTTTCCACTCTCTCCCTGTCATCATTCCTGTTTCTTTTGTCTGTCATCTTCTTCTCCTGTGCTTTAAGCATGCCCTTTGTCTTTTTTTATCCTCTAGATCATTTCTAGCCTCTTCTTTTTTTCCTTCTTTTTTTCCCTTCCTTCCTCCCTTCTGATTGTTTCATTCCCCTTCTCTCTTTTTCATGCTCTCTTCTCCTGTGTGAGCCAGTTGTTACTTATTTAAACAACTCTTCAAGAAATAACTTTTGTTCATTGTGAATCCATGGGTCAAAGTCCATCTTGGCAAAGAAGGTACCTCCACTGACTTCAGTGGGTCAGCCTGAGTGCTGAAGCTTGTATGACTTTTTCTTTTCTTCCAGAAACTGAGTTTCTGAAGGCTTTGATTACAAACAGAACTATTTACATATTAAGCATGTTTGTGGCCAGAGTTTGCACTCAGTGTGCTGCACTGAGATCACTTAATTCACAACAAAAATATTTTTTTTCCTGCTACCTATTTATTTCTTATTAAAAACACGTGAAATTTTGTTATAGAAACATGGTCTGAGTTGGGGACCTGCTAATGCTCCATTCTGTTTAAAAGGAACAAATTTTCCTGACAAAAATGATGCTACAGCAACCCTGTGCTTGTGAAAATATGTTGATGTTAGCTTTTGGGGTATTCTAGACTCTATCTGCCATGATGCTCTGGATTCATCTTCGCTGAGTGAAAACAGTGGGACATCTGAGTCTTATTCTTTTAAACAGCAAAATATAATCTACTTCTGAAGACTATATTTGAGTATTTTGCTGCTTTCTGCAGTTTAAATAGTCACTTTTTTGTCACCTATTTCTGTTATGTTTTTTGTTGTTGTTGTGTGTTTTTTTGTGTGTGTGTTGTTTTTTTTTTTTCCCCGATGAGAAGAAGTACAGATCCAGAGGAATACAGATGGGCTGAATATGTGGGAAGCAGTCAGAGTGATCTTAATGTGAAAGGTCAGAAATGCTCTTTATTAGCCATATGAGTTTTATGGGTTGTAAAAGGAACCATCAAATTCAAGTCAGGTTCCTTGAATTGCAGGAACTATGCCTTTTCTCCATTCTGGATAGTTAGAGAAAATGAAAAACATGAAAAAAAATACATATATCGGACAGAAGAGTTCTTCAGTTGAATATGTTTTTAATTAAATCTCAGCATTTGATGTGAATATCCATCCTGCATGAAGAAAGGCATTGGGAAATTTTTGAGTTGTATCGCTCTGCTGAAGTTGTTGCCTACTTCTGACCAATGGTCTATTTCCCTATTAAAAAATATTCATCTTTTTTTTTTTTCTCCCTTTTCATGGTGTTATTTCTTTTCAGCATCTTTTCTTTTTCAGTCACAGCCAGACAAATTCCTTCTCACAGCTACATAAGTGTTTCCCTCTTCCACTTTCATCTGTCATGTTGCAGGAACCATTTCCTCTTCCGCTGCCATTATCTGGAATGGGCTTCTCTGTATCAGGGACTCTTTCATCTCCTTTCAAACATCATGTACATCAGTCAACCTCTCCCTTAGATAGCCTGCTAAGGCCCCCTGTCACTTTTACATTTAAATTATGGTTTAAATTATAGCCTCATTGTATAAGCATTTAAGGGATATAATTTGTGAAAACGACTACAATAAGACAGACTAGTTCCGTTTTATACAGCAGCCAAAATGCACAGGTCGTGGACATGTTTAGCCCATATCTCAGCTTGATTGAAAAAATAATAAGAGAAAGATGACTGGGAAGAGGGCTGAGAAGGGTGATCCTGTGACCCACCACCTGCAGGAAGGGCACTGCTGGTGCAGAACCACCCCCTTGCTTTTGACATCTCACCAAATCACTGTTTGGAGCTCAGTCCTCCTGCACTGCATCGATAGCCAAACTTGAAATCAAGGCACGAGGTCATAGCTGACACATAACCTCTCAACCTCCCTTCACCAATGATATAGCTTAGGTCTCAGGTGCCTAAAATTTAGTTTGACGAATCTGGAGCCCAGCCCCTTGCCTAAGGCATTGCTCCCTTGGAAAAAGTCACCACCATCTCTACCTGGTTTCCCTCCCCACAAAGAGCAGGCCAAAAGCACAGTGGCAGCTTAAATCTGAGAGCAGACCCATGGGTTGCAGAAGATTATTTGTATGAATGCGGAATGAAAGCCATGCACGTAGAGAAGAGCCGTTGTGCTGCTGGAATCCAGCAAATCTCTAGCGATGGCCACAGATTAATGCGCTTTCTACAAAGCTATCTGCAGGTGTCAAGCCCATGCCTGAGCTCTGCAGCAGCAACACCTCGAGTCACAACATTCCTGTGCCCTGCAAACCTCTGGCACGCCACTCTGCTACATCTTTCTTGCCTGAGTCTTCCTCTGAGCTCTGTTATGGCTCTTAGAGGCAGAACAGAGTCCAAAGCATAATTGTGCAAAGTTGCAAGAACAGGTAAGAACACATCTTATATGCCCATCAGACAGGCTTGAAATTAAAATCTGGTATAACAGACAACTACTCTCAGATCTAGCTGCAAACGGTAAATAAATCCAGCTTGTAACTTAATGATCCTTGTGTTTGCAACCAGCATTGAAAACTGCCTGGGGAACAAAAGCTGGAACTGTACGTGGAAGACAGAATGAAGTCATCGGCAATCGTATACCAAAAGCACCTGGATTTTATCATTCTGACCTGGAGATACACTCACGTTGGCTCTGGCCAGAAATCCACCAGTCAGGGAGGGCTGGGCTTCAGGATCAGTCCCCTGGATATTAGGTCTGTGCTGCTGCTCATTTCATGTTCGTATCCCGCGTTAGACACCCTGTGCTGTGCAGAGGCTGCATTACATTATCCTGCTGGTCCCTCCTGCTCCCCCCTCCCACAGCTCGGACCAAAATTGTCTGCCTTACTTGGAATTCATTTCAAAAACAGATTCATGTGGTGCCTGCTATTCCCCAATAAACAAATAAATTAGCTGCTGTGATATGGAAATTTGCATGATTCACTGTACTTAAAAACTGTTAGCTGTGAACTTATTAATTGAAAACCACAGGACGATAATAAGTGTGTCCTTCAGTCTGAACATGAGTCCCTTGTTATAATGAATTTGTAAAGCAATAAAGATGTGTTTTTCCAGGAAAACACCACTGCCTCAGGACAGTTGAGGCTCAGTCAAGCCTCACAGGAGGCAGAGGCGCTTTCGGGGAGGGAGGCGCAGGGCCCCCTGCCAAAGCTGCGATGCCCTGGCTGCTGGGCACGGCAAGGCGCTGGGGTACTGGGGGGCAGGTGTGCTGCTCTGCCTCTCCCGGCCCCTCCAGCAATCCTGCCCTCGCCTTCCTGCTGGTTATTCCCTTTTCCCTTCCCTCTGCTACCCCCTGCCCCGGGGGCTTTCCCTGCTTTCCCTCCTCTGGCATCCCCACAGATGGGCGGGGAGAAATGATTTAGCCCTTGTGTAACGGCACCTTTCAGCTGACTCTGCTTTCCCTGCAGAATGCTGCACGTATTGATTTATTCGCTCTGCTTTAGTCGTACGTACTCAGATGGGATTCTTCTGTCTTCCATTTATGGCAGAGAGACCATTTCTCCTCTATCTTTTCAGAAAATTCTTAAGCAAACCATTTAGTTTGCAAATGAGACACAAAGGCTAAAATCTGGCAAGCCTATGTTCTCTTAAGGATATGTAGGCAAGGCAGATCTCATATGTAACCAGCTACCCAAATGCATTCATGTGTCGAACACAGAGGGCCTGGGCCCCCTTCTGAGTGGCGCTCTGTGCAATCCCAGTGCAGCCAGTAGTAACCACCAGTCTGCATTAGGTTATTGTACCATGCATTTTCATAGTCACTGTGATTTTCAAACACGAAACATTACACCTGTATTGAATAAGCACGGCAATATTTGGTGTGAATCTTGGCAGAATCATCCATTGCTTTGTTTTCTGTATTTTTCCTTCTTCTCTGTTTTCCTTCATTTATTCAGCAAGAAAGAAGGAGACTGCCTCTAGTGCTTGAATTTTAATTCTTTGCTGCACTGTCCTTGGGCAGAACTGAGTGTTTCAGAGAGGTGTAATGCATTGTACGGAAAAGCATGAACGTGGTGCCAGTGGTTCTAGTGCCAGGATTCATCACTGCTTTCCTTATCAATGGCCGTTATATCTTATTTTTTAAATACATTGAAAAATACTGATATTTAAGCTAACTCAGAAATTACAACCCTCAGAAAAAAAAAAACCAACCAAAAAAAAAAAACAGAAACAACTGTCAAAGAACCATAGCATTTGTAGGATTTAATTTAAATGCAGATTTATGTTTCTGTTGTTCTTGACAACAGTAAACTACTGCATGCACTGCAAAGCCAGGGTTTTGTTTTTTCAGAAACATGCAGTAACCACGTGAACCTGCTGCCGGTATTGGCCCAAAAAGGAGACCCATATGCATTGCTGGAGATATTGTTTTGTGAAAGATCCATTTTATGGGGTAGGACAAGGGCATGAGGCAAAGAACTAAAACTTTTACAGGCAGGAATTGCAGAAAAAAATATATAGCAATTTAGTAAGATTTTCCTTACCTGCCCTGTAAAAAAAAAAAAAAAAAAAAAAAAGAACTGATTTTGCCCTGTCCCAGCTATATCTCAACTAACTGGTGTTTCTCAATCTAACATGTTATACCACTGTGATTTCTCATCTACTCATCTACTGTTAATGGACACAAATTGCTGCAGTGGTCCAGCCAGCAGGGCCACATCTGCGGGAGGTTCAGCAGATGTGCATCATCCCGGGATCATCCAGGGATCCTTCTTCAACAGGGATTCCCCATCACTAGATTCTTACTGTTATATATCCCATAGCTATTTTGCACCTTGCATCAAATGGATGAATTTAGTTCACTCACTTTCCTCAGTCCTTCACTGAGGGGAATTACAATGCTTGTGCTTTGAAACGTAGAACAGAGTATCTGCAACAGATCTAGCCACTGGGTAACTAGTGTTCCAAAGCTCCTGTAGGAATAATTGATTTCAACTTGTAGTCCATCCGCTAATCATCAGTACATACCAAATAAATAAATAAATAAATAAATAAATAAGCTTATATATACTATCAGTATCTACACTTCCTCTCTAAAATTTATAAAAATTCAACTCAAAAGAAAGTCAGGAGCATGGCAATCAGATTTCGGAGGAAAAAAAAGTACTAGTCTGTCTGTAAATTTTGGTTCTTGTTAACTAAGACTGCTATTTGTCGAAAGGACACCTTTTAAAAAAGGCATAATTTAACCAGAAAGGCAGGAAAATTATTTGAGCTCACTAAATGAATGCACATGACTAAAACGTGAAAAAATCAAGCTTGACATTCAAGATACATCTGAAGTTAAAGGGCAAGAAAATCTAACAAATCAAAAGAATACTTTTATATCAGAAAAGCATAAAAACCTCTTCAATGTCTTTCAGAGTCACAGAAGCATGGCCCATGTTATGATTTCCTATTTATTTTAAACTAAGTAATATCTCACCATTATCCCACAGAGTTCAGAGAAAATTGGCAATGTAAGACTTATGAGCAAGTACCTGAACTGCCCAACTCTTAAGACACCTTTATTATATGATTCTTAGTGCCTGATTCTAGTTGCTTAATGCAAATTAAAGGATGTCTTAATGAAGCGGGAAGGAGACTCAGGAAATGAACAGATAAAAAAGGAATCCAGTGACACACTAGCCTAGATCCAGATCAAAACCACAAATATTAAAATAACGTCTCTTTTTGAAGCATTTTATTTCATTGTCATTACCCTATTTTATCATTCTGACTGCCCTATCCAGTTTTGCGTTAATATATCATTAATGTGTATCAACACTTTTAAGGAGGTAAAAAAGAAACAAAATCACGAGAGATAAAAAGAATCAAAATAAAGAGTAAAAATTTGACTCTTACATATCCAATACTCAGGCATGTTGCAGGGCTTTTTGTTTGCTTGTTTATTTGTTTTGTTTAATAAAAAGTACTTGAATATTAGCTTTGCATCTATCAAAACCAGCTTCTCAGGCTACCTCCCTTTATCAGCTCCAGTATTGTTATCAGGCATTTTTTCTACAACAATCCTTCTGAAGACTTTCTTCAGTGATAACAGGAAAACAACTGACTAAATAGCAAGGAACCAAACTCAACTGAAAAAAAAGAAAAGAAAAAAAAAGTACTTCTTAGATCATTTAACATGCCAGAAATAAATGATTGCTACATGACCAGGGTCCCCTTGGATTAATCTGGGTATATAGACAGGGTTGTAATGCTCACTTTATGAATCAAATCTTGAATCCGCAATTTTAATTCTCAGTAGGAAAGAATCTGTAATGTTTTTCTCCCAGAAATATTAAGGACATGCACTTTTCATCCTGGCATGCCAAAGGCTGCAACCCAGGAAGTCAAAGAGGAGATGGACATGAGCATCACATGTTCTTCCCTACTGGAGAAAAAGGGGAAAAAAAAAAGGCTGCACTCATCCCACTCAGACAGACTCTCGCTGACAACTCCTTAAGTTAAATATAGTCATCTCAGTTTGAGTGTCTGCTGCACTGCAGCTGCTGCTAAACACCATTTCCCTGACATGGATGTGCAACTCACAGGCTGCATCTGCGGGTAAGCCCGCAGCCAGCTTTGGGGATGGCTTTCCCTGATCTGAGGGCACTGGGGAAGTGACACATATGTGCATCCCCTTGCTGTGCAGGGCTAAGACATGCTGATTTGTCATTTCACAACTATTTGCTCAGTGGAAGCCATCAGATGCAAAGTAAGTATTATTTATTTATTTATTTATTTATTTGTCACCAGCAAAGGAGAACATGAACTTTTAGAGAAAAGTTGTTCTACCATCCTACTCATGAGAGTTGTTTTAAAACCACTGCACTACGTTAGTAGCAAGAGGTCTCCTTGGAAGAGTGAGTCATGTACTTTTTGATACTTGTGGGCTTCCTTTCTTCTGAATCACAGCAAGTTTATTGTGGGATAGGGATACCTTCCCAACAAGAACCAAAAAAGAGGTGAGGGAATGAGAAAAGTGGCTTGGATTAAGCAAACAAATCTCTGAAAACAGAGGATAAGGTCAATGACCTTCATTCCCCCCCCCTTTTTTTTCCTCCCAAACTTTAAGAAACTGAGTGAAGAAATTGCAGTACATACACTAAGAGTGTTTACAAATAGCAAACCATGTCCTACACAGAGGTCATTATGCATTTGGAAGTGAACACCATCCTCTGTTTTTCTCTTGGATCAGCTTGGTACATTCTCATCACCTCCTTACTTTATGTCTAACAACAAGTAGCAATAGGTGAACTGCAAGAGGCAATGAGTTCTGCTTTGTTTAGCCTGAGAATTGCTATATGCTTATCCAAAACTTATCTGCATCCCCCTACAAATATGTGAACCTATGGGCATTAGAAATATTCAGGCACCTGTTATTGAAGTTAATGGGAACTGCAAGCACAGAGTTCCCAGGACAATCAGATATCCTAAGTCCGCAAAATTAGGTTGAAAATCTCTCAGGGACAATTTTTCTCTCTCATCATGTTTACTACTTCCCAACAGGCAGGAAATATTTGAAGCACAGGATCACTTGTGGTATGCTGGCAATCCTGAATTTTTTTATGGGAAGAAACCAGGAGACAGGCAAAGCCATCACAGATGGAAAAATATATATATATATATATATATACTTTTAAAGTAACTGAAAAGATTCAGTGTCTGAAAATGCTCAGTTTGGGATTGTCTCAAGATTCTGGGTGGATTTTCAGTTGGTTGTAATTTTCATCCCGACAGATTAAGTACTCTTTACTAAAAGGGAGGTTCCTCTGGAAAGTGCAAGGAAAATGGCTTCTTAGGCCCCTTCTTATAATGGAAAACACATGGGCACGCTGCTAAGCTCATGCACTGCATTTCTGCATTCAGTGGGTCTCTGCAAATGCAAGAGTTTTGGGAAAGAATGAGGGCTGCAGGTTTCAGGCTGGTAGGATCAGGATAGCATTTTACACACTCTAAATCCAGAGAAGAGGATTCTTTTCCATTTAAATACTGCCTTCAGGAAAAATGGCTTTAGGATGACTTCGGCAATTTCTAAAGCTTAAAATGATCCCCTGGAGAAAAAGGATACCGTTATGAGGAAGAATAGGTACAGTAAAACAGCTTGCTGCAAAGGTCCTTAGCAGAAGAGAGAAACTGTCTGGTTTGCTTGTAATTCTGCCTTGTTTGGCTTTATGATTTTGGTTGCACTTTTTAAAATAAACCTAATTGGTGGCTCAATTGGCTGTTTCCAACACTGATCAAATACTGCAAAATATAGACGTACACACACATTTTAGTGGAATGAAAATATCGTACTCGATCACATCAAATAAGCTCCTCCACAAACATTCACAAAAAGTCATTTTTTCACAAATTTTGACATGCCTGAATATGCAGTACATTCACAGCAACCAGTCTCACATAACTGAGGACACAGCTGACTGCACACAGACCACTCCAAGCCTGAGTAAGCCTGTCATAACTCTTTCCTTCCCCTTAGCCTCAAGGCACTGAATGTAGTCCAAAATGTAACATCTCATGTACATAGATGGAGATGATCCACAATGTGTTCCACCATTTTATGAGCCTGTATGGGGCACCTTGAACACCATCTATCGAACCCGAAAGTTGAAATCAGCCTCACTTCATCTTGTAGAAAAACTTGGGCACTGAGTCAGCAGCTGAAATCCAGACACTGGAAGTTGTGGTTGTGGAAAGCAACCACAACCTTCCCAAATGCCACTACTGCATTTCCTCAGGGTTTATGCAGCATTTATTGTCCCAGCCTTTGCAGAGGCAGAACAGGCTAGAAATGTCCTTGGGGAAATGAGTGAGTTGTCTCTGTAGTTATGGCACTCTCCCCAGGCATGTTCCTGTGGCGCTGACTGGCATTTGGAGATGGTGCAGGAGCAGCTACCTCTCCTTTACTGCTCTCCAAAAAGGTGTCCATGATGGCTTTGAGTAAGTTTTCCTGTTCCCCTATCCTCTGTACCTTATAAAGTCTGCCTAGGTGGTAGATACAGGGAAAGAGAGAGGCCCAAAGAGACCTTTCTGCTCTTGCATTGTGTGAATTTGGAGCCCTGTTAACCATCTGTAAATGTAAGCTGGCTGGTGATCAGCTGAATATTCCCATAAAGTTGCTTTCTTTTAACCCTTGGGGGTTTTGTTTCTCAAAAGGTCTTCTGCAGCAACAACATTGGCTGTGAATTCTTCACCAACCTAGATCATTAGCCAGGGTTTCTTAAGACTAAATGGAGCTCTATGCACTCCTCACATTTGCAGAAAATCAAAAATGTGACTTACAGTGTGTGTGCGAAGGGACTCAATCTTGCATAAGCACAGTGAGATCAGACAACTTTTATAAAGCATAGTTAAAGCAATGGAACACATACCTGTAGGCTGTTGTTGATGGTGGATATTTCTGGGCTTAAAGAAGTTTTTAGAAAAGTGCTTAGCAAGCAGCATCAAGGTCCATCCAAAAGGAAGAAACCTCCTTTGGTTCAGGAGTGCCCTGACCTGCAGATTGATGAAAAGTGGAACGCTATACAAAATGTCACCATATACTCACCTTTGACTGACATTTTCATCCCTACTGGCCATAAGCCATTTGCCATTGTTGGTGACATGCTGACTGACCTAGACAGACATTTAACCTGAATTTTTGTGGTCATTTTCACATTCTTTCTTTTTAAATAGCTTTGCTCTATATAGGTAAGTATATATGTTATTCATTGGCAAAGGGGCCCTTTCAAATTGACAGCCTGGGTTATGGGACCAAGTCATAAGACAGGACTATCCTAGAATCCATTTTGAATCGCTGCTATTCAAGAAGCAGAAGGTATTATTGCCATAGGTCAAAGTCTTCTTAGGTTTTCAGCTTTTATACAGAGGTGGGCATCAGTCAAAATCCTAGGTCTGAATAATCCAAAACTGAGATTTGAGGTTTCACAGACTCATGGTGCATGTAATCATTTTCTTATACTGTCTTGCAGAAAGACTTGTTAGAGAGTAAGGTTTTCATTTTCTTCCAGTACGGCTCCCCAAAAGGCATTTAGCAGTGTGTAAATTAGCTGGTGTAGGTAGCCTGTCAGCTCCACCAACCACTGCATTCACCTCAAGGGCTAGAAAATCCCTGCTGAAGATCTGCCACACCCTATTGTGCTGGAGATGCATATATATAGAGATACACTGAATGCAATAAGTTCTGTTTTCCATGTGTTAATAACGCTAGAAATGCTTACAAGGATGCATAATAATGAATGTAAGTAGAAAAGAGTGGGAAGCACATGTTCATGGGGTGGGTGGACATAGGAAAGAAGATGCTTTTACCTATTAAGTGCAAGATATATGGGAAGTCTGCACAAATCTTCCTGGCTTTCTGTCACATAAAGGTAGGCTCACTTTCCCATTTTAAAGATGAATTTAATAAAGTGAACGATAGGGCCAGATTAATTTTGTTTTCATCTGTAGGTATTGTACCAGTGGGAAATGCCATCTGATAAAGGGTCTGATTCAGCTACCAACCTTTCTTGAAAAGGCATAATAGAATAAAAGCTATCTTCAAAGGACATTGATGTATTTATGTACTGAAATTAAAAAGTAGATACTTCTGTCTTTGCTAAAGTTGACTGAGTTTATGCCACATTTCTCCAGCAATCTAGCAGCTTGGCTTGGTGTGAACAATGTTCTGCTTTTGTGTCTCGGGGTCAGTGGCCCTGCCTGTTATTCTTGGAGCCTTTTTTTGGTGTGTAATAAGCTAACTATGTGAGTTACCAGATCTCAGTTCTGCATAAGGAGATGAGCATTGTTCACAGAGAGAGAAGAGACAGTTTTGAATCTAAGGAAATAAAAGGCAGTGCAGTGTCTTTATTTTCATTCTAGCCTAGCAAAGCTTGATGCTGGCATGCTTAAATCTAGGCAGAATGCTCAAATCTTGACAGTCTTGGAATATCAGCAAAATTAAAACTCTGAGCACAGAGGGTTTTTCTTTTAATTGGGCTTACTGCCTCCACTAACAAATTGCAAACATAGACTGAACATAGCTGTAAACAAAAACCTGCGTGTAGAACCCCATGTATTGTTCAAATAGACACCAAATAAACTTCTCAGCATAAATGCTCCTTCTGAACTACCCCCTACACTCTCTTTACCTATATACAGATATATAAACAAAGCCACACATTTTCATTGGCTTTTTTTTTTTTTTTCCTTAGAAATTATGGGCATTTATCCCCACCAGACTGTTTATAATGATGCTCTAGGTTTAGCTGCATGTCCCCTTTGGCTTTTCTCCTGAAGCAGAGAAACATTTGCACAGAGCACACCAGGTGTTACTTTCATATCCTCAGACATACTGGAATATATTAACACAAACACTAAATCAAAACACAGCAAAATTAATGATCATGGCTAGGCTAGAGAAACCAAACTCCTTATTACCAAACAAGACTTGTGTGTATTGTTTCTGTTATCTTAGTTCCCAGATTATTATAAAATCAGATACCAATATCTAATTAGCTGTTCTAATTGTTGGTTTGAGTTTGCATAAATTATGCAGAAATGCCCAACTTTCTCCTGCTTTAATCAATATAATATGTCAGAAGGTTGCTTGGGGTTGTAAGATAATGAGATAACTAAAGCAGTATCCTGTACACTTCATTATTATAGGCCACAGCCAAAAGAAATATCAGTATTTCCAAATTATCCCCACTTAAGGCATGCAGTCTGAAGCCTACTGCTCATCAAGCAACTGCTTATCAGCCCTGTTTTCTTGTAATACTGCCTGACTATCAAATAAAATGATCGAATGATGTAAATTGATATATCTTTTCCAAAACCCTCCGATTCCTGAACACTATAAACTGCATCGTTTCAATGTATGGATTTAATCTCTGTATGGATAGACTTTTAGAGAGGAACTAGTAAACCTCTGAGGGCATAATTTTGGCCTAAACTAACTCTCATTTCAGGTATGACCACACTGCAATCCAAGTTCACTTCCAGAGCACTGTAACCTGCTCTTGTTTGTAATGTTAATACTTTAATATAAATGTTACCTCTATGAGTACTGTGGTTATTTACAAATGAAGAAAATTCTTTAATTTCCTACAAAGCTGACATCTCTCTTCCACTTTCATCTGCTGCTTTAACAGCCTTAATTATGAAGAGATTCAAACAATTTTATATAGAATATAATTTTATGTATTAATGATGTAAGTGTCATTAATAAGAATTAAGAAAAATACCATTGCAGTGGAAGAGGTGGGAATAAGTACAGTGAAAGACGTATTACTGCTTGTATATTCTATATGCTAATCTTCATAGTATTAGGCAGCACTATCACTTCAGCTGTACAAATAAAACAACTACTCATCCCAAATCCCCCCAAATTACCTAAGTACCCAAAGGGCGATTTAAGTGGAACTTAGGCAGCTAAGTCCAAAAATTGGATTCTCAAAATGAATTATGCACTTAAACTTGTGCAAATTAAGTTCCCTTAGAGACAAAGGTTTTGTCGGTGTTCAAAGCCTCTTCCACCTTGTCCATCAAAAGCAGGCTGGCACGTAGACCATACTTAAACTCATTAAAGGTCTACTATCAAGCATTCCCCAACTAGATCCTAAAAAGGAGTGATCCCACTGATAGCACACACTGGAAAAAAAACAGATTGTCCACAAAATACAGAGAATTTGATAGTTGATGGCATCTGTCAAAATTAAGATGAAATCAAGACCCAGCTAAACCAGAGGGGGGAAAAAAGGAGGAAGAATGATTATTTTGGTGAGAGAAAGGTTCATTTAGTTGGGAAGCTGAGAACTTGGGTACTAAACACCAGAGTCCTACCATCTTCCCCTTGCCCTTTCTGTTGATTGTCGTTGATAAGTCCTCACTCAGCTTCTGGCTGTTTTGAATTCCACTGAAAGTCCTTGACCAAGCAGCAGCAGAAGTTCAGCTTGAGCTTTGGATTCTACAATAAATAAATAAATAAAGGTACTTAGGGTGGCTGTGGTCACAGAAAATAACACAGAAACAGTGGGGGCAATGCAAATTAAACCCTAGGTTCTGAACAATCTTTTGTCATCAGAAGGGATGAAGGAATAGAATGCACATTCAGATCAAAATTTCACACTGTCTGTATATTTACTTAGGCCAAGATTTTCCTCATATGTTTCTCATGCTATTAAACCATTAAAACGAGAAGAATGTGAAAAGGAAGATGGAAATCAGGCTCCAGACTTAAAATTTGCTGTTGGATTCTTCCACTAACATCAGAATGTTTACTTTTCATAATCATGGGTGCCTTTCTATCTAGAATGAGTGGGATTGATATTATTCAGAATCTCAGAGAAAGATCAGGGAATGGGATATGGCTGTGGCTGAACCAGTCCTGGCAGAACTGAAAATAAGTTTATCCATTGATGTAATGTAATGGAAGTAGTTTCTGCATAACACCTTCAGCTATGACCTTGAAGACAAATCCCTCTGGATTCAAAGGCCATTCTTTCCTAATGAAAAACATGGAGACAGTTAAGGTAAACTATGTAAGAGCACAAATATAAGAAGTCAGATTGGAATGGGTGCTCTGAGAGAAAGTCTGAGTCTTTTCTTGAAAGGAGGTGAGGACGCTGTTGAAATAAATACATTAATTAGTGCTTTGTCATAGGGCTTACAGAGGGGGATGGGTGGCAGATGTCAGAAACACATGGACATCTCCCAAGTGGGGAGGAAGAGATATTAAAAAGAAAAACAATTGAGGGTCATAACCTGACAGGTAATCAAGAAATTGAAATGTCTGAAGAATGACAGAACTTTGAGGCCAGATGGGATCCAGCATGCTGGAAAAATATGGCATTCAGAGACATGGGGGAAAGAGTAATCACTTTAGTGCCCTACAGATTTATAACATACATCCATAATGGCAGCACCTGTGTATCCAAGTTCACTGTATGCACCCATTTCATCATTTATGACTTTTGAGTGCATAGCATATCTCCTTTGTGTTTATTTTTGTTTCCTGCTAAAAAGCTTACATTAGATGGAATTTTTTAAGTTGCTTTTCTTCCTCCAGCTCCTCATCATTTCAGTCTGTACTTCCTTGCCCTCCTCTTTTGTCCTGACTTCCACTTCACAATTGAACAGCAAATGAATCCACTTACTGCCTCTTTATTTTTTCGTTGGTACAGAAAGTGAACAAAATTGATCCTAACACTTATCATTATCCCCTTCCTCAAGGCACAGCCCTCCATAGTAAATTGTTCTCATTCAAAATGTCTGTCTTGGTAGCCAGACTAATTCTTTGTTCTTAAGCATCCAAACCATTTCCTAACCTATTTGTTTGATGAATGACCTTTGCATGTTTTAGCAAAAACCCTGGTCTCTTTGGAGCAGATTTGCAGGTTACAACTTGGTATTAAAATCAAAATCGAACAACAACAAAAAAAAGGGAAACTTCTTGAATACTGTGCAGGGCTGAACACATCTGAGATGTGGGATGAGGATGAGGAGTTTGCAGCTGCTCCCCCACTATGTGATCAGAAATACATACAATACTAGCCAATGTTCAAGAGAAAGATACGGTCTCTTTTGTCCATGCCTGACAAATTCATTCCTGGTTGTAAATGAAATTTAGAGTTGAAGAAAAGAGACAAAATCCAGGATTCTCAGCACAGAGCACTTTCAGGTATCCTAAGAAAGACACAATTTTACTTCTATTAAGCCAGGCCATCTGCAAAATAGACCTAATAATGTTATGCACTGCTAGTGAAGGAATCTTTTTCTTTTTTTTTTTTTTTGGTAAGAAGCTGGAGACAGGGTGTCCTGCCAGAGGAATGTTAGCTGTGGGGTGACTGGGTGAATGAATGTGATACAATAGCAGGCATGAAGTCTTTTTTTTTTTTTTTTTTTTTTTTTACTTTATTTTTCTACAGCTAAAGCCTTCCTGTTACTCCAGTATTGTACATCTTTCTGAAAATCAGCCAAGGAGATTGAGCGGGTCCTCAGCTTTAAAGAGAAAGGCACTTGCTCTGTCCTCCCCCTGAGGAGGCTGGGAGAAAGGGAGCAGGAGCCAGTGCCAAGGCAGCATGGGAACCGCACCCCAGTGGAGCACAGTGCCTGCCAGCAGCCCCTGCTCAGCTCAGGCTGAGCGACCGCAGAGACAAGTCTCTACAAAGACATCTTCACTTACAGTGGAGTTACAGCAGTGTCAGCAGTTACTTCGCCAGCTCTGTTTAAAGAGGCTGGACCCCCTGCTAAAACCAGTCTGATGATGTAACCTTGGGTCCAATGCCTCAAAAGTATTTGCTTAGATGTCTAATCCATAGTTAGATGCCTACAACCTTTGAGGAGTTCCATCTTCAGCCAAGACCATTTGATAAAGAAACTCTACATTGTCGTGCCAATCATTTAATACTTATTTTTTCATGGATCTCAGTGCCTTACAGTTATCTGCACAAGATTCCCGAAAGATAGGAAACTATTATCTCTGCTCAGAAATGTGGTACTAGAACATATGGTAGGTCAGGTCCATCGTCTAAATTCACACAGGAAACCTGTCTGAGCCTGGGTTTAGAGCCAGGTCTCCAGAGTCTCAGCCCACTGCACTAGATGATAGGCTGCCTTTCTCCTCTGGAAAGGTGACTGAAAACCCTCTGAAGCAAGAGACCTGCATTGCTTGTCTAACTGCAGCAGTAGGAAGAAATTTAAATGCTAGTCAGGGTCAGGCAAGGGGGAAATTATGATTTAATTACAAAAAGTCAGCATGGATTCACAAAAGGAAGCTTGTGCTTAACAATCCACTGATGGGATTTTTTTTAGGTTGGATAATAAAAAATATCTGATAACAGGAAGCTATACATTCTGTTTAACTATATTTTTATGTAGAAAAAGATCAGGTTCTTTGTGTTCTACATCTGACTACAGGGATGCAAAAGAAATCCCCTTTTAGCACCTGCTGATGACAGCTTTCTGCTAGAAACTACAAAGACTTCTCTCTCACATCAGAGATGGGGATGAGAAGACAGCTTTAAACCTCCAGAAACTTCAACACATGATCGAGAACATTAAAAAGGAGGGAGTCTCTCATCGGGCCATTCACAGTGAGACTCACCAAGGAGATGTAAGCCCAGAGCAGGATACATATCAGCCTCTGCTCCCCACAGCCAGCTTGCCCCTGGCTAGAGAGGCACATGGAGGTGTGAGAGGGCTGGAGACTGTTGGACTCTGGTACAATAGAAAAGTCTGACGGCTACCAGGTAATGCCCCATCTTCCTATTCTATTTCTCTATATTCGCCTTCTCTGGATATCTAAATTTAATAAGCTACAAAGTAGCATGAGTATTTTTTAAGATGCATCTGCGAATGTTAAAAGTTTAACATGTAAGGATGTGACTAAAAGAGAGTCACAAGGATTAGTATGAGGATCAATTTTCTTCACTTTCTATATCAGTGACCTGGAAGAAAGAAGATGCAGTAAGTGGATTACATTCACTGATGTTATAAAGTGAAGGGGCAGTCAAAGCAAAGAAGGAGGGCAGCAAAACTCAGAATATACAGTCTAGGAGCCACAGACAGATAAGTAGTTTATAGGTTTCAAAGTATGTAAGGTAATGAGTCTGGAAACAAAAAAAAAAAATCCACTCAATAGTCATGCATTATGAGACATTAAGGAAGTGCAGTATATGGGGTTAGTGGTGGATAAAACTCTAACATCGTTAGCAAAAGTGCTGAACAGCAGCAAGAAAGTGAGAAAAAAAAATCTCTAAGCTGTAATATAGAGAAAGGTAACTGTAAAACAGAAAAAAAAATCATTCAAATCCTGCAAATGAGGCTGGTTTTGTGACAAAATATTGCATATTTCTAACCAGCTATGAAAAACATGTTGTTGAAAAAAAAATGTTAGAATAGGCTTCTGCCAGAAACTGACAGCTGTTGAAATATCTTGATTATCCAGGGACTGGAGATGAAATCCAGGTTTGTATTACTGAGGATAGAAGATTAAAAGGAGGCCTTGCTGCAGCACACACAGTCCTAAGGGGAAAAGAGGAGAAACGATACCTGGTTCTTGGAGCCAGTGACAACAGTGAGGGCAGGGAGGCATGGACTTCAGCGAAGGGCAGGCCTTAGAGGGGCCGGGGGGGGGGGTGGGTTTCTTTGCACAGGGAACGAATCATGTAGCAGACCAAGGGCAACAACCGAGACTAGGAGCATAAAGAATTTTAAGAAGGAGTTTGAGGTGTATTGACAGAGCAGGACCAATATACGGGGTACACTGGTAGCCCATACAGGAGGCCACACACTGACATGACTCCCATACCTGTTGTTCTCCTCACTGTCTGTGGGGCTGACTGGGAGGCTGCAGAGATGAATAGGGATCATTATGAACACTGGATTGGATTCCATATGAAGCATGGCTTTTCTGCCATTTTTTTTCCTTCCAACAGCCACTAATTAGCTCACTCGTCCCCTTTTGCTGGCTGCACTACAGTACCTAGGCTGGGGTGGCTGCTTGCAGCTGCTTCAGGAAATGGCTGACCCGGCCATCCCCAGCACTCCTCTTTCTTTTTCTCTGTGTAATCTGTGCTTGCTACCCATTTGTCACAGCCAGTAAGTTGTCTCAAACCTTCCTCCCTGGGCTACTGACAGCTCTCCCCTCCCCAGCCCTCCCCAGCCACAGGAGCAGCCATGTCCCTCACCTCTTAGCCCAGGCCCAGCCTGCATCTTCTCTTCCCACCACCCTTTCACAGCATTTCTCTGCTCTTTCATCTGCTCTGGGTAATTGCTGCCTCTGAACGGGACCTTCTTGGCCACCCCTGACACACACCACATCCAGCAGACTCTTGAAGTCTGTTGCCAACTGCCTCCAAAGCTGCTGCTCCATTAGTCCCGTGTCATTTGATTTGCTGGCCTGATGTAATGCACACTCTCTTGCTCGCTGCTTCTAAAGAGAAAGATCCTACTACATAGTTTGTGTGATTTTTGGTCTTAAAAGAATTTCCTGAGTCCACAGTGTCTGAGTGGGTTGGAAATTTCCATAGTGTTTTCCTCTCAACCTTGAAATAAATGTTAACTGAACTGTGAAAAGCAAACCATTGACCATGTTTCTGTCTGAACAGATTCGTGCTAACAATATTCAACCTTGCACTATCACCCAGCATTTCTTCTTTGCATCAAAGCCCTTAGCAGACACTTCACAATCAATGTTGCTTTCCCAAGCCACAGTAATTCTCATCCGAGCCAACAGATTGGTCCTGCAGTACGGATGGCTGTACTAGTCATTGTAACCAGCCTCATGAAATCAATCCTTGCTGTGGGCTTACAATGAGGTCTTGGAAACCCTATGGTATGGTGCCCTACATCGTGTGATGTGAGCAGCTGGGAGTCCTGGTGAAGCTCAGGGACAGACCCAGCTTGTACCTTCCCAACATCTTCTGAGTCAGCCTGACTGCATCACAAACCATGGAGTCAAAAACTGAATTTTTTTTTTCTAATATTAAAATAAATGGAATAATTTGGCTTATGTGAATTTCTTTATGACAGATAAGGCCAGAAACAGAAAATTCCCTGGTGGGTATATATGATTAATGTATGATGAATTTATAACATTTTTGCTTCTGACAGACATTCGGAAGTTGGGGTCTGGTCTACAAACACTCTCTCTAAATAAAATTTCACTTTTTCTTTTTCTGTCAGCAAACTTCCTGCCAAGCCAGAAAAGATCAGAGAAATAGATACATTTGGGAGAAGGTTTTACATTATTATTGGGTCTTTGTTCCAAGCAATTTCTGCATCTTAGGGATCAAGGTGAGCCTCCCATAATGCACCTGCTAGTAAGCAGGTATAAAAAGAAAGTATTTTTAGGCATTTATCTTTGAGATATCAGACTCTAAGATGAAAAGACGACTAGGGATTTACTGACCATCATAGACAATGGCTTGCTATGATTAAAGCTACGTATGGTTACCTGGACAAAACTGCATCAAAGTGCTAATTAGGGAATATATGCTCCTGACTGGATCACCTCTGAGGCTAATATGCTTTCATTTGTGTTAAAACCCCTGGCAGATGCAGAGAATCAGTGTGAGCTAGAAAGATATATCCATGTAATGGACAGTATTACTGCACTCTACCATCTTCTCTGTGATATATTCTCTTTATGCAGAGAAACAAAATTTGTGTTTATCTCAGTGCCGAGACATCCAATTAAAAAGCCTTGTCCTAAAAAATTATTTGGCTGAAAGTAAAAATGAAAGAAAATTGGTCTGATTCACTTATTCCCAATGATAGGTACTTAACTGTCACTTCTCAGGAGCTCCTAATCCTATAATATTCCCGAAAGGCTTGCTGTAATCAGGATAGAACATATTTATGTGGAGAAGAAGGGAAAAATACCACCCACATCTTGTACATGAATACAGTGGCATTTGAAAAACAAAAACAAACAACAAAAAAACAAGCACACACATATATATATAAACTAATATATAATGTATAAAAATATATCTATATTTATATATATATAAACTAAAACAATGGCTAGGTGACAAAGCAACCCGTACATGGAGGAAATATATACATTGGCAATAGAGCAGCCAAGAGTACTTTATGCTAGAGAGTTCTGAACTTCCCTCTGGTTGTGGAGGGTCTGTGGGGAGCAAAGCTGCACCTGCTCTCTGGGGAACACTGTCTTCCTCTCCAAAACTGACACATAACAGACAGTGGTACAACAAATCAAGTCATACTGAAGGAAGGACGACATTGTTTAACCTGAAAAAAGCAGCACCCAGCTAGTCTCCTACTGAGCCAGAAAACTGCATACACTTAAAAGTAAAAGAAACCAGACCTATCTCTACAAGTCAGACAGTCTTTGATACTCTTTTATCTAAGAAAGAACAGATCCCCATTGTTTCCCAATTGGACATGGACCATTTGGAGGCCATATGGACATACAAGTTTTACTGCACATGCGAAAGATATTTTACAGTAACAAGTCAACACTCTCAATGCTTCTTCACAGAGTGAGCGTGAGGCTGTGGGGTAGATCAAGGTCTTCCTTAAGGAAGAAAACAAAACAGTAGGACTAATGCTACTAAGTGCCTTACATTTAGCGCTCCACTTCATCTAGTATAAAAGTAGGTAACAGTAGTAAAGGTGTATTGAAAATGACTGCAGAGGTGCTGACCCTCCGGAAACTCAGCCGCTTTCATTTATTGCTTACTTGAAGAAGTAATTAGGGTTCTCACTTCTTGGCTAATGCCTCCTAATGGTCACTTTATTCTTGAAAATTGTACAGTACTGTAACGGTTGGAAGGTAAAGTAGTTGTGTAAAAAGGTTTATTAGGAATGGCCCAGTAAAAGTCTAAAGGGGGGAAAAATTTCTCTCAGAACTATGAAGGCTTGTGGCCTTTATTTCTGGAGAGAGGAAGAATAAAATAATTTGTTTGGTAGTGTGCAGACAATACAGGCAATAGGAATACATAATTTAGCCCAAGTGCTGTGAATGCAAAAGGCTGATCTTGTGGCCAAACAATGCCCTGTCAATATGAGCTCCTGTTTGTCTTTGTCCTTTGGATGTTTCTATTGGAGAGCAGAGTTTCTTTCATCCTTCACACAATGTAGTTTCAATTTCTATTTGAGAAAACTAGAGGCAGCGCTCTCCTCTATTCAGTTATTTTATTCTACTTACCCACATGCTGCTTCCACTGCAGTGGTGTTAGTTAAATGCATGGGCGAGTGAACAAATCTGGAGTCTTTTCCACATGAAGGCTGTGCTTCTGCTCACAGTGAGTGTTTAGGCTGTTGCACCTTCACCTGCTGGAGCAGCTTCATGCAGGACAGCAAGTACTTGCCAACCCGACACATGTGAGGACGCAAAAACTGCAGTTTAGCAAATACTCTCAAAGATGGTGAGTGCCCAGCACTGGTGGGATGCACACACTCCTGGTGTTGCCAGGAGTGGATGGGTGTGGGACAGATAGCAGTTTTTATTTTGTCAGTGGAAGCTCGACTGGCTTGAAGCAGTACTGGCCTGGCTAGGAGATGAGTTATAGCTAAGGAAGGGTTTCAATACCTGATCTATCATTTGTCTTACAGAAATTTCGTCTTATTCGGAAATGCATCATTTCCAGTGCATGTTTCTCAGAAATCTTTGGCTTCTTTATTACGCTTGATTCCCTACTTCCAGTGACGAAGCAAAAGAAGCCTTTAAATCCACAGACTCCTGACTCAGCGTCATCAATAACTAAGCTGTTAAATCAGCTCCTTCTTGCTGAATGGCGCTTTATTCTTGACTAGAGCCAGTTGCATGAAGACCGTGTTGCTTTTAAAAACTAGGTTGTTCTGAGCTAAAATTCTCCCAATATAAACATGCTTTTCAAACCTCTGATTGGCTTTGTCAATGTGTAAAATCCCATTTTTTCCACATATTCACAGTAATTCAAACGTAGATGTCAATCACTTTTTCATTCCCAGGAAACAATTTTGTACCATGGAATACATTTCATTCCTGTCACGGCACAAAGTGAACTATTTGAAAAGGATAAATATCACTTAAGGAAATATATTTTTGCCCTGCTCCTGCAGTACTGCTTTTAAAATGTTATTTCTTATTGTATTTTCTCCTACAACCTGGCTTTGTGATGCTGCTGTTTGCATGCAAAAGCTGGTTAAGTGGAACGTTGCACCTCACTTGTTCAGAGCTTATAATGAAGAAAAATGTGCAAAAGCATTACTTTGTGAAAACCGATAAGTAAGCATACTGACTGTCAAATGATGTCACCCATGCTTGGCAGACAAAAAAATAAATGACTGCATAAGCCCAGTACAAGAGTCTGCGATCCACAGAGCATGAAATGTCTTGGGGACTAAGACTCTGTATTCTGCATTTCTTCACACGTCTTACTGATTCTCTGTTTCTTTTACTGCCATGCAGATTCTGCAGCGTATTGCAAAACAGCTAGCTGTGAGACCCCTTAAATGTATGTGGGATCAATCCCTTATGAGATATTATCTCATTAAGACTGGCCCAGACCCCAACCTGCTCAGTGATATTTAGGTTACTGCATTAAGTTGACAGAATGCAAAGAGTCATTACACTGAGGTACTCAGCAGAGAGTATACATTTCTCCATTAAAAAAAAAGAAAAAAAAAAAGGGGGGGGGGGGAGCATATTTAGTTTAACTGTTCTCATCAACAGACAGAGGTAAGAAACCCCGTATTAAAACTATTGTTACTCTCACCCAATATCTGCCTGGTGCTAGTTCTGTGTTACTCATGGCATCTGGCAGTGTTTTCTCTTAAACAGGGTTGTTGTTTGTTTTCCTTGCCAGCTCTGCAATCCGTATCTGCTTTTGTTTGGAGAAAGTGAGACTATTTGGTGATGCTTCTGACAGAAAGACAATAAGCAGTTTGTATGCATCCCATGTACGTGGGCTCACTCCTCCGCTGTGCCTGGTTAATGGTGCTGTGTTGCAGAGGGGAAGGGCGGTAAGGTAGCTGTGCCATGTGGGAGCTCTTGAAATGCTGAAACCAGGACAGCAGCTGCCTCGTGCTCTGAGCTGTACCTCCAAAAATGCTGCCTGGTGATATTTTCTCCCAGCAAAAATTTACCGAGGGTGCAGGCTGCTCTGGCTTTGCCCTCTCATGATCTGACATGTCCCCTGTCTCCAGAGATGATGAAAAGGTGGCTTAAAACCAAAGTGGGGAAATCTCAACATAATATCTTATTTAGAGGAGTAACTAAATTGCAGTGTGCTAGAAAAGAGCTACAGTATCCTCCTTTGGAGGGCTTAGAGTGGGGGCAGGGGTCTTGTGTGAGATATTTACCCTTGCAAAAAGGAGCAATTTAGGCTCCTCTCTTAGCAGCCAATTACTCTGAGTAACAGGACAAATCATAACTAGAGCTTTAGAGCTGCTTCCCTACCTGGCCATGGAGGCACAGCAATGAGGAACTCATGAATCACGAAGATCTGTATGACACTGAGCTATAGATATGACTAGATATTTCCTCTAATGCTATCTAAATGCAATGATGAGTCTTCCTTCTCATGCCTGTCTGAGCAAGAGATGTGGCAACCCCAAAGAGAGAAGAGATAAGGGAAAGTGTAGAAAATAAATTAATACGGTTATAACCATATGAAGGTACACGAAGCACGGAGCGGAGCTTGAAAAGGAGAACATTTTGCTTTGTAAATTCAAATCAGAAGAGCTGATTCTTTCTGCTTTCAAGAACACTGCAACACCACTTGTCTCCCACAGCAGGCTGAAAATCAGCATGAGGGAAGGAAGTGAAGACCAAAACTAAAATAAAAGCTTGTGGCATCCAGGTGCTCAGGAGAGACAAATGTGCCTTTGGTTATGAAGTTACTGGCATAATTTTTGAAATAAAAATGTTGCTCTGTTAGAAAAAAGCTTCTATTCCACGCCATTATTTCTGAGATTTGTCATTCCAAAATTAACCACATTTCCTGATGAAACTGGAAGCTCCAGGCTTTTTCTGCATTATTTTTCATGTGTTTTGAAAACTTGGATGACCAATATCATAATTTAGACTAGGTAATAGTTGTCTTTTTAAAGTATATCTCTGATTGCAGCAACTTCCCATTGCTATAGTGAGCAAGCAAATAAATGCACAGATATGTGATAATGGAAATGTTTTCTTCCTTTGCTCGTTGAATTTTTCATTAACATGCTTCAGGAAAAAAATAGTCAAGTGTAGTAGCATATTTGGAGGTACTCTTTCCCTCATGGTCTTCAGAGAGGTTATGTACAGGTGCAGAGTGGAGATTGTATGCCAACAGTATTCTGTATGCTCTAACGTATCTCTGAACTGCTTGTGGAGATTTAAGATACTATAAAGAAAAAATGAAAAGGATTCTGCCGTTATGCCTTTCTTTGGTATAGCTATGGGAGAGACTAAGGAATATCAACTGAACTGAATAAATTGATTTTAATCACTAATTTGCTGGGGAAAAAAAATCTTGCTCCAATCATATGACGTTCTTGAAAGATCTTCCTTCTTCAACACCCACTGTGCCAGTATTCCTCTGTTGCTCATTCATGAGCAGTACATTACTGACATTCAATAATCAACATATTTTTCCTAGAAATATTATGTGGCATTTACTGAAAAGCAATGTTTAAGGAGTTGTTTTGATGAAATTGCCTTCCAGGAAACTCGTTTGTACACGCCTTCTGAAAAATGAACAACATGATCTGACACAGATAATGTTAATGTACTCATAAAGGTGAATAAGAACGTGAGTAGCCACCCGTACAAATAATACTAAAATATTAAAAACTCCATATCTATCTCCCCAACTTTTGAAATGTATTATAGGCCATATGTTAGCCTGCACCACCAAGCAAGATGTCTTTTTGTACATTTTTCAGCAGCAGCAGAGCTTTCCAATGCAACAGGCTGAGTCCTGGGGAAATTTCCCTTCATTTCATCCAATTTTTCCCACAAGTGTACAAGTGAGATAACTTGACTTAATGATGTCATTTCAGTGCCAGCCTCTTCAACGGTAATTACTGAAGGGGAAAAAAAAATAAAAGAATGAATTCCCTGGGTGCTTTTGTTAGCTCTTCATTATTTTCTCTTCGAAAATTATTCTTCCATACTTCATCTTGAGCTGCCTTTTTTCAAGCTGAAAAGCCCTGTTGCTTCCGCTGAATACATGGACATGACCACCCACACTAGAAAAACCTTACCTCTTGCTGAGCTTCTCTGAAATGGTAGGCAGCAGGGCTCATGCAGCAATAAAACTTCATGATCACAGGGGAAGGAAATAGCGCAAGGCTAGGAATCCTCCTGCTGCTTCCATATGATTTCCTAATTTCAAAATAGGTTGAGAAATAATAGGGGGGAAATATATTGTGAGAATTTCCTCTGTGTTCTTCTGCGATTTCCCGCCTGGCCAGTTGTATGTGCAAGGAACTCTATTAAACTGCTACCCCGACAGCAGCAGCTTGGTACTCGGTCTAACAAGCAGGAAAACTTTATTCTCCAATATTGTTAAAAGGAAGTTTTCCTCTTGAATCAAGGAAGTAGAATCACATAGTAGGACAGAATACTCTGTCTGGCTTTTGATTTTTTCCTGCCCCCCAGCATGAATGAGATCTTGATTTTCAGCATGTGAAAGGTTATGATTGTTCACACTCAGTGCTCTGTTTTGGTCCAGTATGGAGGTGAGATCCAGCTGTGATGATTTTGATGCTGTCACACAAACAGAATGGCTCTGCAGTTTGGGATGCAGACACTTTGTGTGGGCTTCGTACTAGGAACAGTTAGTTACTGGGAACCACCTTTCATATGACATTTTGGGGCTGAAGTAGTTCATATTACTGCTATACTTCCCTCCTTCCTTGTAAGCCTTTTTCTGTGATGGGTCAACCTGTCTGTTCCTACCTCAGTCTAAAGTTAGAGTTTCAAATAGTATAATAATTTTTTAGGGAAAAAAAGGAAACCTAGGCAGAGTTTAAGTTTCACACTACAAATGCCATGGCAAAGTGGCAATGCTACCTAGAAAAATAATGATCTTAAACTTCCTTTTTAAGAAAAATAGCTAAAATAAACACTGTTATAAAACGTATTGATTAAAAAATCCAGGGCAAGCCCCGATTTACTCCTCCACCCAGAGGACTGTCAGCTTTACACTGCATTATGAACAATCACAGCAAAATCAGCTAGGTAGTAAATTACCAGTTCTGCCATCCACACACTTGAAATATCTTTATTTCAATGTACCATTTTCCACACCTCAGTACACTGAATTCTGTCAAGTTGTCCCATCAGCCACGAATCACCTTTTTGTGTGTGTGTAAGTCTGTGTCTCTGTCTGTGTGTATGGTGTTTTGGTTTGGTTTGGTGTTTTTTTGTTTTTCACTTCAGAAATTTTACTTCAGTTGATTATCATTATTTGAACATGCATTTTTTGTGGTTTCCTTTTCCTTTCTGTCTCTAAATTGTTTAAAGAATAACCCACTGAAGGAAGTGAATGAAAACTGACATCACACTGTGTCAGATGATTAAGCATTCCAGAATTTTTATTTCAAAATATAGTGGATTATTGTCCCTTTAGACAGTGGATTTTTACTGTGTTACCACCTAATGAGAACACATGTGGTCTTCAGAGCTGAAGTCACAGAGGGGCACTGCTTTTAAATCCCATGAATTGTCTGGTAGACTTGTTATTTGCTTTCCCCTCTTCCTCCCCAGAGTTTCATAGCCTTTGAACACCTCAGAAGAAGTGCTAATGCTCTACTTCACAGAAAATGTCCTAGATACAAACTGGCCCGCTACAACAACAGCCTGAGTCCCATTGCTCTCCAGTGCCGGTCTGGCTTCACTATTTATTTTTAGCCAGATATGAGAGCGGGGAGGCAGTGAAAGGTCAGGAGAATGGCTAAAATATGTACTTAGGGGGGTCACAACTGTGGGAAGAGGAGCTCAGCCACGCCAGGCCTCTCCGCCAGCTCCCCCTGTGCTCTGATTTCTCACTCCGGGTAGGTTGGACTCTCCCACCGCACATTTGCTCAGGCTGAATCCCACCGTGGGACTGTTGCTCAGCAACAGCAGCTAGAACAATTTGTTTTTGGACCATTCGGAAGATGATTACATTTGCGGCATGTTTCCCCCCCCCTCTGGTACCTATTCCTGGATGTTGTAAATATTCATCTGAGTTTTGCATATACAGTAGTTTCCCCTTTAGGTAAAAAACATACCATCTAAATGAGCTTTTAAGAGTACTTTACTCTGATGCATGCCTACATTTCTTCTCATTCAGTAGATATAATGTTGCACATGAAATGGCTTTGTTGGGCTTCTGGGGGTTTTGTTTTGTTTTGTCTATGTCAGACGGATTTCAGCTGGAGCAGGGCCGGCCTCTTTATGACAGTGCTGCTTCATTGCTTTGTTTGAGACACATAAAACAAGTGAAGGATTTAAATAGTTGTGAACACCTGAATGACTTTAAAGCATTCTACTAAAAGATAGGTTCAGATCTCCAGATTTCCAATTTCCTTCCTAATTGTTTCTTTATCTACAAATCTTTCAGCGTCCCATCAGAAACAGATTTCCAACGCTTTTATCTTAAAAGAATTTGTATAAGGACTATAATGCAATATTCAAATCTTTGTCATACATTTGCCTGTGCTTTCACCTGCAGTAGTAATTTATTCTGAATCTTCTCCCTTTCTTACACAGAAAATACAGTTGCAATGGTCACTTGCCAGTACTGCTATCCTGACCTGGCACCCTTTTGGCAGGGCATTCTTTCATTGCTGGAGAGCAAATAAAATGTTCTTACTTTTATGTCTTTATGTACCTGCTTCATGCCAGCATATGGACATCCACCCATCCCTTCCATGCTTGGTGAGGCTAATTTAGATATCACAGCTACAAACATCCCCTATAGCCACCCCCTAATGTCTTGTCCTCAGACCTGATGGAGTACAAGAAAGGAAAGAGAGAAAAGGTGAGGGAAGAACCAAAAAAGAGTTCAGAAGTCAAATATTACTGGCTAAAACAATAATATGGATGTGTGTGCGTGCGTGCGTGTGTTTGTGTGTTTGGAGAGGTTGGGTCCCAGCCCACTGAAGCACATGGACATGTTCCTTTGTTTGCCTTCAGTACTTTGTTTTTAGCTAGGTTATGCTTCTGTACCTTACCGCCTTGGACAGGGGTAGTTTGCTTTCTGTTAGAGTAGATATATGTTGGGAATCAAGCATTTTAGCACAGCCCTTGCTACACCTATCCTGTCTCAGTACCCCCTTCTGGACTGCCAACTTACAGGTAGGGAAAAGGAAGAAAGCAGAAAACATGGCATTTCTCTCAGGTTTTCAAGGGCTCTGTTGTTAGGGGTACTGTTCTCATTGGGCTCCCCGAGGAACAGAGGATGCATCTGTTCCTCATGGGGGTTGGCTCTGGAGCTAGCACACCGTGTCCCAGTGCTCGCACCACTTTGGAGGCTCCAGCTAATCCCTCTCCTCAGCACAGCACGGCTCCTCACTCCTGCAGCTCTGCCCTGAAACCTTTAACAGGGAGCTGCTCTGCACAGAAGAAACCTTTTATGCACAGCAGCCCACAAGATACGCAGGGAGGAGGCAGGCAGGTACACAAACACACAGAGTCAAGGGGCACTAGGATAAGCTCTGCTTCAGACTCCCCTCTGTGCATGCCCAAAAACAAAAGCTATTTTTTCTTCCTAATTAGTTGTGTAAGAGCAAACACTAATGCACGGTTGACCTAAATACAAAATCATATTTTTTCTCACTTTCCTCAGTGCAATCTATATTTAGCTTTTAAGTGTACATTTTATTCTTAAACTTTTTATTATTATTATTATTATTATTATTATAAAAATGCAGGTTAAATGTTAATCAATAAGGTAATCTTCATTAAAATTTCTATATATTGATATTCACAGATTCACAAATTCACAGATTTCTCTAGGTTGGAAGAGACCTCAAGATCATCGAGTCCAACCTCCGACCTAACACTAAGTACTCCACTAAACCATATCCCTAAGCTCTACATCTAAACGTCTTTTAAAGACCTCCAGGGATGGTGACTCCACCACCTCCCTGGGCAGCCCGTTCCAATGCTTAATAACCCTTTCGGTAAAGAAGTACTTCCTAACATCCAACCTAAAACTCCCCTGTCGCAACTTTAGCCCATTCCCCCTCGTCCTGTCACTAGGCACGTGGGAGAATAGACCAACCCCCACCTCTCTACAGCCTCCTTTCAGGTAACTGTAGAGAGCGATGAGGTCGCCCCTGAGCCTCCTCTTCTCCAGGCTGAACAAGCCCAGCTCCCTCAGCCGCTCCTCGTAAGACTTGTTCTCCAGACCCCTCACAAGCTTGGTCGCCCTTCTCTGGACTCGCTCGAGCACGTCCATGTCCTTCCTGTAGCGAGGGACCCAAAACTGAACACAGTACTCGAGGTGCGGCCTCACCAGAGCCGAGTACAGGGGCACAATCACTTCCCTCGACCTGCTGGCCACACTGCTTCTTATACAGGCCAGGATGCCGTTGGCCTTCTTGGCCACCTGAGCACACTGCTGGCTCATATTCAGCCGACTATCCACCAATACTCCCAGGTCCTTCTCGGCCAGGCAGCTTTCCAGCCACTCATCTCCCAGCCTGTAGCTCTGCTTGGGGTTGTTGCAGCCCAGGTGCAGGACCCGGCACTTGGCCTTGTTGAACATTCAGTTCAAACCAGATATTCCCTCATTACTTTGAAGGAACAAATTGCCAACTCCTGCTTCACTGAACTCCTTGATACAACATGCATTTATCCATGCCCCATGGGGGTCATTACAATGAGATTCACCTCTCTGTGTACACATGTATATATTTAAAAATAACCCCCTCAAAACTTCCCTTTGGTCTTTCAGCAGGAAACATATCAAACATCAACTGCAAATTTCAGACACACATCAATATCATGCTAACGTAGTTGAGTTTCACTAAACCCAATGCCAAATTAACTTTTACAGAGCAATTACAAAATCTTATAATCATGCAAATTAGTAGTAAGCAGCTTACATCTTCCAATTAAATTGCCACCTGCTATTCTAAGATCCAAGTTAGTCGTGGTAAACTTTTTCTCCTTCCGCTTTAAAGAAAGACTCTTAATGTGGAGAGGCATCAATGTATGGATTAGCCTTCCCAGGGGCAGGGGGTCCAACTCCAAGCAAGCATAGGCAGGTTGTTACAGCAAAAGAAAAACAAGTACATACTATAGTGAGAAGAGAAAAAAGAATCAACCCTTGAGTCTTTATCAAGTTTGAATGTCCAGATGTATGTCATGAACTCAGAACCACATCCTGGCTGCATTATAAGTCCATAACCAGGCATAATCTATGCCCTTCTTCCATCCCCTCCTTATGTGAAGCAGAAAAGATGCTGTTGCCTGGACAAGGGCTGGCCTCCGACTCTGGAGATCAGCACAGTATTCCCCAGCACAGTGTCTCCCTTTCTGCTTAGTCCACAAGCAACTAGATGCACTGTGCAATTTTCCTTACAGCACAACCACACAGCACATTGCACAACTTTCTCCTAGTGCTCTGTAGGGTAGGCAGTGGGCAAAAAGGACCAGTGGCTGTAGTTCTCTTTGAGGTAAGGCAATAAGGTGAGGCCAGGCTGCTTAATGGATTTACAGAAGCAAATTAGGGTTTTAAGAGTTAATTTCCTAAGTTCACCACAGTGAAAGTGTCGTTGCTTATTACTCATTAAGTATGGGCTTTGTAGAAAAGGAGAGATTTTTCTTGCTAAAACAGACAAAAAAAAAGAAAGAACTGCTTGGGCTTCTAAAGCAGCAAAGATGCCAAAGCGTACTGTGGCCTACAGAATTAACTACGATGATGCAAATCAAATGTCCCAGAGTAAAAGTCAGGCATGAAACATAGCAGATAATGAAAACCAGTGTCAACTCTGGAAAACATTATGGAATTAATTTTTTTTTTTCTTTTCTGTCTCCTTCTCTCCTCCTTACCTCCCTGCTCCCCAAAGGGTACACTCCAGATATGATTTGTGCAGCTGGGACAGGATGTGTGCATGTGTAGCGCACTGCCTGCAGTTTCCAAGAGGTCAGTTATCAATGGTTGTAGCCAACAGTGCTGTTCTTCAAAATCAGTTTAGCTGACATCCATCCTGATGAGATTCATGCAGTTTTGACAGAAAGCTGTGCTCATACAGAGAGCTGCTGCTGCTTAAACTTTCGAGGCGTCATGAGCAATTTGCAGCCAGCAATCCAGGTTCTTCTCAGGGACAGCTTTTCAGGCCAGCTTGGCGGATCTCCCCAGGAGCTCAGCATTCCCTGGGCTGGACTCTGATCTCAGGTATGTTGCCCCCCTGGCAGTGTGAGTTTGATGGCTTTTCTGGAGTGGGTCCTTACTTATGCAGCCTAGTATATGAGATCTTTCATGATGTGCAGTTCATAAAGTTGCTTGTAACTAAAAGGAGTTGGTTTTTCATTTTGTTATTTTATGTGAAAACTAAACTTCTAAAGAGAAAAAATAAACAGCTACTAAGCTGTAAAAATGAACTCTTATTTCTTCTGCCACCAACCTCACTGCAGCTGCACATAACTGCAGACATACCATGTTAAGTCCAGCACAAAAAAAAAAAAAAAATCCCTGCAAAGGATAACAAAATCCATAGACATTTTCATTCAGACTAGGAACTCCACTGTCTTCTTTCATCTGAGACATGGCAAATGCAGCAACATCAGAGGAAATGTGGATTAGACTTCTTGTCTTTGGATGCATCAGTGCTTGAAAACTCTGAATATTTTAAAGCATCTCCTTCTCAAGGATTTGCCAGTGGACTTCCATCATGACAGAGATTTTGATTCATGACTGAAGACAAGAATGTTTTTGTTGTTATATGGCTAGTTTTCACTGATGATCAGAATACCAGATGACTACAGAAATTCCTATCTTGCCTTACAGCCTGGCATTTCTAAGGATAAGCCAATATATTTGCAATCAGTAGCAGTTACAGTTTGTTTACAAGCAGTGTATCAAAGCACCTTTTCATACATGGAATCTAGGGAGAGAAAAAAAAAACACGGTTCTTGTGCCAAATAGATGTGAAAGATTACACAGCTGCAGTGTCTTGAGGTTACAAAACTGCCAGTTTAACAAGCAAGATAAGCAGCAATGCTGATGTATTTATAGGAGTTTAGACACTTATATTGCTTTTTAAAAGAAATGTAATGAACCAATCCATAAATAGCATGGAGATCATAGGTTTATTGCCTTCTTAGCGTAATGAAAGCCTACAACATAAAAACATGCCAATAAGAAACTTCTGTGATAATGTCATTGGCAATAAGCTCTTTGGGGCAGGGACTTTGCTTCTGGCATATGCGTGCAGAGCCTAGCGCAAGGCAGCATCTGACTGGGACCTCAAGCTACTATTATAATGTAAATATTAGAAAATAGTGATAGAACTGAAATCTATACCATCTTGTGATAGGAAACAGGTCGTTATCTGGAACAACAAAAAATCAATACCTGTTTAATATTTGGGGCCTAATCTAAAGATCTTGTACATACTTCAATAAATTTTGGAGCAGGTCCTTGGACATTACAGGTGGCGGATGTGCTGGATGAAGCAACTCAAATCTATAAACAGTGCTGTAGGAAAAGCAGGAAAACACAAGGCTCTACAGGCTCACTAGCCTTTAGGGTAGTGAGATATTTTCTTGTTTATGTTAAGAAAAGGTATGTCAAACAATGACTTAAATTCTTGCTTGTATATATATCCAGCAATTTACACTGTCTGTTTCATCATTGACTGGGAAAACAAAAGAGATATAAAATTTACCACCAAAAATTCCTTCACTGTCCTTGGTCATATGTAAATGGCAACATTTTCATTTTTTTAGTGTTGTCCTAGGTTATCGAGTGGGGTGACTTTGCCTTTTCCTATCAGCCAAAATGGCTTTGTGCCATTTCTTTCATAAGGGGAGTGCTGAGATAACTGAGCTGTCACCACTGAATTCTCACCCCTCTCCATGTCATGCAGCTCTCTTCAAGAATAAAGTTATTGACTTTCCCCCTTGACCAGCCTGTGTTTTAGCAGCATAAGTGAACAACATACTAGAGGTTAAAAGTGATTTCCCTGCCAAGAACACTTTTCTGACTGGGGACTTCCTTTTGAAAATTCTGGCTCCAAGAGGAAAGTAGAAGAGAGTATGCTAAATCTTTTACCACTTAATTTTGAAAGTATCAGGATGATTCTCTCCAAAATAAATATTGGAGAGGTTCTTAAGCAATATATGCATTAGACTGTAGCTGTAGGCTGGCACTCAGCCACAGTTAGGTGGTGTTTGGTTATGGTTTCCCAGCCAACCTCTCATAAGTAAGTGTTAAAATGTGGTGTGAAAGAGTGATGAGGGAGAAGTGATGAGGGAGAAGTTGAGATTACCTCTCTGACACAAATTGCCCTACTAAGGTCAAGGGAAATGTTATTAGAAGGAAAAGTTGACCAGAATTCAATACTAAATGTAACCTAGTGACATGGAATTTCCTCTTTCAGAAATTTCAAGCCTGCATTCAAATGAGTGATGTCCCACCTAAACTGCTCTTGCTCATACTCTTCATCTAAATCCGCTGCTCTTCAGAAATCTCCTAAAAATGGAAGCTCCAGTTTTTCACTTTTGAATCCTCTGATTTCCTATGAAGTCAGGGAAAGCCACTTTGCCCACAGCTCTTTCTTGGTACAACTTGCACAGCTATGGAAGACTCCCACTCAGTGTTGCTGTCACTCCGTCACTTCCATCTCTGAACAGAAGCTCAGGATCCCCAAGATGCCACTGCTGTTACATCTGCATGGGACTTTCAGATTGCTGTACATCAGTGCACATGTGTTTGTTTTCAAACTCAACAACAAATGTAACATTAAACACCCTTGACTGCTCCACTGAACAGCCTTGTCTGCCTCATGTTGCAAAACAGACCTAATTCTTAGTGTAGCTGGTTTGTGATTGAACTAATGGTGCATGCAGAATCATAATTCAGCAAAGTGAATTAAATTATCAAAGAGTCTTTTACACTCGACACTTATCACTGCCTATACAAAAACCAAAACAGTGTACTTGTGGGAGGGCAAATTTTTTTCTCGCAGCTTAGAGGTGGACCGCCAGCTGTGGGCAAAGAGGAGGTAGAGCTGGCAATTCACAGAAGAGTTGAAGGGCTGGAAATATGTAAATGACAAATCTAAACAAATCAGCAGCCCTCCAAAGGAGAAGCATCAGTGGATTGCAGGAATAATTTCCTCTTGCAGATCCCATCTGTAAGGCACTGACTGTCATTCATTATCGATGTAGTTTAATAAGGGACATGAATTATTTATTTGGGATTATTTTTTTTCTTTTGGGAGCAGGGTCCTCCTGTAGTTCCTGGCTCTTTCAGGCCCGATTTTTCCAAATAAGAACCTGACTAAGGATCTCTGCATGTAAATTGAATTTTTTCTTTCAACATGTCCCCAGTGCACTCCAAAATAGCTTGCACTGTCACCTGGTCCAGGTGCCATCAAGGCAATGTAGCTGCATTTTACACAACTCACCAAATGACACATCTTCACCTGACACAGGAAAACTGTTGACTTTCAGGAACATGCAGAAAGGCATGTTTATGGAGCCTTTTCTTTCTCCCCTGAGGAAGTTATTTGAAGATTGCTATGAAGTTTTTGTTTGTTTGGCTGGGTTATTTTGTCCTGCTCAGTAGGGAAGTTATTTTCCTTACAGGATATGCTTTGGCTAATCTTTAGGGCCAGAACACATCCCAGGGGACACACAGCTGACCGATCCCAAATAACACTCTGAGTCCAAGACAAGCACTAATCTTCAATGGGTTTTGTACAGCAAAGGAGAGTATTGGCTTAGTAAACACTATCTCTTACAGGAAGTTAGCTCTGGAAAGTGTCTAGCCAATCCATCTATTTTCACAGGTTTAAAAAGCCCTTGTATTTTCTCAGCAAAATAAACAGGTCTGCACTTGGTTAAGTACGGAAATGTAAGGTGCAAGAGAAGAAGGTGCCACTCTGCCCTTCTGCCTCTGTAGAGCTAGAGACTATCTCATTCTTCTAAAATAAATAGCAACCTCGGCTTCCGTTGATCTCAGATTCTCTGTTCTTGAAAGATCATCCTTTTTTTGAAATCTTAATTCACTTCTTTTATTTATTTATATTTATATTCATATTTTTGTTTTTGTTTCTATTTCTTGACAGATTTAGGACTGGACCTGAAGTGCAGCAATTAATTTTTTACTGCAAAGCTGCTATTCAGAACTGTTGCTGAGACTACAGCCAAGCTACTCCAAATTGGAAAGATCAGAGAGTTGGAGGCTTCCAAAGCAAGATCACTTTAACTGTATCCTATCTGAAATCAGTTTGTTCCCCTTGTTTTAAAGATCTGTACAGCTGGAGATTTCACTGCCTCAGCAGATGATCTATTTCTTTCTTATCTCTACAATTTGAGAGTTTTTTTCTAAATGTCTGGACTCATTTTTCTTTGTAACCATTTAACCTATTACTTCATGACCAAGACACAACACTATATTAAGTAATAACTATATTAACAAACTTCACTGTCTGTTGTTCACACTAAGCATCATTTGTTCCTTCAGTCACCCAATTAGTTGGTTTTGCTACAGCTCTGATTTTTCTTATTTCCTTTCCTCTGGCCTCTCTTCCTTTGGTCACCATCTTTCTCAGAGTGCCTCAAACTGGCAAGTCTGTTGCTGAGTCCAAATTGAGCTGTGTGGAGTGTGAAAGACAGCTTCACCTGTCTTTTCAGCTACGCTTGCTTGTACATTCCTGTAAAGGAGGAGAACATCATACAACAGATTGATGCTATTGACTCATGTTCAGATGCTGATCCGCTGTAATCTCCAGCTCTACCAAGCTGTCTGGTCCCCATTATGTATTTATGCAGATGATCAACCCTGCCCAGGTGTATTACCCAGTGCTTCTGCCAGATGAATAACATTCTGGCCTCTAGTTTGTCAAGACTATTTTACATTCAAGGGCTGCCCTGCAGTAAATATTCTTGAAGTCCTTTCTGGGTTTCTATCGTCTGTATAATCTCTATTCTATCATCTGTTAATGAAAATACTAAGCCAAGAACAGCCCCTGTGGAGTCCCATTTGATGCACCCTTCCATTTTTATCCTGCCTGTGGGATTCACGTCTGGTCCATATTTTGTTGACCCCGGGCTGCTGATGCTGGGCAGGAGAGAACAATTTGAAATTCTGACACAACCCCTATTATTTTCTGCTTCTATTGTGTCCTAGAATACAACTAATAATAAGGCTATGAAATCATTGCCTCCAGCTGTTTCCCAATGGAATTTACCAAAAGGGTAGTGAAATGATCTCATTTAAATCCCTTTCCACACAAAGCATTGAACCGTACCAGCCAACACCAACACTGGTTCCAGTGTGGTCATAGTGCAATTTCCTTGACAGTCCTGGACAGTTTCAGGGAGATTACAGATGGATGGGGCCCATTTGGTTCCAGCTGGATTGGAGTGCAGATGGATCCCAAATGTCAGAAAAAGGATCCTCACAGTTGAAATACTTGTAGATACTCAAATTCCCTTCGAAAGTGACAGTTCTGGAAATAACATTTTCAGTACCAGTAAATTAGCCCCAGAATGGCATTTCCTGGCATGTCCACAATCTGGATGTGGTTAGCTTGAAAGAGATGCAGAAAAAATATTGAAGCGAAGATACTATTGAACTCAGAGGTGCCCCATGGGAAAATATCTAGGCTTGTTCTCTCACGTTTTAAAGCCCTTCCTTTTGTTTAAATAGTGTTAAGATGGATACAGGTAATGAAATTTGTGGAGGCTGCTGGCTTGTGTGAAAAATAGGACAGCTATTTGGATGTGATAAAGCAACTCAGACAGACAGCTAACATAATCTACTGTGAATATTTTATTTCCTCACAGTGGAAGGATAAGTCTATTTGGACAAAGCTGTTCAGCCTCTGACTCTGGTGGTGGCATGTGGTAGGAGCACTGCAAAGAATTAATTGTCCAGCTAAAGCCCTGTGATATTTGACAGTGCTCAGCATTTTGCAGGACTGGATAACAGCTGGTAGGAAGAATGTCTTGAAGTGAAGGGTTAAGAAGATAATCAAACATGTTTTCCTAAAAGCAAACTGAGCTCAAATGCACTGAAGGACCTGAAGCCGGTGCTACCACCAGGACTGCCAACACCAGCGGGCTGAGAAACCTCTCCTCCCTGGGGTGCTCCCGAGCACCTACAAAATGCCTGGCAAATTCCAGCACTGATAAATGCAGCCATAAGCACAGCAGGTTCAAGCCAGGATTTTCTCCATGCAGGCAGAGAAGAAAGAAAACTGCTAAAATTCCTGCTGATATCAAAGGAAAATCCTCAGAGATTTCTGCCAGTTAGCTCATTCTGTACTGTCCCTTTCTATAATGGAGCCAGGAACAGAGATATGCATCAAATATAGACCAGCTGCTCAGAAGTACATGCAGATACCAACACTTTAATCACTTTTATAGGTAATGCTTTATGTCAGTTCCCAGTAGGGACTGTAGCCTGGACTATAATTTTGAATGAAAGACCTCAAATTCAAGATTAGTTTTGAATGTGTGTGGGAGAGAAAACAAGAGATATCTCCTTTATGTGCTGTCCAAATTGTTTATATTTGGGCTGAGTGATCTGCTGAGCAGATGGCTAAATAATTTCCAAGCTCGCCATAGGAGGCTGAATCCTCTATGTTTGCAGGTATGCACATATAGATACAGTATACCTCCCTCTACTTTAGCACTTACTGTGAGATGCTTCAGTAGGCCTCTGAGCTGCACACAGGGCACCTCTGTGTCCTGGCTGCCTGTCTACAGGAGCCTTCCCTGGGTCTTCTGTGTAACAGACAGACTAGTGAAATAGTCTACCACACAGAAAAGCAAAATATTTCAGTCTAAAAATTGATGCATGTTACCTGTTATGATATATGAACTATGGTAGTCCAAGATGCAATGCATGCATTGCTTTAAGCTCATAAGAATATCAGTGGATATTTAACAGATTTAACTTTTTTTTTCTTTCTTTTTTTTTTTTTTTTAATTACATGAAAGGAATGTTTTTCTCCATTCTAACTCAAATAAGAGCATTGAGTGACATTTTCTCTAATCTGGAAATAAAATATGGCAGAACCTCACTCAACTTGTGCATAAGAAAATGGATGTCTTATTTCTGTTACAGAGGTAAAGCATGGCATAGTAAACTATACAGAGGATATAACATCACTGAAGTAGTTCACCTACATCTTTGTGGTCTTTTCCATGACTACTGCTACAACACTAAAAAGGAGTTTAACTGGTAAAAATCACTGTATTCTGTACTTATCTCTCATTTTTTGATTAGACTCGGCAAAACCACACCCAGAGAGTGGTGGTTAATGTCTCTATGTCCAGGTGGAGACCAGTGACGAGCGGTGTCCTTCAGGGGTCTGTCCTGGAACCAGTACTGTTCAACAACATAGACAGCAAGATTGAGGGCACCCTCTGCAAGTTTGCAGGTAACACCAAGCTGAATGGTGCAGTCAGTACAACATAAGGAGGGAATGCCATCCAAAGGGACCTGGACAGTCTAGAGAAGTGGGCCCATGTGAACCTCATGAAGTTCAAGTCCAAGTGCAAGGTGCTGTACCTGGGTCGGGGCAATCCCAGACATGAGTACAGACTGGGAGAAGAACTCACTGGGAGCAGCCCTGCAGAGAAGGATTTGGGGGTTCTGGTAGACGAAAAACTTGACATGAGCCAGCAGTATGTGCTTGCAGCCCTGACGGCCAACTGCATCCTGGGGTGCATCAACAGAGAGGTGGCCAGCAGGGGAGGGAGGTGATTGTGCCCCTCTGCTCTGCCCTTGTGAGGCCCCACTTGGAGTCCTGCAACCAGGTCTGGGGCCCCCAGCACAAGAAGGATGTGGAGTTGTTAGAACGGATCCAGAGAAGGGCCACGAGGATGATCAGAGGGCTGGAGCACCTCTTCTGTGAAGAAAGGCTGAGAGAGCTGGGGATGTTCAGCCTGAAGAAGAGAAGGCTCCGGTGAGACCTCACTGCAGCTTTTCAATACCTAAGAGGGGCTTATAAAAAACATGGGGAACAATATTTTGTTCCAGCAAATAATGCTAGGACAAGGAGGAATGGTTTTAAACTAGAAGAGGTTGGAACCAGATGATTCCAGATGAAGCCATTCTATGTTTCTATGATTTATTTGCTTATTTTTAGCATCAAAACTGTCTTGTTAACAGGACCCTGGCACATGAGATTATCATGCTCTTGAACTTCAGAATTTGGGAAGTCCTGCACCGGATCTTACTGCCTTCTTCAGCAGCAGTTTGCCAACCAGTACCCTACCCCCATACTAACTAGACACTAGACCTGTTTTACAAGAGGTATTTTAACATTTTACTATCAAACTGCCTTATTGAGGATGCATGTTGACTCACCATTTTTTATTATTAATCTATGTATTTTTCTTGCTGCTAGAAGGGATTATTTGCAGATGTTAACATATTTATTTTTTTTCTTGGGTTTAGTATTCATGTTTTGAACCTGAAGTTCCATGGCTAATTCCATGAACATGATTGCCACAACATACACTCCAGTTTTAGCTGATTATTTTCTTTTAACATTGTCATTAACAGAGCATCTCCATTTTATAGAAGTGAAGTGTCTCCCTTAGACCCTTCATAACCTGAGCTGTATCCCATCAGAGAGCACTTCATCCTCTTATGCTTCTAGAAAAATGCCATCCGTGTTCTAAATATCAATAGAGCTGGAAGTAAGCAACATCAAAATCTCCAAGACAACACAAAGATACAACAAATCAAAGGCAAAATAGTAATGGTTCGATTAGACTTTTAAATAGGATATTAAAATGAGGTTTGTAGTTAAGTACAATTGTCTCTCTGAATTTGGCAGGGAAATCATTAACCAAATGATGTTAAATTTGCACAGATTGTTGAATAAATGAGTAAGACTTGCTCTTCATGGCAGCAAACCAACCAAAAACACATACACACAAAGAATTGCTAGCAGTCCATACGAACAAATAGCTTGCACTAGGATGAGACTGTTTTTCAAAGATCAGTAGTTGAATAGTTACTACTATCATCAGCTAGCCCTCCACATAGAGCAGCCCTCCAAAAGTCTGTGCAATTGTGTGTGTGTGTGTTGAGGGGGAGCACATGTTCCTGTGTAATAATCTAAGGTTTCTTGAATTTTTAAAGAATGGGTGCCATTAACTGTATTGATATTACTTAGAGTTTATAGATATATGTTCAAGATGCCACATCTTAAAAGCTACATAATTTTGCATACTTGTTTATCTTGTTATTTTGGTATAGATACTTCCTCTCTCTGCTAGAATATATCCAGAGAAGTCCAGGTGTCTGGATACACAGATACAAACAATGTGGGGATTTCTACGAAAAATGGAATCATTCAAAAAGTACTTTATAAAGCTCAACTTATGAGGCATTCAACAACAGCTTTGCGTTTTATCATTGATTTGGCTTTAGCTATGACTAGCAATAAATATTCAAAATATTTTTATAACTGGGCTGTGATTTCTTTTAATGAAAAACTTATTTTCTAAAATCCATCAACTTCTGGATATGTATCACCTGGAGGTAAAGATTAATATACAGTGAAGTATGTGTAAGAAAGCCAGAGGAATAAACAACATCTAGGTGTAACCTTTCTTCCAAAGGTGAAATGTAATTTTAATTAAGTCTTTAAAATAGGATTATTTGTTATCATGTATTATACTGGTACTCATTGGATTAACATTGTACAAAAAGCAGGGAAAAGGCAGTCCTTCATCATAGGCATGTGCAGCCTAAAACTGAAATGAGATTCCAGTTCTCTTCTAGGCATACGTAGTGGTTACTTATGGGGTAGTCCCAGTCCAGGTAATCATCTCTCAGTCAGAACAGGAAAATTATTATCAGATCCTCTAGACATTTACAAATCAGCTATATGTCTGCTAATATATAAAACAGGCCAGGATGACGAGGGACACATAACAGCTCATGTGCATATATCAGAACTCCTTGGAAACGTTGCTTGACTCTTGTTGCCCACTGGGAACAATCTCCATCCCACCCTGTTCTCTATATCTCCATCCACAAAAAGTGATGGCTGGCATGGCAGAAGCAGTCTAGTCATTTAACAATATCAACAACTGTGGATGACTGCTTGGTCCTTATTCATTGGTATAGACATGGCTAAAATAGGCAGAAGTGGGAGATGGTGATGACAGATGGGCGTGAGTTAAAGTTGAGACATGAAATGAGAGACCTTGGTGGTAGGCTGGTGAACACATGTACATATACAGAGGTCCATGGAGAGATGTTTTCTTTTGGAAACTGGAAAATCAAAGAGAAGTATGAGCTGAAGCTAATGGTGACTGAATGGAGGGGAAAGAGGAGAGTCCAACAAGCTAAAGGTCAGACTGGAACTTACAGGTGGGTGGGAGATGCAGCACAGATACACACTTGAAATAACAAATTCTCAAAAGTGATTTCCCCCAAGTATTTCCAGCAATGAAATAACCACACTGGTCAATGCCTATGATGTGATCTCATTCGCAGAAGTACAGTTCCAGTTTCAAATACCCTCATAAAGTGGTTATGTCATAGACATGCTTCCAACTTTACAATTGAAATAGAGTCAAAAAACAGCCTCTCTACCAGCATAGACTAATGAAGCATATTGGAGAAAAGACCTTCCCCACACAGTAATAAAACTAGCATAATGCCCCTAGAGGAAATAAAGGAGTTGGGGTTATAGTTAAAGTTGTGCTGTATTGAAAAGCATTGATATTTCCATTCCAAGGACTATAGCACATCCATTTAAAATATCTAGGTTCACAAGGCAACTCAATAAAGCAGTTCAACTCCAGTGAGTTCAGTGGAGTTGTGCCAGCCATGGATTTGGCCTCCTGACTGTAAAATGTGGTCGGTTAAGGTGTGAATGATATGAAGTTTCAGATCCAAGTAAATATCAGACAACAGCAACTGTATTCCAGAGTTCACCTGCAGACTCTGCAAGAAGAGAAGACCCTTTTCTATTTGAACAATACTGGGATGATTGTAATATCTGAAAATTAAAGAGAGAAAAAAGGCAAATAAAATGCTAAATGGCAGAAGAGAGAAGAGACAAACCGCACTAGGAAAATGACACACAATGGGCCAAATTTATTGAACAATACGCAATAGTATGGGAATCTGATATTTATTTTCAGTGCTGAATATGCACGATATATCTAATATGCTCAAGATGCATTATTCAATCTGCAGCAGCTGTCTTTGTACAGAACTCTGCAGAAGAAGTCAAAAGGAGCAATGTACAATAAAACAACCACACTAAGCACCTTGCTATGTCCCCAGCTAGCTGTCACAACACTCCTTCCTTCTATTCAAATGCATCATGTAGCTGATTTTTTTCCAAATAACATTGTTAACTGTTTCACAGGAAAGAAAAGACAGGCAAAGGAGAATAACCCCTTTGTGTGAAATGATCTGTACCCAATAACATTTCCACAGGAAGAAATAACTATTTGTTGTTAAACTATCAACTCAAAACAATGAAACATCAAAGACTCAAACCTAAGTGAATTGTTTGGTATTTTCCCCAAGAAGCTGGATCCATTTCAGAACTAGATCTGCGCTGACACCCTACTTCTGGAAAGCATCATTATTCATTTGTGTTTTGCCTTGGAGTAGGAATGGATGTAAGCCTGAGTTTCCGTGACTTAGAAGAAGAAACTATTGTGACACAGGCCATAAAAAAGTACAAAAAATGAAAAAGAAGCTGCAGCTAATGGCCACTAAATCTGCTCTTGGTTGCAACCACTTTGCAGTTGAGGAGAAACAGCATCCTTTCCAATCTCTTACTTCTCTTAATGCCCTCACACTGTCCTTTCCCTATGACATCTTTGCCATTTGTTCCATTTCTGCATTTATGAACTTAGTTTGACTGTCTCCTCTAGTTGCATTAGATGTATGTAATCCCGCCTGTCCTATTTTAAAGTCAGAAAACATGAACCAATGGTCAGAGCATGTGTCAGATTTTCCAGGTGGTTTTCTTCTGTTTCTGTCACCATGTTGTTGTGGCTTCCTCTGTATTGCCATCTTTTACGCTCATCACTGCTAAGAACATTGTTAAACTGAAACACAATGCTTGTTTACAGGGAGACATACAGGAAAATTAGATACAGATTAACCAAAGCAATGCTTGTTTACAGGGATACATGCAGGAAAATTAGATACAGATTCACCGAAGTCAAAGATCCACTTCTGGAGGTAGCAGTGCCACCTACAGATGCTGCGGCTCCCAAAGGCTCCCAGCTGGTGGTCAGAAATAACCATCCTGCTCAGGGAAAACATGATGTGAAAACTGCCTAACCCATGTGAACATAGATCAGATGGGTTGTCTCACCTTCAGGAATGTGCCGTCATTCTCAGAGCATCTCATTCAGGGAGCACAAAACCAAGGGCTCCTAGATTTGACCGTAAACTAGAGGGAAAAGATGCCCTCAGGCTGCAGGGACACATGTGGAGAGGAGCAGCAGCTGCTTTGAAGAGTGGGGTGCGCAGATAGGAGCTGGGTTTCTGACAGGTAGTAAAGATGGATTTTTATTGGGGTTTGTAGCTGAACCAAGCTACCACTGAACCAGAGCTGGTGAGAGGAGTTTGCTATCCCCTCCCTGAGGTGAGCTTGCTGTGAGTTCATCTGTAGTTCTGCAAGGGAACCATTTGTTATTGCATTGCAGGTTTCCGTAAGACGGCAGCACGGCAGAAGCCTTCTTGCTTCTTTTGCTCTGGGTCAGAAGGAACCTTGAAGAAGACAGGTTCTGGGAAAACAATGGAGCCTGGTGGGGCATGGAAGGCTTATGGAGCACAGGATGAACATGAGGGACACAGTAAGGGAGGACAGAACCAGAAGTACCGAGACACCATTAAGAAGTGCAGGGAACAGAGGTGCAGCAGAGATTACAGGGAAAAAAATAAAATAAAGAAAAAAAAAAGATTTTGGGGGAGTACCAAAATTTGGTGCAACTTAGTAGAACATTGATGAAGTTCAGAGTAACCCCTGCCAGCAAGCCTCTGTCTGGACATGGTGCAGGCGGAAGTTAATTTACAAACTCTCACTTTTACTACATCTCATTCTAGACTTCCTCCATGGTAAGAAGCTTGTTCCTTCAGCTTATGTTCAAATAAAAAATCTGGTTTTCAATTTTAAAAATATGGTTTTGGTCTTTTGGGCAGCTTACTCCAAGGAGAAGACACTGGCAAATGACGAGCAGCAAAGAGCTGAGGGAGTGATCATCTTCACCTGTCAGAGCTGCCTGTGATGAACATTTGTCCGTGACCTAAATTGCTTTCAGCTCCTGTGTGGACTTTCTCATTCAGAAATAAAGTCTGGAAGATCAGAGCACCACCTGGGCACCTGTGACATGCTGAGGTATCACAACTAAAGTTTGCTAGCTGCTGGGTATGCTGTAGCAAGCATCACATCTGCTCCTGCACACGCTGAAGTTGGAGTTAGCAGATAGGCATGTGTGGCCAGGATAGCCCCAAAGAAAGGCACTGCTCAAACTGCGGGGTTCCCCTAGTCACCAGGCACTGCATTCAAAATCCCCATGGGCCAGGTAAATTAGGATGAATAATGTCACATCTGTTCTAATGTTGAATTAGTGTACCCATGCACTAATTCAGTTTAGAGTGTTAGCTAAATCTCTTTTTTTTTTTCCTTTTTTTTTTTTTTTCCCTGCTTCTAGTTAATCTTGATTAATTGCTTTGTATTTTCAATTATTGTGGGCAAAACCAAAATGAGTGTAAGTTTGAATTCTTTTTGGATATATATTCTATATACATTAGGAGAAGCATTTTTTTTTCAGCTCTTTCAAAACCAGCAAGGATAAAATCACATTTCTGCAGCATTTTCACTTATTTCTAATGAATTTAATGTAGTACCCTTTTATACAGCAAAACAGAGCCACAGAAAATTCGACATTTCATCCTTCTACAAAGCAGGAGGAAAAAAAATTACCAGCTAACTTAGATTTGCTGAAGCTCTAGCTTTTGTAACACATAAATGACTGACACAGTAAAGAGATTGCACAAAGTTTCACTGAGTTTCAACAGAAGGACAGATTTATTCCTGACATAACTCAAGCAAAGTTAAGAGAAGAGTCTGGCTTGGAGACTCTGAGTGGATTTCTACAATTTATGGTTTACAAATCCACCCTAATCCTTGTCCTTCCTATCAGTTATGGGCTACTCGCAGGCAATAAGTATCTGTCACATTGCCAAAGAACAGTTGTTTATCTAGTTTTAAGTGAGTTTGGGAGTCCACTTGTTTGTTTTTACAGGAGGTATGATGGATGCAATTACAGGAACAATAATATGCATGGTTACAGCATAACTGCTCTGCGGATCAGACAACAGAGAAGCCATCCATCTTCCATGCATGCAACCACCGCGACTGTTACCTCCAAGTGAATGAGATCTCTCCAAAAATGTGCAGAAATTTATCTTTACAAAAGTTTGGGGTCAACACAGATTAAATCATACCCCAGCATGCCTGTGGTATTAGAGTAGCAGGAAGGGAGAGTCAATTTCTACTTTACTATGGGATGATTTATGTCTGGGGAATTCCCTCAACTCCCCTGTTTACTGCTTGGGCATGAACATTTGGTATTATTGTCAGTACCAGGTCTCTGTCTAGGCAGAGGATGTTGCGCTCCTCCATCACAAGACTCAATATTTAAGCAATCAGATCTGGTCCTTCTGCATCAAGCAACAAATTGATTTTGATCTTTTTTCTGCACATTCACCTGTACACAGCAGATAAATTTCCCCTCTGTATCTCCCTCCTCTATAAGATGTGCTCTGCTGGGCACTCTTGCACTAGATGTGTGCAAATCCTGATTTGTCTTGTCTTCACTGACATATGCTCTCTCCCAGCACTTTTAGGGCCTGCAACCTTTTCTTCTGTCTAGACTCTATCGTTTGATTTATTCTCCAATTTGATTTCATTTCTGATTTAATAGCTCTCTCACTTGCACCTGCCCTTTTATTTTGTTATTTTTTTCTCACCTCTTTACTATTTGACCTTTCCTAGACCTTATTCAAAAGACATATATCGCACTTTCTATTGCCATATTGCTCTTTCTGGTCTTTTTTCCCAGTCCCTCTCCAACCTTGCAGTTCACTCAAAGAAGAGAGGTAGGGGAAGTGAGGCTGACAAGGCTGACACTGACTTCCAAGAGACTTGATTTAGGCCCACCACAGTCTTGAAAAATAATGGGAAGCTGTTTAGGGATCAGTCCTGCAAAATCTGGGAAACAGTGAGAAGCTGCACAATCCTGGGATCAGACACAAGCAGAACTGCATTATGCATATTTATAATCACTTCTGCATCCTTTTAATGTTATATGATCAAACTTAAGGTTCTTGTGAGTTACATTTTACTATATAATACTGTGTATTAAATTGAGTGAAGACTGAAAACATAAGAGTAGAAAGTATGGGTGGATGTCAGGATTTGGCCCAGTGTTGAAAAGGAGGATTTTTTTCCAAAAAAAAAAATAACCTTCACCCTAAACAGGTTCCACCACATTTAGGGAATTCCTATTCTCAGTGTTAGCCCTGCTGACCAGCACAGAAGCATGCATGAAACAGCCTTCCATAGACAAGAAAGGCATTGTACACAGAAATAATTGGAAAACCAAGTTCTGTTACCATGATAGATTTGTGTAGTAACAGTCAAAGATGATAAATTTCACAAGTTAGTCAGGGCTAAATTGGTAAATCATGCAATCAGTTATGGGTTAAATATTACCAGAAGATACTCTCTGAGAAAAAGGACAAAGTTGATTACATTCTTTCAAATTACTCCCAGATGTTAAAATGTGCGTTCCAATGAAAATAATTATATATTCCATAAACCTGAACACCAAGTTAAAGAAATTGTAGTGAAAATTACAGAGTAACAATCTAGGCCCATGGCCATTTTTTCTCTCTAAAGACAAACAAGAAAACTTCACACATCCTGAGAGCTGTTGAAGTGAAAAATTCTGAATTTAAGAGATTTCATACTTAATGCATTAACTATAATCTTTTCACTCTAGGCTAAAATACGGTAATTTTTGCACTTTTTGTGACACCGTGATTTATAAGAAACATTTCCTTTTCCTATGGCTTGCAATGTATGCCTTGGAACTGAGGAGCAGAGTCTCAAAGCTGTTTAATGCCGTAACTGTAAATGTCAGTGGCATTGAGGCACATTTACTACACACACCTCACCTGAATATTTCTGTGGAGCAGCTTGTCCCTATTTAATGCACCCTTCTCATTTATTCTTCTTTAGTCTTCTTTGAAGAATTGACAACTCCATGTGCACAAAAACATTCAGGTTATCAGTTCATCCCTCACATAGCAGAGACTACTTATAAATGATTAGACTAAAAATAATGTCTACTTCTTATAATTTAACTTCTATAAGAAGTCTATAAGAATTCTTGGAATACTAGTCCTGGTTTCAATATTTGCTTCTTTGCTGATTTCCTGTTGTTTTCTAGATTAGAGCTAGAATTCTAATCTAGTCCCAAAGTAAGATTTTCAGAGAATATCAAATGAATGGAGCTTCTGGGAACTGGTAGCATCATAACCACTTCAAAATGGAATTAAAATAGACACTTCGTCATTCAATATCTTCCTTATTAAAGCTGTGAGAATTACTTTTGAACTGCCTGGTTAACTAATTAATGGACTCACAGGTAAATGTTTGTCCAACAGTTAATTCCTTGATTACTTTTCTTTTTTGCTTGTAACAGTTATATGAATCTCTGAGTGACTTCTCAATAATGAAATTTGCTGGCAAATGTACTTCTTAATTAGATGTCTGAAGAAGACATACTGAGCCCATCTCAGATAGGGACCCCACTTGTGACTGAGCATATGCAGAGTTGTGGTCGGTGCTTAAAATTGTTATTGAAGAATGTGAGAATAAGACTTCTAAAAACTTTTATTAATTATTTGTAGTAATTAATGGCCTTATCAATAGTGCAGACCAGATTTCAACTGCAAGACAACCAGAAGACCACAAGACAGAAAACACCACACACAATTTTTCATCTCTAAGTAAATTTCCTCCTCTGATTTTTTCCTTGTATATCATCCTTGATGGCATTGTTATTATGGTTATTATGACAGTTTTAATGCCAAGAATAAGTAAAGAAAAGATAGAGAAGTGTAAATGCTGTTTTAAAAAGATAAGATTGCTCTTCTCAGAAATGTGGTTTGCTAAGCATGCATATATATTTCAAATACCTCATACTGACCATAGGCTAGCTCTAATAACTAAAAGCTAGCTATCCACGTCAGTGTTAATGACTTCATGTCTTCTTTATGACCAGTGGAGAAAAACAGGAACCATCAGACAGTAATCCTTTGGACTTGGCTTTGGTGTCTAAGATGGCTCAGATCTTGGGGATCTGGGAATGAGATGAGGCACCTCCTAAGGTGACTCTTCTCCTCCTTTACCTACGAAAAGCACTTATGGTAACTAGCTCATGCTAACTTTTGATGCTTGCCTTGGGGTGGATGACCCCAGTATCCCAACTGGAGCTACAGATAGGTGCTCCATGCCTGCCCAGAGCTTTGGAGGCCATGGGGACACCCCCAAAGCTACAGAGTCTTTGACACCACTGGAAGGTTATTTTGTGAATCAGCTATTGGGAGAACTGGTGTCCATGCAGAGTCTGAGAGCAATGTGGAGAAATTACACTTAGCTGAAAATCCCACTAACTTGTTGCAGTTAAGAATGTGTCATGTTCAAACTGATGTTTTCAAATGAACAGATAAATTAGTGGTGGTACTTTTGAAATGGTATCATCTTCACCAGTCATAAAAATTCCGTTAGTTACCTGACAGAATTGCTTATATTTTTCTTTAAGTGCTGACAAATATATTTTCTGAGATCAAAATGATATTGTTTTCCCTTGAGTGTACTAATGTTTTATTTATATATATAGATTTACTTTTTTTAAATCTCTCTGATATTTAAGGAGTTTATGAGTTTTGCTTTGGGTTTGTTTTTTTCTTAGTAAAGGTTTCTTTTAATCAAATGTGAGTATTAACTATTTATTAGCTATGGTCAAAAATAAACTTTCGGATCTGGAGGGCAAACACATTGTAAAGCTCTCACAGTTTAATCCTGGATTATGCAAACACTCAAATACAAGGAAGCTCATTTAAGCAAGAGGAGCCGCAGGCCTGGGAAGGCTTGGGGCAGCTCTCCCTCAGCTCAATTCCCAGACATCTGCAAATCTGGATCTGTGTTTAGGAAAGGGGTGCCCAACCTTTCACAGAACAAGAGCCAAGAAAAGCAAAGGTACAAACAGCCCCTGGCAGCAGTACTGGTACCATCACTGGCAGCAGGAGCTGTTTTTCCTTGCCAGACCATGCACATGGACCACGGAGCTCTGTGCTTGGTATTTGCAGCACTGCCGTACCATCCCAGCTTATGCAACAAGCCTATGCCACCACCCATCCTCATGGCCTTCCCAACAATCCACAAACAGGCAACGTTGACCATGACACCCATTGTCCCCTGTCACATCACTCACTTCTCTCAGCCCCGGCTTATCCAGTTCCCACCCCTCCATGCCATCCTTCATGAATCATATGACCATAGAATGGTTTGGGTTGGAAGGAACCTTAAAGATCATCTAATTCCACCCCTCTGCCATGGGAAGGGACTCCTCCTACCAGACCAAGTTGCTCAAAGCCCCATCCAACCTGGCCTTGAGCACTTCCAGGGATGGGGCATCCACAGCTTCTCTAAAGTTGAAGACCACCATTCCCAGCAATGTCTTTGCCTCCCATCAGCCCAAATCAGACCCTGTTTCTGCTTCACCCTGTTCCATTTGGGTGTGTTTGTTTGTTTGTTTGTTTTTGTTTGTTTGTTTGGTTGGTTGGTTGGTTTTGCTTTGCTTTGTTTTTCAGCCAGAATGGCAGAATTTTTCTTTTCCTAACTTTTAAAAATATCTTTAAGGAGCTTAGAGGAAGCAGTTATGAAATGTTAAGTTTTTGTTTACTGTTCATTGGACATAACTTTTCAATAGTATATTGTTCAGAGTTGCCAGCAGCAATACAGGCAAGGAAAACAAAGTGTCATTCTCCATAAATGCATGTTGAAGTGAAAAGTAAACTTTCAGTGATCCAGACCATAAAAATGCAAGATAAGAGGCTGCCATAGAAAAAAGTGGTCTATTAAATTAAGATGCTACTAGGTGTCATTGTGACTCTGTGGGTAGCATGTCTGCCTTACAGCCAACTACTTGCAGGTTCAAGTCCCATACTGGCACCTTGGCTCACATCCAGTGTGCTGCAGTAATAAGCAGCGTGTGACACTTTCAAAGGTGTCATCCTTCAGAGGAAATGTTAAACCTACTGTCCTTCTGCCAGCTCTCCAGTTGGAAATTAAAGATCCCCCAAGTACCTTTTGAATACAGTGAGTAATAACCTTGGGGCCCTGGCCAAGATTCCCTCTCTCAATAAAAAGAATTTGTAATGGCCGGTGCATATTTCAAAAAATAGCAGAAGTCACATAAACCAATGGAAAAGCATCATTAAAGATGGTGTGCTGCCTTTATGTATTTTTTAAAATAGAAAGTCGCCTATTTGATTAAGTGTCAATAGAATTTTTAAACAGCTGCTATAAATTGTCTATACATGGACACTCAAAAATACAAAGGTCAACTTCCATCTGCTACATAGCTTTAGGAAACAGCTAACTCCCATGCCCATCTTTGAAAAACACAGCCCAGGTTCATGAAGGTCCATGAAAAATGTCTAACAAGACTGTATTTTGGAACAAATCTTCAGTGCAGAGGACCACAGCAACATTTGTGGACTACTAAGTGTGAAGATACTGAGGAGTAGTGCTGCTGCACTCTCAACGTACCATAAGCACTTACATTTCCAAATATATTTTTGCACTGCGGACTGTTAACCTGTCTTTCTGGTATTCACATGCCATTAAATCTCCCTTTGAGACATTTTCTGAACAGCAGGAATCATAGCAAGGTTATTTAATGGCAATGAGCAAATATTTACCAGTGGTGTATGTATATAAGTGTGAAAGAGATTGTTAGTATCCCTTGTGTTGGTCAAGTGAAGCAGGACAGGCCCTGAACTAATTCATCTATCCCCCACTAGCCCTGAAAAGGTAACCTGAAATACAGTAGTTTACTGTGCCAAGAGAGTATAAACTATTTGGGAATAGTTGTTCCCAGATGTTGAGACCAACCTTTCTCCCAGCTGATTGCCTCTCAGCAGCTCCACTCTGAGCAGGGGCTTCCTCTCTCCTTGTGATGTGCCACCCAGCTGGCACCCAGGTGGGCAAAGCAGCAAAGAGACATAGGACCTTAATCCCAAGATTTCTTGTCAGGAATCCTTATGAGAGCCATGGACAGATCATGTTAAAGGGTAAGAGCTTTAATCTACTTCTGTCCTCCCTGCTTCCTGATTGTAATGGGCTCCCAGCTCTGCAAAATGGCTTGATGATGCCACTCCTCACTAATCGTATTCCCTAACTTGAGCAAATAAAAATTAGCAGCCTGTTTTTCAGTCAGCCTGAAGTCACTCCACAATGGGCAGGGAGAAAGTATTTCTAGACAGCAATTCATCTCCTGAAGGATATACCTAAGACAGGTCAGAGGAATTTGTTCTCTTGACTGCCAAGGAGACAGGAGTGACTCACACAGACTTTGACCTGAGACAAAACAATTTGACCCCTACATGCCAAAAACCTCCCAATTTCAAGTGAGGAGATTCTGCCTATGCAGAGGGAGGAAGGATGAGTTGCCAGGGCACAAAAGGCTGCAATGATGCACCAGGCTCTCCTTTGTGTACTTCACCATTGATGTATTTTACCACTTTTTCTTTGGAAACACAGAATATACAGTGAGGCCCTGAATTCCTATGTATGTTATGGAGAGCTTGCCTGTACTGTCAGTCATGTAATTTTGTTGTATTTTTTGTGGTATTTTTTCTTCAAGAAGGCAACAAAATGAGCTCCCCTGATGGTGTCTGGACTCAGCAGCAGTCCTGCATAGTACTGGGTAGATGTGTGCCAAAGATTTCCCGTTGTCGCCCACTCATTCTCACAAATGTATTTTTGATACAGCTAGAAAGGTTGGTTGTTGTGGTTTCTTGCTCCGAAGTTTCCCCTCTCTCTGATCACTGGCCTCTCATGAAAATGAATGGTAGGAGCAGAAAATGGCTTCTCTCTCCCTTATACCTTTCTCGTTTCAGTTCTGCTATTCATTTCTCATACTTCCAGTCTCGAGTGCTCTTCTGAACTTACTTTGGTGACCTCCTTTCTTAATTTAATCTGGACAAAGCACCAAGTTGATTTCAAGTCATAAAGCCTGATTTGCTGTGTGCTCTTGGCGAATGTGAATAAGCTCCCTTGCTCCTTTTAATCAGCTATCATAATTTTTTTATTTTTTTTTTAAACTGCAGCAATTAGGTCACCAAAGCAAGTAGTCTCCTGTGTTCTACTGAGAACAAATCTGTCCTCCTCTGACTCGCTTCATAATTTAATTATTAAAGCTTGATATCATTTTGGTTTCCATGTAAGGCAACCCCATAAGAGCAATTATATCCTTTCGAAAGCAAGGTTAGTACTGCTAGAGCCAGTACTCAGAGCGCCTGGTACTGTGCTGTATATGGTAATAATACTACTTCCTACCACTTGTATTGCAACATTTGTCTACCTACTCAGCCAACAACAGCATTCTGCTGGCACCCTCCCTGCAACTCTGCACTGAGCTAGCATGTGGAGGATCTGGGATCAATTAGTTAATAATTTAGCAATAATTTGAAGATGTAAAGCAGCTGCTAAAAGCTAAGCCTTATTATTATGTTAACTAATTATTTTATATTTTACCTTTACATCTTTTATTTTGTTTGTTTCAGAAAACTTCATTGTGTTATTAACTACATTTAGCACCTCCTCATCTTGACATTTAAATGTCTGAAATGTTTCAGTGTAATTACACTGTTTTGTATCACAGCACTTTAGGTACCTCCCTCTGCATGAAACTTTGCATACCTTAATTTTGTTTTAAGAACCCTAGCTGTTTCTATTAGCTGCTTTCAAAAAGACAAGAAAACACTGTGCTGTAACATTTTATTCATCTGGCTAGAGCAGCCTTACAGATTAAATGATTTAAGAAGTTTGGAGAAAGCTTTTGGCCACTGGGTTGATTTTCAGTTCCAACCACTGCTTTTCCTGGTTCCTTCTCAGTTTCCCTCACCACCTCAGCAATATCTGATACTTCTGGTGCACTGGGAAAAATCTCTCCTGAGTCACATGTTTTGAGGATCTGATTGGCACTCAGATTGGACTGCTAGGCACAATTAGAAATCCTGAATTTCAAGAAAGGCTTGTAGCAAGCACATGTAACTGGAAATCTAAGACGCACAGCACAAGAATCCTGTAAGACGGTTCCAAATGCTTTTGGTCAGAAAACCAATACATCGCCACATTCACATTAATACACTGTGTAAATTGCTCAAATACAAACACATTTTTGTCTGACACATGCAGACACAACAAGATCTAACTGTGGCATGTTGAGAATAATAGACCACTGCTCACTAAGTAAGCTGTGTAGGTGTTGCACTGCACATAGGTAATAACTTGCAATTATTCTAAAACACAAATTAGAGCAATTGTACTATTGTATTTATGATGTTGATTTTTTTTTTTAATTTTTTTTTGTAGGACTGGAAGATGCAACCAGAACAATTTGACCCTGCAGATACTGCCCTACCCCAACAATAGGAGCTTGTTTAAAGTCTAAGATGACTTGTAACATGCTCTTCTCTTGAATTTAGTTTAAGTTCCAATAACCCTCAGTAAAGAAACTATATAGACCTGTCTCATAAAATTCACAGCCTTTCAAGGCTGAATATGTCAAAATTCTTCTAGCGTTATAAATCATTAGATACCTTCAATCCTGTCAGAAACACACCATTTGTGTAACAACACTTCAGCTCCTTCTGGAACAACTAATTAGATGTCCCTTTTACATACTTGCCTTGTCCTGCCTACAGCTATTAGGACACGTCACGCACTTCCAGTCAGTGTGGGGGCACTGGAGTTGGCTTCCTGGAATTCCATCAGAATAAAAATAAACTTTTTTCTTAATGTGTGACATATCATTCAGTATGGCTTATTCCAGAGTCTCTGGGAGAGGAAAATAATGCATACGTTGTCACTTGGGGCTATGTTATGCACTGTGGAAATAGTTCAGAGCTCAGTGCTTTTGATGGGGGACTACAGCTAATCCCATTCTCAGAAACCAATAATAAAAAAGCGTGACTAATGTGAAAATCATACACAAAACCTGCGAGCCAGCTTGAGCAGAAAATGAGGATCTTCACAAGCCTCCCTGCCATGAGCAGTGGAAGCTGCACTTCTGTGCTGTACCTGGGCCTGGCTGAGCAGGCAGCACCAAGCAGGCCTCAACATCTTTCAGCTCCACCCAGAAGGTCCCAACAGCCCTGTCAGGCAGGACAGACTTGGCCCCAAGCTTAAAGCCTGGAAAATGCAGTACTTTTTGCCATGCCTGTCAGTGTGGCATAGCTGAGCATGCTCTCCAGAAACATCCAGGGGAGCTTTCTGGGGAACGCAGCTTCCAATGAGCAATCGGGCCGTAGCACCCAGCTATGCTCTTTCACCCATGGCTAGCAAGAAGCCAGTAGTAGGGCTTTTGTCTGAAAGTAGTCTTTGGCCTAACAATTAACAATACAGCAACCATTAAAATCTAGTGCTAATAAAGGAAGAAGAGGCAGAGCTGCCCAGGTGCCTTACATTGCTAGTATGAAACTGAGTAAAAGCAGCTAAGTTTGCACATGCCAGGGTTGTTAATTAACAGACATAAAACCAGAACTACAGTGTTTTATCCTGTAGTATAGTGTAGTATCCTGCATTCGTTAGTACCTTCCTCACGTGCCTGTTTTGGTATTCTCTTCAGGACTTCCTCTTCCCCAGTGCTCTTTCCAGCTGCTGAGGGCTCTGCACAGCCTCCTCAGGTCCTTTCCAGCCAGTGCCACACATCTCGCCATGAACCTGACAGTCTTTTTCAGTGCCAGCAGCAAGAGCAGCAGCCAGCAAGATATGTGCATTTATCCTCTCATTCCAGTCTGTGTATCAATTCTGCTTCAAGCCCACTCTCCAGTCTGTGCTGGGACTTCAAAGTTGCAGTCCGATGCACTGCATTGATTTTGCCTCCAGAGACCATGAGGATATTTGCTTTCTCTGGGAATTTTTTTTTTTTTCTACTGTGGTAGAAAATAAGATGTGGGCATATATAAACAAAGAAGTCTGGAAGAACATCTGGGACAGCAGACTGCCCAACAGAGACATATCCTACCCTATTTCCACTCTTTTGCCTCTCGAAACTCATCCCTAGAGCCATAAACAAAGTAAAGAACAAGAGCATCAACATTTTTCAAGGAACTCTCATCCTGTGTCTCATAGTAATTGCTACGTGCCTTCGCCTGCAACCTTATTTAGTGCAGAACCTTCATTTGCCCTTCGACATCAAACACTCCCAAACTTTGAAGAAGTCTGAATACAGATCTGGTCTTTGCAGTTGAAGCACACCTCTAGCATAATGATAAAAAAAAAAAAAAAAAAAAAAAGGAATGTATTGAAGTAGAATACAAAAATTTCTTCCAGAAATCACTCTAATCAAGCAGCTGCCTCCAGCATGAGATCATGCCAAAATGTTCTCCAACATGATGAATATAGTTCTGATGCACCTTTATGAAAAGATTATCTCTATTAGGCTCATAATATTACTGGATCCCTACACTGGCCTCTTAAGGCAAGTGCTGGGGTGCTAAGACATGGGTTGGTTTCTGCCTCAACCAGATCTAAAATGAAATAGCAAGTTGTGATCAGTTATATCTGGAAGTGGCAGATCCACTGAGAGATTTTTTCATAGTGAAGTAAATCAGCTATACACTTTGTACTTCAGCAGTTGCTCAAACACATTTTAATATACTGCTCGCTAGGTTTAAAAAGAATAAAACTGTCATTTGAATATCAAAGTTGGTGTAAGAATACTATTGTGTTGTTGTCATCCAGACATCTTAACCATTCATTAGAAATCCAGTGGTTTAGGCATTGCATAAATATATAACAAGGAAGATGGCCTAGCATAAGCATAAATAATATTTAACTTGAACATACATGACACAGATGCATGATACAGCAATTATCCTTTCCAGCTTGATCTATCATGTTTAATCTTAGTCACTAAAGGTGTGACATTTGGCTGTAAAAGGTCAGGGGTGTCCTTGAGATATGGATCGAAGGTACGTATATGTGATTAAAAGCTCAGCAGAAGAAGAGGGATCCTTCTGAGGTTGAATGGCAAGAATTCCTTACAACATGAATTCTTAAAGAGCACCTGATTTTTACCATGACTGTGGCACAATAGGACTAATTATGGGACTAATTATAATGGCAATAACCATGATAACAGTAGAATGAGAACACTGCAGAAAAAGCTAAAGAAATAATTTTTGTTCAATAAATGGGTTCACATTTACAGAGGCTTGTTTAAACTCTTGGACAATGAGAGAAGGTGATTACTAGCAAGCTTCAACGTTCCCTGTCAGAATATTTGTTCAACAACGTACAGTTTCTAGTGTTATAGGTTGAGAATTACTTTGTAGGAAATAAAATTCCTCTAAGCTTCTCCATGTCAATACACTTGTCAGGTCTGCTTGACAGTTCTGGTCCTCCCTCAGCTGGAAAGCCAAGAATTACAAGTATGAATCAATGTTCAGAGTATTTTCCTTCATCTGCATGGTGTTTGGCCATCCTTACTGGTAAACAGCAGGTTTTGGAAAGCAGCTCAAATAAGAATGGACAATGGTGCTGGTGCACTATGAGGCTTTTATTAATGTTATGTTCATTAACATAAAAAATGCCAGATTGTCTTGGCTAGCAGAAATTGAGCAAGAAATTTGACAATAAGCATCAAGTCAAGCTCAAGGAAATTAAAATGTGAACATCACTGATGGATTATGAGAATATCACTTATTTATGTTCAAGCGATGCTTTCTTGTAGATAGCTGAGAGTACAAAGCATGATGGCGCTACAAGATGAAGTAGCAGTTGTTGCACTTACTTTTGCTAGTTCAGCACATCAGCAGAGGTATGTCACCACCTTTGGTGGTGTTAAACAGTTTGTGGGGAGGAACATCAGTTCATTTCTTTTTCCTGTGATCATCTCATATTCAAAATAAAGTCCCCATAAAAGCTTGACAGATCTGAAATGCCTTCAGTGGTGGTAATAATGTTTTTTTTCTCTATAAAATTTCAAGGAATATTTTTGTATTTCTCAGACATAATTAGTGATCAGTCAGAATTATCTTTATGTTTGTCTGGATGGAGTATATAATTTGTCCTTGTAACCCTCCCAAAGATATCCTAGTATGTAGCCAGGTGAGCCAAATAACTGCTGTCATTATGCTTTCAGAAAACAATATCATATTTACTCCCATCTTTTACTCATCCTTTGATAGCTTTTCATGTTTGCTCTCTGACTTTTGGCATGCAGCCATTTCCTGTCCTAAAGGGAATGACAACCAGAGATAGTAAGAAAGAGAAAAAGATGACAGGAAGAAAACAGTCAAGTGAAACAGGAAGAAATTCTGGACAGTAAGACTGAAGGTTTAAAAGAAAAACCTAAAATACAGTAAAGCATAATAAAATACTTAAGACATTGATATGAAGATAAATGCAAAACATTCACGTCAAATACATTGAACAAATACTGTTAGACAAAGGTAGATAAAGAAGAAAGGAGAAGGACAGCAATGGACAAATTGTGGTTCTTTGTCACAGGCTTTTCTCACAGCACATTTTTAATCCATACTTCAAGGGTGGCTGGTTGCAATTCATAAAATAAATATCAGAAAACCTGCCCATTTCTGAGTGGAGAGAACAAGAAAATGTCTGAGCCCAGAGTCTCTTAGGAGACATATCTCAGCCACAGTATGTTTGTTGAAAATATAAAGGAGTGTTTGACAGAAATTTTCAAATATGTTATTTTAATCAATGAAAAACAATTAATTGAAAACATTTTTTTTTCTTGAAAATGTTTATACCAGTTATAAAGTATGGAATTTCTAGTGAAATTCAGAAAATGCCACCTGCTCTAAGCAGAGCACCCTATATCCTGAAGGAGTACTTGGTCTTTCTCTGATACCGATGTTGGGATGGATGAGAAGCTTCATTTGCACTGAATTTTTGGCCTCTAGGTTCATCTTGATTTTGAACAGGAATGGTTTTGAAATCATGAAAGTTTTTACAAGATATGAAAAAGATTTCCTGTCCAGCTCTAATATGAAGACTCTTATATCACCAAGTAAAATGATCTATAATGGCTAAACTAGCTTCATTAGTTAGGTTTATTATTGTGTAAATTACAGAAAAAGCATGGGGGCTCAAACATTCAAAGGTGGCAATTCCATTACCTAGTTTCCAGCAGAACATATGTTTTCAATTTAAGCAAATTTTACCATTTCCAACTGCAAATTGGATGACATACAACAAAAACTGTGTTTTAACAGCTTTAGCATTTTATAGACATTAGAGCTATGCACCAATCCTTTACCTTAGGAAAAAAGTAAGAATTACAAAGAGCTTGCTATAAAAACACCTAATCACTAGCCCCCACCTGGAAGTTGTATGGCCTACTGCATAGCCAACTAATCTAAGACACAAAACACATGGGCTCTTGTCATTGAAGAAAGATGCTTTGCCCCCTTTGTTTCCACATCTACAAAATGGGGCAGTAATACTTATCTGCTGTGTAACTGAGTGCTTTGGAAATAAGATCTGGGTGTTTTCTGCAAAGTGGAGATCACTTCGTATTACTAACAGCATGAGTAATAATAATGCAATGTCACAAATACAGAAGATATTTAAGCAAGCTTTGATGAATAAACTCAAAATACCTTTAAGACTGTACAATGTTACCATGTGAATGCAATAACAAATTCTAATTTGGGGGTCCTATTTTCATTAGATTTTGAGTTCAAATAAAGTACAAAGATAGGATTGTGCATAGTAAAAATGTTCCAGTATATTTAGAATTTAGTAACAAATATGGCAACATCTTCCTTAGCCATAGTATGTGTCGCAGGCCCCATTAATATCAGGCCTAACATTCTGAGGCACTTTGGGGCTCATCTGTCAACTGGCAGAATATTAAGTATAATGGCAAAAAATGTTACCAATAAAAGAAAGCCAAAATCTCTCTCTTTTTCTTTTTTTTTTTTTTCCAGTGTGTAAATAAACTACAGATTAAAATATCGTGAAAGCCTGCAAAAATAATTTCTTTATTCTAGATCATCGATAAAATCTTGGCTGCACTTAAGTCTCTTGGAGTTTTGCCATTGATTTCGTGGGGTACAGATTTCAGAATGAACTTTGAAACAATCAGATTAGAAACAGCTACTTTTCTGATTTCCCATATTTCACAGTGGAAGATGAGAAAGGACATTTGGAATACTGAAGACATTTAAGCCAGCCAAGAAGGATGAAGTCAGTAAGCTTGTTACTTTACTTAAATATTGACTGTCTGGAAAATGATACAAAGCTGGACAGTCACTATTTTTGCATTAGTTCTCAGAGATCTAAGGCACGATCCATGGTTATCAATCAAAGGTGTGTGTGTACACGCTATACTCAGTGTAGTTCTCTGTTATCATACATGAACTTATACCCATATACAACTTCATTGGTACAGCAACAGGTTCACCTAGCTTAAATTAATTTTAAGCTGACAGTTATACAGAGAAGACAAAGGAAAGACATGAAAGATACAGGACTGGTTTCTCTAATTAATGTCTGGAGAACATACTTTAACATTTTCATTTGTGCATCTATCACATTTTTTATCAGTACTTCAAAAATCAGTAATATTTTTGCTGTGATATTACTGATGACAGAAGGTTTTTTTTTTCATTTTTTTAAATTTTTCTTCTATTTTGCTTTTTCCTAAAATTAGTATAAATGCACAGTAGGACTCTTGTGTAAAATTCAAAACCCGGGTACTATCAGTTAAACGTCCAAAGGAGCCTGTTTCACTCTTTGCTTTCTCCCAAGACCACTCTGGGAGAGAAGATCACCACAGTGATCTTGTTATGTCACATAGACATAATCAAAGCAATTTTACTTCTCATGCAGGAAATCCTCCCCCATCTCCTTTAGTCAAGGTGTGCCCCAAGGACAGTGATTTGGACAGTAGCACCTATTGTTTCAGCTGTCTTCTTCCAAGGAGGAGCTTAATTGCTTCTCCCACGTGAATGACAGAGAGCTTATGTACTACTCATCAGTGTGGCCCATAACTGCCCAGAGATAAAAACATTTCTGCTGCACTTTACCCTATTCTGCTGCCCTCTACCACATTACTATTTAACCCTGTGGGCTGATGTCAGCCTCTATGCACATGTTCTTATTCTGACAATAATTAGGAGCTAAACAGCCCTTCTAAGAGACTGTTTTCTGTTGTTGTTGATGTTGTTCTAAGAGAACAGTAACAGATATATAAAATTACTACTACTTGAATGAGTGCTATCCAGTAAATTGGAAAGACCTCCAAGATATACAAAATTTTAGTTTACACACTAAAAAAAAGGGGGAAAAAAAGAAAGAAAATATTGTAATGATCTTCGCAATCATATACCATTATACAAATCAGTTTCTCCACTATTGAAACCAATGTTGCATAAGTATCCTGCTGTATTGAACTTTTTTCTAAGTGCCCCAAACTATTTAGAATAATGGCCCACCTGTTTGCCCAGTTTTGCTCTTCAGAAGGACTGATTGGGATAATTGATTGTGGGGGCTGATGAAGGGGGTGGGAAGATGAGGTCAGTTAATTGCTGCCTGGGGAAGAGGATGTAGGAGGTCTCTTTTGTTCCAGGATGAGGGCTCATTTGTAATAAATGATATACAACAGAGATGCTCAGAAGACACTCTTTTAAGACCCTTCCCACAAGGGAATAACACATGTTCTCTATGATCTATGGGTCTGGGGTTTGGGGTCTAATACTGTAAAAAGTCTACAATCTGAGGTAGGTGTCACAAACAAATGTAAATAAATATATCTTGATGGGAAGTTCTCATTATGTATTAAGAGAATAAAACTGCAGGTACCCAAACTAGGTAAAATACTTCAAAGTTCTCGTTTTACACTACTGAAATGTATGCAGACCTCACACACTTTGAGAATTTCTACAGCCTGTGCTTTCTGGAATAAAACAGCCCTGATCCTGAACACTGCTGTCCCATGGGTTCCCTGCCTTCAGATTATAAGAGATCTCACATCTGCTCTCAAACTCGCCAGCTCTAATAAAATGTATTTATTTCAGGCTTTGTTGATGACTAAAGATAAAATCCTAATAAGTATTGAAATGGAAATCAACAACTGTTCCAGGCCACAGTAAATGGGTTTGAAAACTTAGTCACCTGGCACCCCTGAAAATGTCTTCTATGTAATGCCAGACAAACTGAGCATATTTGGGAGCATTTTGTCAGCTCTCATGGATGCTTACTCCATTACTAAACAAACACAAAGTTTTTTTCTCATTTCTTTTTTTCTTCTCCCCTCTAAAGTAAGAAAAAATACAAAAGCCCAACATGCAATCTTTTCTCCTCTATCTTCCCTCTTCCTCTAGTAAGTGTCTTTGACGTAGATGTGATTTACAGCACTGAGGACAGCAAATCATCCATACTCCTAACACTGTTGTTTTGAGAGAGGACAAGGAGCTTTAGAATAGCACAGTCGTGGAGCAAACAGGCCTGCTCAACAAAGCCATGAGCAAAATAACCTGCTATACATTTTGTATTGAAACACAAGCTTTTTCCCAGCCCTTAATGAATGTTTGAAGAAAAAAAAAATCAAGACTAATTGGCTTTGAAATTTGGCTGGGGGAATATTTAACATGTTTTCACTTACGTTCAGATGCCATGGCTAGAAAATGGTATTTGTAATGGTATTCATATGCCATACCTCCCAGTTCCCTGCCAAAAATCTCTTATTGTAAAGGTTTTTATATAGGAAAAATCTTCATTTATCTCAAATACCAAGGAAAAAATATATTTTTAGACCTATTTTCTCCCCCTCCCCCAGCTCCCTTCCCATATGCATAATTAGCCAGCAATCAGGTATAATAGCTAGACATGTAAATGCCTTTAGTTTTGTGCAGGTGCAAAAAACCAAGGTTACACACAAAATCAAGCCCTAAGGATTAGTCTTCCAATATAGGACACAAAGGCTTCTCCTCTCCTCCACACTGATTCCTCATATACAGATACTTCTTTCACATATAACATTTAATAACATAACCACATCCCAATCCCTATGCTGTATAATGCAAAAACTATGTTGTGCAGGCATCTATTATGAATCAGTTTGGGCAATCTAGAAATAGCAATAGAGTAAAGAGAAAATTAACTCTGGAAGATGAAGTTATGACCAGAAGAGCAACATAAAAATGGAGATTTACTTCAAGAATAAATTGGGGAACAGATTCCTTTCTGAATTAGAGGCAGTAAGCTATTTTTTCAGTTACAAGAAAAAGAAGAAGGTACAGCTTTGGGAATAACCTATGTGTTTATGAGAACATACATAAAATAAGAAATAGGGAATAATCTATAGGGATTTCTTGTTTTCCCATAGTCAGTGTGTAGGTTACTCACCTCTGTCTTCCACTAAAGCTGAATCGGCATTCTGAACATACAAGATAAAAATCTTCTTCTGAGCAAACATTGCTTACCTAAAGGTTGTGAATAATGGTTCAGAAACATCTTCCCTCCCAGATCATTTATTGATATTCAAAGACAAAACCTTGGATGGAACTAATGGTTGGAGGTACAGACAAGCATTCCCCAAGGGAAGCAGTTGTGAACACAGGGGTAGTAATGTGGCTTCCATGAAAACCAACCTGACAGTGTGTAAGGCTGCTGGTTTGTGAGGGATAGTAGTTAAGAAGAAAAATCACTGAAGTGGCTGTGTAGATGGGTTAAAAAGTTTTCCAGCGTGGAGGAAAAAAAAAAAAAAGTCAGCCAATTTTACAGAGAGAGAAGACAAATTAGTGTAGCACACGACAAATTATTGTTTCTATCAGTTTTCAGTCTTAAGCAGCTGAAATTCCCACCTCAGTGCAGATGCATTTGTGTGGAGTGAAAGCAAGCTCCATCTTGCCTAGTGCTAAGTTAAACAAGTGCAGGAAGGCCAGGTCCCTGTAAGATCTGGCATGCCCATACTTAATAACGTGTTTAGATAGCAGCGATTACAGCATGTCCTCTGTTACGTTCCACGCCTGCTGTGGAGCCAGAGCAGTTCCAGGAGCAAATGGAAGCACTGAGTACTCTACAAGAGAGTAAACATTGAAAACATGTCTTTGTCTGCCATATAATCTAACACGGCTGGTACTGAGGCAGATGAAGAGGGTTTACACAGTGCATTCATCTGGCTCTGCCGGGCTGCCTGGCAGGAAGACAGTAACACACAGCGGCCCTGCTCCCAGCACAGCAATGCTGATGGGGAAGCAGAGAGAGGCCCTCTCAGCTTCCAAGCAATGGAGAGTTAGCTTTGCCATCTTTAAGCTGTCAGGCTGGCTCTTCTTCTTTTTTTGCAAGAGAAATCAAGCTGTCTCAGAGTATGAGAATTATCACATCATTAATCTGCAGATCCTTTGCCTGGAATGGTTCTGCGACATCCTGAGGTTTCAGCCCTGCCATCCCATATAATGTCAGTTTTGTATATTGCAGCCCCTTCTAACTCAATTTTCACACTACTTTTTGAGCTAAGTGCCCCGACACCATGCACCCTGGACTATACCTCTTTCATTGAGGCCCAGTAACAGCCTGCAAGAACTTCTGAACTAAAAAGCTGTGCAAGATGTCCAAGAAACTACATCCTTGAAATGACAGCACACGCTGCTGCAGTCATTTGGTACCTCTCAGTCTATTCAACATGTTTCTCTGTACAAAAACGAAATACTGTGTTTGTCCTCCTGAGCCTGGCAGCTTGGAGGCACTGCCAGGCTCTTTGGAAGAGCTCTCTGCAAACACCCCTGTAAGTCATCTCTGCTTCCCCTGTGTTCCTTGTCCTGTTTTGTGAGCATAATCTATACTTTCTTCCCTTTGCCACTGATGAGGCTCTCACTCTTTGAGAGCCAAAAAGCCACCCACTGCGGCTTTCTCCATTAGGCCATAAATGCTCTTGAGCTGCTGGAATCTGTTTTGTAAATAGACAATTAAAATGAAGAAGAAGAAAAAAAATCTCTGCTCAGCTTTGCATAGTCAGAGCCCAAAGACAGCTGTCTTGAGGGGCTAAATCCTGCATGTCATGGGAAGCTTCTGAAAAGTGCTAAGCACCTTAAATATGTAAAGAGATTAATTGGAGATAAAGGTAGTAAAGCACCTTCAGCACCCCACTGGATGAAGCCATGTGTTATTGGGACTCCCACTGATTTCTGTCATCAGAGCAATTGGTTTTGAGAATAAGTAAGGAAAAAAATCTCCCACTGACACCAGTGGGAATCCTGGGCACACACAGGGAACAAAACATTATGGTTGAGATCGTCTCTGGATATGAGAACAGTCTTTTATTCTGCTTATGCAAATTATATATACAAATTATGCAAATAATTACCAAGTCATTCTGGTTGACTCTGTAATAATAACAATAATAATTATTATTGTCATTACTAATGTTGATGTTGTTTGTCGCTATTGTTGTTATTCACATTTATTCCAATTGTGCCTTGGGGCCAGCCAAGAAGAGTGTCCTCTGTTGCTGCATGCAGACAAGCAGTTGCTGCCCCCAAAAGTTTACAAACTGAAGGAACCCTACGGACCTAAAAGGGAAGAGAGAGCTCACTGGTGAAGCAAATAGCTGGGGACGACTTAGCTTCCATACAGGCTTGTTTCTCCATTGGTGGAGTCAGGCTAAGCGAGAAGACGAGAGGGCTGAAGGGAGCAGAGCAGAAAGGTGAGGTAAGGCAGGTATGGAAGGGCTGTATGGAAGGGAGTCAAGGCCAGCATATCTGCATTTCCTTTGTGCTTTTCTACCACGGCCACACAGGTGTTCACATCCAGGCATCCGTGACAGATACATCTCCTTGGATCTGGGTGTATAAGAAGTCTGCCAGTATGTACAGCATATCAGCATATCAGTTTTAACCTTCACACCTATCCTCCAAAACTGCAGTGACAGCAGGGTTTCTCTGAGCCTGTTGTGTTCACACCTTAAAGAGAGGAGGAAAATGAAGAAGTAAAAAAATAATAATAAAAAAAAAGTGAAATCTGGCCTGAACCTTCTTCATTCCTTCATCAAATTGTTTCCAGCTGCTTACTGACACAGAGAATGAGCTGTTACCAACCACTGCTCCCTTCCCAAAGTTTTTCGTTTCCTTCCCCAACCCTCCTGAAGCTTCACTGACCACTTCTGTAGTGGAACAAGCTGCGGCCTGTTCTCTGAGCTTTGCAGAAAGTAGCATGGCCCAGCCAAACCCACACAGCTAAACTCTCCTTCCCTGCAAAGCAGGTTGGCTTTGACCCTCCTGAGCGTCAGGATCTGGCCCTGGCCCATGCTGGGCTTGGCAGAGGACATGAAGGCAGGAACAGGCCATGCTGTCTCAGGCCAGGGCCTGCGCCCATGCTTTGGCCTTGATAAGTTTATTAATAGACCCACTAAATGCAATGCCTTTGCCAGAGTCCTGCTGCTGTTCCTCCTTCCTGCCATTTTCAGAGAGTTTGTTCATTGTTACTTTGAATAAATGAAAGAAAAACCCATACAAATTATTTGTTCCCCTGAGTAATTCAAGGAATGGTCTCATTACTTGAGCTGTGGAGATAACTGATCAGCCCTCTTGCATTTTGGAACAAGTATACGTAACATCTAATGGCTTTTCACCAACAAGGCTTTCAATTACAAGAATGTAAATCCAGACAAACTCCACTGAAGTCAAGTCTTTTATTCTTGATTTACTCCCTTATAATTTAAAGCACTGTAGCTGTATTGTGCTGGAAAAATAGAGGAACTTTTCAAATCTCAGAAGTCTGAATTTCTCAAAGTGACATATGTGGCTATGATTTCCTGTGTGAAGTACAAATTATCGGGAATGTTTCTGCAGAGCTGAGAGATGCCAGAAACCAATTTTTTTGGTCTACATTTCAACAGTTATTCCTATCCTATTTTAACTTTTGTGTAAGTAATAAGGATGGATGAACCTGCTTCCCTTCATTTCTCAAAGACTGTATTTTCAGTCTTCATTAACTTTTGTCTTCTCTGTTCTCTCCTCCTTTCTCACAATCTTTTATTAGCAGAATATGAAGTCATTTATTATCAGCCTGAATCAAACTTTGAAAACTACAGTGTTCAAGTGGATCTTACGTTAGGCACGAACTAGCCTGTTCAAAATGTGTAATACATCATCATCTGGTTGCCTGAGAGTATTTAGAATGAGAGAAATGTATAACACTATTTTTCAGACGAGGTTTCCTGTAATCAGAGAACAACTAATCTATTTATTTGTATTGAATGGAGTGTGGGGAGTTCACAATTGCATATAGTAACCTGTCATTCACGAAAGTCACAGATTTTGTTTTGGAGGACTCTCTGTCTGTCGTGGGAGGGATAAGACAGATGAATGTGAGGAAATAGTTGAAAGGTTCAGCTTCCACTAGAATAAATCTGAATAGCCTTGAGTTGACAGATGTAAAAGGACAATTGTTTAACAACTTCCTTTCTACCAAGAGACAATATTCCAAGCCCCTGTAATATACAATGCACCATGCAATACAAACACAATGCAAGTATGCTTAGCAAATTAAATAACTGGGATAAGAATATTTGGATAGCTGGCCTTATTTTCTTTATTTTTAATTTTCCAGAAATGTTGGCTAGATCTCAGCTTACAAACGTCGTAGTTAATTTAAATCTCCATTCCTATTATCCCTTACTGAGCCTCCTGGTAAGCTGAGTAGGTTTCCTAGTTCCACAGAATAGTTTTGCTTAATAGAATACTATTTATCTTGGCCATTAAGAAGTTCTCTATGTCAAGCAGAACTTCTCAGATTAAAAATGTGAAATCTGAAGGAAAGACTGTGAAAAACACTCCCTTGAATAAAATAAGCAGAGGCACTTCCAGATTGTAAGACCCTCACAAAATAGGAAAATACCCACATTTTGTAAAAGGTACATTCAGCCTGTTGGTGCAGGTATCTTCAATAACTGTACTCAGTGATGAGGAAAAGAGGCAGAGAAGTACAACAGTATTCAGTAGGTGCATGATAGAGCTAATCACCACTCCAGCTCTCAATATGGTCAGGGAGTATCTTGGTTGCATGGCTCAGTGCCATTTCCATGTCCTCTACTACTCCCATTGGTACTGTTGAGTTGAAAAACAATTATTTTAGGGATGGGAGAAGGTGGAGCATCAGAGCAGGAAATCCATCATGATATTCCTTCTAGGCTAGACATACATACAGCAGGTCGGAGGTAGAGTGTAGCCCTGTCCTTTAGTCCTTACGGATCCATGTAGCCTGTGTTTCTGCAGAGTATTGCATCATGGCCATGCACCTGAACTACTTCCCTGGTTAAATTAGGGCAGTCAGTCAACTATTACCCCCCGAATCAATCACCTTCAGCAATGAGCATTTCAAGCACTTACTGTACTATCACCCCATGGACTATGGCAACAGATTTCTCCATCCTTGTCCCTTTCTGCATCTCACCAGAACCTGAAGTGCTGGTGAAGTAGAATTCAGTTTACTTTTGTCCCACTATGACAAAACACTATGTACATCAGATGTGCGTCAAAGGAATCTCATTTACCCTGTCAAATTGGTTGTCGGGCTAAATAGGTTGAATATCTATACACCATAAAAATAAATGTTTTCTATATATTAAGTCATTGCTGTATCCTGAGCTGAAGAATGCCACAAGCACCATATAATTATTAGCTTGAAATAAGGCTAATTCTGAAATAGCAAGGAAAAAGAATTTCAAGGTACTTCTGACTGAATTCTGGTTTGGGGAAACTTTTATTATGAGATGCTTTATTGTCAACCTGGTAGGAAAACAGAACTGCACTTGCCATATGGGAATTGTAGCACATAGATGGTAAGTTTTAAGGTCAATTATAAATCACAGTGAATACATTTACATATTGCATAGCGAGTGAATATGAATGTGCTATTGTGAGCATCTATTCAAGATACCCACTCTTCAGTTGGCTCTGCCTGCTCCATTTCAGTATAGTATCTGGTAATAGAATTATACTTGTGAACAATATACCATGCTGAAGAATAATAGGTTGAAATTAATTCTCCCAGTGGTGTTTTCACTGCACCTTCACCTTCTTGGTAACAGTGCATATGTGTAGCTTATTCTAGACACTAGGAACAGACATTTAAATTTATTTTAAGCAGCTTGAATTAAAAAAAAAAAAAAGTCTTTTATTCTTTTTCAATTTGCCTCTCTTCTAGTATTCTCAGCTCTTCTTCCTCTTCTTCCTCTTCTTCCTCTTCTTCCTCTTCTTCTTCTTCTTCTTCTTCTTCTTCTTCTTCTTCCTCTTCTTCCTCTTCTTCTTCTTTTCTAAAATACTTGCATGTATTTGAAACAATAATACTGTACCCTAAAGCATTTTCTCAAGATTAATAACATAACTGAATATCATACCATTTTCTTGGCAAAAGTCAGGAACTCATTTCATCCCTGGAGTTTATCAGTTCAGTTCAACTCAGCAAGACTTTATTTTTATGTAGAGAGCCATACAAAGATTCTCAGACCATAAAAGAGACAGACACCCTCAGGTACCTGTCATATGTAAGCAGAAATCATGCTCAGAATGTGTAACTTTGCCTTGTATGTCCATTTGTCAGGAAAGTCCAGTCTTGGACACAGATCACTGCTATATAAATGGATCATCAGTTGTCTAAAATACTGAAGTGGAAATAAATCTTATGAGACAACCTGAGCTTTTCTTCTGTTGATTTTCACTCCTAAATTGGGATAAATTGAGGGATTATATCTTGGATTTCATAACTAAAGAACTTAAAGAAAGAGTCTTAGAGATCTAATGAATGTAGATGTCTCCTGGGAAAGAAACAAAGAAAAGAAAGAGTTAAAAAATAAAATGATTGCATAGATAAGCAGAAAGATCTTCCTAATCTTACAAAGCAAGGGCAAAGAAATGAAACAAAACTCACCAATGGAAACAGCAGCAAAATATTACCAGATTTTGCTAGATCACTGGCAAAACATCATAGCAGAGGTAAGCCTCAGCAACCCCTCTTAGTATCACCATGAATTTTCCATAGCGGACACACATGAAAAGCTTCTTTTAGTTCAGGTTATATGTACTGGCTTTAGCAGTAGTTCCTGTTTTAGGTGTATTGTACTCTTTTGATGTTTCTAAAGAAAAAGAAATATTTTGTGGAGGCCCACTATATAACAAAATGTAAAATGTGACTTCAGAATGAAACACTAGAAAAAAAATAATTTTAAACATAAGGTAATTATTAGTTTGGTTCTTATCTTTCAGGACAAATAGAGCATCATCCTAGACAGGTACTTTTGACATATCTTAGTCACTAGCCCTCTCATACCCAGTGCAAGGAGGCTCGGTTAATGGTTTTGATAACTGTATGGGTCCAATGCCAGCAGCTTTATCAATGTATGAGTGTCCGTGATGAGGATACAACTGACCTCAATTCTACTTTCAGACTCTTCCAGTGACTTGCTGTATGACCTTGAGCAAGGAACTTCTGCACACTGTTATTCCCAAAGGGATAAAGAGATAATGATGTCTACCCACCTGGTAATGAGATTTGAAGGCTGCTGATAAAGTGCAGGCCAAATTCTTGGTATTATCAGCACTTATATGACTTCAGCAGTCAGTTAGTCTTTGCGGAGAGCAGGAGCTGGGATAGGAAGCAGTAATTGGAAGTAAAAGCAGCTGATACAGAAGGCTGCTTAATGCGGTGTTCTGGGCATTGAGCAGTATCACAGAGGGGTTTAGGTGTGTCTTGTGTACCTCATTATGACTCAGATAAAGAGAAAGCAAGCAGCTTACTATATGAAAATACCTTCTCCAAATTTTCGCTTCGCAAATGAACTTCAGTCTTCTTAATCTGTAGCTGGATGCTCCCTGCTGTCTGCTTTGAGTGGAAAATGGGGCCAGATGACCTCCAGAGCTCCCTTCCAACCCAGACTGTTCTATGACTCTAATCTGCTGTGGTTGCCTTTATTTCCTCCACCCAATTATTGCTGCTCTTCTAACAATACATTATTTGTCTTTGGAATCCACAGTTTTTTCTTTGATATATTTCTCTAATATTTTATGTGCTCCAAATATTGGTCAAGAGAAGGCTGTAGTGTGTAGTTGCTTTTAATACTGGGTCATCCTTGTTAGCAAAATATACCCCAGATACAGGCAAAGGTGCTGGATGTATCAAGTAAAAGCCAAAGCAGTTTTGATAATGCAAATTGGCAAGGAAAGTTCTCTTTGAAATTTCATTTCCTACTCATTCATTATAAGTTTTCAGTGGAAACTCAAGAACATCCTGGCACCTTTCTCATTATTGTCCATAATCACACTGTTTTCTCTTCAAGCACAGATTCCTATCCAAGCACATAAATTACTTTTTCAAGCTTTGGCTTGTTCATTATAAAAATTCAGAACACTCTCATGCCAGAAAGTGGGAAGCTCCACCCCACTGAATTTGACCCCGGTATTCAGCTATCTTTCTTTGTAAAGATTTCAAATGCAGAAACTAGATCTAATAGGAAAAATGCTGTGTTATTTAAAAAGGGTGTAAACCAATGATTATAACAGACGCAATCTTTACACAAATAGTGTGGTGATTCCAGCAGGAGAGGCCTTTCTCTAGAAGTCAGTTGCTCATCTACTGCAAATATATCTGGAACTGGTGTGGTTTTTTATTTTTATTTTTTAAATAAAATATCAAAGAGAGCTTGTTTATCTGGAAAATAATCATAAAGAAATTGCATAGGACATTGCCACAGCAGTCCACGTGGCAGTAATTCTACAGTCCCTGATTGTTTACAGAAGTCTGAGAAATTTTGTAGTTTATACATTTTTTGTCTTTCGCAGAACCCATGTATACAGATATTCTCCTTTTGGGTGCATATGCAGCATGGATTAGAAAGCACACAGTGTTCTGATGTGTTTCTACTTTTCATTTTTATTACATTTAGTAGAAATTTTGAATCATAAAACAGAAAAAGTAAAGGTGGCTTCCACTAAAATTAGTGTAAAATGTGACTTTTTTTTTTTTTTTTTAATCCTACCTAGCCAGAGAGGAGGAAAAGAGAAAAAGTAATGAAGCTGATCTTAAGTAAAGATCAGCTTACCTAGCATTATCGCTTGTGTCCATGGAAGTGTGAGGGCTAAGAAGCACTGTTTTCCAGTGTGAAGGACTTAATGCACTGGTTCCCAGTTGTGACCATGACAGCATGGAGGGACAGGCTGTGAATCCTCTTTACACATAACACAACTTCAGCCATATCCACTGCACAACAAGGATTCCATAAATGCAACCAAGATGTCAAAAATAAATACATCAGAGAACTGGAAAAGACATTTGGTATGTATCTAGAAGTTTAATTAGAAACAAGTCAAATAAAATCACTACCCATCTAGAGGACTGGAAGCACAAAGAATCATGTATATTGTAACTGTTTTATTTTGATAAACCAAAACCCTTAAAAAAAATAGAGCATCCCATCACAGAGTGGACAGCATACATGTTTTAGCAAATATATCTGGTAGCAATGTACTCATCCCCAGGATATTTTGGCCCCAGATGCAAAAATTAATGGCTTTGCACTCTACTCTGTCTCAGTTCTAGTATTAAGACTTGACTAGTTAGGCTTTTTATTAAATGTTGTCCAAGTCAAATACTAACATGGGAAAGCACCAATGAGAAGCATTAAGCACATCCTTCCTGTCAGAATCAATGACAGCTTTGTGAGTATTTTATTTGAAGAAGGGCTTAGCCAAATTGGGAAGGAAAACTGTGTTGAAGTTTTGCTAAATTTTGTTTTATTTTTCATTTTAATTCTCAGAGGGCCTAACACACAGGGCAAGTTTTCTTTCCTGCAAACATGTCTGAGTTCATGAGGCCCTTCTAATGACCTAAAAGGGAAAATCGTGAAGCATGAAGGTGATCAATGTCAGAGTGGTGATGCTGGAAGCACTAGGGGCTAGTTATGCATTACAGAGTACTGTGATAGAGGGGGAAAAGAGACAGACCAGTGGAAGTCAGCTGGTGTTCTCATCTATGCATTACTTTAGATGCACTGACAGAACCAGACATAATGATTTATCTGGGAGAAAGTAGCCAGGTAGTAGGTGTAGAACTCGACCTCATTAAGACAGAGATGCATATGATATCCTTGAGGCAGGCAATATAGAGTATAATGGATCTGGAAGAAGTACTGTCAAACCAAGCTTAAACGACTCAAAAAAAAAAAAATACAAAGATACAATTGAAAATAGTTTGATGGAACAGAGATTTGATAATGTGACCCTTCAGGCTTAAGGGTATTAAAATATGGTCTAAGATGTATTAGTTCTTTGTGTTAGCAAACTCCAAAGGCTTACACCTATTCATTAGATATTCCAGCAGATGTAATGAATGCAAACTCACCAGGCCCTTTGAAGAAGCATCTGACATGATGAGTTTTCTTCCTCCCCAAGAAAATCATTTACAGACAGAAAAATCAACATTGATGTCTTATCACCCACCAGATAACAGTGTCATTGACCCCAAAGTGATAGCACAAAGGCAAAGCTACATAAACGAAGAAAGAGGCATGCAGTTAGGAAAAAAATTAACCCATTCTGGAACACATAGTTACAAGACATTTTAGACCATCATCTATGCCCATCAAGGGTTAACTTCTTTCTGTCGCTACTGGTTGGAATAAGGAGAATGAAGTTGCTTCCAAAAGACTGTGACAGATGAGCACTGACCTTTGTTGTTTGACTGATTTGGTATTGTTTGCTGATATTTATTATTTAGCATTACTGATCAGAATAGGAGAGAAAATTTGCATGGTTGCCATCTCAGATTTGTGAGCACTGTGGACTCCAGAAGATGTGAGGTTTTGTGAAGACCAATGAGACACTGGGCAATATTAGTAGATTTTCATGTCAAACTTTTTCTGGAAAAGAAACAGATTAATATGGAGCAGGCATTATGCAGTTTAAAAATAAATTTCCTGTTATTAGAGTAGGTCACTATTACAGGATGTTTGCTATGTAGAATAAACCTTTGGGGATAGCAATCATATTGGACAGAGAGCAGATTGTGACAGCAATAATAAAGTGTGCAGTTACAACAGTGTGGGAAAAGGCAGAAGAAAGAAAAAATTACAGCACTGTATATTCTTGACATAGACATTTGCATCAAGCTATAATGTTAAAGAATTACTTCTTTTCTATACATTTCTCTTGTCTATAATAATCAAAAAGAAAGCACACTTTAAAGAATTAATTTCATTGTATTTTTTTCCTGATAAGTACAAGAATCAGAATCCATGTGCAGCAGTGACAAAAACTACATGTCACACTATTGATCAGGGCCAGCGCATAATCTCACCGAGACAATAAACTAAATGCCAAGCCCTTTCTGACAAAGCCTAGGAGGAAAGCTGTATTGGATGCCAGATCCTAAAAACATATTATTTGTTGTTGTTGAACAGCGAAGATGAGACTGCAAGCCCTCCACCCTGCCTGGCTGCCCCCAGCGACAAGATACGAGCACAGGTTTCTCTGTTGGCTTTTAATATCAGTGCAAACGTGTTACCGTGAGGTTGAGGCAGTCACAGCAGAGCAGGACTTCAGCCATGCGGGATTTTAGAGAGCTATCTCAGCAGCTTGACTTGAAGCCAGATGCAAACAGGAAACCAGTACAGCTGTTTGTATCTGCTGGTGTAGTTATTTTCTTTATCTGGGGTTTTATTCTACGTTTGTCACCCTGGTATCAATGCACCTCTACTCACGGCACCTAAAGCAATCATCTGCACCAACTCAAGTTTTCAGAGGGCTCTCAGAGGTATCGCAGGAAAAGCACCATGCAGTAATCAGCTCTGGGGTCGTGCAAAATCAAGGCAACTGCTGCCCAGAGCCACATTTATAACGTGAGAGTTTAAACTAAGTCAGCTGCAGCATCAAAACCATCTTCAACATGTGACCTTTGGGACCTGATATGTCAGTGACAGGAACAACCAACACTCTTTTGTCATTCATTGACACCCTCATGAAGATGAATCACCTAGCACCTACTGGTATGGTATGGTTACCATAAACACCTCATGGCAGTGACTTTGGGCACTTTTCTTGAAGATACAGGGGATAGTACAGTGCAGGACACTGTGTCTGGATAAAATTCTTGGGGTTCAGTAACAAAAAATGAATCAGAAAGGATTGTGTTTGTCTGGCATGAGTTTCTGTCACGTCAGGCAATTCTTAAGCAAATGGAAAAGGTAGGCATTCGTCATCACATAGGTTCAATACCAAAGAAGTGCAACTCTATATTTCCTGACTGATGACAGGACAGCTTAATGGTTCCATTATCACTCTATGCATTTTCATTTAAAAGTAGCACTGTTTAAGCAATTTCAACTGTGTTTACATAAATGGGATTGTGATTAGTCAGTGGACAGCTGCTTAAAGTGAATGAAGATCTATTGGACAAAACCTCAGCTCCCTGGCTGTGGCCAGCTATACAGATGCATGGATACAACCCAGTCCAAGTAGGAGATGGAGGAACTGTGTTCCTAAGATGTTCCAGTGTCATTATTTCAGAGACTCAGCTGTGCAAAACTGCCCGAATTGCACTGTCTGTCTAAAGCATCCTTTCCAAATTAAGAAAGAACCTCTGCACACATTTACTCTGTGATTCTTGGGGTGTCTGGTGTTACTGCAAAATATTTGACTGTTTTTTCTTGACAAGGGATGTGGTGCTTGCATGAATGGAGTATAATCTCCACTCTTCCCGGAAACATTCCCATAGCAGTAGGGTGAACACAGGGTCATTGATTTCGTACTACACTGGACATCTATCTTTAAAAGAGGAATCCTGTGCTGATGGTGGCATGTTGAAGCACTGGTCCAAGGACAGCAAACAGTGGTTTGGATTCTCCAAGGTATTGACGCTATTCTGTTTCATTTTGGCACTGAATGAAAGCTTTAACTGCTTATTTGGCTTATGTCCCCTTTGTATGGTCCTGATACCAACCCCCGGTTGACCCCAGTGCATTACCAGAAGGGGGAGGAGTGGCTGTGGATGTCATGCCCACCTTCTTGCTTGTTGCCCAAGCCAGCTGTGCTAGTTATTGCTCGTCACTCTAAAACAGCCTGAAGTCCTTTATGCCAAGGACTGGCGTAGGCAGTGCCCAGCAAAGGCAGAACAAACTGCTGACCTTTGCCATTCTGTTCTCATAACTTGCAAATGAGCACAGCTTAGCTGGTCCAGGAGCCTGGCCAGCATGTGACAAAAGAGAATGAGGAGTTAAGTGTTCCTTTCCTCTCTCAAATATCTGAAATTCATTTGGCCACTCCATGGCTGGAAGCCACTGCACCTGTGAGTACATCCCAGGGGGTCACTGTGTCCTGTCTGCTTCAAAATGTCAAAAAAACTCGGCAGATTATACAGTGGGAAAGTGAAGAATAACAGAGTCTGCACCACTGGATTTTCATTTTGGATAGTAAAATACTATTTATTTTCCTTTAATTATAGAGCAATCATGCTCCTCTGAAGCAGGGCTTGCAGATTTCACTATAACTTCTCTCTTAATTGGATGTTTGTGAATGTAAAGGTTTCTACCATGACTTGTGGAATGAAACAAAAACACCGTTTCTACTTTAATTTAATTCTCTTACTTCCACCCATTCTCTCACAATCAGGTTTCCTTGATATGCTTAATCTTTTGCAATGGTTTCCATGGCAACTTCTCTTCATTGTGGTGCCACCAAGGACTCCTGTAATCAGGAAGCCCAACTTTGCCAAGGGATTGGTTTTGCCTTTTTCCCTCCAGCTCTGCTGCGGCAGACCCTGGCAGCACCACTGCTTCCTCCTGCCTGCCCAACCTTCCCCGCTGTCACACCCAAGGCAAGGGCAGGAAACCCACAACAGGACGCTATAAATCTTTTATGGTTGCTGCTACAGCCAAAGCTCCCTTCTCGAGCCCTGCTGCACATCAATGGCTGCTGCTACATTCCCAGGAAATTTCCATCAGTAAGGTGAGGTTCTTGTAGCTCCGAAATCCAAAACATTATCCTCGCCGTAGTGTCCAAACCTACAAAATAGGCAGTCTACAAAGCACAGCATCATCTGCGTGGTGTTCAGTTACACAAAGCAGCCTCTTCTGCACAGCACAATACCACAGCTGTAGTGTACAGTGTGTGAATTATCCCGTACTGTACTGCATGCATCCAGAGCAGTAATATACAGATACATAAATTAACTCCTGCTGTACAGCACAAAACCATAGCTGTAGCATACAGCTGTATAAAAATAGCTGATGCCAGGCTGCGCTGGCTCCAGCAGTGTTTGGATTATAGATTGCAAGAACTGTACTTTGTTGCTCTAATTTCCTTCCTCCAATTTACCGCCCCCTCCCCCAGCCCAACCCACTCTGAGGAATGGACTGTGTGACTGGCAAATCAAACATTATTATTAATCACTGTAATTACTTTTCTTGGCCCCATTGCAGAGCCTGGGAAGCTAACCACAGTCTCTAGAGTGCAACCTTAACTACAACATGTTTCTGAGCCACCATTACCTCATTGTTAGTCATTTTTAACCAGAAAGAATTCTAAAACAGTGTGTTTTCTCCCAAAACCTCTCAAACCACGTACGCTGCACATATCAGCTTGAGAATCTCTGCTTATGTATCTCTGTGCTTCCAGCTAACCACTGACTTTGCCAAAACCTCAACTGTTTAGTCCAGGATGAGGGATAGGCAAGCATTTTTTGTTCTACTACTCACATGTATCGTGGACAGTTTAACCACAACAACAATACAGTTTTCTATTGCAAAGTAGATTGTTCATACCTATTTCTTTTTTAAAGAAAGAACAGGGAAGGGAAGGGAAGGGAAGGGAAGGGAAGGGAAGGGAAGGGAAGGGAAGGGAAGGGAAGGGAAGGGAAGGGAAGGGAAGGGAAGGGAAGGGAAGGGAAGGGAAGGGAAGGGAAGGGAAGGGAAGGGAAGGGAAGGGAAGGGAAGGGAAGGGAAGGGAAGGGAAGGGAAGGGAAGGGAAGGGAAGGGAAGGGAAGGGATCATATGTCCAACATACTGCTTCTGTTCAAGTCTAACACTTGGAAAACATGTTGTTTACTAATTACACCGTCTCTGAATGCCCACATAACAATAAATACTTCTGAAATATGGCAGATGCAATATTCTTTCTGAACCGCGATACCTTATTGATGACTGTGAGGTCACTGAATACAGGAGGTGACTTAAAAAATATCATGCCTCTGTAGACTCCCTGCTTCTCATGTCTAATCATCTGCTCCTTGTGTCCAGCGTGGGAGGTCAGGGTACAGAACCAGCGTTAAGCCACCTGGGGCTGTGCTGCTGCTGGCAGGGAGAGGACCCACAGAGTCCTAGCTCTTCCTGCCCCATCCCATGTGCCTGTCTGCACAACTCTGTAGCTACCCTGAGAACTGACTCTTGCTTGCAGGGTTAATTTTCTCATGGCTCAGCTCACCTTGCCACCACACAGGTGCTGGTAGCAACAACAGGCAAGCAGCAGGAGTAAGTGTGCTAACTTAGGGGGAAGTGGGGCAGAGGGCACCTTTCCTTTCAGGCCAAGAGCAACATCCTTGGTTTTCTAAGGAGTCCTATATGATGGATGATGTCTGACTTATCAGTCCAAGATGAGAGGTTTGGGAAAGGCCAGAGGAAAAGCTGAACGCTTCTGTCTCGTTTTATGCATTATTCTTCTTACTGCATATACTAAACTTCATATTAATTAAAAAGAAACAGACAGGAAAAAGGAGAACTTCTGGAGAACTTGTATGATTTGAATATCAGAACCTTTTCCTAGATTAGTCTCATCTTTCTGCAGGTACTCACAACACTGCTTTACAAGTGAGAATAGATCTGCATTTCCCTGCTGCACAGTGCAACCCAAGACAGAGGAAGGGCTCTAACCTGCTTATAGCTTAAGCTAAATTTGTACCTGGTGTTGTCCACATTATAACAGAAAAATTACAGATGCGTGGCAACATCACAACCCTTCACAACTACCCAGTGAATGTAGTTACCATATGGTTATGAAAGTGAATGGCATTTTTCAACCTCTGTTCTTCAACTAACTGCTGTTTTGCAGGCTGAGTGGCAAGGGCTGGTGATTATAGAGCCAGCTGGGTGAGGGAGAGGGAGGGAACAGCCAGGACAGTTTTTAGCCAGCCTTTCTTAGCAATCACAATCAAGCAGAAGGAGTGTTAGTTCTCATCATCTTTGTACAGGCAGGGGTAGGCAGGTTATTGCTAATTGCCAGCTACCTGTGAACACTTGAATTAAAACTCTGCAGCCGCTTTGGGTTTTTCCAGTGCTTGAGCAGTCATTTGTGAATGCGTGAAGTGGCAGGTGAGCACTGCAAATGCAGAGGACTGCTTGTTGTCCACAGGGAAAAGCAACTGGCAGGAGAGCAGAGAAAAATCCCAGCCGAGGCAGCCAGGCAAGGAAGGAGAGCGAGAGCTCGACAAACAGCTTAGCCCTTCCAGCGGCACAGCCCTGCTGCCTCAGGCAGCTGTCCAGGGGAAAAGTGGGTTCTGAAACTCCAGCGACCGAAAAGCTGGAGGGGAGGTTCGGGGTTTTGTAATAGCTCAAATGACAGAAGAGCTATAGCCTCAGCTCCACACCATAACACACAGGAGAAATTTTGTTCACCTTACAAAAGGGTTATAAGGAGATAAAGGTCTTTCTGAGGCATGTGGTTCTGCAGCTCGGTATGGTGAACTTGTTGACATCGCTTGTTGTAGGTGCTAACCTTTGGTGGGGACTCCCAGGCTGGATGCGGCTCTGGGCAGCCTGCTCTAGTGGTTGGCAACCCTGCCCAGAGCAGGGGGGTTGAAACTAGATGATCTTTAAGGTCCTTTTCCAACCCAGGCCATTCTATGATTCTATGTCTCTGAACCCAAAAAAAAAGTTATCACAGTACCCCCAGGTATAGAGGGCTTTACTGAGCAATCAGCTAGCCAAAAATCTGTTTCTCACATGCTTATGTATTCACCATGAGGTAAAAATGATGCCGTCTTATCATGGCATGTGTGTAAAAGTGGGGTATAGAATTATCCCTCACTAAAAAAGAAATATATGTAGGAGAGACAGTGTAGTAGTTGTTCCTGAGTGTATGAGGGGCACCAAAGAGTCTCAGATTAATCTTTGTCTAGAACAGGTGAGACCAGGGGAATAAGCTTGAAAGAAAGAACACTGAATTAAATGTTAGGACAAATCTTTTGAGGCAGGCCTACAAGCCAAAAATCTTGCAAAAAAATATATATTTGGAGAATATATCTTTTCATGAGACTGTTCTAATTTTTGTCCAGCTTAGATCTTTGTATTCAAATAATTGGTACTTTTAGTCAGAAAATGATTTATGTGATCTTTTCTACCCTAGTCACCAGTGGGAATTATTATCACTACTTAAATGGGACAAGCAAATGTCCTAGGGTTTGATTCTTTACCAAAGCAAAGTAGACCTGAAAGTCCAGTAAAAGTACCTGTAGGTTTGACCTCTCATTTGCAGTTGTAAACATTTGTATTTAGCTTCTAAAACTTGAATGAAAACATGAATGTTTATATGAAAAAAAGGGTTTGTAATTATTTACAAATTTGAAATTTTATCTGCAAGAAAATTCAATACTGAAAATCTGACCTTAGAAAAATTAGTAATGAATGTTCCAGTTAGTATTTCCCAAACATTTCTCTGTTGCAGTGTTGGCCTTGCTTTTTTGCACTTGCATTTTGGATGAGGCACCTGCACAAGTTTTGCTCTAAAATGGAAATTCTGCTATAGCACAGCAGAAGAAATCAGGTCAGAGATTTTTTATGGGCCCTAAAAACACACAGACATTGAGACTGCAGATATCGGGGTTATCATTCACTTAGTCCTAACTGCTATTTTGCTTTGGTTTTCTGCCATGGCCATAATAGGATCTTGCCTTCAGCCTTACCTCCCTGCTCCAGTTCCCCAGACAGCAAAATCCCCAGCCAAGAGCTCAGCCATGACTGTGGGAGTGTTTTGTGTCCAGATCCCCCTGAACTGAAGAACCTTGTAGTGTGCTCACAAAATCCAGCTCTTGACATGTTTTTTACACTTTCTAAATGCTTAGTTAAGACTAGGTGCATGCACCTCATGCACACCTTGAGGAAGCTTTCTCTCCACTTTCCCTTCCCATTTTCCTTAAATTCCCTGTTAGGGTAAGTCAGCAGGAAAACTGACAGCAGCAGCAAAGTAGAGCACCAGATGATTCTGCTCGTTTGCTCTTCCTGCAGCCAGTGCTGCTGCTGTGTCAGCTGTCCCCTGGATACCCAGCAAAGGCATGAGGGAAGCTGCAGGCACCTTCTGCTGCAATCTCTCCTTTCCTCCATGCACTGTCCCTTTTGGCAGCCCTCCACAGGGAAGGAATTCAGCCCATTAACTAATTTCTCAATATTTACATTGCAAATATTAGCTAATTAAATAACAGCACTTCTTTACCATTTACTGCATATCTCTAGCAAAACTTTGCTAGCTGGATAAAATATCTCAAAGGGGCTAAGGAGTTTCAATTCCCAATCACTCATTCCATTTGGTTTTATCTATGTTTATTTTTGTTTTTCCACCTACAGATATGCAAAGCAATGAAAACAAGCTGGAAATCCACATACTTGCCTTTGGACTCTTTGATCCTTAAGACAAATGTACGGTTATTAAAACAGTTATCAGACACTTACAATCTAAGTGTTACTAATGGATTTTTTTTTCCTCCTTCTCTTTTCCCCTGTTCATAATTTATGCAACATTTGCTCACAGGAGTGCAGCTCTGGCTGAGGCAGCAGTGTAAAGTAACTTACCTGAAGCAAAATAATAACAGATCTTTGGGGAGATCCCACCATGAAAGGAGCCAAGATTAAGGAAAGCAGAAGTTTAGAAAGCTGGACTGAAATGAATCCAAGCAAAACATGCATACAGCAGCTACTTCGTTCCAAAGGAGGCAGGTGGCAGGCTTACGTCCTCCTGTTCTTCAGCTACCCATTTCCTTTTGTGGTCATTTTTCATATGAGTTGCTTCCTTTTCTTGCAAGCCAGAATCTGAATATGTTCTTTCTGTACTGTGCTTGCAGTTTCTGACCCAGCTTACACATAAAATAATTCAACCGCAGCTTCCTACATTCCAAGTTTATCTTGCTTCTGCAATCACTTTCCTCTCCTCTCTTTTGGATACTTCAACACCAGGAGGATGTGGGCAAATCAAAGGGAACTGAGAGAAAACAAGCTAAAGGAATTGAGAGTCTGAATGAAGTCACATTAAAATCCGGGTAAATTATGACATAAGAATATGATATCAGTCCAATAACATTTTATACATTTATTTGGCATGAAGCAGTAATTAAAGATGCTATCCTAGGCTCTCAGTGACTTAGCATGCTATAAGTAGTACAACTGAATGACAGATGCACTCAAACAATCGGTTTGGGAGTAGTTCAGTCAGCCAAGCACATACAAAACCTTCCTTCTGTTTCTCTGGTGTCTAGGAAGCACATGCTTATCTCTCTTTAAAAATCCTGTCAAGCAGGTCTTCTTCAATATGGCCAGAAGGTCACCAAATTCAGACTGTTTGAGACTACGGGAGATGAAGTATATTGGCATTTGAATATTGCAGACATTCAACAGGGAGAATGAGTATTGAAAGTAATAAATGAACTTATAGCTGGGGCTAGATTAAAGGAAAGAAATATCTCATGAGAATACCGGAAAAACAAATCTTAATAATGAGATAATCATCAAGCAAAGCTATAGTTTGTCATGAAATTATTTAAAAAATAAAACTTTAAAATAGGAAAAATGGAACTAAAAATATGTCAGGATTTCCTATTACTTTACAATTATTATTGTTTTTATTGGAACAAAGAGAGGATAGGGTGGAAAAGTACAACAGGTCAAAATGATCATGTAAATGACTACTTCATATGCAATACAGAATAAGGCCCATAATCATAATCGAGGACAAAGTAAATGTCTTAAAAGTTGTTCTTAGCTCTAGTTCATTGATTTTGTTATGACTGGGTAATAGTTGGGGCAAAAATAGCTGAGACTTATGTCTTCAGACAGAGCATATATTTTTTAGATATATATGTTCAGCTCCCAGGACAAGGAAGCTATGATGATATTGTAGCTATAGATTGTGTAAACCTTATTCAGCTTTATGTTACTCAATATACACTTATGTAAGTTGAATAATAAAAAGATGCATCATATTTGTGAACAACACCTTTTACTTTAGCTAAGAAAGTTTCACAAGTGCATTCTTTTAGGTGCTTTTGCAAGTATTCGTGCTGCATCTGATTGAGAGCTCCTGCTGCTTTAGATATTAAGGCAGTGTCATTTCAGCACAGATACAACAACAAAGATATGAGTCAAATCTAAAAAACAAAACAAAACAAACACTGGACCCAACCGTTCCATGTGTTCCAGAGCTAGTGAAGGCTGTTTGCATTTGGATTTGTATCCTACATTCACCAGCGTCACAAGTAACTCTACATTTCATTGTAATCACCCACCCACAGGTCCCTAAATCTTGCCCATGTGTCCCAGCCCAAACCAGTACTGTAAGGTTACTGTACTGTACTGTAGTACTCCCAGTGTCTTCAAATCAAGTCCCTGTATTAGCTGCAGCTGCCTTCCACTTCCCAGCAACCACTGAGCTCTCCTCCAGTTTTCATCATCCTCTCTGTCCCCCGTGATGTTGCTGTGTCTCTCTGCCCTTCTTCACAAGTGGGGATCACTTTTGTCACCCCTAGTACAGCAGCTTGAGATATTTCTTGTTCCCACAAAAAGGCCTTTGCCAGACCTAGCCAGCAGACAGGGGATGGAGAGATGGACAGTCCATCATACACATTCACTGTCACCACCTCTGTGGTCAGTGGCCTGGACAGGCAGGTTGGTCTTCTGGCTGCCATGGCATTGCTGTGAGCATGTTGACTGGGATGACTGGGATAGCAGGGAGTGAATGCTCTCTCCCAGATAGGATCTGTCTACAGACTTTGATAATCATAAAATTTGTAGGCACTTGATATGTGTGAAGCATTTAATGCATTGATAAATTTGCTAAGCTTTTCTCACAGCTTCTAAAATTACTGGGGGAAGAGATAAGGAAGAGATAAACAGACAGTCAGACAGACAGACAGACAAACAGACAAATAGCACTGTCACATAAGCCTCGTTTCCTTAGACAACGAGGGTAAGAAATTCAGGAGATGAAACAGCAGCACTGCCTTTACCTCATGGAAGCAGCTACTGAAACAATACAGGAGGCTGCTGAAGATTTCTGCCTCTCATCCCTATTTATCAGAAGAAAGATTTTATTTCATAATTATTTCTGTGCTTGCTAGACAGTATGGTTGTATGAAACCATATTCCTCTGATCCAACATACCTGGATATCATTCTCCCCTAATCTTTTTCTCTACTGAAGGAACTATACAGATACACACGCATATAAAATGCATATGTCCCATCTGCTTGGTCAGTAATTTAGCATAGTTATTTAAGACCTAATTCAAGATTTTTCTTTTTTTGCCAGAAAAGCATAACTATTTTCACCAGAAAAAATAATAAATAATAATAATAATAATCCAGGTTGGCAATTTAAAGTTATTACTGGATTCATTAAAGCTCCAGTATCCTACTTACTGCTGAGCTGCTGACAGGACAAGATTTAGCTGAAATCAGTGGATCCAATTAGAGCCAGGGGTCCGCACATTGAGTACTTCCAGAGTACAAATTATTGGTGACATTTCTAAACGGTGATTGACAGTTGAAGCCAGCACACATTTTCTAGACCGCTTTGGAATGCCATTATGAGCACGAGTGGACTTTGCAATGTTTCTACGGTAGTAGGAAAAAAAAAAGTTTTCAGTTTTTTATTCTCTCATTCACTTTTTAGCACAGATTTTTTTTCTGGAAACAGTGGACATGCAAAACATAACTTAGGATTCTCACTTGTATTAAAACTTTCCAAGGCTGTGAATTTGCAAAGGGCTGTCCTAAAGCCTGAATGTTAGATCCATGTTTGTGCAGAAGCATCTTACTACGTGGACACTAATAGCTACTTACTATCCATTATCTACCTAACATTCTGAAAAAGAATAGTTGAGAAGGTGTGTGTTTATTCATTTTCTTCTTTAATACAGCTTCTCTGAAATAATATTCAAATCTAATTAAAAATAATTTTGGTGTATTTTTTATTATCCCAATTGATTCCCAATTATATATCCCTACAAACCTTGCCTCCACTAGAATAAGTACAATCCAAATATATAAATAATAAGACAAGCGTGTCTTTCTTATCATAGTTTGTTCATTATCAAATGACTTACAGCTCATGTTTGGTGCTGCAATCACTTTGCTTCCAGCATCACGGCTCAAGTATCAGTTCTTGTTACTATTGCAAGAGAACAGACTTAACCATCTTGCACGTTATATGCGGTAAGATAAAGAAGCAGGCATGTATGAGAACTCAAGGTCAGTTATCTCTGTACTTTTTTCTGTTGTTGGTATAACAAATTGTTAAAAATTTAGGGCTGGATCATGTAATTATTTTGTGTGCAAAAATCACATGGACATCAAAGTGAATTAGTTCAGCGCAGAGAGGGACTATAAGATCAGGCATCTAGCAAATGTTTAATATTTCAAGTGTATCTTTCTTCACAATGTTGCACTGTCAAAGTAAATGAAGCAGAGTAATGTACTCTGAAGAAAAAAAAAATTCCATTTCCATCTTCCCCATATAAATAAATGCTGAAGATTCTATGACATCAAAGAGAGCCCCCAGGAATAAAACCTGATTGGTAAAGGATGTTGTAATAGACACCCCAAAATACATGCTTGGAAGATGAGTTTCCACTACATTCTTCATTATAGCTTCAGCTGCCTGAATTATTTATTAGAGATAACATACCCAGTGAATTTATCATATTATTTATACAATAGGAATGATCACCTGAGGCTGATAGCATTTGTTTATGTTCTCCACTGTATGGGCAAAGATTTATATAGTGGGAGCATTTGTATTTCCCATTTGTAAACCGACCAATAATATTAATGATAATAATAATCCTGTTTAATTAATTATTAGTTTAGAATAAGGTAGAGATTTTCCAAATGACAGTTAAAAACAAAGTGTGAATAATTATATGTATACTCACTGAGCTTTACAATAGTTTCCAATCAATCTGCAAATAGAGTCTCATTCTGTCAGGTAAGTCCATGAAAATCTCATTCTTTATGAGTTTAAGCAAAGAAGCATTTCTAAGTCACATCAACTATTATTATATTGTAATAGAAACTCAAGATAAGATGCTACTGCTCAAGACATAACTGAAAACCATACAGAGGGGCTCAATAAACCTGAAAATGTAATTCTGCTGTCAATTGTTTGCCCCAAGGGAAGTTGTGTCCTTCACCAACAAGAGAGCTGTAGGAATCTCTGTCAGTCATGCACTGGAGTCCTGATCCTCTGTCAGTCCTGTGGTACTGCAAGAAATGGTTGCAGAAAATTGAGTTGGTTTACTCCTAAAACACATTGCTGTTATAATCCTAAAGCATCCTCTGCATTCCTACAGAGCCTTTATGGGTCAGCCAGACCACTGATGCTATCAGCAATACTGTATCAGCAGTACTGATCAGGGCTCTAAGACAAGGAGGGAAATTATCTCCATGTTTAGCTAACACCTAGGCTCACCACCCTTTTCTCTGGCTTGGTCCCTCTGGCCTATTGGGTTTCATGAAATGGTGTGTTCTTGCCACACATTAGCTTCAATATCCCCTCCATGATGCCTTCTGTTACACACTTCAGGTACAGCAGAGAAGAATGCCCTTGTTTTTGTCTTCAAGTTTTTTTGCAAATCTGTCCAATTCCAAGTTTTCTCCTTCAACACAGAATTATTTCCTTCCTTATTCCCTTAAACACCGTCACATTCACACATTCCTGGCTAGCAGACCCTGGCTACAAAGATGTCTCACATGATACTTGACTGTAATCTGCTGTACACAAATACCCTGAGACAGAGAGCAGGAGGCCACCAGGATCTGCTTGCTCAACATCCACTGTTTCATCTGGGATACATAAAACTCCTCAACATTATGTTTTGTTGCCTAAAGATACTTTCAGTCTTCCTAGTCTTCCTAACTGTAGCTGTGCTACTGAGTAAACAAGTGCCTCATTGCCAAAAATCCCAGCCAAAAATAACTATCCCATATACTCTTGGTTGAGCTTGGCCTGAACAGTGGCCTGAGAAGGCCACACTACAACGTCTGACCATTGCTGCAGCTTTCAGAGGATATGTCTGTTTGGTTATATGCTCCCCTTCTCAAATCCTTCTGAGACATAGAGGTCTAAAACATATCTGTTGTCGCAAAACTCAATGCCTTTAGGTTAGGTTATGTTAGTGCACCATGAATTATGGCTAAACAATTACTAACTCCCAGAAGAAATAGCTGCCAAGCTGTCCATAGGAAAAGAATACTTTCCTATAAATAGCTGCTTTCTCATATCCTGTCACATTAGGATGGTTGCACAAAAAATCTCACTGCAGAGCTGTGCTCCAGGCAGTTTGGTTGAACTGACTGTGAAAACTGCCTCCAGCAAACTCCTGCAGCCTCTGCCCCTTCTTCTCCCAGGAACCACCCATGTTCAGATGTTCAGCTGGGCAGACAGTGCTTTTTCTTGTTGGCTCATGCTTGTACCCAGAAGACAAAAGTAAAAAGGAAGGCAACCTTTGCTGGATCCCTCCCTTCACTTAACGCCATCCCATAACCCACTGTTCTTGTTTCAACAGCACTTTCATGCTTCTGATTGAGGCAACAGAACCAGCTGCTAGACCTTTCTCGTTCCTCTGGAGGCCTCTGCACCAAGGCTACGTGTGTACAGAAATATAATTCTATTCTAACATAAGAGTCGGATCCAGGGAACTAAAAAGATGTTCTCTTCCTCAAGCCTCTCTAAGATCTCAAAAACAATGGGCCAATCTTCATCTCTTAGATCCTCTTTCTCTCATCCAATATGAAAGATCATCTTTCCAGCACATACACAGGAAAGCACATTCAGATCTAAGTCTCTGCATACACTGTAGAGACACTGTTACTGCTCCCGTGGTCCTTTTCTGCAGTCTTTTGAGATCAGATATGAGCTCATGCTGTCTGTACTCCAAGACAGCTGCTGCTGCTACCGTCTTTTTTACAGCAGAATGTATTTGTTTGGCTTCAGCACTGGACTATCCACATCCTCAAAGCTTATAGTCATGTTGGAGCAAAAGCAGAGCATATTCCCATAGACTTGGAAAAGATATTTTGGAAATATCCTTCTGTTCTACTCTTTCTCCCATGCTGTTTTCCTCTGTCTTTATTTTTTCCTGACAGTTTCATAACCTTCAATTGGGAAACCTCCCAAGTTCTGAGACCCTGATTCCAAGTCCACTGTTTTTCCCAGACACTGTACAAATCCATGCCACAGTAAATAGGTTTTTGAAAGTCCAAAGACTTTCTGCATCTCCTCACTCAAGGTAAGATGCAATAAATAAAACCCATTACCCACTGGAACTGCACCAGTGCTGAGTATTTCAGAGCATTTCAGCGACAATAGCCTCAGTGTACTCCTGGCACATTCTTCCTTTCTTTTAAAGAAAAGCAAGGAACTAACCCTAAGAAGTTATAGCCCCTGTTTAGAAGTCTGTCACATCCTCAGCTTCTGCCATTCCCAGGAGTCTGAGATTCCTGCACCTTTATCTGTGCCTATATATGTTCTTCTCCCTTTCAGATGTTTTCTTTTTCTGTTAATCCAGTAGCATCACACTCCTGGTATGCATGGTGTGTATGGCCCCTTCATATCTTAACACCATACTCCTTTCTAGACCTGTAAAGGACACTTTTTCCACCACCTAGAGCTTGAAAGACCCTTGCAGGGTGCTTGGAGTCCTCTGGTTTAGGGAAGAGTAAGGCTCTGAAAACAGGAAATTAAGCCTTTCCTCATTTTTCTCTGCTTATGAGTATCGCCACTTCTTGTGAATATTACTTCTAATATACACTCCTATTTAGAAGGTGCTTAATTTACTTGGGCATTTATTGATCTTCCTTTTTAGATGTGGGATGGAATTCTCTCCAGTCATTGCTTACACACTTAAGTTCATTATTCATGCATAACCAGTCTGTTAAGAGATATTTCATATCAGGGAGCTCACCACTGTCTAAAATGGGAGGTCACGCTCATCTTACTCTTGCACTAGCACTGGCATTCAACCGTCTCTTGCAAGCACTGACATAACTCACTAACTCAGCAGAAAATGAAGTTGGCCAAAGAACATCAATAGTTTTGTGCAGGCCTAGTGAGCTAAATCATCTCAGTGAAGAGCCAAATGGGTGCCAAAACTGGTGCAAACTAGGGAGGAGGAAGGGCACAAGGCGAGGCACCCAACACCACAAGACTCAGGAGTCAGAAGCAGAGAGAACAGGTGAGAGGGCAGGGAAATAACTGCCCCTTTGCAGCAGCAAGAAGCAACTGGATCCATTGTCCTCTTATTTTCACCTCAAGATGCATTTTCAGCCTGTTCACCACAAATCCTCATCAGTTGAAACAGTGGGAAGGAGTTGCTGAGGAAGGATGCATGAAGCAAGACAAAAACAATATCCCTATAACCTAACCGTGAGGTGGTCATTCAAATGACAAGTGAATACTACTTCAGATGTTTGCATTGTTAGCAAATTTTTGGGTGCCATGATAGGCACCTATTTTCCTATAGGAAAAATATAAAACCTTCAGACTGATTTCAAAGAAGAACAACAAAGGTGGTGAAGGGCCTAGAGGGGAAGGCGTATGAGGAGTGGCTGAGGGCCCTGGGTTTGTTCAGCCCAGAGCAGAGCAGGCTGCGGGGAGGCCTCATGGCGGCCTGCAGCTCCCTCACGAGGGGAGCGGAGGGGCAGGCGCTGAGCTCTGCTCTCTGGGGACAGCGACAGGACCCGAGGGGACGGCATGGAGCTGGGACAGGGGAGGGTCAGGCTGGGTGTGAGGGAAAGGTTCTGCACGCAGAGGTGGTCGGGCACTAGGACAGGCTCCCCAGGGCAGTGGTCATGGCACTGGGCCTGCCGGAGTTCAAGAAGTGTTTGGATAACGCTTTCAGACATAGGGTCTGATTTTTGGGTGGTCCTGTGTGAAGCCAGGAGTGGGACTCAATGATCCTTGTGGGTCCCTTCCAACCCAGGATATTGTATGATTCCAATTTCTCTGTTCATTAAAGCACTTAAATGAAAGTTCATATTATGAAAGAGTGAGTGAAGTTTGATTTTCTTGACAAGGGGTCTGATTTCCTATTATTTAGGCACATTGATATAGGTGGATTGAACATTGCATTTACACACCCATTCAGGGAGTTATAGTGGTGTGGTAATTAAGCCATGTGGCATGGGATGACCAGTCCTGTACCACAAGCAACCAGTAGACAGTTTTCACAGTAGAATATTTCATTTCATTGGAAAAGACTTCTGAATAATGAGTGCATTCATGGAATCCAGAATCAGAGCCACTGAATTCTGGAGAGTAACATAATCTTCACCAAAATAGTTGGGATGTCCTGCAAAAATACTGTTAGCTGCAAAATCTCCACTGCTTTTTGAGCATAGGCTGGTACATAAAATAATGAGGGCTTCAATCATTTCCTTGTCTCAAAACTGTAATTTATGTCAATAGGTAGGAGGGGATTAATGGAAAGCATGAATTATCTTTTCACTACAATACTGCTTCCAAAATGCGTATTTTTAGCATTCTAAGACAGACTGCACAAATATGAAAGTCTTTGAAACTATGTTGATTAACAACTGCTAAAATAACCCTTAAAACTTAACACTATAAATCTGATCTGTTAAAAATATCCACAGGTGAACGTAAGATTTCTGAATATTTGCTTACTCTTTCCAACATCTCTTTTTAATTTTGCCCTTAAAGAAATTGAGATTAATTATAAAAAATGAGGACATTCCTAATAAGATTTTTACCGAAAAGTTACAAGGTTTAATTTGTGTGAAAGTACTGACAAGTTTATTCATTTTGTAGGAGTGTGGAATTTGCCTCACGTAACACTCAGGACTTAGCTACAGCTTTGATAGAAATGTTATTTGGTAATTATATGCTCTTCCCTGAGGGACAAAGTAATTAATTCTGTTCTGCAGTTCACAGCATATTCTGTTTTTACACACATATGAAGGATGAATTCTAGAAGATTATGATCAATAGTTACTGTATTGACAACCAATAACTCATCATCCTGGCAGCTGTATCATGACTTTCAAAGAAAACTCAGGAATGCAGAAGTCTAACTTCACTTCTTAACCTTGTTGTTTGCATTTTGGAAGGGAAGAAAAAAAATTAAAGGAAAATAAATACTTAAAAATTAACTTTCATCAAAGAAGTAGATGGCATTTTCCACAAAGAAAATAGAAGTTCAAAATAGATAACTTCCACAGAAGTTATCTTTGTGACATAACTCAGAGCTAAAATATAACCCATATGTTTTTCCCTATTTCTCGATTCTTTATTCTTTTCTTTCAGAGTAGAGAATAAAATAAAGTTGAGATAAAACACAAATTTGAGCAATAAATTGTAGGCATGGGTAAGGAGCTGAACCTCTCCCTAAGGTATAGTTTGGGACATGGGATTTTTTTATAATTTTTTTTCATTACAGAGAAACTCTGTGTGTCTGGAGTTAAGATGTTCATCACAGCTCATTCATTCACAGTGTGGTGTGTTTCCTAATTTACTTTCAAAGAATACGTGCAGAAGAACTACATGGCAGCTGATAGAAACCCAAATACAGAGGTGCTGGAAATGTTATTTTGGTGAAGCAGAAAACGGAGGAGAAATGCTCCTATCATCATTTTGAACGCAAATACTACTCAGTGGAAGTCACTGCTCCCATAAAAACTGTTTGCAGTAATTGTTTTTCCAGCTCTTTTTGCCCGCAGCAAGGGAAGTGCTAGTTCAGTAGGGCTACAGGAGAGAGCTCTCAGCACTGGAGATCCTCAAATGAGATCTAAACACATCTCACAATAGAGCCCTGGAAGCTCTGCCTCATTCTCCATCCCAGATAACATTGCTGGAGCAAGCCATTTAAGCCAAAGGAGTTAGAAGTATGATTTTCTCTGAGAATTTGTTGTGAAAAAAATCTCCAGGTATAGATGCAAAAAATACAACATGGACTTCCCTTTTTTCAGTCTAACCTATCTCTTGGGGGACCCAGTATAAGTTTTGTCAAAAAAGCACTCCTGTATAGCCTACTGTACCTTCTAGGGAAGCTTGTTTCTGTTACATGTAAGGTACTTTCTACTATTTACGTGGCTGTAGTTTCTTGGGGTTGTGGTTTACCATTTGCAAAATAATTTTAACAACATTTCCCACCCAACAGAAAGATAGTGTAAATAAATGTGTTAAAGATATCAAAGAATGGAGCTATAGGAACACAAATACCAATACTGTGGCTAGGAACCAGGGACTTAGTTTCCTAAGTTTGTCACTGTCCAAAAAAACGCAGCCAGCTCTGAAACAACTGAAATTCTCATTTATTCCATCAGCAACTAAGGGACTTGGCAGGAGCCACTTAATTGGTGCTGGCCTTAGTTTTAAAAAAGCTCTTGGACTTAATCTGTCTATAAGCCAACAATTAGACGTTTTACAGGAAACTATTCCATTGACAAAAATTAAGTTTAGGAAGGAGTCAGAAAACTGGAACTGGCTGCACTTCACAACAGTGCTGGTAATAAATCTTGACAGTAAAAGGGAATGAAATACTTAAGCCAGAAAAATGAAATCACTAAAAATAAAACTACAGGCAAATTACATTGGTCTCTCAGATCTCATTCGAATATCTGACTGGAAAAATTTCTTGCCATGATAGCTGTAGTATCCCAAGAGATCTAAGTCTGCCTTCACCCATACAACTCTGCCAATCAAGAAGACAAATAATGAGTGATGTTCCTTTCCTCTTTATGTGTACTTCAGTTTGTGGCCAAGATTAAACACAAAGTGGATAGGAAAACAGTAGTTATGTCCAACAAAGATGCCCCTTTAGGATTCCTTCCAGACTCAGAGCCAGATTTGGCAAAAAAAACTACACACCATCAAACGTATGAAAACAAACAAACAAACAAACAACAACAACAAAAAAAAACTTTCCAACTCCAGACCACAGAATGCTTATTTTTTTCTTTGCACAAAGCAAAGACTGGCTCTGGGAGATCAAACACCCACCCGTGACTCAGACAGACAGGGATTTGGGACATGAGTACTCCCTGTACTCATCACACAAGTCATTAGCCCTTTTTGACAAAACAAGCTATATCCATTCACCATGGATGGGAAAAAAACTTTATGCCTATCAACAGGAGAAACAGTGGAGCACCCATCAGCAGTTCCGCCCTGTGAACTTCCTGGGTCTTCCACATAAGGTCTTTCTTTCATCTGAGAGTGAAACATGCAGATTGCAATAAGACTGCAGCATGAAGCTACACAATGTCTCCTCCCTGCCTTGGCCCATCTTCTCCTAAGCAAGGGATACCATGGAGCTCCTCCAAGCTCAACCTCTCCTGCAGCATCCTGGCACGCGTATTGCCCAGGATATGCACACTTTGGCCTTACTGTGTGCTAGACTTTGCTATGCTGGAGGCACCCCAGTTAATGCCATGGGATCTGGCACTTCTCCATGACAGACTAGCACAAAGCGAGTGCCGCACTTGGTTCACAGAGTTGGTTCCATAGGATTAGCACAGCACTGTGCTCAGCCTCATTAACAAGCCCTCCTTCACTGCTTACAAGCAGGGCTAATTACCATGGATGCAATACTGGCTGATAAAGTCATAGTGTCTTGCTGGTCTGGTGCTATTTTAGTTGTTACTAGTCTGAGATTATCCACAGCACACTCTCTTAGCTCTGGTGAAAGAAAATGAGAAATAATGAGGTGAAAAAATTTCCTTTTTTTTTTTTTTTTTCTTTTTCTCCATACTTCTGCAAAGGTTTGGGTCATTCTTGATTTCAATGCAGGGTGAAGGCTTGGGGTCAGGTTTCACTGGGGATAACTCAGCTCTTCCTGTTCTAATTGCCCAAGCCATACTTTTCATGATTAATTCTTTCATCAGTGCTTCAAGGTCTTCAGGGATTTTGGCAAAGATGACTACATTATCAACTGATCTAATGTGGTTTAGGTGCTCTCATTTATCATGATGCCCTTTCCCTCCCTATTCAAGGTTTTTATAAACTTTTCCAAGCACGAGGTGAACTGTTCTGGTGTGACAATATCTTCTTGTCTAGTTCTATTCTTCCACTTGATCTCTTCACTTTTCTTGTCAGTGCTTAAATGTCAATGCAATACGTTGTTCACATGCTCTGGGATTCTGAGAAATCCTTCTCCAATGTTTCTCATGCTGACTGTGTCCAGGTTTTTTGTGTGTACGCTGTTTCCATTATACACCTCATTAGGGGCGTGCACCTGCTCCTGTCAAAGCCAATGGCAATGTTCCCACTTATTTCAGTAAAAGCAGGTTTGGACCCAGTGGTATGCCAACTGATAAATTAACTTTCAGACAAAACTCAAAGAGGCAGGATATTTTCCAGGAATATGCTTTGCCATTTGAACAAAGGAGGATATATCTAATTGAACTTGTCAGAAACTTTTTAGTATATAATCAATAGCTCCTTTTTTGCCCACTGCTTAAGACCTGAATGAGAATAGACTACACAAAACTGTTAATAAATAAAATAAACCATACTCCACTGGCTTTTTCATACAGTGAACTTTATCAATGTAGACACCATTAACACTGTAGACTACAATTGCTTATGACGTAAAGGGATGCCTGCTATTTGAAATGAATGAAAGCACATTCCTGAATGGCCAATACTGGATATTCTCCAAGTAATGCCTCTGTACTAAATTGTATTTCATCAGTGTAGAAGCACAAGGTTTTGAGTTAATCATCTCCCACAAAAGAAAACAGAATAACAACAATAAAAATCATAAGAGTAGAAGAGAAAGTATAAAATATTATTTTAGCCTCTTTGGCAATTTTCAATAAGAACATGTATTTTTTCTTTTAACCTTTTGGGGACATGGAATGAAAAATATGGATTGAAATGCCTTTAACATTATTGTACCATGATTACTATTTTGGCTTTCTGGAACTGCTTCTTCTGTGAGAGACGTTTAAACAACGTCTTAGCTGGCAGTGGTTTAAAAAGAACAAAACAAAACAAGATAAGCTGCATCTTCCTATACAGTCAACATCAATCCTTCGTTTCATTAACTTTGAGTTTCTTTCCACAAACATTCAAATGAATCAGGACATATTTAAAGTTTGTTTATAAAATAGAACTTCTTTCAACTTCTTCAACCTCTTTCCGAATTTGAGTTGCTATTTTAAGTTAAACACTTCAGAAAATTGACATCTGGTCAAAATTTTCTGAAAACTGCAAAATTTTGTACTAGTTCTTGTTTGACCCACAGCTGGCTGCATTGTCAGTATTCTAATCCCAAACACAAATTGCTACTTTCACTGGTTATGGAGCTGTAATATAGATTAATGTCCACTGAGCTATAGTTTGAGACCAAATGAATCTGTCTCATGATGTAAACCAGATTTAAGTCCTAGCCTCCAGAAACTGTTCCATTAATGAATTTCTTTCCTATCCCTTCATCACAAATAACGAACCCAGTCTGACAATCTTTAATCAAACTCTCATGGAGCTCATTAAAGACATTGGAAGTTTCTCTGAGTGAACTATAGCATCAAATATATTCTTTATATCACTGCTACTGTAGCAAGTTTTATAAATCAGCCTGTAGCTCTCAGTGTTAATGATAAATTAAGCTGAACTGATTATATGTGTGTGGCCATGTTGTTCAGAGCCTACCATAAACAAGCAAAAATGACATGTAAACCTGAAAGAAACTGTGCTTGGTGTCCAGCAAGTATCAGATAAGGCAGAACCATTTTTTCCTTGCCATGGTTGCACAACCCCCTGGTTTCCTTCTGCCAAGGACCCTTTTTCTCCAGCTCTTTTGTGCTGATAGAGTCTTCTGGAAGAGCGATTGCAATGAGTGCGTGTCACCTCCCTTTTCTATGTGCTATCCTGCTCCATAGTATTTATTATGGAGTAATGACTCTGAATCATAGAATCATTAAGGTTGTAAAAGACCTTCAAGATCATCTGGTCCAACCATCCCCCTACTACCAATGTCACCTGCTAAACCATGTCCCTAAGCACCATGTCCAACCTTTCCTTAAAAACCCTCAGGGACGGTGACTCCATCACTTCCCTGGGCAACCAGTTACAATGCCTGACTGCTCTTTCTGAGAGGAAATATGATTCAGTTATCAATTGCACAAGGTGACGAAGTCTGAATCCTTGTGTTAGTGATTTGAAGGGTAATTGCCATGGAGAATAAGAAACAGATCTTCATGCCCTCTCCTGCTGATACCTTTCCTTAATGACTTGATCAGTGCTTTGGCACTGTGCAGGCTTGCAGAAGAGATCAAGCCAGCTTCCTTATGTTGATTTTCATAACAAAAATCACTGATGTCTCCTTTCCTTTAATAACAAATACCTGTGAGACATTAAAAACACAAACCTGAAAGTACCATGAATTGCCTCTATAATGCTCTTCACTATAAGATTAGTTTTCATATGAGGTTATTGTACTTTGACTATCAGATACACTGATCTTCCCAAGTAACGCAGTCAGTTTTACTGTGCACTTCAAATACACTGATTCCTTGGCTCCTGAGAACAGACTAATTGAGAGGGTGTGCTGTATTACAGAATACGATTTGCCTAAAAAGATTACCATCTAGCTCATTAATTTTACATTACCATACCATGCTTCTATTGACTTTATCACAATGCTTTCTACAGCTACTTACTGCAATAGCAAAAATGCACAGAAATTGCATAGCCATTAAGGTGATGAAAAGATTTGTAGAGATGCTATTATTTATTTATGCCATACCAGTGTCTCCTGGTTTTGGTCAATATTGACACCCACTGTGCCAACCCAGAAAATGCATTCCCTGTCCTGAAAAACTTGGAGTCTGATTACTCCTAGAAGCAGCACAAGTGTGACACAAAGAAATAGAAAGAAGAAAAAAAACAGTAGTTATGACTTGCATTTAAATTAGCCAAATATTTACACAACTAGAGACCTTATGTGTATTTTATAAGCACACACTATAGGATAATTATGGTAAAAGTTGGTAAGCAATGGAAGTGAGCAACAGCAGGGTCGAAGTAAATGACAAGAGGAGATGATTGAACCATTGAGGGCTTTCATCCCAAAGAGAAAACTTGGGATGGTATTTGAGAGAAATTAATCCAAATGAATCAGATAGGAGCTGATATCATCAGTAAAACCAATGCTGCAGTGTTAGCAGAATTAAATATAATACTTTTTGAATGAAAATGGCAACATTACAATAATTTGTGGAGTGAAATACATTAATTGAGTATGAGACACAGTATTTGAGCATCAGTATGCTGAGAGATGCTCTGGGAGTAACAAGGAGGAGATTTTATCAGCAGAGGTTTGAAGCAGTCAGAAGAGACCCAGGTCCCTTTTGGTCAAAAGCCAAAGCTTACATGGTCTAAAGGAAGCATTTCCAGTTTATGAGAATTTCAGAAATTCTGAGAAAAATGACCTTTAGTTTCAGAATGAAAGGGTTAGTAGAAAGCAGAAATCTCATTTGAAAATGAAGCTTAGTGAGATTCTGTTTGAAAGAATCAAAATATTTCATTCGATTGATACAAGCACAAGCTGTGAGGTACCAGAAATGGCTCCTTTGAATGAGGGAAGTTAAGAGTGCTAGAAATTTGCAGCTGAGTTTGGAAAACTTCTTTCTGCTTTGCCGCAGCAATGGGTCTGAAGCCCTGAGATTTCTGGCTCAGAAAAGGACATCCAAGGATGCTAGACACAGTGATACAAAGCCAGAAACTGAATAATAAGGCTGAAGTCCTTAGGGCTTCCAGGCTCTTTGCTGCAGAGGAAGGAGACTAAAGCAGTGAGGTTTGCCTTTCCCTGCTCATCATACTAAGTCTGCACAAAAATTGTGCAAACTCTCCCCATTAGTCTCATTTTCATCTTTTCCCTCTGGCTGCAAGAATATCAGAAGATCCCATGGGCAATGCAGTGTCTCTGAGCTTGGTTGTTGACTGTCAGTCTAGCATGGGAGAGCATCACTTATGATGACGTGATGCTTCTGGGGCTCCTTACATCCGCACTCCATGTTAGAAGACTCTGCAGACTGAAGAATATCAGTTGAAGAAGAAGATGAGCCCAAAAACTTCAGATCCACCTGCAAAACTGATCCAGAGCTCCCTTGGCTCATGCATATATGGCAGGGAATCTGCAGACCTGCAGAAAATTTAGCCTGAGGGTTTCTCAAAATGGCAGATACTACACAACACAATTGCTTTGAAGCCCCTAAAAGTCCATAAAATGAGCTAGCAGGAACTCAGTGTTGCTGTCAGAAACCCACCTGTGTGTCTGTTGTAGTTCATCAAAAACAACATACTTCCAGAAAGTAATCTGGATTTTATAATAGAACACAGCTGGAAATACCCAATACCCTCAAACAAGAAGGTCAAGCAGGGAAGATAAAAGATAAGGAAAAATTAGACCACTTAATCAGGTTTTCCCTCTGTCCAGACACAAAAAACACAAATATAGTGAAATAACCCGTAAAGAACAAACAGCAAGAAAATACATGTATTTCAAGCTAATATTCATCATTTACTTTTTTTGTACTCACAGGGGGGGAAAAAAAAACTGTTCTATCAGATATTCTTCTTGCAGTACAGTCAGGGGTGTTATACAGCCATAGTATCTGATATTTATTTTCCCCTCACTAGTGCTGTCTTTACTCAGAAAAGATGCAGCTGTGGTGATGCTCCTAAAGACATTAGTCTCTCTGTCTCACAGACATGGTTTCAATTAAGTTTAATTACAGCCCCTGTAGTTTCAGACCAAAGTCTGTTTCACACCACGTGCAGCTTGTATTTCAGGATAGCTGAAATGTGGAAGTGCTGCAACAAGAATAGACAAACTGCTGCCACCCCAATAGTATTATTTGCCATAATAACGGGATGATTTGAAAGTTTTGTTTTGTTTTTTAATACATTAGTTGAGGTTTACTCAGGGCTCCAGTGCTGCAACCTGTGAGCAAGGAAAGGAATGGAATGAGTAAAAGATGAAAGCAGCTCTCCTGAGGCAGATTTTTGCCATGAATCTCATTGTCTCTGGTGCTTTTTCAGAAATCCCAGCTCCTGCTGTCAATTGATTATAAAGACCAGATTCACTTTTTCTTTTTTTTAAAAAAAAAAAAGTTATTAGCGCTGGCAAGTACAGAGAAAAGTCATGAAAACATGAGGGAAATTTTTCTGCAGGTCTCTAGAAGGAGGCAAGGGACAAGAGTTTAGCAGTTATTTGTCTGAAATCATGATTTTACGCGAAACTCAAGGATTTGGAAGGCCTTTGGACTGTAAATAGACATCTACAAGGAACAAAATAAAGAATAAATTTCATGCCTAAAAGAGTTTCAGAGCAGGGAGAGTCACCCCATTAGTGCTGAAGACAGAGGTGTTGGCACAGGTGCTGGTGCAGTCACAGCAGATTGATGCACTGTTTAGCCTGCTCAGAGTTTAATTTCTGCCCAGCAGCAAAGCTGAGGCAGCACTGGGTACTCTGGGTGAAGCACCAGGTTTAATCTCAGCCCAGATCTTTGTTGTTCAGAACCCAGTATTTGCTTAGGTGGATGAGGGGGATGTTGTGCTTTAACTCTCTGCTCAAATGGCATGTAAAAATCTGTGAAGTAAATGCAAATATATCATCTCAAGAAGCCAGAATCATGGCACCCACCATATTAAGATTTCTATTTCTTAGGCATCAAAAAAGTCATTTTCAAATTCGTTGATATCATGCACAGGATCCATAAAAAGACAGACACAAAATCCAAGTGAAAAAACAACAGCATTTTCTCCCAGCAGCCTTGTTCTGATTGCAGACACATGGCAATATTGGCTGCCATGTGGAAAGCATTCGTTAGCCTATTTAACCAAAATTAACTATGAAAATGTACTCTGAATTTTCTTCTCTTGCATTGGTAAGGTGTCTTTTAATGTGTTTTCAATCCAATTTAAGCAATTTTTCCTGTAAATGGTATCATTATTATCATTATGCTGGGAAAGGTTAGGTCATGATTTTTCTCAGCGTTCTCAGAATCACATTTTACTTGCTAAAATGTCAGGAAAAAAAATAAAAATAAAAAATAAAAACCCGCCACGTATCTTAGACTTACTGAGGTGCAGTAAATTAACTTGAAGAAATAAAACAGAGAGAGCATATGACTGGACAATACAGAAGTGGTAAACTTTAGTTACAGATACATACACCTACAAACACTTTTCTTTACAGACAATTTGAATCCATATCCCAACTTCAATAGTAAGGAATTAAAATTACCTGGTCTTGATTTCACAACATGGTCCTGGTTCTGCCAAAAACAGAAACAAATTTGTTTAAGTGGCGTTCCAGAGCTTAAGCCACTGAATCAAAGTACATCTGTGCCTGACTTCACACACTTCTCCTCCATCTCTATAATGCAATGAATCAATTTAACTGTACTTCCATTTCTGGGAGATCTGAAATCTCTATGTAAATCCGTATTGACTACCACATGTACATTTCAGTTGCAAATATACTTGTATTTGAATTAGGTCTTTTTGTGAAGAGAGAGCTTTTGAGTGAAACTTCTTTCATACTCCTGCTGAAGGCAATATAGATTTTTTTGTTTCAGCAGAGTTGGTTTTTCATTCTTTTTCACTTTTGTAACCCCTCATTTGTCATAAAAAGTTTGTGCTGGACCAAACTGGTGGTTCATTTTAGCTCAGCATCTTTTCTCTAGCAGTGTAACAAGAAGGCAAGCACAAAGTGACACTTTCCCAAGGTACAGTCCCAGCTTCAGCAATTTACAGCACAGCTTCCCTAGCTAAAGATGATGTCTTTGGACCTATTAGCCTTCATACTATATATTTTTGTAGTTATTTTCTGAACTCCATAAACTTTTAGCATCTGCAATATCCGGTAGCAAGAAATTCCCCGGCTTGCTTACATGCCACATGAAGCATCTTGTCTTCTTTTATGTTGAAATTTTGACTACTCGCTTGTAGGTATAGCTGGTCTCCTAGTTCTTTTGCTGAAAGGGATCCATTCTCACCTTCTCCATGCCTTTCATGCTTTTGTACACATTTGACATAGCCCTTCTTGCCTGGTTTTATTTCAGTCCAAAGAGTTATTTGAACTATATGCTTAGTTGCTTTTCATATAGGCTGTGTATGTGGTGTCCCTATCACCTTCTCAGCATCTGTTCCAGGTCTATTGTTTTTTTTTTTGTTTTTTTTTTTTTTTTAGTGTAGGAGCTGTGGCCATATTATTCAAGGTGCAGATAAATCATGAATTTATAAAGCAGTTAATATTTTCAGGTTTATTTTCTATCTCTTTCCTGGCAATTCTTAACACTCGATTCTTATCTTTTTCTTTTTTCTTGACTACTAATGATCACTAAGCTGATGTTCTCACAGAACTGTCTATTATAATCCCATAATTTCATTCCTAAATTCCTCATCAGCTCAGAGATCATCATTTCATAAAGTTAGAATATTTTTTTCTCTGTGTATTTCTTTGCATTAAAGATATTGAAAGCACGTGCCATTATTTTGTCTAATCATTCAGTATCATAAGGCCCTTCTACAACACTTTATCCATGTTGGCTGTCATTTCTACTACCCTGAAAAACAGTCCCATCTACAGGCTTTATCACCCCATTCTTTACTTTCTCAATAACTGCTTATTGTTTAATCCCTACTGCTTGCAGTTTCAAGTGTTAAGTGGCATGAGTTGTGTATGATTACAACACAGTACATCAGGAAGGAAAGATTTAGAAGAATTATTGCACAATATTTCTATTCCTTTTATCACCTTTTCCTCTTCCCATCTGTCCTATGTTCTCCCTGTTTGCAACACTCTGCAGAGAAAAAATATATGTCATTTTAGGAAATTATTCTCATAGATGTTCTCTGAAAAGAACATTTGGATAATTAAAAAGTGACTTTTCTTTGTTCTGGAGTCTGTTGTAACTGAGCTAGAATTGGGGGGAGCTCTGAAAAAAAAAAAAGAATTTTGAATGCACACGTAGGGAGAATCATCATTTTGTTCATTTAGTGTGATGTTCTGACAGAATCAACTGCAGTTTTCTTCTTACTGCCTGGTGGGCTGACATGAAATCTCTCCAAGGCCAGAACAAAGAATGCTCCAGGGACCTGACAGCACAGAGGATTTATGTAGCAGCAGACCATCATCCTATTCAGAAGCATTTAGCCAGAGTACTTTTCCTTGCCTCTACATCCAATTTCCATCAGTCAGAAATGTCAAGGGACCAGAAAGATTTAAGAGCAGAGGGTAACCTTTGTTTGGGGGATGGCTAGTTCATTCACAACATGTAGGAAGTATGAGTACGCACTTTAAAAGGCAGGAGAAATTATGCAAAGTTGTTTTAAAATCAGGCTAGCAACAGATTGTTGAAAGAAGTCTCTTTCAATCCTAAGAAATTTGACATTCAGAACTCCTGATGTTCCTAGGTCCAGTGACAATAAAATGTTCCTCTTTTGTTTTGTTTCCCAAAGTCCATCTTCTGAGTATTGAGCTCTAAGTAAACCTTACCCAAGCAAACAAACTTTGAACCCCACAGCTCAGACAATTCATGATTTGGAATTCATCTTGGTATTCATTACACATTAAAGAAAAGAGTAACTTTCCTTATTTAACATTTATTTTATTTTATTTTATTTTATTTTATTTTATTTTATTTTATTTTATCAAACTCTATTATTTCTCTTTGGGTTGTTTTTCTTCCAGTGAATCACATATATATGTGTAATAATTCCAAAGTTTTCTGAGGAAGAAATGATGATCCATGTTTATTGTACATGAATGGAACTAGGATAAGGACATTCCCTTATTGTACAAAACTTTAAAGTTTCATGTAAATGAGACAATATATATACATATTATAAAACCAGTTTATATTTGAAATAGTGCAATATTTTTTGCAACCACCATCTTAATGTAGCTTATGAGCTACTCAAGTCATATACCCATATTTTCTAAGAATAAATACCTTCACCTCAGTCACACCCACTAATTCAGCCCTCTAACTGGATGACAATTATTTATATTACCAAAATTGAGAGAGACGTCATGGGAGTTTCAGACAGATGTTCAATTTTGTCTGCAGCTATTCACAGGTATCGTAAAACTTTTGTTTTCTACAATCATTCTTGTGAGTATTTACTTTAGCCTACACATTTTCACTGGAAATAAAGGTTGTGAGTATCAGAGTTGAAAGCCTGAAATTTTTATTCATAAGCAGTTTTTGCAGTCAACACTGAGCCTGAAAATGATGCTGAGTTTGCCTTGAGAGTGGAAAATAGCAATTTAAGCAAAATCACCGACCGTCATGCACAAAAAAAAAGAAAAAAAAGAAAAAAAAAGACAAGTTAGAAATGTATTTGCATGAATAGTCAATGACCAGAAATGAAAATTCCAGTTTTGATGTATAAGGCTTACCAAAGATTACCTAATGAAGATTACAATGACTCTCTTTTTATATTATATATATATATATATATATGTTCCAGAAATAATTTTGCTGGGTTTCTTTGCAAATATTATTTGTTGACCACAGGGTTCAGCAGCTATTTCCTTAACATTTCAGCAGGCATCACATTTTAATTCTGTTTTCCTTCCAAGAAATGTCATTTCCAGAATAACTTTGTTGAAAATATTATTAGTTGCACAAAAAGATGTCTCAGAACATGCATACATAGAATAAACCCTCAAGCTCACCTTTCTGTTACGAAAACTCATTGTTTGTTGCAGGTGGACAGATTAGACATTTCCCTGTCTCCTTTGAGAACCAAAAAAAAAAGAAAGAAAGAAAGAAAGAAAAGCAGCTGTACCTAGCACAGGGCATTGCCATCTGTATGCATTAGAGTAAGCCAATTTAATTCTTAGGATAATAGGACTTTCAAAGCTTTCAAAGCTACAGGCAAAAGGAATATATTCCACTTTGTTTTCTTAGATTCTAGACCTCATTTTCCTCCCATCTGAAATGATTGCCTTAATGGTAAGTATTGATATTGCTATGTTTATTTTGTGAGCACATGTTTTGAAACAATATTTGGACAAAAACTCCGTAAAGGAAATAATGAAAACAGGTAAGGTCATCTGACACTTTTTGAGCCTTTGGAGAACATATCATTCTCGGAAAATCAGTTTCTGTATTAAAATTGTGGATGAGAAAATGAATGACAGAGGGGGAGAGAGAAATCAGAAGAGCTACTTTGTTTTTCTTTTTGGTAGAAAAAAATCTGTATCAACCAGATGAGGTTTTTACTGTAGCATAATTCAGATGAGTCATAATGTTGATTCTTATACTAAACGCATCAGAGTGTCTGTGAGATAGCAAGTTCAGACCTATAGTTGAGAGAATTATTTATCAGTCTGAGTTGAAAAAGACATCATTCATTTAACAGAAATTAGAAGTAGCTGCCTTGGCAGAGTTTGCCTGTGGAATTACAAGAGGATGGGCAAGAATTCTTATAATGCTGAAGAAGTCTGTTTACTGACTTGAGCAGACTTTGAAGGGAATCTCTTTGCATTCTGCTTGCAGTGCTCTGTGCACAGAGTTATCCTTATCTTTAAATGAACAAATGCTGAAAATCTTCTACCCTACCAGCCTGTCTCATCAGAGCAGCATAAACGTGCTCAGATGAGTGCATGGTTAACTCTCTTCACTAGAATTTTACACGTTGACCATATTTTCATCTTTATATTTAATGTTTTGTTTCAGTTTGAAATTCCAGTCAGCTTAAGAAGTTTTTTTGTACTCTCACTTTGTGAATGTTGCTACTTTTATTCTCCTTGAAAATGTTATTCAGAAAAGAGCTATATATGCTAGGCAGACAAGTGCACAGTTTCATTTTATAGTGTTCATGGCAGAAAAAAAAAAAAATTGTACTTAATATTTCAGTCAGGCCTCTATTATAATTTATTGTTTTCCCTCATTCATAATTTTTTTGGAAAATGACCCTGTGGACTTGATAATCTCTATGCTTACATTAAAACATTTTTTCTTAAGGAGAAATCCTTTCTTCTCTTTTAAATTGTGTTTTTTTTTTCCAGTTTTAACCTAACTTAAGCTACTATTGGTGAAGCAATAAAAGAATAACAGCAGATCCAAAGACTTCTAAATCTGACATATTGCCAATCATGAGAAAAATAAGTCTTTGAATCCAAATTGGAGAAAAATATTTGAAAAGAGCATGATAAATAGCTTAAAAAATCAGATCTTGTATTAGCAGTGCTAGATAAGGATCAGAGTGTCACAGTCTTATCTATAATACAGTTTCCAGCAGCTATAACCTATTTTGATGCCACCTCTGTTCTACCAACAGGCTCCAAGATCAGGTCAGGAGCCTACAAAAGATTTTTGTGAGGATGCTTCACATCTGGACATTAGGTATTGTCGCCCATCCATCTTATTTTGTTGTTGCTGTTAGTCACTGCAGCATTTCAAGCTACTAACAACTGCAAAAACAATCCTGCAACCCATAGCTTTATCTTCTCTATTTCTTTTCTTCCTTGGTTCCCTTCTCCTCTGGTGGTTCTTTGTGCATGTTAAAGAGGTGTAACTTAACCATTGAGAGAAACAAGTCCAGCTGCAGCCCTCTGGGTCAGATGTCCCTCTTGTCCCATGGGCCCTCAGCACAGCTTGCAGTGGTGATAACAAATAGCCTTGCATTGCTGGTGTGCTCAGTGATGTCCCTGGGCTGCATACAACCGTGGGACAGGGAAAGGACAACAGGGGCAGATAACTGTCAAGAGGAAGGTGCTAGCAAAGGAATAAATAGAGTAGAAAGCAAATAGAGTAGAAAAGTGGGAGAGTAAGAACAAGAAAGACTGTGGTCTTTGCTTCATTTTATAGAAACAGCTCTCCTTCTGAAAAGAAAGAGGAAACTGGGAGATGATAAGTTAACAGAAATGACCATGAAGTTTTCATCCTAATGCATACCACCAGAGTACCTTCCAAGAGCAAGGTGGAAGGACTTGTAGCAAGTCCCTTACACTCTGGGGAAGTGATATCTCCTCTCTTTGGGGGTGCCAAAACTCTGCTCAAAATTCTGATTTCTTTTTTTTTTTTAATTTTTAATGGAGTATGGAGTGTGGAGAACAATTCAAGAGATCTAGAAGTAGAAGGAAATGTTCTTATTCTGTTAGTCCCAGCCATGCTTCTACAATGTCCCACTATGATCTGTTAGCAGGGTTTCAATTCAGACTTGGAGCCCCAGCCTGCAAACTACCACTTATTCAAGTGAGACAGCTAGTTTGTCAGCAAAATCAGTAAAGAAGAAGCAAGCTAAAACCTAAAATGTCAGACAAAAAATCCTGTTCTCTCACAGTCACTCAGTATTCACTTCCCTGGTCCTGACAAGATTGAGATTTCCCTATGGTAGCTCCTGGGCAGCGAAGCCAACATAAAGATCAGATTTTAGGTATTAAATGCAACTGCTGACAAAATAAATAAATAAATAAATAAATAAATAAATAAATAAATCAGTGAAGGCAGAACACTGATCTTGGATTTATTTTATTGTCACATATCATCTCTTCATATCCACCAGACACCTCTTCACTTGTTAGGGAGATCAGATCTTAACAGTTTATCCTGCTATTATATCCTCCCTCTGTAATTATCGTTCATTTATTTTGACCAAATTATGCCTAAGTATATATGATGTTTTATAGTTAGTAACTTTCACACTTGGATAATTTTGTTTAGAATCACAGGACCTAATGAAATACATGATTTTAATGTAATGAAATTAATTTTATATCCTTAAACCAATGGAATCCTTCCCTTCTTGCAAGAGGTTATTTACCTGCGATTCAAACCGGGCCATCACATTTATCTTTCTGTTCAATTTTTGCTGAGTTAACATAAAAAACTTAACGTGGTTCTACGCATCTTTTAGAATAGCATAAGAAAGAAAAAAAACTTAGATATTTGTTTCTCATGGTCAAGTTTTGGTGCAAAATTTTAAGTACTACCAAATATTTATAGTGAAAAAAATTTTGATATTCGGATTGTCCATGCTAATATGTAGAGACTTTTAATTAAGTTAATGGACTTTTCTATCCAAAGCAACTTCATTTTTGCCCACTAATCAAAGGGACACTGTCAAGGTTGTTAAGTATTAAAAATTCCGTGAATAGGCAGTTGTTCCATTTGGAAGTATTTACCTTAAATAGACACTGTCAACATTAAAAAGTCACATTTGAACTCAATCTGAGCACAGTGTGCTTTTCAATAGTGACTTTAAAAGGCTTAGGAATAATATTTTATTTTCCTTTAATTTTTGGGAGGAGCCGGTGAGGAATTGGGAGGCTTTCTTTCCTCACTCTCAGGATGCATCATTCGGTAAACCCTTCAAGTGTCTATCTGGCAAGAGTCTAATCCTTTCTAAAGCAACTTCAGACATGCTTTCAAAGGTTTTTGTCACTTAAAGATGCAGATTTTAGTGACAGTGGAATGGATGTTTTTTGAAATGCCAGGAGGTGCTTATCTAAGTTTTAGATTTCTAAATACTTTTGCAAATTGGGTCGTCAAGTGTTTAAGAACCTGTGCCACTGACAGACATTGGAATTCATAATCCTGAGTCCTTTTAGTGCTTTTAAAGTTTTATTCTTCTGAAAAATTCTTTTCCATGATACATCATTGCAGCAGAGACTAAGACTTTATTCCTGGAGCACTTACATCCCTTCACATCCTGAATAAAGTCAGTGAGTTAAAGTATCCCCCTAAAGATTACTGGACATCTTTTAAGATCTATCACTTAGCTATTTAATTTAAGAAAGGTTGCACACTAGTCACTATTACAAACCAACACTACCACCATGCACATGCCAAGGTAAAATATTATTCATGTCCCCATACCTTTATCCCATGGAAAAGTTTAGAAAATTGGATACAGTTTCAAAGATACATTTCATGTTACTCTTGCACAAAATGTCTCTTCAAGCAACTACTTTTATTTCTGTTACACCTTATTGTTTAGATTCACAGACAGGAATTTTGGTGTATGTTGAAGCTATTTGAAAAGCTGTTGCACAGAGATGATAAATAATGGCAGACTCTGGTTACGTGGTCAGCAGTATGGCTGAATCTGTGAGAATTTTTGACATCTATTGAATAGTGTGAGATTCAAGTGGGTAATTTAGGAAATGAATGAACGCACCAGTTATGCACTCGTTAAGAGTGGCTAACAGTTGCCTACACCTGCCCTTTACCAAGTGATACTGTAGTCTGGGAGATACTGTAAAAGCCTTAAATTACTCAAATTTAGGAGACAGGAAAGGAACTCCTCTGCAGCCCCTTTTTGCAGAAGAACTGAAATTCATATAATGCGAACTCTAGCTATACATGCATTTTGATGCCAACACTCACAACACCCACTTACTGATTTTCTTTTACTCACCTTTGGTATCTACTATTAAGGAGCCTTTCACTGTTTTCAGACGATATAATTGCACCAAATTTAGTGCCTATGAATAGACCACTCTTCGACAGCAAAGTCACCAAGCACATCTGGAGAACAGTGCCATGGAAACAGTTTTTCTGTTGTTGTTGTTTTGTTTTTGTTTGTTTGTTTTTACAGTAGAGCGAAACACTTGAATACTAGGCTCAGTTGAGACTATGATCAGGTGTCCGGAAATCTCTGGCTTAGTTTGGAAGTGATCAGAGGTTTACATGGTTATTTGGTCAGGATCTCCCATGTTATTCATAGTACTATTGCAGTGTTTAACTACTTGGGTAGATATTTATTATTTTGTACACCTCTTGCAAGGCTTAGCATGACAACTTCTGAACACTCAGGAAAAGCAGATAGTCAATTAGAAATTGCAGACTGTCACTTCTCACTCTGCAAGTTGTCTGATTTTCTCTCATAACATATAGTACTTCACAATGTACTTCATAACATTTCTGCTTCTTCTGATACTAGTTTTGGTGTTTTACTAAGCAGAATCATACACGCAGTGTTTTTTCTACCCACCAGAGGAAAGGTTTGGGTGTATTTTAAGTGCAACTCACTTTCTCAACAAGCCTTTCTCAAAGGTCTCATCATCTGCTGCCAATTCATTATGTCTTGTGAGCTAGGCAATTGTTCTGTCTCATAGTCATACTTTAATTTTTTTTTTTTTTTTTTTTACATCGAAGGTATTATCACACTGCTTTTATTCCTGGTGACTTATTATGTCCACTTCTCCCATACAGAGGGGCCTTATAAATGTACAGAATCATCTCTTATATTCTAGTAGTAATGTATGTTTCATTTGCCACATTGAAATAGAATTACCTCAGCCCACTTTATCAATTCTCTTTGGAGAATCAGATTTTAACTTGACATGTTGGGTCCATTAGAGATTATAACTATTTAGGGTTAATTGTACAGGTGTGGAAGTAGAAAGGATGTGTTGGGTTATGACAGAGAGTATCAGGGATCAGAGTTGAGGTTAAGGGAAGGAGGTTGTGGGGTATTTCCTTTCCCCTTTAATAGAACAATTAACACTTAGTTCAATCAATCATTCATTTTAGAATGTCCTGCTGATAGGTCATGCACCATTACATCAGCATGAGAGAGATAGCCAATGCAAATAGGTCACTGGATGTCATCTCAATGGCAGCTTACTGTAAATCTAGTATGGTTTAAATGGAACAGAAGAGCACAGGGATGAACAATAGAAGAACTGCAGAAAACTTTATTAGCTAAAAAGAATCTTTCTTAAGCAGGATAAGCAACACAGCACTGACCCTACCACTGATATCTGGGTACTGATATAGCCGGAGGTCTATAAATCTCATAATAACTATAGAAATATCTTTAAACACTAGATCTCATTTTGCAATTTGCTGTCCATGGGTTAAGAGAGGCTGTTTTTTCCCTTTCTTAAAGAACAAAGAGACAGAAAACCCTGCCTTATTTGTTCAAACATTACTGGATGGTGAATTTAAATGAGAGTATGCACACAGAAAAAAAATAAAATAAAAAATTAAAAAAAAGACTTCATCCACTTCATCCTAATGGTTAAAGCATTATTGCAGAGAAAACCCATCTGGCCCCTGTCAGGGCACAGGTATCCTGGCCCATGACTGCATTGCTGCAGTGTAAGCAAAGGTGTGGGTGTGCAGTGTATTAGATACCTGGAGGAAACTCCCTGAGTGCACTTTCTTGTTTCATAGTGTCCAAGTGTGAATGCGAGACAGTTTCTCTTTGATATGTCACTGTTGTGGGAAAAGCAGCCTAGAGGTGGGAAATTTGACGTCAGTTAATTTATTGTCAGCCAGTAATAACTTCTAATCACTGATTCAAGAATTTAGAGGGAGGAGGATACAAACAGTTTCACAAATGCTTGCATTAACATCAGTCTTAACTCCTCCCTAACCTCGGATTCGCTAATATTCACCTCAGGGTATGCTCTGTCAATTTCCCCCAAAAACATGATAGCCATATAGCAGGCCAAGCTGGTGTTTAACTGTTCCTGTTGCTCTACACCACAAAGTTTCTGTTGATCTATTCCTTGGTGTTCCTCCTCCTGTATGGGTGACTCACAGGCCACAGTGTCTTGGGAACTTGGGGGTGTCCCTCCTGCATTGTGGATCACCCATGGGCTGCGGTCCTTTGAGGGTGTTCCTGCCCCTGGTTTTGGTGTTGAGTACCGCTGACCAAGAGTGTGGCCATCATTTTTTTTTCTTCCTCAAATATGTTTGAGAATATTCACCATGTGCTTCTCTGATAAGGTAGAGCTTTGGCATGCAATGGCTGAATTTTGCTGCAAAGTGTGTTTTCTCCATTGTTTCCATCTACCTCAGGGTAAGCTGTCTCAGGGTGATCCTCATGGCCTCCCCAACAACTCTCCAACACAGCCCTTGCTATTTACAACCTAAGCCATGGGCCCAGGCAACTCCATTTCAGTGGGCTGAAAGGCAATTAAATCACATTTTGCCCTCTATGGTATTACTTGTCTATGGGCACAGGTTCTCAGCTGATAAAAGTACATGCTTATAACAGATGTGTAAAAGTAACGAGACTGTTCTGTGATTCTGTGATTCTTCTGTGAAGACTTCCAATAGCTGATAAGCAGCCTAACCAGCTTAATTTGAAGTGTGCATTATTCACAACTGTAAAGTTAAGTTTCAGAAAGAGATCACACAGGATTGCATATTTTTCTGTAATTTTGTTTTTCTTCGTTGCCTTCATGTGGAGGACTTTGTTTGTCACCTGCACCATTTGCATGCCTATTTTGAAATCTTTTATAGTTGAAATGCTCAAAGCTTGAAATTCTACTCCACATATATATGGAAAACATATATATTGAACTAAAACCCCAACCCCAGCATTTCATCCAGAATGAAATAAGGATCTTTTAAGCTTTCCAGGGAAATGAAAACCTGGTCTTGCTTTCCTGTTATGGCTGCTCCTGACTCCCAAGTCTCCTCAGACTGTTCCAGAAATCATGCAGGAGCATCAAACACCCAAACTTCCTGCCTCTGAGATTCCTTGTTGACTCCCAGCTCAGCTAGTCTCTTCATACGGGTCTGATAGGTCTTGAGACTTTCAAGCCCCTGCTCTGCAGCAGGAGCACTGGGATATCCGACATGAGCACACTGCAAGGCAGGACCCAAACATTTGGACTGAGGTGGGGAAGTGGAGGGTCCAAACAATCTGTCAGGGATCTAACAGAGCCCTCCAAACTACACTGTAGCCAGGATGTTTCCACAAAACAATTTGGTGTTTCAGGTCATCCTTGCTCATAAGAGTTGGGAAGCCTTTAGGGAAATACGTTTTTCCCATTTGTCTGTGGGAAAAAGGACAAGTTGCACATACAGTTTTCCTTCCCTTGATGTGTCAGTCTTGAAATCCACTCAGAGGTTGAATTGGTTCCTCTCTTTTCATTTATTATCATCTTCTGAAGAACACTTTTAATAACAACAGGCTATCTGCAGCGTCTCTGATTTAAGTAGCAACTATTGATTCACTAGTTAGAACTTCCGTGCTTTATGAATTGTTCTCTAGAGGTGATGAAATGGAGAAATCAATGCTTCAATTTGCTTTTATATTCCAACCCCTAATGCAAGTTAAACTTTTTCTAAGCAACCTCCAGAAAGTGAAAGAATGTTTTAAAGTACCAACAGACTTTATGGGTGTGGAAAGAAAAAGAATATCATCAGACATTCACTTGATCAAAGGTGGTAATCATGACAAAAAAATTAATAGTGATAAAATGATAAAGACTTCTAGACAACTAGAGTTCTTTATTGAAAAAGCAGACCATGTCATCATCTGAAATAATTCTAAAATCATTTTCTTAAATGCTCAAAACCAAATAGTTTGAATGAATGGGGAAGTACTCTTATTGTGGATGACCTAAATCACCAAGGCACTGCCTTCACTCCTTGATTGCTATTATTGCCATGGCAATGGTGGTTTACTCTATAAGTCTAAATTCATGCAGGGGGAATAAAGTATGGACTTACACAGATTTGTAGTAAAAATACAGTGGAAAGTCATGATCTTTATGCAGAGAAGCTGCCATTATTTGAGTCACCACTACATTTTCTAGGACCACTTCATGATAATTCACTTACCTTATCACAGCAGAAAACCTCTTTGCACCAAGAATGAGGTACAGGATAGGTTAATCTTAATGGCTCATACTGATAGATTAAGTGCATATGTTTTGCCCATGCATCAGTCCTGAATACAAACGAGCAGCTATACACTATTAGTTTTGTACAATTTACTACAGAGTAGGTACCGCATATGTTCAATACATTAAAAACGAAAAAAGTGTCATGCATGGTGTTTTGTCAGAAATGAAAACAATGCACTTTGAGGTTTCTACATTGTGCCAAGAATGTTTAGAATAAATGGACCTTCAATCTTATGAAATACAGTTTCTGCTAAAATAAGAGGCATGCATGAATGATGGCCATACCAGGTAGAAGAAAATGATTACTCTAGTTTTATAGTAGCCATAAAGTAATGATCATTTCCTCATTTCTGAAGAAAAAAATGTTGGGGAAGAGGGTAGTATGTACACAGCCATTACTTCAGCAGATGGGGCTATTACATTCATGGGTTAGATCTTATACTAATGTAAAAAGGTGTCTCCATCGGCTTTAAATGGCAAAGTTCCACATCTTTGCAAGGTGTTGTTTTCCCTGAAAGATCAATATTTTAATCAACTGTTCATTATTGTGATGATTACTATGAAAAAATAAATTGCCAGGTCTTGCTTAAATGAACACAACTTCTATTTATATCTATGCTTATTATAAGGGGTGTAAATGTTGGATATTCTAATGAAGTAGCAGGACTCTAGAAATCTTTGTCATTAATCAAAAACTTAGCAAGCTACCAAAATGAGATTTAAAAATAAAAGTTTGAACAATACTAGGAAACAGGAAACCTTAAAAAGCAAAATGAAATAAATACTCACAAAAAAAAAAAGAAAAAAAGAAAAGCATTTTATTCTCTTCTGCCCAATTCACTTCAAAACTCATAATTACAACTATAGCTGCCATCATAAAAAGCCACCATAGCTAAAAAAAAAAAAAAAAAACGAGGAGGGGAGGGAGGGATGTTTTATTCATAGCTGAGGTTAAATAGTAAAGCTGTGGGTTACCAGATTCTCAGGCCAGGACCCAAGCTCAGCTTCACTTTCTGACATAGACTTTTGATATAATCTTGAGAGACATGGGTCTGTATTCATGCCTCCCACCTCAGGCACTGTATCTCAGTGGAGAACAGTTAAAATTTCTGGTTTCACGAGGAATATGAAGATGGTGAGGGAAATTCCCTAAGGTAGGAAAAGCCTAATTTTCTCATGTGACCTCTCCGACAACCAGATGGACCTTCAAAGAACCATCTGTCTTCATTAGCACCCAGGAAAACCAGATGTCAAGCAGGAGAACTGCCTAAAGCCAACAAAATAGCTGGGCACCAGCAGGTGCCTGACCAAGGACCTATCATCTTCAGTATTCCCAGCCATACCTCTGTCCATAAGAGATTCAAAACATTTTGTTTATTTTAATGTAGATATTTTTTGAGGTTACAGGAAGGAAAGGTTTCCAGTTCTTCTTGTACCATGTCCTAGAGTTAGAATGTCCAGCCTATGGCCCATGGCTTGATTTGGTCCATCAAAAATATTCCATCCATTAAAAGCCCATTTGATGACACTTTTTTTCCAGAAGACCTCCTGATCTTAATTATCTCAGCTGTCTTTATGCTACCTTCTGGCCAAAGATCCCTCTAGCCCCTTCAAATCACTCCCATTTGTTGACATTGTAATGTAAAAATTCATGAAGCCAAAAATACTACAGACCCAAGATGCCTGAAGCTGTAACTAAACGAGATGGTTCTGGGAAACAAGATGAGTCCTAGTTTCTGGTCCCTGTTAGACATAGACATTTTTATCCAGTGATACGTGGAGAAGTAGACACTACAGATGGGTCCCAAGCTGAGGTTTCCTCCCCTGTGTAGGGGCCCTACAGCACTGCAGTAGCAGAATGCACTACTTATCTCCTTATGCTTGCTTTTTCCTTGATCCAATTAATCTTACATCACTGGTGTCATGACAGCCAGATTCAACAGGGGAAGCAGACCCTTAATAGACCTGCCTCCAGCGTGATGGCACATGCCCCTGGGGTAGAGTCAGATACTCTCTGAATGGTGAAGGATTACCACAAGACCCCCACTGCTCTGTGTGAGTGCTTTGGGCTGTGCCCAGCAGAATATGCCCTAGTTTGGTGAGAGATTAAGGACAATCTTTTGGGTCACAGTAAACAGTAGAAACAAGCTCTCCTCGTGCTCACGAGAGCCAACCACTCAAGCCAGTCTGGAAAATGGTTTATTATTCAAAAGAGAGCAACACAAATCCAACATGAGTCATTTTTAAGGTCTCTCTTGTCATTCAAACCCTCTGCAGACTGCAGGGTTGCTTAGGCATGGTGCTTCACTTCTCTTGCCAGGGCTTCTGATCTTGTGTAGAAACCTCTGCCAAGGTACCCAAGAATATTTTTGCTCCAAAGTGAAGATATTTAGTGACCTCAGGCACTTTCAGACTTTAGGCAGAGTGTTAGAGAGCAGACTGATTTTTTGTCTTGAGATTTCATTTGAGCTATTCTCACAGAGTTGTCTAGCACCTTTTCTGATGCCCAAGGGTGCCCAATCTGGTGTGCAGATGCTGCTCCAAAGGGATGACAGGTCTTCCACAGGTGTTGCATCTGTGGCAATCTTAAATGTCTGATAGCATGCACTGGATGCATCTGCTTAGGCACTGAGTTACTGAAGTATCATTAAATCCCAATTTAATTGAAATTTAAACATGTGAATGAGAATAATAATTTCCAGACTGTAAGGATGTTTTGAGAATAAGCACACTGAGGATTAGTTCTTGCTCCAAAACTCCAAAAAAAGACTGAGAGAGCCACAGAAAAGACTTTTCCATTAGTTTGACATGTCACGTAACGGGTCTTCATAGCAACTTGGTCAGGCCAGAATTATTATTAATGTATTATTATCCTCTTACAGGTACTAAGTCAGAAAGAATTAGGCCAACATACATAAACTGGCTGCCAAAATGTTATCCATGTATTTATCCATATAAACATGTATTTAGCTCAGATCCAGGGATAACATTTTAGATAAGTTTGTTAGAAAACATTCGTGTAAGAAACCTGTTCAAAATCATACAGCTGACTGAGATGCTGGATTTTCATGGCATAGATTGAGAACCTATGTGGGCTGTGCTAGCTACAGACCTATGTAAAAAAAAAAAAAAAAAAAAAAGTCAAAACACACACACACAAAGACAAATGTATAAATGTTGAAACTACAGAAACTTTTCTTCTATGGTGTAGAAACTTGCTCTTTTTCCAATGTGCTTATTACCTATGTTTTGATCCCAGTGCTGTGTTATTACTGAGCCCGGGGAGAAAAGGATTTAAAAGAATGCAGTAAACTATCTCCATTAGAGTTAAATGTGTTTTAGGGAGCTTGCTTCTGTTACAGAAACAGAAAGCAGGAATGTTTTTGTCACACAGGAGGTGTTGAAAGGCAGAAAGGCAGGTCTGGTTGGACATGCCAAGTTTTATTTATGCCTACAACCAACCTGATGCTCTGCTGAGGAAAGCATGGAGAGCTGCAGGGGAGATGATGGAGCTGAATGTCTGTACAGACAACAGAGCACATCTCCTGCTTTTTTATGGTTTGAGCATGCAGATCATTTTTTGAACCTAGAAACACAAGTGCCAGGTCAAGATCATGCAGCAGTCAAAGGGCTGGTTGTTCCCATCCCTGGTTTGGTGGGGCTCTTTTAGATTTTGGTTTACACTCAGAGAAAAATATTGTTTGAACAAATATAATTTTCTGTCTGAGGCTGTGGAGAAGCATGCTGGTCCCAGGAAGCACAGCCTGGTGGGTCCCAGGGGATAACCTGCTCCTTGCCCATATGTAGCTTTCCCAGGAACCAGGGGTGCTCCCTGCTCCTGCCTGACTCCTGTTAGCAATGGCATCTCCCACAGAGTCACAGCCTTCAGTACAGGAATAACACTAGCACTGAAAAGCAGCTCCTCCCCGTCCTCCTCCTTCTCACTCTCTTCCCTCCACCCGCTGTCCATCACAGTAAGATTTCTCACTGTGTGGTAATCTGGACAACTACCAGTGCTTTGAAGTGCTGAGGGTGGTATTGCAGAAGGAGGGTATGCTATCTTTTAACACAGAACTATAGTCCAGCGGCGATAATCGTTTCAAACTACCTGGGAAAAAATAAGCAGTATAATAAGGTTAGTCAGGTAGCTTATCAACACCTGCAGACACAAACCTGCACTGACAAATGCTACACCAGAGGGTAGGATAAGTGGAATTATAAAATATTACCTTCAGGTGCTATTGGGCTCCCAAATGTGATATGCAACAGTAATGTAGATAGCATGGAAAAACAGACAATAAGTACAGCTTTGAATTCAAACATGACCTTCAAAGAGCTTTTTCTTAGAAACACAGAGCAAAAGCCCTAAACCTTTGAAAGAGCATGACCAAATAATATACCCCCAACTTCATATGCACCTCTGAGATTTCATTCTCAATAATGGACTCTCAGAAGTCTTTTATCACTGTTTTAAAGACTTTATTTATCAAATTTGAAAGATATCTTCTCTTTGCCCCATTTTTATCGCAGTCTCAAGGTATCTTATCAATATTCGCTCAGCAAGCACGAGCATATTTCTAAGCGACAGTACAGAACAGTATGTGATAAACTGGAACATTTTTTGCAGCTCAGACCAATGTGCAAGATAAAAGCACACAGGCTCCTGCAAAAGCAGCAGGGCTTTGGCTGAAATGTCAGAAGCAACTATTTTGTGGGGAATGATTCATTAAGCTGACACTTCAAAAACTGGAGGAGCTGTTCTAGTGCTCTGAGCTAGGTTTGAAATACCTGGACTCCCTTGAACTGTAGGTTCAAAACCGGCAGAGTCTAGTAACCCTACTCTTACTCTTCCAAGTAAGACAAATTGAGTTCCATGAAGCTTAGGACAGAATATTTTATAGACAAGATCTTCTGTAAACTGGAGTGGTGTTTGCAATTCACAGACACTAGAGAGCCATAATGATTTTATCAGAGAAAAGGATGTTTCCAGGAATTTTTGGTCAAATTCAAATAATTATAATTCTCTTTCAGCATGCTTTTCATTGGTCTTCTTAGCAATGTAACTGAATTTCAAGAGTGGGTGAAGAAAATTCCTGTACAAATATAGTTTGAGAATTCTCTAGTTTGAAACGTGTGCTTACAAGAAAAATAATTTAAAAATAATAAAAAAAAACACAGACATGATGATTAAATGCAACCTTTATTAAGCAGACAATTCAAATAAGTATCTGAAGCTCTTACAATGAAATAAATACCAATAATATTTTTCAAGTGTGTCTTCAGATCAGAAATTGGGAAGTTGGTTCAGAAACAATTGAATTTGCAGTGAACTTTCATTGCTAAGAGCACATTCTTTGTGAATGCATATAATCCACATAAAACATTTGTAACCTACATATGACACAAATGAAAATGTTTGGGAGTTGAACAAAGAAAACAACCTGAGAATAAGCAATTAAAAAAAATCATTTTGAAAAGACGAATTAAGCTATATAAAGTCTTGTTAGTGACTAAATGTTAAAATCAACCTGCTAATTAATCCTGCAGCCAATAAGTCATGGAGGAATAATACTCTACTCCTTCTAAACTACTTGAAAATAATATCCTAGAATGGCTAGAAGAAGAGTTAAAGAAAGATGTACAATAGTAAATTCTGGTGGATAAAGTTTTACCTTGTAGTAAAGAAGCAAAGAATAATTTAAGCATTCCTTTTATTCATCTGTTAGATAGCCAGGGTAGACTATGACAAAACTGATCTAAGACACATGATGGTTAAGTAAAACGGTTATTTTATGACATATTTACTACTTATTACTCTCAATGAATTACTTTATGCTTTAGTGACAGAAAACATACATATATAGACCAAAAGAAAAGAAAAAAAATCAAAATGGATATTATAAAATAATACTTGACACTGAAATGCATCCAGTCCATTGCAAACAGTTTCTGGTTTTTGTCTATAATTATAGTGGTGTAAACAGAAGTGCTGTAATTGTCTTTGACCTCAAAAAAAAAAAATTAGGACTAGTCGTAGGTCTAATTACATAATGCTAAGTGGTTCCAAACCTCCTGCTGTGATGATATACAACCTCTTTCTTGGTAGTGATTCTTTACTAAAGATAATACAACACATGGTATCCGTGGACTGCAGAACTTGAGGAGCTTTCTTATTCTGAGACAAAACTTCAGCAATTACCTATGAGCAGAAGAGCTCATTTACTGGAGGTCTGTTAAATGCATGTTAACTTCCTGTGCTTGAGAAAACTTCCTATGCTTGAGAAAACTGGGGTTGGGGAGGAGATGGCTTGCTGGCTGTAGCAGGCCTGACCAATATTTAAAAATCAATTCTTGTCATCAGCTTTCGAAAGGTAATCAAGTGTTACATCTACATTCCCCTAACAAGTTCTAATCTACTGAAGTTTTAACTACAGTTGATTTAATGAGGCTGCTCTGAGAACTGTAAGGAAGTTTGGGGATTTGACTAAGAAACAGTAGATGTAGGAGTAGACACTTGGGATTTGATAACTGAGGATGAGAAGCCCTTGTTAATCATGTCTTCCTAGAAGTCAATAATTAAAATCTCAATTTTTCCTAAAGGAATTTTTCCTTCACTGTGCCTGCAAACACAGGCCGTGACAATTTTCATATGACTTTCAAGTTAAATGTTTTAGTCTCTAAGACAATAATTTAACACATCTTTTATTCTTCCAAAGTCTGCCAAATTAATTACTGGAAATATATGAAAAGGGGCATTTGCTGAAAAACAAATCTGCTGTAAACAGCTAGGATCTGTTATACTTTCAAAATAGGTTTAAGTGTGAAAACGTGGTTCTGTTATCATAAATCACCATTTTAGAAAGGGCAGCAACATCAGCAGAGTCCAGGAAGTTGGCTCATGCTTTTTGGTGACTATGCAAACACTACTTTAAAACTATTGTCACTGTCAGTGAGCAAAATCCAAAATACACAGAAGCACTGGTATCATGTATATCTTAAGTTTAATGAGAATGGAGTTGAGCAATTCCATATTACAGGTTGAGAAGCCAGGATGCCCAAGTTCAGATTTCCTGAAAAGCTAAAGACACTAAATATTTTTAAAGACATTGTTAGTTCAAGGTGACTGAGGCTTCTGAAGGCCTCGTTCCATGTTTGGCCCTGCAGTCTTGCTGTCTTGGCTCTTGTAATCATGCTGTACAGAGTAAGTCAGGTCAGCTGAAAAGTTGTGCCACAGTATAGTCATGTGCCAGACAGATAAAGAAGATCTGCCAGAGGGAAGGGGCCAGAATAAATGGCCAAAACTATCCTTTTTGATAGTAATGTGGCCTTTGATTGCTTTGACTAATTGTGAAACTACAGGGTTGGGGTTAAAAGAAGCAGGGCCAGAAACCCAAGTTTATGTTCTTAGGTGATTGCCCTGACCACAAAGCTTGTGTTCTCCTTCTGACTTCATGACTATTAAATTAATATAGACTTATAGTCATTATGGATTAGACTGTATTTATGGGATATTCTAGCTTGCCAATAGGTGATGTCATTATTTTTGACCACTACTGTGCTATCCAAGCACTACAACTATGAACAGGGATGTGATATTGAGAGAGAGATAGAGACCTGTTCAATGGTTTAAGTGAAATGTTAAAAAGGAAATTCCCAAACCTATTTTCTTGATTTTTTGCAGAAAATTCCCCAAATATTTTAGCTGCAGGTCAAAATAGATAATTTTAAATTGTCAAGACCTGCCAGTAGACAGAAATCTGGTGTTTAGATCTTTTATAGACTTTATCAACATAAAATCATATCATAGAATCATCGAATGGCTTGGGTTGGAAGGGACCTTAAAGATCATCTAACTCCAACGCCCTGCCATATGCAAGGATGCCACCCACCAGATCAGGTTGACCACGGCTCCGTCCAGCCTGGCCTTGAACATCTTCAGGGATGGGGCAACCACAGCTTCTCTGGGCAACCCGTGCCAGTGCCTCACTACCCTTACAGTGAAGAATTGTCTCCTAATGTCTAATCTAAATCTATGCTCTTCTAATTTAAGACCATTCCCCCTTGTCCTAACATTATCTAGCTGAGTAAAGAGTCCTTCTCCATATTTTTTATAAGACCCCTTTAAGTATTGAAAGGACGCAATGAGGTCTCACCGGAGCCTTCTCTTCTCCGGGCTGAAGATGCCCAGCTCTCTCAGCCTTTCTTCCTAGGAGAGGTGGTCCAGCCCTCTCATCATCTTTGTAGCCCTCCTCTGGACTCATTCTAATGGGTCCACATCTTTCTTGTTCTGGGGGCCCCAGACCTAGATGCAGTACTCCAAGTAGGGCCTCACAAGGGCAGAGCAGAGGGGCACAATCACCTCCCTCAACCTGCTGGTCACACCTCTTTTGATGCAGCCCAGGATACAGTTGGCCCTCTGGACTACAAGCATGCGCTGCTGGCTCATGTCGAGCCTTTTGCCCACCAGAACCCCCAAGTCGTTCTCTACAGGGCTGCTCTCAATGAGTTCTTCTCCCAGTCTGCATTCCCATCTAGGATTGCCCTGACCCAGGTGCAGCACCTTGCACTTGGACTTGTTGAGCCTCATGTGGTTCACATGGGCCCACTTCTCCAGCCTGTCCAGGTCCCTATGAATGCCATCTCTTCTTCCTTTGGTATCAACTGCACCACTTAGCTTGGTGTCATCTGCAAATTTGGAGATGACGCTCCATTATCATTTCATGATGACACTCCGAATAAGACGACACTCCAAATCATTATATTAGTGACCTGCAGTCTGAAATTGTCTACTTGAAATACTGTGTTGCTGCATGGATTTACCCCTAAATGAATGCTGAAATGAAATCCAGTTGTGCAGCCATTCATAGTTCTTTTTGAAATGTTTCCAACAGACATTTCATCACTCTTAACTGTTAAAATATGCAACAAACTTTGCATATTCACGCTTTAAGAGAGGAGATTTAGATTAGAGATTAGGAGGAAATTCTTCATTCAGAGGGTGGGGAGGCACAGGCACAGGTTGCCCAGAGAAGCTGTGGATGCCCCATCCTTGGAGGTGTTCAAGACCAGGCTGGAAGGTGCCCTGAGCAACCTGATCTAGGGGGTGGTGTCCCTACCTACGGAAGGGGAGTTGGAACTAGATGATCTTCGAGATTGCCTCCTACACACCTCCCCCCACTCAAAAAAAAAAAAAAAAAAAGGGAAAGAAAAAAAAAGGAAACTTTGATTGTCAGGGTGAAATGAAAGTGACTGAACCGTCCAACTACCGCACATAGAGATGTGCTAATGCTTCACAACGCTTACTAGGACTTCCTTGCTTGTTCTTCTTCTAAAATATATCAGTGGCAGGAAGGAACAATCAGGACTTGTTAAATTATCAGCTCAGCCAGTGTTCTCTTGAAGCGATTTTGGGTTTTCACTGTAATGTAGGAACCTATAGCTCACCTATAGGTGAGCTATAGCTCACTCACTGCTCAGTATAACCTATAGCTCACTGCTCACCTGATATCAAGAATTACATCAAGAATATCAAGATTACAACATGAAGAATAAAACAAATATTATAATGAAACAAATAAATCAGTTGGATAGCAATATGAAAATGTCTGTCCTCTGCTCTATTTCAAAATCTTTAGTAACAACAGCCCATGATATTCAAGGCTACTCTTAAAAGCTTTTGGTAATAAAGACAACCTCAAACCAAGTTCCTTTTGTTATAAAGTTTCCTCTAAGCTATATATAGTTTTCTTTTGATTATCTGAGCAGGAAATAGAAATGCAATAAAGAAAAGGAAGAAGACTAGCAAAAACAAATACACCCATTTTATTTTTCCATTTCTCTTTTCACTTGTCATTTATTTTCCCTCATGGAGGCCACTAAGTTTTTTAATATAGTTGAATCTCATACTCATACTCAAAGTCCTCCAAGGGCATTAACCATTGAGGATTCAACTGCTTTTGTTTAGGTATTGGGTATGATAATGTACATGTAGATTGCTGGTGCTATGAAACAGGTGATGTAAGACATGTTTGATTTTAGCCAACTTTCAGATAACCTCCTGAAAACTACTTCATAGAGTAAAATCCATATACTTTACCCCCAGTTAAGGTAAATATACTGATCTAGCTAATATACTGATCTAGCTAAGTGTAATTTCCACTTGGAGAAATCTGGAACAAATTACTTTAGATTATTAGATTATTACTACACTTTCTACCACCCAAACTCTCTCTCTCTCTTTCTCTCTCTCTCTCTCTCTCTCCATATATATATATATATATATTAGCCTCCATCAGGAGACTGCCTATATTATATGTCTCTCAATAATATGTGTAGCTAATTATATAACCACATGGTGTTAATACGCACTAGCTTTGATGATCTCAAAGCAATATATTCAGCTGGTGTTCATTGAAATACATCTCTATTTCATTCTATGAAGCAATGCCAATTTATACCAGTTAGGAATCTGTCATTTCATCTTCTTTCTTTTACAAAGCTAGAGTAGAAATAGCTAAAATCAGTTCTTGGAAAACTTTTCATCTTGTTGATATTGAATTTGAACCCTCATAACCAGACCCTTTATGAATTCCAAAAATCAATCTTTGCTGAATGCTTTTTCATGAGTAAATACTAATGACTTTGTGACACCAGAAAAGGAAATAGAAAAAAATATGTTCTTGCAAGGAAAAATATGTGTTAGAAACACCAAATAAGTGAATTCTGGCTTTTACAAGGATGCCTAACTTTTGAATTTTAACAATTGAGGAAGATGCATGACTCCTGCCTGATTTGGAAGGAGAGACTTCCCTATTGCTATACCAGGGAAAAGTTCGAAGTGATAGCCAGAAAAATGATTTTTAAATTAAAGACATACTTTGCAAAGAATGACATTTTGGTCGCGATAGTCACTCAGACCTCAGCTTACTTCTGAAATATTCATTTTTTTTTCCTTAGCATAGGGAATTTAATGCATGTGAAGATTAGTCTTGACTATGAGGTCCTATTTAATGCGATGGGAGTTCAAGAATTCTATTGGAGGCAGCTTTTACAGGCTCCAGTGCATCATACATTTCAAGTACTTGCAGTCAGGAGAAATGGAAGCTATGCCATAAGGAGATGTAAAAGACTAAGCACGTGTTCTATTGTGGCTATTTGGTAAAAGACAGCAGTTTTGAAGAGGATCACTCAGTGTGGCTGCAACAGTGGGAAGGAAAAAAAAAAAAAAAAGAAATGATTAAAAATAAATAAATAGTGGGCAATAACTGCTGGTCTACATAAGGGCACCACATAAGTACAAGAGATGCAGCAAACACTGTGAGAGCATGCAAAAATGGGAAACGAAATAACTATGCCAAAAAACTCAGAAATGACAAACTGAAAATAATCCCTCAGTCACCTTGAAAGGTTGTCAGTAGAAATACGGTTATATCCTTGGTTTACTTTCCCACAAGGAAAGTTTATAATTTCTTGAAAACACACAGTTCAAGCAAGCTGTGAGTTACCAACCATTAGTTTGTTACTGGGTTGTGAGCTTGAAAGTAAAATATTTGCTTTTAATGTTCTAGGGAGGTTACAAATATAATGAAGGGAAGTGAGATCAACATTTTCAGGAGAGAACCATTTCAGATTAAAGGGTTTCAGAAATACAAGTAGATGCTCTGTGAAGAAGCATAGAAACAACATAATATTTATAGCCACATTATGGAGGAACAGGGTTAACAAAAACCAAATTGCAGTCCTCAGCCCAGAAAATTTCTTCAACTCTGAAGTGCTCACTCTGACTCTATACAAAGACTTATTTGTGAACAAAAGTGTGTCATTTACTCCTATTGATAAATTGACTCATCAGCTACAAAACCACCCTTTGGCTCTGTTTAGTCATCATTACTAAAGGTACAGAGATGGCAGGTGTCATGCACTTCAAACAACTACATTCAAGTAATAAGAATGTGAACTGGTGATGAATATTGCTTCTGACTTCAAGATATAGAACAAAAAAGCAATGATTCAAAGAATAAAAGAAGTCAGAGAAGATAGGTGGGTGGATGGTGGATATAGCACATCAGTAATCCCATCCTGCTAGCATAAAAAAATGTTATCATCCAATAGAAGACATAGATAGAAACTCGATTTCATCTTCATCAGGACAACGGCCTGGAGGCTTTACATTCGGTTCATTAATAATCTAAACATGCCAGATATTTAACTGTTAAATAGACAATGCCTCTTCCCTGTCTCTGTAGTTTGAACTCTTGGGGAGAATGTTATCCTTCTTGATGCTTCCATTTTGAGAGAAAATTGAAGAATGAGGTACCAAATACTCTCCTACAAAAGACAAAGACAGCTGGATGTTATGGACATAGAAACAGTTATTACTAATGTTTGATCTGTTCTTTCATGTGTTGTTTATCTTTTGACTGCCTGTTTAATTTGTTAATGTAGGCAGTTTTGCTCTTCATTTCATGACTGACCATGGTAGCCCATGGTAATCTCAACAATCCAGAGAGAAAAATGTCTACATAGAGGCCCTGGTTTCAAAAAGGTTATTTCCATTAAAAAAAAAAAAAAGTATATTTTTTCTTAAGAAATCTTTGAATTACTGATGAAACTCATTTAAATAATAAAGGTACAAAGATACAGGAAAAGTTGCAAGATTAAGTGCATCTTTTGTTAAGCACTGAAAACATGGTAAAGCGTGTAAAGATGGGCGACGCTTATCCAGATCAGCTTTAATGGATCTCAGTAAAGCTTGGGCTTCTGCAAATGATTAAGTTAGAATCACGCCAACATACTAATGGTTCTGCATATTAGCAGTGCTAACTACTCACAAGATTGAGGAGGGATTATTACCTGACATTTTCATGTCCTTCCTGAACTCCAGAGTGTGACAGTTTGAATTAAAACAAAGTTATCTCTGTCAGGAGAGGATGAAATGGAAGTGGCAAATACTTAATCAAGCCAGAACTCAGGATGCTGAATCGGGGCTGAAGGTGATTACAGTCACTGGTGATGGAATGTTATCCACCTACATGTTATATAGGTGAAAAATAATAAGTTATTAGTTTGAAATTTGTGAAGTTATTCACACGGAAGTCTTACATTATGATGACAGAGATTTATTATATTTGTATTAGAAAAAGGCTAAATATTTCATCTTGGACTCCAAAAAAACACCACAAAAAGAGATAAGACACTTAAGTAAGCCATGGGTAGAGGTGATATTAAAAAGCAGACCCCAGCATTTAGGTTCAAGTTGAATCAGGACCAAGACATAGATTGCACAATTCTTGGAAGCTCTTTCAAACTGCCTTGGCAAAAATCCTATCAGAAGAACTGATTATTGCAAGCTTTCTACATCTCTTAATTAGTAGCAATCACACAAAATCAAGGCGTCCCGTGAGGTTTCCCACATATGTGATCAAAAAAAAAAAATCTCAGGAGAATGGTTATTCCATTATATTTGAGCTATAAAGTAGATACCCCCTGTTTCTGGATTCAGTTCTCAATATGTATGAAATCAGTGTTTTTTACTGAGATGCTGTATATGTGAAATAAGCAAATGCGTACGTGCAAAGGTGTTTTTTTGTTTGTTTGTTTTTGTTTATTTGTTTTTCCTGTTAGTTATTTCCTATTAATCTGTAGCATATAAAGTATCTGAGACATTGTTTTCATGTATTAAAATTCTGTGTCTATATGGTTGGGTGATAAACAACAAACATGTTTATGTCTCTGACTAGCTAATGGCCACTGCGCTGGCAAAAGCAGCCTTTGTTTCATGTCTTTTATTCACTCTCAAATATGCCCACCAGGATTTTCTTTCCTTCTGATTTTTTGTCTCTAATCATGCCACAAAATGCAGCTCCTGTGGCTCACAAGAAGCCCTGAGTGGTATATTCTGTAAAAAACTCCCATCTTCGGCATAGAGCTGTAGGAAGCGTATGACCTCCTCTGTGTAGCTGGCGTGCCGCTGACCAGATCATCATAGAGGAAGCACAGTGTTGACACAGACATGCAATGCTGTTGAAAGGATTTTGTTTGGAAATTGTTTATTTACTCAGGAACTTGGTACCACATTAGCACTTTTGTTCTGACTCTGGATTCACTGATTATTTCCAGAAACCCTGCCTGCTATGAGAGCAACGCTGTTAGACATGCTTAAAAACAAAGATACAATACAAAGTCCTACATACAACTGGGCTGTCTGCTGGATAGCTTTGCCACACTGTGCATTTAAAAAGTAAATGAGGCTGGAAAAAGGTCTAGGAGTTCAAAACATTCAAGCCATGAGTTTTTCTTGGCTTCTCTACCAGCCAACAGCTTCATCTAAACTCATCTATTATATCACTTTGTCAACTACAATTTGGCACATGATAGCACAGCAGTGTAGAGGCAATAAAGGCCATATTCTCCGAATGAAAACCTGTGAGTCAGTCTTTGGAAGGCTATGCATTTTAAGCCATGCAGTTTGTATTTCTGGTGCACGTAGGTGCTCCTTGTGTTTTCACAGCATTTTGTAGCAACCCATAAGACACAGCTGAAGGAATTTAGTCAGCTAAAGCTAGAGTCTAGTAGGGTATTGTAAATACCGTTCTTCCCACTTGAGGATGATTGTATGTGTCACTATGGGAAGAAACATTTCATTGGTATTCTGCAGGCATTGCAGGAAAATGCGACTATTACAAAAGCCTGGATCATAAACACGAAGGGGGAGGGGGAGAAGAGTTTAGTTCTCATCTCTTAAGTGTAAAGGATACTTCAAAACAAACCCAGGAAATAGGGCTATACTGGTCCGATTAAAGCCTATTGAACTGAATTAAAAGATTTTCATTTATGTCAAATGGTGTTGGATCCATTCTTTTGTGATTCTGTGCTGCTCTTTGTGTTTGTTTTTTTTTGTTTTGTTTTGTTTTGTTTTGTTTTCTTTGTGGAACCCAGCAAAACGATCATCTCTATAACTAAAATACTTTCCTTTGTTGTATTTTAGCAAACAGAGGTTCAAGCCACAAGGACACAATATTTCACCTTGCCTAAAAGGTGCCCAAGGGAAAATGAAGGCAGAGAGGACAAGACAAGCCATAGAAGCTGTCTTTCATTGGTCTAGCAAAACACAAAATTCAATTTATTTATGAATGGGATGTTTTAGAAAGGAAAAAAAAAAAAAAAAAAGACTGAGCCTCTCTCAGGATGAAATTAACCCATGGAACCATTACATGACCATTTATGTGCTTGTACAAGTGAAATTAATGTGGTACAACACATTTTTTTTCCCCCTTCTGCTTGGCTGAACTGTATTTTCACAGCAAACATCAATTAAGGAAGAAAGATCAAGCTAATAAACAGTATGCAGCATATTCTGTGATTATTTGTAGAATTCAATATTTTCCTTAGAACAGACTGTCACTTTCTGAAAGTCATAACAGAACTTGAGCTTTCTCAAAATATAAAAGCTGCCCAGAGACAAAAATTCTTCAGCATTGTTGGTTCTGTTTGAAGGTGTAGTTTAGCTAAGGGAAAGACCTCATCTTTCATGCTGTATGGGCAAAACTCAAAGGTACAGTACATTTTCTCAGTCAGTCTTCATCTAAGTCAAGAAGATAAGGCCCCTGTGTTTTTTCCTCCTACCATTTTTTCCAAAGGCTATGTTCTCTTGAAGCTGGGAATATTATCCTCAGACTTTTTTTTTGTTGTCAAACCTACAAGTTAAAGCAAATATAGTCACCAAACTGTCTTGTGCCAGCTTCATACTCACTCAGGTCAAGTAACTCAGAAGTGTTATGTTGATTGCTTTTTAACATATTATGCTAATTACACTATTGAAAAAAATAAGCATCAGGTAAAGTTAAAGAAATCATGTGCATTATATTCAGAGCCATCAATTAATACATGCAAGTTAATGAATAACATCATCAGTGGAGTAGCCCAGACTGACTATGCAACAGATAAAAAATTTCCACAGCTGATCAGCTGGTTTCTTTCAACTTTTCTTTGGAGACATGATAAACTTCCAGCTCCCCAAACATACTTTACTGTAAACCCTGTTCTAGGTTAAAAGACTGTTAAACATCATAGGAACCACCTAAAATGTAAGGGATGATTACAAATATCTCCAATGTGACTTTATACTGTGACACAGTTTGAGCTGGGTATGCCAGAAACCACAGCATGGGCCTTCTTTTGGTGGAAAACTACTTATGTCAGCCTAAGATGTGCCTGTAAAGCCACTTGCTCAAGTTAAATTGATTTACTTAATGTTAAATATAAGTCCACCTACAAGCTGCCCCTATCTAACTAAATTGAATTAAGACAAATTAGTCTGACTGGTGCCTAGTCACAGGCTCTGAGTACAAAGATAACTGTATGCGATGGAGCAACAGCCATCAATGCCATTGCAGATTTCTTGCTATGCTCTGGAGTGGCAACTGAGCTGCTGAGTACCTTCAATAGCCACAAATTTGTTAGGAAGTTCTGTGCTGAGGGAAAGGTCTCATGACAATCAGTGTCTTGATCTGCAGTTATTTATTGGAGTTGTGAGCTGGACCATCATATACTACTTTAATTGTTGAATGCCTCATGTGAAGATTGGAAATGTCTGCAGGACATATTGGCTAGCTTCCTTAATAACCCCTTTAATCTCTTTTTTTATGATGTACTGCTAAAAATATACAGATAATAAAAATAGATTATTTATTTATTTATTTATTTATTTGGTTTGCTTTTAAAGGCAAGACTGAGGCTGTACAATGCAGAATCAAAATGTTTCCCTGCCTGTCTTTAGTGATTGCCACGGTCCAATCTATAAGTGCAAATACAGCAATCAATACAGCCTCCCTCAAGCAGTACTCCTGAAGGAAGATATCTTTTGCCAAAGCATCTGGATCTAATATACAGCTATAAAGAATTATGCAACTTGCCAAAAGAGATGACATTTCCATTGGCATGCATTGTTTTATTAGATGCAAATAGGTTTTCCATCCACAGGGCACAATGGGATGAGTTAAGGAGAGATTTTCAGACTCTAAATTTCCTGGCTATTGTGAGCTTAAAGCAGATGGTGGGCATTTTAAAATAACTTTTTGGAACAAAAGCCATTATTTAATGTTTAGTGGTTTTGTTGTTGTTGTTGTTTTTAAAAAGACAGGTCCCTGCTGGAATTTTGTAACTTCTGTGATTGGTGCTGCGTGGTTTGTCATTACTTATGTTGGATTTCTCGTCTCCTCCATAATGTAGTAGTGTTAGGATTAGGACTAAGTGTTTAGTGCTTGCTTTTTAAGTATTTGTTATTAATAAACGAACAGGCTTTCGCATCTTCCACCTAGGAAGCACTTTACAAATATTAACTACATTTCCAAAACACCAGATTTGTGAGGTATGTAAGATTCAAGAACAGATTTACCAAAAAATAAAATTAGTTGGTTTTTTTCTCACTTCTCTCTTCCCAGTATAGCACTGCCCTGTGTAACATGTCATGGGAGATTAAGGGAGGTATTCAGTTAGATCTAAGTTCTTTTGGACTTTACTGTGCTTTCCTTTTAAAAGATAAGAATTGAAATCTCTCAAAAAGTCTTGTTTTAAATTTCAGTGGGACAAGATTTTGATTTTCAGGGTGGAATTCATCATACTTCAGCACTCTAAAAATCAGCTGCCAATCATCTGGACTTTCTTTAAAGCATAGGGCCAGGCTCAGCTGCTGGTTTTGAGCCCTTTTTCAGGATAGGCAGGATTGCTTTTTGTAGGTGGTTCCCTCTCAGCTGGCTCAAAAATATGTTTATATGAGTAACTTAGACACTTCACTTTTAGTCAGCCCGAGTTAGATAAAGTAAATTCCACCCTGAGTGGAGTGCACTTGTTGAAGACTTGCATTCTAGCAAGCAGCATGGCTGGGGTAGGAATTTATGAAGTCTTACATTCAGTAGAATATGTTATGAGGCACTAAATTCTCCTTCTAAAGGAAATATGGAAACTATATTATTTTGGTTTTATTCACAACTTAGTTTCATCCACAAATCAGTGAAACAATATACGTTTGCAGTTTCAGTGTTGTTTCAGTTGTTGGTTTTTGGGTAGCAGCCACAGCTTTGGGAGTTCACATTGCACCTAGCCATCCCTCACCCCTTTTCTTCCCCCATTTACATCCAGCTGAGCTCACCAAGAACAGACTGTGCTGAGGGGCAGCAGTCTGTGGGCAAGATGCTCGAGGAAGGCCAGGAAGAAAGGCAGGAAGGAACTCCTTCAGCTCCTTGCTGCTGAAGCTCCTGTGTTGTAAAACTACATCCAAGTGCCGCTGGTATTTCCTCAGCCACCAGCTGCTTTTACCTCATAAAGGGGCTTGATTGCTTTGTTCGTTGAGCCTGGCCGATTACTTGGCACACCCATTATTTTTAATGAGGATTGTTATTTTCTTTGGAGCAAGGACATCCCTGTTGGCAGACACTAACACCTCTCAGCCTAACTGTATTCTGCTAACATGCAGCATTATGTGCAGTCTGCATATGTACAGAAAAGAACATGCACAGTCCCTTCTTCAAAATGTCTGCAACCTCACCATTAAATAGTATCAAAATCAGCCTGCTGCTCACACCTCGGATTATGGAGGTGGTTATAAGTACACAAAAGTGTAAGCATGTGCATGGCCCTTCAGTCTGATGGGTGTTACACAAAAGTTGAAATTCATGTACAATCCAGGTCTTTGGTATAATGAACATCCAAAAAGACTGCACAGGTCAGACTTCATGGCAGGCCAGTTGACAAAGACCTCAGAGCTCAGATGTGCAATGTAGGAGTGTTTCTTAGCGTTTTCAACCTTTCTCACTACAGTATCAAGGCCAAATGAAAACCTGCCAGAGATATAGAGGGACTGAATATACAGCCCAGTAGTTAGGGCATTTATTTCAATACAATTTACATGAAGACAACAGGAAAGAGGATCTGAGATGCAGTCTGAACTAGCTAGCAGCCCAGTGGTTTGTGCATTTACCTGGCTGAGAGGAAGGACTTGCACCACTACACACTTGCAAGTGTCAAAACTCCTGGGCTATTGATTATTCTGCATGCTTTTTCCTCACTAATAAGTTTTGCTTTTGACAGATCGTTTTTTTCTTTAAGATGAAAACCTCTCTGTCAAAAAATTCCCAACCAGCTCTTTCACTAAGACAATCAGCAACTCAAATCAAAAGAACTACGATAACCCCAAACCTTAGGACTGAATTGCCTTAATTATATATTAGACTTGATAGAGCAATCAGAGTTGCTTTGATTTGGGTTATGAATAGATAAGATCTTTGTGAAAGATTTAAAAAGTCAATCTGTGCCTCTTTTTTTTTTTTTTAATAGACATTACCTTGACATGTTCACGTAAAGTATCATATTCTCTCCTTGGCACGACTGAACACCAAGTTGCTCAGTCTTATCCCTGCAATGGCATATATCCCTTTGTGTTTAGAGAAAAAAATAGAGGGGGGAAAAAAAAAAAAGGTTAAAAAACAAGCAAACAAAAAAAGAGAGACAGATTTGGAATACTGTGTTTGATTTATCTTGAAGCTGAATTTCCTGTTCTCCTTTTTGTCGTCATCTTGCTACAAAAAAATAAAAATCTGTTAGAATAAAAAATATTTATCTTAGCTTTTCAAGCCAAATTTAAATTTTCAGTTTTCAAGGGCATCCCTTTCCTTGAAAACAGCTTCAGTCATAACCTCTGATTTGACAACAGAAGGATATGAGAATGCCCTCTGTTCAATAGCAGGAATAAGACTAAAGTCCCTTATGAGAGCTTTGTAGGTTCAAGATGACAAAGCATCATGATTTTTTACCAAACAGAAGTAACATTAAGAATTATCTCTAGGTCACAGTACTGGCTAATAATCTGCAAAACAACTCTTTGTAACACAAGGCCAGTTTTAGTAACGGAAACATCAAAACAAACAACATCATCATCAACAACAACAACAACAACATTAAAGAGGAGATACTGAAGCAATGAGGAAAAGTTAACCTGACAGCAGGCACTGTCTGGAAAATGGATTTCTAACTTGAAATTGTGATATTTACAGGTCATGTTTTCAAAACTGATCTCTACTTTTGATTGTGTCCAGTCTGCAGATGGAAATGCAGTACATAAGACAGCTTTGGGCTTCAACCAGTCTTGGTCTTAATCCTTCAGTTTTCCTTGCTCAGAATTTCTGAAGATCAAGACTATGGATTCTCATTTGGCCCCCAGCTCTTACTGAGGCATGGTATGCTTCGTGTGTGAAATCACATCTATGTAACATCACTTTATAACTCAGCACACAAAAAGGCATAACAAGATCATCAAAGATGAGTTAGAAAACTTCAGGCTGAAGATAACATACATTTTTATCAGTGCAAGCAATTAAAAACTGAAGGAGATTGCCAAAGGATGTGGTAAATTCTCCATCCTTTATCGTCTTAAATACAAACTGGATGTATTTCTGAAAGATTTTCTTTATTTCAGCCACAAGTCACTGGGTTTGATGTAGGAATTATTGAGTGAAATTCCACAGTCAGTGTTAAAGGGAAGTTAGGTAATACGCCAGATGATTACAATGGTCTCTTCTGACCTCAGAATCTCGCCAGAATCTATATATTCAGGGCTAATTTATTAAAAGCCTGGCTGGCTGTTGTGGGCAATGAGGTATTGCAATACTTCAAGAGGTCTATGAAAAAAGTCTGTTGCCAACATTGCTGACTGCAGTCAGCATTTTCTGAAGATCATAGGAAGTGACAATAAAAAATAAGCATCCTTCTGATTCATGTACATTTCTCCCCAAATGCTTGCTTCCAAGTATTTTTCATTATCCAGCAACTGCACACCTTAAAATTTGAAATAAAATATTAAAAATTAATATCTTCCACTAGGTTATGATACTTCTTCTCTGTCACACAAAATAGACGTCTCAGAAGTAGTCCTTCACTTTTGCACACTAAGTAGAGACATGCATCTCTGGCTGTGAAGGTCTTGTCTATAAAAGCCTACTTGCACAAGAGCAAAGCTCTGAAAATACTCAGCAAATCAGTCAATTAGAAGTCTACCAGTATTAAAAATTTAAATTTTCATTCTGTTAAGAGTTAAAAAAAAAAAAAAAAAGATAACTTAAGGCACCAGGGCTTGATGCCAAGACACAGTTTGTCAAGTGTTATTAGACAGATCTAGGTCTAGTGTTAACACAGTACAATCAGGCAGTCTGCTGCTTGATGCTGAATATGGTACCATGGCTCATAGGTTGACTTCTGTAGTTTGCACACTTCCCTAATGAACAGGACAAACTATTTCTCATTTTCAGAGAATCTGTGTTACAGAAGGAACTGTTTTTCATCCTCTTTGGGCAAAATGGCTAACCTAACATCTTTGTGAAAGGAAAGGAAGGGAAAAAATGAAAAGGATCCCAGAATCCCTGTTGTTCCCTCTAAAAATTCAGACAAGCTATTGTTAAAACAGGCAACCTAACACTTAGTCTGAAAATTATAAGTCTGGAACAACCATGAGGAGCAATGTACTGTGACTTTCTGAGAAGACCTTTAGAGGAGTCTTTGTGAAAACTTGCCTACCTTCTAGCTCCAGGGACAAAAAGACCTGAGGGAGGTGTGGGGCTTACCCAAGCACTCACTCTGGGACCCCCTTTGGTGGCATGGCTATACTGGACGTGTGAAATCAGGCCTTTCATTTTCCCTCACCATTCCACCAAAAAGAGTATTATGCCCGTGTTGACCTTTGCTGTTTCTTTGAATTAGTTAAGAGTAAACAAGTCAAATACACTGTACAGAAAAACATTTTAGAATTTGTCCTTTTCTGCAATTCCCTACAAAATCTAGAGCTGGTTCTCAGTTACAGAGTTTAGCATTAGACTTTGCAACAGAAGAATATGGCCCTTTGGCATCTTGTATAACCTTCTCTGAACTTCTGCCCAGAATTAATACACTAAGTGTAATGTAATGAAGTAGTTAAAAAAAAAAAAAAAAAAGAGCTTTTTTCATTGATGGCTACATGGAACTGTGTTTGAAGAGAAGTAAGCAGTTCTTCCCATATGTTGAATGGCATTCAAGATCCACATGAGCATTCATTTATACTTTAGACATTTGTCAGGACTATGCTGGCAAATATCACAGGCAGAAAAATTGCTGGAAAAAATGGTCAGGGATTTCTATTGTTCAATGTGCTTTTAGTTCTCTTTGCTGTAGCTCTTTTAATTAAAGGCTATTATTTTGGCATCAGGGTGCTCCAATTTTACCAGGAATCAGGACTCTAAATATACCATATATATTATAAAGACACACTCTAAAACATATTAGCTCAGTGGTTGCATCCTTAAATGCCTACAAGTTACAATATTTCAGAAAAATTGGGTTAAAAGGGTTCCAGAATTGAAGCCTAGTCAAAGGGAAACAGCAACAGAGCTTTATTTTACTGTCTGCTCTGACAGGTCACTGGATTTTGATTATGCAGTCAGATATGGTATTCATCCCCTTGATAATGAAAGGTGGGTGGCTGGCTGGAAAGAAAAGCCATGCAAGACGGCTTTTGGTCATTGTCTAAGCTATTTCTAGTAATCCTCCTTGCTGTCGAACTCATGTGTTCAGGAAGGATTTGGGCCTGTGGGGTAAATGGAATTGAAATCTCTCAAGAGGAAAAAAAATGATAAGGAAACAATGTGTACTTGCCAGCATTTTTAGGAGAAGATGTTTAACAAAAAGAGCAGTGTGTATTCTGTGTTAGATTACTGCACTGCTGGCTGTGTTGCTCCCATTGCTGCCTCACAACGCCAACTGAAGACAATAGAGGAACTGTTGCTGCTCCCCCAGCTCCTCGCTGAAACCTTACCAGCTGGATTTGAATACCACCGATCAAATGTCATAATAATGCAAATCACTCACCATTTAATAAATACACATGATATTTATAGGGAGATAAACCCTTAACCACATTTCATTTATGGTCTAGTGTGGACTAGAAGAACGCACGTGGTATAACCAGGAGATCGATCAGCTGCTCTGTAATGTACATTCTTTTTTTTTTTTCTTTTTTCTTTTATTTCTTTTTCTGAGCGCCAAAGCAGTTTTTCACGTGCTCCTTGCCAGGTTGAATACTGCATCCCAATCCTTCTGCAGTAGAGCAAGAATACACAGGATACCAGCTAATTCAGAAGAAATTTAACAGTTAGGTTAAATTAATGTTGTTGCAGCATCTTCTGCTGTGGCTATAGCAGCCTACTAATAGGAGTGCAAGGTAATACATTCAAGTAGCTTAATGTGGCTTTCTAAGAAAAACTATACAAAGAAACAAACAAAAACAGTCAAGCTTTTGAAAAAAAAATCTGCTTCTTCTTCTTCTCTCTGCCTCACCTCACCTCAGGGAGAGAAAAATCAGCTTCGATTATTTGTAGCCAACCACAGGACACCCCCCACCACCCCTGGCATGCAGAGGTACTGTTTGTTAGGGGCCAGTTCCCTGCCCTGCTTTCCTCCCACCCTCTGTGGGGAGGAAGGTATCCTGGCATTCACAGACTGATTTACCAGCTTTGAGTCAAAGCTTCTAAGCAGCAACTACAATGGGCTTGTCAGCATAGTGTGATGGGACAGAACCTTGTATCCAACCTCCCAGTAACAAACAAAACCACTACCTCAGTTGTCCACCTATGGACAAACATAGCTGATCTGGGCCAGTCTTCGAAAGCAAGCAAGACGTGAGCCAGCTAATGTACAAACAGTTCCCTGCACTCAGAAGCAGAAAATTTGTTTCGGACTCATGCTTGCTCCAGTCCCATGTCTTCAGCCTTCACTCACCACCTTTCTAAAAGGTCTGGTCCATTGGGTTGCGCTTGTTGTTTCATGGCAGGGGTGTAACATTGGGGCGTTTCCACCACAGCAGCATGGAGGTCTGTTTTTCCATTTGCATTTATCTGCCCAAATCTTCTCAATCAGTTTTACAGTTGTTTATCTCCAATCATGCTAGACTGTGACATTTAATATCTAATTTAATATCTAATACTCTTCCAACATTCCCACATTAATAAACACAAACAGTGAGCCCTCTCTCTGTTGTAATGATGATTTCTGGCATCGTTTAAAAGTGCATTATGCGAGTATTAAGAATTGGTACAGCTTCATGCAATGCTGGAATATATATCAGAAAACTAATTTACTTGAGTTGTAATGTTAGGATTATCCTTCTGCCTTTCATGACTGGTGCTTCATCTGGAGAATGTTTAATGTTTTCTTGTCAATGAGTGTTAACTCAAATGAATTATTCCAATCTGTTTACTTCATCCCTTTCTAACAAACCCAAATCATAATTAAAAAGGAAAAAAAAATGCAAACGGCATTGAAAAACTAGTATGACAATATTGTGTAGATTTTTCTACTTTTAAGTCCACATCAATAAGCAAATTAGCAATAGACGAACTCTCAATGGGAGACCAACAGATGAAATTACTGTAGAACAGAGTCTTGGACAAATTTTTTTCTTTGCCCATGTAATTGCATCCAGCCATCCTTGTGTGAAATCCCCCATCAGATTACAGGGTTTGTTGTATGTAAATTGAAGACTAAATGCTTGGTAGCACCTTTCAGCTCTGCAATGCTGGAAATGAATTTTTTAATAGGAAATTAGATTAGCAATATTTTAGTCAACAAAAATGTGGAAAAATTCTGCATAAAGATGAGAAAATTATTCATGCAAACTGACTTTAAAAAACAAGAATGAACAATTGTAAAATTCCGTATGCTACTATTTGCAAAAATTGTGTGAGCTATTTTTTAAATAAAGAAGGGGATATTAAAACACAAATTATTTCACAGTCATAATGTAAATATTCTACCTTGTTGGATGAAGTATTAACTGAGCTTATGGGAAGCAACAGGTTGTGTAATTTAGTGGCTTCTGTTTTAATATGATTTTATACAGTTCTCAGAGTAAGGAACAATGTGGGTGAAATTACAATGAACTTGGTCCAGATTATAAAACAGATTTTTGCAGGCACTAAAACTAGACATTGCCATTTCCAGTCCTTATTACGCTGCAGTTGATTGGATTAACCCTTGTTGAGTTTTGGAACCTAAAGAGAAAAAAGATTTCTTAGACTTAAATCTTCCTTAGCAAATGGCAAAGTCGTTTCTGTAGCATAAATTTCCCTTCCTTTACAGCCTATAGTTACCCACAAAATGACTGATTGGGTATTAATAAATTTTCTTTAATATTATTTATAAACACTTTTTTATTAAAATGGTTCTTGCAGTTTGGGTTGGACGACAGAGCAGAGCCTGAATGTACCATACACTGAGAAAATTGAAGTTGTGCGTCTTGGACAGGAACCAACAGATGGTTGGCAGAATGAAACAAAATGTACTTCATCATTAGACATGAAGTTTTAGGCAAGACATTCCTGCTCCTAAGAGCCCACTGGCTTTTAATAACCTGGCTACAGCTGAAGTATTACGAAGCTTTGCACTTGCCCCTAAGGAAGATATAAAATCTGATGCATACCCTGAATGGGGTCTCTGTCTTTAGCAAGTTCTAAGTGGGAATAAGAATTACATCAGTGGAGCAATGAAAACTAATGTCTTCTCCAGCTTGCTGAACACTAAGGCGATAACTGTTCTGAGATCCTGGCAAAAGGCTGCAGCTCCTTGAAATCTCTTTAAATTACTATAGATAATTCTTCAGTTTCAAACAGTGACCACAGGAATGTTTCCTAATCCCAAGAGGAAGACATCTCTCTCTCCCTCCCCCTACAAAACCTGTAAAAGGGTAGCACCCTCAGTTAAATGGAGAGACCTGATGAACTCATTTTAACTGACAAGGTAGCAGTTCCCAAGCTATGACTGGTTCCAGCATTGTGCTCTGTATTTTCAAATGAGACTATCACTAGGACTAGGAATACATCTAGAATGGGACAGTCTACCATGCAACACCTATTGCAAACATATATACAAACTAATGTTAGACAAAGCTCCTTTCATGCTAAAAACAAACATTTACTAGCTGTTACTGCCAAGGACAATATTCTGTTATACATAGGATAAAAACAAAGCACAGCCCCCAATCCTAAGAGGTGACAATCTCTACTCACCCCAGGGAAACCCACAGACAAGGAGGTTTAGTAAATCTTTCTACTTGTTGCATTGTTAATTCATATTGTACAAGTAACACAGCAGAGTGAATCTCTAGGAAGGGTATGAGTTTTGTGATGAGGTTACTGTCAGATAGTTTCTCCTTTTCTGTGCCTTTGGGGCACAAAGAAAAAGAAGGCAAGAAACCACCAGTGGCTGTGCTGGTGACAGTTGATGGTGAAAGCGGAGCAGAGATCTCTCGTGCTCACATTTTAATCCTCTTCCTCACCCTTCATTTCTTTTCCTATTTTCCTAACACAAACAAAGATTACTTAAACAAACAAACAAGCAGATTAAAATCAGACTACCAAAGCTATTATCACCCACGGCTGCCACCCCTCCTTCTCTGACAGATGTCACTGCAGTTTTTAGCTCAGTGCATGAAGGTAAGCCCATTCCTGTCTGGCTGCTGTAAAATGTGCAGCTGGAAATGGCATTTCAGGAGCTAATTTACAAGGTAAGAGGGTTCTGGTGTCCTTTAGATTGGCACAAGCAGCTTCCTTTTCCAGCCCTCTGTCTTTAAACCAGTCAAGTCTGAACCCTGAAACCATCAGCCATTCAGACAGACTTTGATAGTTCTAAGGAATTATTTTTTTCACAGTAGATGTACTGGGCATAAATATTTTCAAAACTTTCCTTAACTTTTTTTTTTTTTCCTCCAAAGCTCCTGGGCTTGATGCTTTTCTTCATCTCATTCAGACAGTACTCTGTATGGTCCCTGCAAGTGCCTGGAAGTGTGCACTGCACATGGAATAGCAATGAGAGCCATATTCTTTAGTTTGTTTCTGTGTAATCCCAGCTCAAGCTTCCAGTCTCAATTTTTAAAATGTGATTAAAGTGTAAATTACAAAAGATAACACTACTCTTGAGGACAGAAAATATTAAGATAAGTTCGCAGTGCTGGGAGAAATATCAATCACTGCAAGAAGCAGCTCAGGATATGAATGAATTCCACACCAATTGGAGAAACAAATAAATGCAACAGAGTTAATCAGCAGATGTAAAAGAGAGTGTGATAGTGATACAAAATAGAAAATATGTACGAGAGGGCATGAAACAATAACCATGTGCATCAAATCATCATCTTGGTTTCTGCACAGATGGAAAGAGCTCTGAAGAAATGCTACAAGATACTTGAAGAGAGTTTCAAGCTGGACATGAATTATAGGCAAATGAATCCAATCTGTGCCTCTCTCACTCTCTCGCATGTACACACACATGCACACAACCCACTTGCACGAAGTCAGTTCCCCATCCTGGATTTCTGACCCTTGCTCTTCCTCTGCCAAGTCAGGGCTAACCTTTATAGTAGGTCTGGATGGCCAGGGTGTGGTAGCACAACAGCAGCACAAGGAACAGATGAGTTTTTTTCTACATTTGCATTCCTGATAGATTCCTCACAACTCCTATGAACCAGACTGAGGACTCAAGAGAGAAGATGTAGAAACAGTCAGGCAGAGCAAATAGAATTAGGAAATATTTTGAAAATAGACTTGCAAGCCAGGACCAGCAATAGCCAAATTCACTTTAAGTCTCAACAACGCAAGTTCAAAGGTTTGAATTACTCAAGAATATCCTGTGTTTAGCCAACACTGCTAATCTGGCGCATCTCTTCTTTGTCTGGCCAATGTTTCTTCCTTTCCTTTCTCAACATACCCAGCACAGAGAAATGTAATGTTACAGACACTCATAAACAGCTTGAATGTGAGCAAAACATCAGCACAGCTTTGAAAGACAGGCCATACATCCACAATCATGTTGGGTTTAAACTTTGTTTTGTTGTTCTTCCCACTGTTTGCCAGAAATAAATGGCAATTGTACTTTCCGACCATGTTCAGCTGGGCTCTATGCCATTTTTGCTGTTTTTGATGGCAGAGTTCTCCAAGACTTATATTAAAATATCTGGCCCATGCAATAACTCACTAAGGCTGCAGTCTTGTTTCCAAGGAGGCCCTGTAACAAGAAGGGAAGTAGGCTTTTTTAGAAAGGCAGCAGTCTTCTACACGAATAATTTTAAACTTTCCCATGGAATTTCAATAGCATTAACAAATTATTTTGATAAAATACCAGCAGGCTTTGTGGATGGATTTTTTAGGGTTTCAGGAGAGAAAAATGTGCAAGCTCTACACCCACTCCTCGATGTTGTAAGCTCTCTTACAGTCTGTCCTGTGACCATTCTTAAACACGCTAATGTCACAGAGTTAATTTCATAATGGTAATACGTCCACAAACAAATTACTGCAGTAATGCAGTTAGCTCAATTAACTTTTGGATCTATTCACTATGCAGAACTAAAGGTCATTTTCTATTAAAACATCTCCCTCCCACTTCCTTATCGCCCTTTGCAACTTATGGGAGTTAATATTAGAAATCCTGTCTACGCTATGTCAGGAGGAAGACAGGATGACGAAGCCAGAAAAAGACCTTATTCTTTGCTAACATAACACAGACATGGCCCAAAGAGAACATCTGCCTTCTTTCATGAACACATCTAATTATGGCAAATTGTTAACACCTTGAAGAGGAGTTTCATACAAGGGTAAACTTTAACATATGCCATCCTCACACGTAAAACATCCCATACTTCGTACTTTTTCAAACACATGCCCTTTTTCCAACAACAGTTTATCAAAGACCTTATTTTGAAAAGGACTTCAACCTGTTTTCCTTTCCTGTGGATGCATTTTTTAGTGCTTGCAATTATTTGCCTGTCCAAATAATTCCATAGAAGCATCAAGCTATGGAATACTAGGAGCAGAGACAGGAGATGAGACAGCAAGGCCTGGAAAACTGCAAATAGCATCATTTTCTCTCTCTCAACTGCAGGTCACTGCAGTTTAGGTCTTTTGCAAAATCATGCCTTTGGTTTATTTGGGCACCAAAAGCTGCCTGTCCACCTTGCGTCTCCTGCTACTCTTCCCCTTGAGATCCCACACTAAAGTCACAGTGAATAATTTGACACTATTATTGCCATGGCAACAGCCTGGTGTCATGCATATACAGAATTATGATTGACATGCCTGCAGTATCCAACAAAAGGAGAAATGAAGGGAAGAGGGAGAAAATCTCCCTCCACAGCTTCAATACTAATGGGGAAAACAGTATCACTACTGGCACTGTAAATATCACTTTATTCATAAATCTGCCCTCTATTGTCAACATTCCTGTTAAGGCCTCACATCAGAGCTCAAAATACACACTGGGTACCAAAGGGGCTTCCTCCCACGTGACCAGTTTTGGTCAGAGCACAGAGGGTGCCCATATCCTGATGGCACTCTCCTCAGGGAGAGCATTCCACGCAACAGACTGGAAAGAGTTTTGCCACAGAGTTTTGTCTTAAAAATGTACCTTTCAAATGTCACAGGTATGACCTGAAATAACATAAGACACTAAACTGAGCATTTTTTCCCTCTGAGGATATTCTTCAGGTGTTCATCTGGGCTGTGAATCCTTTTTTTTTTTTTCTTTTTTTTTGCCTATGTTTATAAGCACTCACACAAAGACACACGCAAACCATTAGGAATAGGATAAAATAACATCTGTTAAGGGTTTTTTAAACTCAATGTCTGCAGCAGTTCTCCTAAGGGTCTACAGTCAATACCAAGACGAGAATGGAAACAGCCTTTTATTCTAAATTTCATATATACACGGAAAGCTGTTTTACACAGTTCTGGAAATTCTGTGTAAAAGAGCTATTGTCATCCAATGTCACTGTGCTTACATTAGTAACAACTTTTAAACATGGAGTACATTATTAACAACAAAAACCATTAACAAACAGGCATAAAAGACACAGATATGTGTGCTGATATTTCACATATATTCTAGAAACAAGTTGGCGCAAAAATAAAATGTGCCAGTAAAAAAAAATAGGCATTTTTAAAATCACGCAATACATGATTTTTCTTTCTTGCTTTCATTCTTTCCTTTTTGTACATGATAAGCTGAGATCCATTCTCAAGCCTTTTCACATCAGGATTTGCAGGCACTTCAACAACCCAGCTATATTTTTACAATACACGAAGTTCAGACCAACAAACATAAAAACAGCTGTTGCAAAAGAAACTCTCATATCCCATATGCACATTCAAATATTACTCACTGCTAGAGCAATCTTTTTCATTTTAGTTATTTTTGGATACTGACATGTTTTCAGGATGATGTGTAACAGTTTGTCTCCACTTATGTCTCATTCATGTACTTAAAGGTTTATTTTTAATGTAGCTTCACGATGCAACAGTACAGTATATGGAAGCACAAGGCAATTGTTCACAAAGCTTCACAAATTGTAAAAAGAATAAATTGTTTTCTTTTTCTTTTCTTTTTTTTGTTTTAATCCAAAGAAAACTAACTTTCTTTCTTTTTCTTTCTCTTTCTTTCTTTCTTTTTTTCTTTTCTTTTCTTTCTTTCTTTCTTTCTTTCTTTCTTTCTTTCTTTCTTTCTGTCTGTCTTTCTTTCTTTCTTTCTTTCTTTCTTTCTTTCTTTCTTTCTTTCTTTTTCTTTCTTTCACTCTTTTTTTAAGTTATCTCCCCAAACTATGACAACTCTGTGTCGGATGACCACGGGATGACTCCCTCCTGAGTTCTCTTCCTAGACACAGTTGTCATATGACCACATGAATTTAGAAGTAAAGTCAAACAGAAACCACTTGTTTGTTTGTTCTTAAGTCTCCATATTTAATGAAATAATGAAATATGCTTATTAAGGGTTTGGTTGTGACCGTATAAATAATCTCTCTCAAGTTGTTTCATTCATAATGGACTATGTCTTAAGATATAAGGCGATTGTAACAGGATCCTCAGGATAACTGAGAGCCTAATATTGTTTTCCTCATGAATCAGGATAAGGGCTTTTTTAATAATCTCAGAGTGGGGAGAGACAGAAAAAGAGTGCATATGTGCATAACAGGTGAGGGATAGTTTTTCAGCATATAGAGACTTCAATATTGATCAACAAAGACTGGTAATGACTCCACCATAAAACATCCTAGGACTGGATACTGAGTAGAGCTGAGCCTTATCCACTCAAGAGTGATATGCAACCCCCCTCCTGACCCGAGAGAAATAAAAAAAGGGCATGTTAATGCTTTGTTCAACCTCAAATTCATTAATTTTATGCCACAAAGGTGCATGTTGGTGTAAGAAGTCACTGCAAAGTAAAACACATTACAACAAATCCTAGTAATAAGCCATTGACAACTACTGAACTGGGCTACAGGGCTTGGTAAGCAGGGGCTGCATTGCTCACTTCCGCTATGATTGTCAAATGGTGGAAAATCCTTCCATGAATCGAACACTTGAGAAAGAATGGCAAAGACATAAGGCCCACCAACTCTTTGCCCCTATTGTTAAAGGCACTGAAACAGACAACGGATATATTCCTTAGTACCATCAATTTAAAAAGTTTTCAAAATATAAGTCTTTATATGAAAATGTTCCTTATTGCATGATGAGTTGATCTTCATTTTCTTCACCTCAAGAATAAAATGGTCTTCCCTTTTCTGGTGTTTGTAATCTGTTCAGCCTGGCTACCTGAGATGGTGAAGGTGGTACATCTTGCCTGAAAGGACCTTTAGGCGGGGTATAATTAGGGTCCTGAATTTTCTTATACGAGTCATAGTTGCTAGGTCCTTCAGAGGAAGTTTTTTTTTTCAGTTGTTGTTCTTTCCTTCTCTGCTCTTGACGGAGCAGTTCTTGTGTTTCCAGCATCACCCTGGCATTGAAGCCATGTCCCCCCATATAGCCATTCCTTGATCCCTGGTAGCTGGAATATCTGGGATTTTCCTTTGCAGTCTGGAACCCTTCACCAGGAGAATAGCTCTGCTCCCAGGAGTCTTGAGATACAGAACTGGCATTTTTTCTGCTTTGCCTGGGGAAAAAAAAAAAAAATTAAGACAAATGTTCTGGTACCCAATTAATGTTATTGACAACAATCCCTAGAAAGAAGGGTGTAGAAAGAAGGGTGCTAGAAGGGTGCTTCTGCAAAGCCAGCAGGCTTCCCCAACTACAGAATTCTCAAGAAGCCTTGTTTTCTTCTGCCCAAAAGAGGTATCTTATCTCTTTTGCTGGGATAATTTTTCCTATAGAGTTGAGCTATGTTTCCAGGACTCTCCAGCAGTAATATGTTGTGAATACCCATACAGTACTACAACTATTATCATGTTCCCGAGAGAAAAGTGCAACAACTCAGCTGCGGACTAGGAAAGACCATATACAATGCTGTGCTTCCTAAGAAACCAGATAGCAGCCAGCACTTGTAGTCACTCATGAAAGATTTGAATCTAGACTCATACTTGATTAAAAATGCAAGAAGCAGATCTTTAAAACATTTGCTCTAACACTGCACAAGTCAGAAGATAAAGCACATTATTGATAGGTAGTTACACGGATGAGCGTTTCTTCTTCACAGTTCTAGAATGAAGGAATTTTGTGCTATCAGGACTGTTTTCCACTTTGCTGTGGAAAGTGCATAAGAGAAAAGGCAGATAGAACGTTGTTTTTTTTTTGGTTTTTTTTTTTTTTTTACCTCCATCATGATGGGGGCAGATAAATAAATCAAATATATAGAGGAATTACAAATTCTTATCTCTTTTCACAATAAATCACTACTTTTTTTTAAAGACAGATTATGGCTTTGAAATAGTTTTAATTTACTATCAAGCTGCTAGATACTTTTATGAATTTAAAATAAGACTGGTGATGATAAAGTAAAACAATTTTGTGTTGCAGCAGAAGAGGTACCCACTTTGAGATTCACATTGGTGTATGAGAATCAAGCAGTAAAACAAAATATATTGCAACATTAATCAATAAGAAAATCATTTAGTTGTGTATATATGGCTTGGTTTTACATGTCAACACACATGACTCAGTGTGGTTTCTTCCAATGAATATGCAGTGGAGAGACGGTGACCTGGAAAATTTCACTGCCATTAGTAAAAGTAAGAACACTTGCTGACGTTTTTGCAATATTCCTTCCATGCATATAACTTGAAAATGACCATATCCACCTTTTTTTGTAATGTATTTTGAGACCTCTGGATGAAAACTGTTATTCAGGATGAATGTAAATTATTACAGCATAAATTATAACATAATGTAAATTCTTATGCAAATTTTTATAGCTGTTCTTGGTATTAACATATCCAACTCTGCCAAAGAAACAATGTTTTTGAGCCATGTTTTATCACTCCCTGGAACAAGAGGAAATTGAATGAACCTCTGTAGGCTACGAAACTGTCAGGTTTCTGATCTAGAGCAAGATAAATTTTAAGTACTACAAAATTAACTTGGAGTTAAACATTGCTTTTACAGTTTCACATGGGACAAGACGATGACTAGTTGAACTGATTTAATTTACTGACTGTTTTCTGGTACTTGTTCAAAATAATTTGGCCCACTTTCATTGTCTTTCTGGGAAGATTCCTTAAAATTGACTAAAGAGTATATTTGCCTCCAGTACTGATGATTTAAAAGTACAAAGGAAAAAAAATAGAGGCTCCTAGAGACTATACAAGATGAAAAGCAACAAAGCTCCAGAATTAATCAAGCGCACAAACTATAAGCATTACAAAGTCATAGTTGCAACATTAACCTTGGGACCTAAGTTTCAGAGTAAGATTAAGATTTCTTTACAGATTGGTCCTAGAGTTACAAACAGTTTGTAAAGCTGGAGAAACAGATGTCCCAGCTTGTTATAGAAGTATCGTGGTATTCACAGAACTCAACTTTAGCCCAACATCCTAAAATTCTGTCTGCTCCCAGTGCAGCTGAGTGCTGCACTGCACTCCCAGTGTGCTCAATCACAATCATTAAAAAATCATTAATTACTTAGTAACATGCATTGTTACCAGCTTGCTAGTCATTTCTGATGTTGAAAACCACATTGAGTGAAGTTCTCACTCACTCATTTCAAAACAAGCGTTTCTATGGCCCAAAGAATAATTTTTCAGATTTCTTGTAGATGAATTTTCTCCTTACAGTTACGAATTTCTACCACTGGAACAGCACTGAAACTGAATTCTACCTTTTAAATGTTACCAGTGATTAAGCAGAACAGGGGAAGCAAATTTTACAAATCATAGTTTTCAAACTAAAAATAATCCCCACCCCCCCAACTTAACTTAAAAACAACACTAGCATTCATGTTTTCCTACTTAATCTATTGCTGAAACTAGTAACGCTGAAAGAGAATTTATCAAGATAACAAAGATGTCATTTATACATGTAATCACTTCAGAAGTAAGGTAGAAGTAAAAAGCAAAGGAAATATAAGGACTTTCAAAATAACAAACCAACACTCTTTCTAAGAAAACACAATAACTTTACATTTTCCTTTCTCATCTTCTTCCAAACTTAACAGACAAATTTTACACTGAAAGGTGCTATAGCATGTGAAAATTTGAGAGATCTGTTTTATTTTCAAAGAAGTTGGTAAGATAAGAGTTCATGGTAGATAACGTTGATCATGAAGCTACTATTTGTTTCAGTAAAATAGCTATGATGTAATTGCTAAAATACCAGTTGTTAAAAACCAGGAAATTTGACACCAACCTCCGGAGTAAAGGATTCTCCATTCAGCTACTGCCACTGATATTTGAAAATGTAAATACTATTTGCATATTGCTAAACTATGATAGTTATCTGATTTACAATATCAGTTGGGTAAATATTTAATAATTCTGGTAGATAAATATCAAGTAAAAGACTTCTTACCCAATCAGCTAATTTAAAAAAACTAAGAATTTTTAAATAAATTTTTTTTAGACAAAAAGTGTATCAATTTTCAGCATTCCATTGCTAATAATCCAGTAACTTAGAAGAAAAGTATATACTGGAGGCTCTTGGTTTTTTTGGATAGTTCCATTTTCTATGTTCAAGGTCTTGAGATTACTTTTTTCCTTTTAATTTTTGCTTTGTATCAGCGTCACAAAGAGAATTTCTACCCAGTAAGGAATTATGTGACAGAAAAAAAAAGAAAAAAGAAAAAAAAAGTTTGACCTGTCAAAAGGGGGCAACCCATGTCATGCTCAGGAGATTTTTGTAATTGCAGAAAATGAAACTGTATGGTGTCCCACAAAGAATATCTTTGTTTTAACGTCTTAATTCTATTGGGTGCTGAGTGACATCAAATCCCACTGAAATCAGCTCTGAAGTAATTCTACTAAAATAAACAGCTACCACATGCTCTCACTTAAGAAATTTTATGCCTCTTCCACACTGAATACATTCCACCTTATATCAACGCTAAACAAAAGTGCCTGCACTAAGCACACCATTTTCCTTCTACAAACGAAATTAGCTCCAGGCTCATATACACTGAATAGCTTCAGACAGTTGCCATACCTGGGTAATGAGCTGTACTGTCGCTGAGCTTGCTGGAAACTCTCTCTTTCTTCTTGTCGCTGCCGCTGCATTTGAACCTCTACTGATACTGAGTGTCTGCCACTCTGCGAGTATGTCTTGGAGCTTGGCTATAAGATGAAAACAAAAATGTCTTAAACAAAGCAGAAAAATACCCACAAAAGAGCTATCATTTAAATTGCTATTACACAGTCATATTTGTACCAACACGTGGTTCAAGTAGCTCATTCATAACAATTATGTTAAACTCAGATCCATCACTCTGCGTCCTGTGCTACAGATTCTGTTTCTGACCTACCAATTATAGAATCATAGAATTGTTAAGGTTGGAAAAGACCTCCAAGATCATCTGGTCCAACCATCCCCCTACCACCAATATTACCCACTAAACCATGTCCCTAAGCACCAGGTCCAACCTTTCCTCCTTAAACACCCCCAGAGACAGTGATGCCTCCACCTTCCTGGGCAACCCATTCTAATGCCTAACCACTCTTTCTGAGAAGAAATTTCTCCTAATTTCCAAACTGAACCTCCCCTGGTGCAACTTGAGGCCATTCCCTCTTGTTCTATTGCTAGTTATCTGTGAGAGGAGGCCAACACCCAGCTCCCTACAACTTCTTTTCATGTAACTGTAGAAAACAAGCTCTTGTACAGACTAAGATGATACAACTACTATGAGATGTATCAGAAAAATATTTGTCCAGAATGGGTCGTGCTCTCATAGTAATACTGAAATTTAAATGAAGTCAGTGGAAGAGATCTTTAGACACCATAAGCTAACCTAGCCATGCTAATGCTAACTTTTACACCCTGCTGAGGACCTGAGGGAGTAGGGAGCAATGTTCTCAATTCTCAAGCAATGTTGTTCCTCAGCAGAGCCATCCTATTTCGCTGTTGGTCCAGGCATACACCACTTATTTTTCTGAGACAGGGAAACAGTTTCTGGTTTGATATGTTCAAATAGACACATTTAGCAAGTCTGTTGTGGACAACAGGGAAGCCTCTGCCACAGAGAAGAATTTAGATAACATCTTAGTAATGTGGCCATTTGAAATTTTGGGGACAATGCCAAGAGCACATGAAAATGGATGGCCATTCTGGGAATGTGTAGCATTACCAGTCAAAATCAGGCAGGATGGCTGGATTCAAACTTGGGATATGAAAAAAGGTTTACTTTTGTGAATATTTCACTTTTCATGTTACTATATTATTAATATTTTTGAACTCTAGTTGCAAAACAGGGTGCCGCAAAAGCCATAGAATGATTTTCTGATCACTGGGAGGTTAAGGAGTGCAGCCACTTGACTGAGCCCTGGACTGACACAGCTTGTCTTGGATCTGCTTTTGTTAAAGCACATTTTACTTTCTGATCTGTGCATTCCCTCACACATTCCCTCATAATGAACTCCCCCCTGCAACCCTTATAATTTCAGCAGCGAAAAGATATTATAATGGCTGACAAACATCTGAAAGATAAAAGGCTTTTCAAATTCTTCTTACACTGAAGACAAGTTTTAGAAACCAGAAATTGTCATTTGTGACATAAACATCTCCTTTGTCTTATTATAGAGTCAAGTACTTGCAGATAGCCAGAAACACAACAAAGCTGAAACAACTGTGCAACTTTTAGAAACTTCGTCTTCATTAACATTTCAGAACATCGATCTCAGCTCAGAAGTTAACAGCTACAATTTGGTGAAC